>NC_059472.1:5041919-5641919 GCF_018139145.2 Gymnogyps californianus | reverse complement strand
GTGTTTGCAAGACACTGAGATGCTACACCCTCTTTATGTGATTTATTGCCATCTAGGCTACCAATTTGTTCCAGCCCATTTTTCTCCAGCAGTGTCCACCGTTTATTATGCTTTAAGACTAAGTGTCCAGAAGGTATATCCTTTACTTTAGGTACAGACTAATGCAAAACTTACCATATAGCTTCCTTTCAAACTTTATTTATTCATTACTCATGTAGGTCTCCGAACGACCCAGCATATCTTTCATGCTCTTTCCTCTTAAGACAAGTTTAATCGCTATTTGTTATTTATTCTAAAGAGAGCCCATACTATGCCAGACAGACTGAAGAGTCACACATCGGCTGCACTGAAAGTAACGGAGCAAGGAGCTCAACGTCTTCTGGAAGCACCAAATGAAGCCACTTCAGATATATGGATGAAGTGTTATGAACTCAAGACTGCTCTCTACTGCACACATGCTGGAGCACAAAGGTCTCGTTGCCGCTTATCACCTCAGTGGATGTGTCCTGCTTGTAGGTGCTTCTGAAACCTCACCTACAGCTGTTGAATCTGAGTGGGAAAGTAAATGGAAATAGAGAGATTTGCTTCTGATCTCTACATTCTTGGATAAGGCTCACCACCTTATCTGGAGGAGAAAAGGAGAAAGAAAATCCAGAATTGGGCATGCCTTTCCACTCATGCCTAAGAACTGGGTAGGAAATACCAAAACCGCAACGTCACCTCTAGCAGAGAGGGAAGCATAAGGCTGCCCTGGAAACTCTAACAACTCTGTAAAATAATGAGGTCAAAATTGCTGCTGAGAGCAGTGAATAATTATTTTGCAGGTAAGAGGGTTGGGCTCGTCTGATCAGCACTTTCTGAGTCAATTCTACATCTCCTGGGTCAGAAAACCAGCATCTACACAAACATATTGACATTTCTACCCACATTTCTTAGGTGAGGAAGATTTCCTGAGCCAAACTACTCTCTACTTCCTTCTACTCCCACTATGAGGGTTAAGCTAAGAGCAGAGGAGCTATAACCAGACATGATTTAACACTCACTTGTACCCATTTCAGACTGAAGCAACATCAGAAGAGTGAAACATTTAAATGCATATAAGCTTCACTTATACACAAATGAGATAAATATTAGGCCAACAGCTCTGGTATTTCCAGCACTGGGGGCCCAAGGAGGAACTGACAAATGTGTGTCCAAACCCCTCCCATGCATCCCATCCCAACTCACCTTTTCTCCTTTGGTCCCACTGGCACCTGGAGGGCCCGGGCTGCCAGCAGGGCCCTATAAACAGGTAAAATGGAGAGAAAAATCTTTGTTTTACGTACTGCAGGTCATCAATTGCCATTCCCTTAAAGTACAGGAGAAACGTGAGGCTGCTGGTTTGGGTATCAGCAGCACAAAGAGTTATGTCCCATTGCACTGGCGTAGGAGCTAATATAACACATGAGGCTGCTTTGGCTCTGCTGCGTAGAGAGGAAGGGGAATAAGGATCGAGATGCCAGTGTAGCTACGATAACAGCAATCCAATTTCAGCTGGTTCAGAAGGATTGCAGTTCAGGGAGTACATCAGTGTCAAACACAAAATTTAGGATAAAATTCAGGCATGAAGATTTGCCCACTGCTAGGTGTCTAGACACGAAAAAGGCAAAAAAGCTTCAGAAAAACCCAACTTCTGTAATAGGGTGTCACTTGGAGAAATTGTTCCTTAGAAGTAGTAAACAATCAGCATCCACCTTCACGTCCCTCTGCAATTTCTCACTTCATCTACATTTGCTGCAAGTATAAACCAGTCCTGTAAACAATGTAATGGGCATAGTAAACACAGTTCACTGTGATTCCAGTGCCGCATCTAGCACCGGAAAACATTTCCATCTATAAGGATAGCGATAAACGCTAACTAGACAAATACTTCTCGGTATAGGGTAAACTGTGGCTGAGGAACAGAGCAGAGAGAAAGCGATGTTTAACTGTCAAATCCCCCATGGAGAAGCAAAAGAACATTTAGTGCAAAAATGTCTATCACCTCACAGAGAGGAAGATGTAGATTTAACAAAGATTAAGACTGCTAATGACACTATACCTTGCCATCTCAATAAAAAAGGACGTCTCTGATACGGAAACAAAAATGCTTCCCAACAAAATCAAGTTGAAACTCCGGGTGCTGAAAGAGCGAGAGCAAGCCACTCAGGCAGCACGTGGCTGCCGTGCTTATAAAGCACGTTCAGGTCAGACCCCAGCAGCCGCTTTGTCTGTGTGAGCTGCAGGATCAACCACCTGAAGACGAACTACCCTGAGGATTCGACGCGCAGCTCCTCCACTTCTGCCACTGCAAAAACGTGCCTCCAAATGATCCTTTCCAGAGAGGGAAACAGCAAGGGCTAGTGAATAGGATGCAGACACAGCAGTCTGGAGGCTTCAAGTTCAAGGGTGGCAATGATTAGCTGCATGGCTTTTGGCAAATCACTTTTTAGCCTCTGCTTCTTACTCTGTCCTTTGCTATTTAGACCAGAAGATCCTTGGGAGTGAAGGATGCCTCTCATTAGGCATCATACCCAGAGTAATGAAAACAGTCTTGTGAGATCTACAGATAGCAGTTTTAGACAAAGCATTACCCGTCCAATCGGCAGAAATGTACTGATCTTTTAGATCATTTTCTGGTTTCATCCTGTCTTAAAAATGTAAATTGTTCCAAGCCTTTCTTATTGAAAACAAACCAAATATATTAAATCCAGTTCTCTCCCTTTCATGTTGTGGGAGGGAAAAAAAAGTTTATAAAAACCAGGCTTAAACAACTGAATTTTTATATGTACTTCCTTATGTCTTTAATGAAAACTAAGACAAACATGTAACCTATCATGTTTAAAGGACTGGCATTTCCTTTAAGTGCATATTGCATTACAATTTAATTCTAAAACCAAACAAACAAAAAAAGAAAACTGTGCCAACAAAGATCCTTAGAATAAGGAGTACAAAAACTGCTGATGCAGCGGGGTCCTGCCATGACTCAGCAGCCACCCAGGATAAGTCTCAGTTTCAGAGTCAACTTCCACTCGTTCCAAATAAAAGCCTCCCAGTTGTTGAGTATTTGACACGTACCTGTTTCCCCTCCACACCTGGCTTTCCAGGGAACCCATCTAGGCCTTGCTCTCCCTGGAAAAAGAAGAGAAAGGACCACTATAGCTGAAATCCGTGGTGTTTAGGTCACCATTCTGCAAGAGATGTCCTTGTTATCTGCTCCAAGAATAAGGACTAAGGAGAGAAATTCAAGCCAGCCCAACAGAGAAAATGACTAAAGTCCCCACATCGATACCATGAAAAGTTGCTGCGACCAGAAGCAGTTGTGTGCTAGCTTTCCACATCAGCATCCTTCCTCTGCCTGCTGAGGTGGGTTCATGTAAACTGGACAAAGTGCACCAGGAGAACATGAGCCCGGAATAGCTCTTACAAAAATAATGACTCTACAATCCAGCAATAGCTCATTTTTACCCCGATTCATTTTTCACCTTTGCTTTCTGTAACCTGGAGGAACAACTAATCTATTCTTATACGTCTTCAGAGTTGGACAGTCCACAAAGTCCACAGGCAATCTATTCCACTTTTTTTATTTTTAATACCTGAAGATATGTTTTTTTTCCCCTGTACCTAAACCTGACTTTTTCTTGCTAGTTTCAGACTAGTATGTCTTTCCCTAACCCCCCACAGAGAACAGACTGTTCCCTTCATCTTTACAATGGCCTTTTATGTATTTGGAGACTTAACTGCCTTTTCAAACTTCTCTAGACTGAACAACCTCAATACTTTCAACTTTTCTTCATTGACATGTTTTTCAGACCTCTGATCATTTTTGTTGCTCTCATTTCTGCACTGTCCAATTTTTCCATGTCTTCAGTGTAGCTAGGTGCCCGAAACTGGACACAGCTGAGGCTAACTTTGAGCAGAAAGATTATTTCATGTTTTATAGAGTATTCTTCTGTTTAAATCCCAGGATAATGTTTACTTTACCCCAAACTCCCTCCTGCAGTACAGGTCCTTAATCAGTTGTTCCCAATCCGTAGCAGTGTGCAATTTGTTGTCCTACACGTATGAAGCATCCTGCAGCTGCCCCTTCTCAATGTCATCTTCTGCTTTGGAGCATTATGTTTTCGAGATCATTTTGAATTCTGACCCTGACCTCCAGCGTACTTCCACATCCAGGCTTAACATATTCCATATTTTATAATCCAGGTCCTTAATAGAGATGATGACTAGATCAATGACATATACTCCTGCTGAACTTCACTTCTCTCTTACAGATTGTGGCCCTTGTCCATTCCAGCCTCTTTAGTTTAAAACTCTTTGAAACAGGGGCTTTCTCTTACTCTGTAAAATGCTTAAACCTCAGTAAAATGAAACACTGATTTTTCTTGGCTCCTGCACGCACAGTTGAATATAAATTATCAAATACACACACACAGTGCCACTGTTAACATAAATGGGCATGTAAAAACAAATTCTACAAATACAAGGAGTGACAGCAAAATACTAGTTTTACTCTATTTTTTTTAATGTTTCAGACATTTTAATTCTGATTACTATCCCACAGGATCCCTGTTAGACCTCTGTTATTATCTGCAAACCCACACTTATGGCACTGCATTTAATTAGCTCCTTTTGAAAACTACATTGATTCAGCAAGTCAGAAATGGATTTGCACATCAATTTCCTTCTTTTTTCCCTTCAGAAAGGCAATCGGTCTTGTAACATAAATGTTATTTCAAAATTATGTATCCATGGAATGAAATTAGAGACCTGTACCCTACAGAAAGCAGCTGAAAACCAGCATCAGACATCCAGATCTACTTGCTTTTGGGGCGATGATTGTTTCCACATTAATGGTTTCCTTTGCACTGACTGAGCTACGAGTATCCTGAAGTTGAGACTTTCAGTTAGCAACAGTCTGGCGGATTGCTGACAAAATGTGCAGTGTATTCTCAGGAGAATTTTTAACATCAATACGCTGCAGCAATGAGTACTTCACACATGCTGGTTTAGCTGCCAAAACAGAGAAGTGTCAATGTTCTTACTGCTAGTAATGGGGGCTGGGAAAGGCAAATGTATTATTTATACAAATGCATACAATAAAGCTGCTTGAAAACACTCCAAACAATTGTGCTTTCAGTTGTTTCTTCAGAAAAATCTGCCACTATAAATATTTTTTATTATTTTTTCCATTCTTTAAAAAAGGCTATTTAGAGAAAGTTGTGGTTTTTTTCCAAAAGAAAGCACAAACACAATGAAAGTTTTATTCTCAAATTTTCACTTTAAGACTCCATTTCCTTCTCCTGTGCTCTACTGGTTTTTCTGCTTTTAACCAGTAGAACAAAATGGTGAAGAGTCGTAAGCAACCGGGGCAAATCCCAATTCCACAGAAACTTTAGTGCTGTTTTCTGACCTCTACCATTTAGAAAGTGTAATGATTTGTTGGAAAAATGATTCCCCAAGAGTCTGCAGGGCCCTGGGAAAGACTGAAGGAGAGCAAACCCACTGCACAGAGGGACCTGGCAGCAGCAGACCAGCCCTACTGACTCCTTACATGAGCTCTTCCCCAGTACAACAGACAAGGATTTACAGAATGGACACAGGCTTATGCAGCAAAAGCAATGCCCCATGTCATGTTGAACTGCTGTACGTGCCTAAATTAACACGCCAAGTATCACATACATATATGGCTTATGTTGGCAGGGAAGTGCATCATGCTTATCTCTGCAGAGTATGTCCTGGGGTCTACAGCGAGCCCACTGGATGCCAAAGGACATGAGATATCACTCATATTGTGCGCTGGCTCTCCTAAAGTGCAGGTGTAACCGATACTACTGGATTTGGGAACCTCACCGTAAAACCTCAATATTCACATCTGAGGTCCCAGGATATAAGAATATAGCAGCAAGATGTATTATGGGATATTTAGCCTTTTTTTGATACTAGGGTGCAGATTCGTTAGACCAATACCCAGTGCATGGCCTAGTGCTCTCATCTGATATAATAAACACTTTTCTCCTCAGGCACAAAGAAACACAGGTTGTGTAGGAGTCAGTATTCAAGTTACAGACTGAAGAGCAGACAAGAAAATATTTGGCCTGCCGAATTTACGCCCACTGTTTTCACAGTAGTACTGACTGGTAGAAGTTAAAGCAATGGCAGTGGGTGCTCTGAGACCATTATTAAAGCCTGGAAAAAATCAAAGTACAATTGTTGTAGCAGAGATCTGGCTGCTCCAGGAAAAAAAAGGGGGGGGGGGGGGGAGGTCTAATTGTGCATATCCTTTTAATGAAACAAAACCTAATTCATTTCTTCCCGACTTTAATCTTCCTCTAGCTTAGTCAGCTGCCTGCCCACACACAGCTCCAGCTTCCTCTCCCATCATGGTGATGTCAGAAAGATGGATTTTCTTCCGGGAGCCAAATATTCCAGCAGATGATTAGACAACCTTGCCTCCAGAAAAGCAGCGGAGGCACTGGCTAGACACAACACACTGAGCCAGTCCTGCAAAGGGCTGAGGCAAAAGCATGAAGAAGATAAAGTACAATCCAGCCTTTTGCTCTAGCTGCAGCAGCGAGGATAGATAATACGAAACATGGTCGTGGCTACTTCATCATAAACAACAAAATGGACACTGGGAACGGACACCTTAACACATGGTAAAGCAAAACACAGTATCTCCCACTGAGGGTCTATTGATCATTTTTCCCAGTAGGCAAAAGCTTGGTGTCAAGAAGCTCCGGGTTTCTTCTCCAGAAGGAGATGGAGAGTAAGAAATGGGAACAAGGCCGTGCTAGCAAGCTCATAATTGCCCCCTTTGCACAAACACATATAGCCAGATATCACTAAAGACAGCTTGAACACAGGCAAAGTTGCCAGACTGGCGCTGCGATATTCCTGTCTCAGGACCAGCTTGAGACATAAGCAAGACAGGACGTTGCTCAGGGCTGCAAGCCACTCAGAGCTGGCAAGAAAGGCCCTGCTGCCTGGTTTGCCTGCATGAGAAAAGGCGTGACTTGGGTCCGACTGACAGTCTGGTGATGCCCCATCTCCAGCTGCTTGCTAGGGCACAGGAGCAGACCAGCACCCACTTCTCCTGGAAGGAACAGCAAAATTTTTGATGGCACTTCTGGGGAGCCTCAAGCACCACCTGGCAGATCTGCAGCAGAAGTGTGTGCACATCTGAGGTCTCTCCGAACACAAAGAGCAAAACTGAAATAATAAAGACTTTGTGTCTGCCCAGCTGTCCTTTTAAATGCTTATTCCAGGTATAATAGGCACTTGGTCTCTTTCTTCAACCATAAACATGGTTCAAATCCCAGAGTGTCCTGTGCTTTGTAAAACAGCTATTCCCAGACAGGAGAGAGCAGAGAACTGGGAAGCAGCACCAGTTGGGTGAAGCCTTTAACATAGAAACTACCTGGTACATACTACAACTGAGCTTACGGTGATGGGAGAAGACAGAAACATAGGAAGTTGGATAATCTGAGCAACCGCAGTGAGATGGGAAATGCTGGATGCAGACATGGTCAGCAGCAGTCAGTGGTCATTCACAACTCTCAAGTGGTGCACACAACGTGGACAACCCACTAGAACTCCCCAGTGGTATACCTTCACTTCACTCCTCCTCTCTCTCCTCCATCCCTGGCTACGCACAGACAAGAAGTCCCTAAATGTGTGCTTAGTAGACAGCAGAGATCCGTAAAGCCCTCCGTACTCCCATGGGAGGTCATTCCCAGACAGCACCGGGAGGTGCAGCGCAGTGAGGAAACTCCATCATCAATCACCCTCCAGAGCTGCTGGCCTGGCAGCCCGCTCCACCTAACGGGCAAAGGCAAAGAGCAGCCTGGCTTTTCCTAGCATGCAGCAGGAATACCTTGTCGCCTCGTGTTCCCTTTTCTCCTCTTTCTCCTTGTAGACCCTAAAAATAAAAAGAAAAAGAGATTATAAAGCTCAATCCAAGCAGAGGCATAGTTATCTCCTCTAATTAGTCACCAAATCACTGTGCACGTCTGCACAATCTATTCAAGTGAACCTCAAGGACATTTTCCATGTTGCCAGTCCTCAAAGTTGGCCACAAGCATGGTCTAAGCAGACTTACAGAGTAGGGATGACCAGTGGGCCCAAGAACGTCTGTAATATTATATTGCCTGCAGACACACGACCCTCCTGCCAACAGCAGTGTGGAAGGACAGGCAACACACCACAGCTGCAGATGGTCTGGAAAACAACCAATGCTCTGCATTTTTCATGTTGCTCGTAAACAATGAGGAATTAGGCAGAGGACGATACTGATGGAAAAACCTATCACATAAACAAGCAAGAATGCCCATTCCTGGTGGTTTTGGATGCGCTAGCTAGGCAGACAGCAGGTACCTCTGAGAACTGGCAAATGCTAGATAATCCCTGTCCTGGAGGCCCAAGCACATTTTTGCGCTGCAAATCCAATGCCAGTGTTCATCTGGACTGCATAATTCATCTACTCCCAGGTACACCAGAACCATTTGCTGGGGCTTAGTTAGATGAAAGACAGCAACGCTAACACAGGCAATTGACTCAATGAGCAGGAACGGATTTCACCTTCCCTTGGCATGGCAAGCACCTTGTATTTTACCTTTATTGTAGCAACTGAGCAACCGAGCAACCAACTAATAGCTACAGGCAGACGGATATGCTCAGTCAGTCGTGACCTCTGTAAAACTGCCAAAGCTTAAAATGCTTCTTATTCTAATAATACATTTGTATTTAAACTTCAATTTACTTTACACTATAGTGGAGGCTTACCTCCAAGCTAATGCGAGCTACATGTCTGGGTTTATTTGGCCCTTAGGATGATTTAGATAATTAAGATTTTCAGATGCCAGGCCATGGTTGACTGTGAGCAAACTCTGTACAGCCCTGTCCATCTCTAACAACCCAAACTGAGCCTGCACAGCTTCACACGCTGCGAAGAAATAACCCTACTATTTCCAAAAAGCAAATGGCAGGAGGTTTAAAAATATGATTCCTTTCATGCACTAATAACTATGGGGCCCTCCTGTAGACTGAGTAGGTGATTATTGCCTTGCTCCTCCCCAGCAGCCCAAACCAAATGTCATTCTTATGATAGAAATGGATAGAACCTTCAGTAGCGGTGCACCACATGAGTGCTTTGCTTCTCACACACAAAGGTGATTCAGGGAGCAGGAAGGAAGTGTTCTCATAGCTTTGTCCGTTTATCTCATTAATCTTGCAAGAGATTGTGTCTATCACATGGACAGGTAATGCCACCCCCATATTTGTTTCATCATCTTCAAGCCTAATACAATTCAGCCTTAGACCATACAGGGAAACAGCACGCACCTGGACAAAGACAAAAGTGTTCAAGCTCTTTTGAACACATTGGACCCCTTTCTAGTGAGTTGTAAAGCAAGTCCTCAGCTGGCACAGGGAAATCCTTCAGTGCATGAGCACGTCTGGTACGCCACTAAAGCGCACTGATGTACAGTCGTAGAATCATAGAATAGTTTGGGTTGGAAGGGACCTTTGAAGGTCATCTAGTCCAGCCCCCCCTACCATGAGCAGGGACATCTTCAACTAGATCAGGTTGCTCAGAGCCTCATCCAACCCTCATCCAGCCTGACCTTGAATGTTTCCAGGGATGGGGCATCTACCACCTCTACGGGCAACCTGGTCCAGTGTTTCACCACCCTCATCATAAAAAATTTCTTCCTTATATCTAGTCTGAATCTACCCTCTTTTAGTTTAGAACCATTACTCCTTGTCCTATCACAACAGGCCCTACTAAAAAGTCTGTCCCCATCTTTCTTATAAGCCCCCTTTTTAAGTATTGAAAGGACACAGTAAGGTCTCCCTGGAGCCTTCTCTTCTCCAGGCTTAACAACCCCAACTCTCTCAGCCTTTCTTCATAGAAGAGGTGTTCCATCTCTCTGATCATTTTTGTGGCCCTCCTCTGGACCCACTCCAACAGGTCCATGTCTCTCCTGTGCTGAGGACTCCAGAGCTGGGCGCAGTACTCCAGGTGGGGTCTCACGAGAGTGGAGTAGAGGGGCAGAATCGCCTCCCTCGACCTGCTGGCCATGCTTCTTTTGATGCAGCCCAGGATACAGTTGGCTTTCTGGGCTGCGAGTGCACATTGCCAGCTCATGTCCAGCTTTTCATCCACCAGTACACCCAACTGCTTCTCAGCAGGGCTGCTCTCAATCCCTTCATTCCCCAGCCTGTACTGATACCAGGGGTTGCCCTGACCCAGTCGGGTCCTTAAATCTCAGAAAATCCAGTCAGCCTTTACAACACCAGCTTAAAGGCTGCCTCCATAATTACCAAGGTGAGACCACAAGACAGAGATGCTAACTTGACAGAATCTGATTTATTTCAGTCTTGCTGTCTGTTCATTCAAAGCAGGTTTGTCCCCTGAGCCCAAGGGCTATTCCCTGACAGTTTTGAAAATATGATTGGAAACTTGCTGAGAGGTGGTATTTTTTCTTGGTATTATGATGAAGTTTTTGAGCACCATATAAATGGTGCATCAACACAGACCAAAGCAATTGCATTACAGTGGAAGCATCACAAAATCACCAGCTGTTATCTCAGTAATCACGTTATTTCTACTGAAATCTCTCTACTGGCTACAGGTCTGTTCTCATTTAAAGAAGTCAGAAGAAACTCAATGGAGTTAAGAAAATGTCACTATTTAGACATAGTACAGGTAACTGGTCAAACATACCCTACACTGCTTAATAAAAAAAATATAGCTGGGCAGAACACACTGAAAAAGTAGAGAAAGTTTCTAGAGTGTTAAAAATTCAACAAGAGCCATGACTTACCGGTGCGCCTACATAGCCTTTAATTCCTGGAGGACCTTGTTTTCCCTCGGATCCCTGGCAAGGAATTGAGATACAGTAAAACACCAGAAACTGTTTCATATAAAAGACCAAAAATAAAAACAGTTATTCAGAAATGTAAGTTGCACTCCTGGGCTAACAGGGGGCTGTTGAGGCTTCTCAACCTCAGCGCTAATACAGAGAACAGTGTCTGACTTTCCAGCTACTTACCCAAAGTGACACCCCGATGTTTTCTTCTGTCCCCAGCGCTCAGACATTAGCAAGTTTTATCCTTCTGCTTTCAGTCTTGCCCTACAAAGGCGAACTATCCCATGCAAGTTCCTCTACAGGTTATTTCAGAAGTTTTGGCAATGATGTCAGTCGTTGCCTGCCTGTTGTGTGCCAGGTGATTGAGCTCTGTCTTGGCTCCCACAGTATTGGTGAAACAAAGCACAGGCATACTTTGCTGCAAACACTGCAGCAAAGGCCATATCCCAGCATAAACGAACCACAGACTTCAAAATGTTATATATTTTGAAGAGTAAATTAAAAGAAACAGATCAGAACTATATTCTCCTATGTTTATTTTCAGCATAAGTGGGAGAAATGCAAGAGGATCAGGTACATTTCAGCAGTCCTTCCACTGGTTGCACACTGACTCTCCGCCTGGAGAAGGTAAACTGAAATGGAGAGCACTCCCACTGTGTGCTTTTACGTGTCTTACAATGCCTGCAAATGGTCTGGATCCTCAGCTGAACAGGCTCAGCCCTCAGAGCCATCCTATGGAGACAGCCTGGGCCTGACAAGTTGTCCTGGTTTCAGCTAGGACAGAGTTAATTTTCTTCCTAGTAGCTGGGATAGTGCTGTGTTTTGGATTTAGTAGGAAAATAATGTTGATAATACACTGATGTCTTTAGTTGTAGCTAAGTAGTGTTTATACAAAGTCAAGGATTTTTCAGCTTCTTATGGCCAACCAGCAAGAAGGCTGGAGGGGGCACAAGAAGCTGGGAGGGGACACCGCCAGGACAGCTGACCCAAACTGGCCAAAGAGCTATTCCATACCATATGACATCATGCCTAGTATATAAACTGGGGGAGCTGGCTGGGAGGGGCGGATCGCGACTCGGGAACTAACTGGGCATCAGTCAACGAGTGGTGAGCAATTGCGTTGTGCACCACTTGCTTTGTATAGTTTAATTCTTTTAGTATTACTATTGTCATATTATTATTATCATTATCATTGTTTTCCATTCCTTTCTGTCCTGTTAAACTGTCTTTATCTCAACTCACGAGTTTTTTTTCCTGATTCTCTCCCCCATCCCAGAGGTGGGGGGGGAGTGAGCAAGCGGCTGCGTGGTGCTTAGCTGCCGGCTGGCTTTAAACCACAACACAAGTTGACCGTGAGAACTGGTTTGGCATCTTATATCACCTATTTGACTGATTATTTTCTTACTTATCTCACTTCCCTTTCCCCCCCACCCCCCCATCTGGTTAACTCCTGTATTGGGTGGCTGCAGTGGATAAGGCTTCAAAACAGATCAAGATTTTATTTTTAAATCATTGCTACATTTCATATTAATAGATGCTTCTTATTTAAAAGAAATAAAATTTAAAATGCAAGATGTGTTTGCAATGAATTATTAGCAGAACTGAGGCTTTTTTGTCCCAATGCAAGTGCCCAGGAGGCTGGTCATGTCACACCACTGTTCACACTTGCCTTTTAGCCCAAATGACAATCTCGTTTGGAGCAGTCATTAAGCACAGACCTGGCAGGCTGGCTGGACTGTACTTGGCTAGTGTTTCACCACTGCTTTAAGGAATGCACTGCCAAAAGTGTCCCCTCCCTCCGCCAGAGAGGACTTAACTTGTTAAAGCAGATGAAGCCGTGCCCTGAAGCTTGTGAGCAGTTCACTAGCCCAGCTGTAAAGTGGCTAGACCTGTGTTAAGTATGGAAGCAAACCACATGGCACACTCAGGGGGGAGAGATTCACAAACAGTTAACAAGAGCTGGGTTTAAGCACAAGCAAAGGTGGCTCTGGGATCTCTACAACATCAGGCACCTGAGGACCTCCGTAAGGTCAGCAAGCGGTGCCAGTCCTCTAATGGCAGAGGGAGAGCAGCAGGCATGCACTTAAATCTCTTCCTTCAGCCTACAGAAAAATATTACTATCCAAGTCTAGGCAAAACTCCTACAGAAACAGAGGCCTGCTCCAAGTTGTCCAAATTATCAAAGTCCAACTCAGTACCAGTACATAAAACGTGGTTATAACACTCCGCAAAAAAGTTACAGATAGAGAAACTGGGTCTGTCTGGACAAGAAGACTTGCTGATCCCACTCAAGGCCTGTGCTGAGATCATATCTGGTAAAACAGAGAAGTGCAAGACCTTCAACAGCTGAAGCAAACAAGAAGGAAATCTGTCAAAATGAAACTCTTACCTAATACTTTAAATTTCAAAGGCTTTATTTTTTTTCCCCTCTCCCTCTATTTTTTCTCTCAAGTGCAGATACCTGTCAGTTCAGATGGGAATGCTATAGCTATGTCAGTGCCATAGCAGTGACAGCCATGAAAAATCTCTTTAACCTTTTATTAAAGATACAGGAAAAAAAAGAAGGAAAAGGTTGAATATTTGCTGCAGGATTTTACAGGCTAAAGGGCCTGGTCTCAAAAATTCAAGCTTTGTTTCACTGCTATAATACCATACAGTGAGGGGCCTGAGCTATAACCTTTTTTCTCTGGACCCACTTACTTCATTTAAATTAACCTGCCAGGTCCCACATATTTATGTGGGAGCTTTCTCCACTGACTGGTGGATATTTCTTGCCATCTCAGGCTACCGTGGCATCTTGTATAACCAGAAGCTCCAACACTGATTGGCACAAGGCTGACTTTGAAAGCCCTTCTTTGCTTCCACCAGCTCGTAGCCAGCAAGATCATACATCCTTCTGGGTGAGCAATGGAGTTTGCCCACCAAGTTTGATGAAAAAGAAAAAAAAACATACACCAAAAAACCCACACATTTTTACAGTGAAGACACTGAGCTAGGAACAATCTCCCCTGGAGACTTCACTGAGCAGCAGAAGCAGTAAAACCAGAGATGACATACTGAGGCCATTTCATTCCTGTAACCCATACCTGTACCCCAATGGGCTCATCGTCCATTACGGTACCTCTGTGGATTGAAGTCCTATTACCAGAAGTCTGCAGGACCTTTATCGGTGCTACTGGAAGCTTCACACAATTAATGAGGTCTGTAAAAGCTGCAAGGCACCTCCTTAAAAGAAAGTGCTGGTAATTCCCACTGAGGCAAAAGACTGGCAATCCCTCAGCCAAGCAGATAAACAGGAGGCTGAATTTCCTGGGGTGCACGTACAGCTGCTGAGCGTGCATTGTGCTTGCTTGGCTCGATGCAAATGAAGATGGATTGAGCCAGGAAGGACCACTTCCCAACTGACTAGAGAAACTGCAAGGTAGCTCTCCATGGAGCCTGGGGTGGAGCCCAGAGCCACTGTATTGATGCTGACGATAAAAATAAAAATAAGCGATCTGGCAAAAAAACAATCATTACAACAGTAATTGGAGATGTGACCTCTCCGATTGCCTACTCCGCCCATCTCTCCACACCTTGTTCCACACCGGCGAGGTTGTTGGGTTTTACGTCGAGGAGTAAAGGAGTGTGGATTCATATTTTAGATTTTAAAGCCCTGTCAGCAAAGTCAGGATTGTTTCTTAAAATAGCTCAGGCCAGAATCCAGCTCAAGGACACTGCATATAGCTAGCGCATCCGTTGAGGTAAATAAAAGTCACTGTGAAAGCACATGATCATTTTATATTTAAGCCACTGCAGCTGAGAGGCAGGGGTTAGCTAAGCTCACCTCTTCTCTGGGAGCACTTGGCACTGTCTCGTCAGACGTCTTTAGGTCCAGCCCCACTAGCAGCTATCCTGCCCAGCCCATAGTGCTGAACTTCTATTCAGCATTGCCTCGTTACTTGGCTGAACTATATGTGCCTGATGATCCTGGTGGGAAATACGGAGCATTTTCCAGGACCAAGCTCTTCTGGAGGTACATGTAGATGCCTCAGTTTAGCTTGGTTTGTAAAAGCTTTGCAAAGCAAGAGTGAGGAACTTCATACCACATTGAGCATCCTATAGCCTACTGGTTTGTAATTCCACTATGGGAAACATGCAGGACAGAGAGAAAATATGTGTTTATTTACATGATAGGAGAGATGCAGCTGACAGGCGTTTGTGGGTGATTAACTCAGTTCATTTCATCCGCTCCCAAATCCCACTGAAGGACAAAACAATATCCAGAGTGCCTCCACTCAGCTCAGCCCAGCCCTGCTTTGCAGCTGTCATTTATCCCCTGCTGAACATGCTGCCATGCAGCTTCCACAATCAACCCCTTCGTGTTGCTGAAAGCAATATGGCTCCCGCAGAGAACCGTGGGATGGCTGCCAAGTATTTCCGCTAATCCACAAACACACCATTAGTTCCAATACCCTCCTGATGAGACTTTAGGAAATTATGAACATTTCCCTCTATGAAAAAAAAAAAAAAGACATTTTGGAGAAAGGGCCTCTCCATAGCTGAGGAACTCAGAAGGACCTATATGAATGAACCGCTTCATAGAGTCCTCAGACAGAGCCAAGTGACAATCAGGACTGCATCTGGAAAGGCGTTCAGGTACTTAACTCCTATGTGAGGACAAAGGCATCAGTGAACTCAGTGGGAGGTTTAGATGACTAGATATGGCTCTTCCAGAAATGGCGATACTCAAAGGTCTTTGCTTGTACAGGAACAGAACTGGGTGAACAAAATTTGTGCTGTTGTCCTTGCAGCACCTTTCATAGTCTGAGCTGAACTTGCTGTGTGGGATGACCCTGAAAACACACTTGTCAATCTAGTGCACCATCTTCTTTTTGTGTTATAACAACAAGACTGAAACCACCTGAGGGGTAGTTATCCCCTCAGTAACCAGGGAACAAGGCAAGGAGAGCTAAGACTTTGAAAGGAAGTTAAAAAATTGCTCATGAGAAGGACTTCAACATTTAGGCACATTTCTGACGCTCAGCTATGTCTCACCAGATCTCCATTCAGAAGCACCTTGTTCAAAGGAAACTCAGTGATATAAGCATTGGCTCAAGTTCTGTATCACTTTGCCACTGTCTACTGGTGCAAAACTGAAGCTCCCAAAATAGGCAGAAACATCCAGGCTAGGATCTCTCCATGATTATTTTCTTTTCCAGTCGTAGAGTAGGGATAATAATTCTCACCTGCATTTTTGTGAGAGTTGGGAAGGCTTACTGAAGACACAAAGTAAGGCTTATGTGCTCCAAAACATGTTCTCTTCACCTTCTCCAGCTATGCTGTTGATTGAACAAAAGGTATTTCTTCTTTTTATATACCTTGCCTAATTGCTGATACCTTAGCAGACCCGTGATGAAAATGAGCATTTTGAGTTTCTTCATTCACCAGCGAGAACATCAAAAGTCATAAACAAAAAGTGATTCAAGCAATCCACACATATAAGTCAGTGAAAAAAATATGCCTGCCCATGTAAAGAAGAAGTGGAAAGCTTACCTTTGGACCTGCTGGCCCAGGCAGTCCAAATGCTCCTGGCTGTCCTGGTTCACCCTGCAAGTAACAGCAATATCAGTGGTAAATGCTAATCTTTTATATATAAAGGCTAGGATGGCTCAAAATAGTCATTACATACAGCTTTAGAAATGGAAGCTCTATCCAATATCTGCAGTCTTGAGTGCCATTATCCAGAGATCTGAAAGTTTGCAGTGTGCTTTCTTCGCAAAAATAAAAGCAGAAAGACACAAACCGAAAACTGAAGCAGCTATTTGTCTACTCTTCAAACACAACCTAAGCAGCAAGGAATGAGTTCCCAAGTTGTGAACAGCTTGCACCGACTGCAATCTACAAACATGGATTCCTAGGAGATAACAGAATGCATTTGTTCTTGAACCTTTCACCTTTCAGTGCAATAAACACATCCTATAGGAAATACTGCAAGTCCAAGTATGTCACTGCCCAATTCCAGACCATGCCACATGTGATGTGATGAAGTTGCATCAGTTCTGGAAGCTATATTGAAAAATTATCACAGTTTTTCCGACGTGGGACAAGTGTGGCACACAAAGCAGAAACAGGATGTAAGTAACAGGAAAAAAAGAGCTTTTCTGCTGTGTATCACTATGTTTGTGTATGCCAGCCCTTCCAAAGAGTCCTTTCCCCAAGTTCCTCCGGTCGCCACCAAATGACTGCCACAAAGGGACAGTGAATGAGATGATAAAGGTCCACTGTCGGGCTGAAGATAATTCAAAGGGATGGTGATCAAGCAGGGGAAAGGAGAGAAAGCTCTAAAACACACTTATATAAGATACTGGAAAATGTGTTTGTGGTTTTATGCTTCAACTGTAGCCCTCTTAAAGGCAATGTTTGGTATGCCGCATCCTTCTTTGAGCTAACGCTGCACCTCTTCCTTTGCTCTTAGCTTTTAGCAGTGCACAAGAGGAGTTCAGGTCCTCGCTTCTGTGACCGAGACACCTATTTCTCTAACCCCTGTCCATTGTGGAAGCACAAGATGGTCCCCTGCACCCCCTGCCATCTCCACGAGCCGATGACTTTCTGCCAGACTTAAAACAAATGGCCAGGCTCTGCAGCTGCAGCTATTAACCGACAGAGCCGCAGCAGCGGGTCCCAAACCACAGGCTGCCATGACTGCTCCCTTTCCCGTCCTAATGAAAGGTAACGGAGCTGCCCCGGGAGCCTCTCAGGACAGCTAATCCATACACCACCTGCCATTGCTGCAAACGTGCGACGGAGAGTGCTGGGGCTATTAACCTCCTACCATTTGTTTCTGCCGTTCCTAAAATGGCCGTACAAATCCCCAAGACATGTTCCACTCAATACAGATCGATTTCCCCTCCCTGCCTTGCACTGAAAGGCGAGGATTACATGGCGGGGAACAAAAAGGCTTACGGCTTCTCCTTTTGCTCCATCCTTCCCAGGGGGGCCAGGTGAGCCCAGGGAACCCTGTAACAACAACAGAATTATCATCAGCACAATATTAATGCCCATTGCAAGTGCAAGGACTTGAGTAATGCGTCAAGACAAGAATAAGGAATGAGGAGAATCATTTCAACGCAAACTTTTATTATTTTCAGTCTCTGGAGGAGCTGCTGCTGATATTAACACACTGTGGCCAATTGAGGAGCTGTTAATGAGGAACTAGGCACTCTTGGCCACTTAACTCATTTAAGAATAAATTAATATAAAAACTTTGCAGCTAATTAGACATGTAATCATTGAGTCCTCTTAATATTATCTCCCCTCAGCCTTTCTGTCCACCATTCCATTGTCTCAAAAAACTGCTGTTTTGTAACTAAATACTAGGGGTTTTTTTAATTTTTTTTTTTTACTCCTTGCTTATACAGCATCCATCCCAAAGCTCAGAAGCCTCTAGGCACAGCTATCATGTACATAAGTAATGAGCCTAAAAACAAACAGAAAAGAAGCCTTAAAAAAACTCAAGCAGTCCTCAGGAACTACCCTGGCCACCGGGAAGCGTGTCTCAGAGCTGTGAACGTGCAAAGCCACAGAAAACAAAGAAACAGAAAACCAGACACCACTTTTTAAATCTTCTTATGCTCCAGGACGAATGGAACTAAATATATTGAGGTTGGCAGCACCACAGCTAACGGGGACTGCAGCAAATGCGGGGAAAAGGCAAGTTTTGCTGCGTGCAGCTGGCAATTTAAAGAACAAATGGAGAATGGAAAGACAATAGCCACACAACAGGCAAGCCAACGTACACAGTGAGGAACTGGCTCGGTGTTTTTACTTCTAGGCACTGCAGCACTTTCTTTTTAAGTGTATTGTAAAAAAAGGCTCAAATGAGAAACGGACACGGGCACTGCAAACTGCCACTGAGCTGTGATTATACTGAGCTGGTTTGTTGTGTATTCCTTGGAGGGGGATTTTGCCTTGCAATCCTGAACATTTGCGATTTTACAAGAGGTGGAAAAAGTTTAAATTCCTAAAATCCCTCCTGCAAATGATGTTTAAGGCATTTCTGACAAATGTGTCCAAAGTAAATACTAGTCAACAGAGCAAGCTCGGCACAGGATAATTTTTTTTTTTTTTTTTTTAAGATGATGACACACTAAGCAGCTAAAGGCCATCTCAGTCCAAAAGTTATGTTCAGTGCAAGAAAGGACATGATAATCTTTGGCCTTCCATGTCTCATATTGAAGAAACACTGGTGTTTGTGTATGTGGAGACATTAGCACTGAGCTTCTATTCTGTTTCACTCTTTTGTTTCAGAGTTTTACAAAGTTTAGACAAAATTTGTGCCCTTGAGATCTCCACTTGTTTGTCAAATGTGGCTGAGCATCGTGAATAAGTTTAAAGATTTTAACGTGCGCTTTGCCGAAAAATAGCACAACAGCGTAGTCTCCTTTTCTTAGCACCTTGCTAACACAAAACAAGAAAACACAGAGGTAAAACAAAAGACTTACTTAGAAGAGGGCCTGTTTTCATTAGCCTTTCACAATAGCTTTATAAACTCTTAAACTTTTCATAGTAAAATTAATAAAGACTTGGCCTTACTTTTTCTCCTTTATCCCCTTTCAGTCCAGGAAAGCCAGGGGGCCCTTCTTCACCCTACAATACCAATGAAAAAAATACCTTATATGAAACGCCATACCATTCTATGGTATATTTGTGTATTTTAGACAGCACAGTTATCATCTGTTGAGAGTTGAGGCCAACTTCTCCTCCTCGCTGTAACAATGCTGCTCTGCTCTCAGTCACCTGTAACTTGCCCATATTTGAACAGGTTCAGTTTCAATTTTCCATTCCAGTGTCTTCCTCTGGCTGATCCCTCCCTCCTCTCCTTTTTGTAAATACCATCCAGAACCAGTCTTTTTCCACAAACAAGATTAGAGACTTAACCCAATAAAAGTATTTGAAGCATAGAAACATTTCACTGAGAAACTCTCCTGTTGCCACATTTCAAAGCACGAGGTATTGAAATTTGGCATGGCCAAATTACTGCCACGGCAAATTTCCAATAGCATGGCAATTTTTGGAAAAACCTATATGTGGGAATTTTTTCCCCTTTAGCTGCTCACATTAGGCCAAAATATAACCTTGGAAGCCACTCCTTTTAGACCTTATCAATAGGTACTTCTCATAGTCAACAGATAACTTCACCAAAGATTCAGAGTAGGTTTCAGTCAGAGCTCTGTGAACGGAGCAAGATTATGCCTGCTGTCATGGGGTACTTGGTCGTGATCCAGCAGCCTGCTTATGTCTGTCCTGCATGTTCATGCTCTGACTGATGGCACCCAGGTTCCAGCATTGCTGGATTTTACAAGAGATGTTGGCATGAATGCTTCAATGAACTGTTACCAGTGTCTCTTCTACCTGAAACAGTGGACATCCATATGTGGGATGCAAAGCCACTAGCACTGCTGGCAAATGACAGGCCACAAAGCAGAGCTAAGCGACTGAGAGCTTTTTCCCCACTGCTTTTGTAAAAACCCAATAACACAGAAGAATCCTTTTGAAAGAGCATTAAAGTGGCTAAGAAGTTGATGCATGTATTTCTAAGTTGCCTGTATATACATAAGGACTACCTACACATGCAGATAAAGTCAGGTCAGATTCTGCCACATTCAGTCTTATTTGTGATGTTTTTTTCCTGCATGAGTAGTCCAGCTGACTTGGATGTATTCCTAGGGCAAGGTTCCAGTCAATGTCAGACAGTGACAAAATCCAGCCTTATTTATTTATAGGTACATTTGGCACTTAAAGGTTAGTAAAAGATTTGGAAAGTATCTGTGCTCTATATGTAAATTAAAGTCATTAGATACTTTTATAATCACATTTCTTGCTAACTGAACCTTCATGAAGCACTCTGTCTAGAATTTGCAATGCAGCTAGTGGTAAAAATCAGATCTGCTGTATTTCAATGGCTCCCTAATGAGATAGAAAACCCATCAAATAGCCAATGTGATTTTTAAGGAAATCATTTGCTCTAAGAGGTCAATATAACTTGAAGGAACTGCCGTTCCATGGCAAAGTGTGCAGCATAGGTAGGAGAATGATTTGTGTCTTTTCTATGCAAAGTAAAGGAATACGGTTAATTAGCTTCTTCTCTTGTTTTTTTTTTCTTTTTATCTCTCCATGAAGTAGCAGCTCCTTGGCACAGCTGAACAAATTAATCCTAGCATCAGTCAATAAGTTTGACGCACGGTGCTCATAGAGCCATTCATGCTGGACAGGACCTCGTAAGGTTTCTAGTCCAACCTCCCACTCAAAGCACCATCAACAGTGAATTCAGACCAAGTTGTTCAGGGTTTATCCAATTTGGTGTTGAAAACCTCCAAAAATAAGGTTACTCCTCTTCCCGATGCCAATGGTAACTTACCTCCTAAGTCAAGAGCATCCCAGGAAGAGAAAAAGGCTTTTCCTTTTGCATTTTTTATTTATTAACTAAAGCAGCACGATTGTGTCCTTTTGACTTTTCACAGATCTCAAGCAGCTGGCTACAAAGATGTGAAGCCCAGAGCAGATCTGCTGGCCCTCACCACCAAGAGGCTGCATGGGCATTTGCAGGAAAGCACTGTAGACTCTCTCCCACTTGGTGACCGTACATGCCAGAGGCAGCTGGTCAGCCTGAACTGCCACCCATGGACCAGGGTCACCAAGCAGGGAAGAAAGGCTTCAGGGATGCACCATGCTCAGGGAATATGTGATCCAGCAAAACCCAGCACTTCAAAGAGCTCACTAAAGACATTTTCTTCACTTGTATCTACTGCCACTGCCTCTCTCTTGCTGCATAAACCGAAGCACCGCATGTCACACATCAGACAGCCTGGCACAGAGCTGACCCTTTAGTGGAAATAAAGCTAGAGAGTTTTACCAGCTTGCAGGGGAAATCTTTGAGTATCCACCAGCTTTACCGGTTCCTCCCCAAGGAGAAAACTGCACAGAAGCAACCTAGACTCTAGAGACAGGAAAGGGCTCCTACTTCTGCTCTTTCCACTGACTCCCCATTAACCCTGGCTAGCTGCTTCGTGTCTCTTACTAAGCAGAAAAACCTGTCAGGCTAAGGGTAGGTTCAGCAGATGTTTGAACCTTAATAAAAGCACAAGAAGAGATTGCGTTGCCTACGTCAAAACCCTCACGTTCACAAAGTAAACTGCGTAACCTACAGGAGTGAGCAGTGGGAAGAGAGCAGGAAGCAGCAAAGCATCGGTGCTGCTATGCTTGCATAGTGCCAAAGTAGCTGTGACAGACAGGGATGGGAAAGCAACCAACAGCTTGCACCCTTAACTCACAGCCAGCTGCCAAAACCCCCACTGAGGATGCAGCTAACTGGAACGGAGCCATGTTGCCAGAGCAATTTACTTCACTAAGCAACTCTATTTTTCCCCCCCTTTTTTTTTCCTCCCCCCTTTTTGTTTTTTTTTAAACTAACTAACTTCATGAACTGCACTGCAGAACAATCACCTCTTCTTTTCACTTGTCCACCAAATCTTTTTTATCAGGTAAAATCTCAAGCATTGTGCTCAGCATGCTGCCAAGACCTAGGGAAGTGCTGGTGTACCCAAAAGTTATCTGTTCCCTCTCCCCAACCCCTCCCATTAGGTCAGCTGGGTTAGCAAAAGAGCTCGCCTCTCTCTCCAGCACTTGTGGATCAAGCGGCTCTGCCAGCGCATCTATCCTGGAAACCACTTTCTAAAGCCAGGGAAAGTCGCAGTTAGAGAGTGACAAAATTGGCGGAAGAAGAAATCACAGGGGCCTGAAATAACGTTCAAGAGGAGTTCTTGCTCAGGAGGTTACAGCTTCAGCAATTAGGCTCAAAGGAATGCAGCAGATTTTCCTGAGTACTTTCCCCTTTCCAGGCTCCTGAGCATGCTGTCCTTTTCTTATCCACTGGAAAGCCAGCCGCTTATCTTTGGTTTCATCCTCTGTGCTGCACGGCCAGTGGCCTTTAATCAAACATTTCCAACAAAGTTAGCAAGAGAATAAACACCTTCATTAGCTCACTGTTGACAAAATATTTGTCAAAAGAACCTAGATTTGGCAAGCTGCCATCTGACCTAAAGCAACCAGAGGACTTCTCTTGCAATATGGCTGTGGAGTGCAGTCAGTCACATGGAAGTAGATACTGCCGAGCAAGAGAGGGCAGGCAGGTACTGCAAGCACTGAAGTCATATACCGACACAGACAGTGAGTATACAGAGGTTACATAGCGCACAGGTAGCTACATATTTCTACAAATGCCATTTTTCACTTTTCAGTAGTTACTCTACGATTATTTACTTGAATTACAGCAACGCCTCATTTGTTCCTTGTTTGGGTCGCTCTGCTGGACACTGTATGAATAAATATTAAATGACAGTCAGTATGCTCTAAAGCTCAGTTTAAAATTGCAAGCAATGTGTAAATATAATAAAGAAATAGCAGAGGCAGAGAGCACAGGCCAGTGACATAGCTGCCAAGCGGACATCGTCGGCAAGTGCACTGGGCTGAAGGATCCAGGCACCACAGTGGGAAAACGGGTCGGCTTCAGCAGCAGGCATTGAGCCCTGGGGAAGAAAAGCCCATCACATTCCTTGCACCAAGGCCAAACCTGGCTGTGCCACTGAAAGGGATAAAAATAATACTATATACCCACAGGCTGGCTGCGTTCCCAGTTTCCACACAAGGAGATTCTGGTGGTGACATGTAACCCACACCTATCTGTTTATGCCACACATTTCTACTGCCACCCATCTACTTTATGAATATCTGAACTTCAAAGGCTGTCCCTTTCTGGAGAAACATCTGGACCAGAATAGGAAGGTAACAAGGACCAGGCCCTCCAGGGAACTGGGAAGAAGCAGCAAAGGCAGAAGAGACTATTGTTAAGGAGGGCAATGGAGTATAGTTTCTAAGGCAGCTTCCCTTAGACTTAGCCTATGCTTTCTGGAGTCATTTTATGCTGTAGGTGGGGTGACCTATTGCTTCCTTGGTCAACAGTTTTGTGGACAAAAACTTGAATGTGTAGGTAGTTGTACCAGTGAAGAAGTGCGTTAACAAATACGGCAGCTTGGCTTAGGAAGTTCCTAAAATACTGAACACTGCAAGCTCTGAGGATGTAGCACTAGGCAAATCGCTCTGAGGATGTAGCACTAGCCAAATCACTCTGAAAACTCCATCTTTCATTCCTCAAAGAATTGATACAAATTCTGCAAGCAAATTAGGAAGGTTTTCTGAGCCATGCTAAAACAAAAAGTTTACGCAGAATTCAGTAAAAAGGATAGATTTTTGAATTTGCTTGTATTTACTTTTTAATGGAAGTGTTCAGAGCCACACAAAGGCTACAGAGCAAGGCCTAAGTACTACTTCTGTCCTTCCTGAGGGGTCTCAGGGCAGGGCTTACATGGGCACATGGTGTGTCCAGATCCAACGGACAAAAGGAAATGCCACATCATGAGGAAATTCAGAGCACAGGCAAATCTCAGTTGCTGCAGACAGAGTACTGGGGTGATGAAAAAGAAAGATATTCCCATTGTCCTCAAATGTATCATCCATTAAAAATATAGAGGTGAGCTGGGGAAGTATAGATACACCCAGATAGGTTCCTTTATTACCTTGTGTACATCAGCAGAGTTATCCCATTTCTACATTTGAGCAAGGATGTCTTCCTGGTATACCCGTGTCATATGGATTTACCAGATCACACCAGGCCTAGGTTAGTGATCCCTCCATGGTCATGAAGGTTGTTGCTTTTTTTTTTTTTTTTTTAAATACCTTCCATTACATGTTCACCAGATGCACATATAGCTTAATTTGTTGCATATCATCCAACGATTCACCTCACGGGTTATATTGAGCCTCACTACCCCACAGAATCCCCTGAACATTATAATTTGGTCACAGACCATATACATATCTACATCCCACATAGATTCTCAGATGGCTGAATGGACATAACTATGAAATTACAAAGTAGATAACCTTAATTGCTAGATGATATGTTTCCTCAGAGTGGGAACAACTAATACAGGGATTTTGCCATATCGAGCCTCAGCAGAATTCCTCTGAAAAGAAAGAGACCTAAGATGGAGAAGGAAGGGATCTGCAGGTGCACGGAAAGATACAGAGATAGAACAGCTCAGTATTACCTGATCCTAGAGAGACATCAAAAGCACACAAAGGAATAATCCCTCAGCGATGTTTTTAAGCAATCTGCTCAAGTTTAACTGCTTTTCTTTTCTCCACTTGCAGCTCCTCAAGCAGCTGCCAAGTTTACAAATATTTCTTCCAACTCGAGAACAGCTGTGGCCTATAATCACATATTTTATTTCAAACTCTGGGTTGTGGCCTACGTTAATGGAAATGAGAGCAAACTAAACAAGAAAACAATGGGAAAAATATAAGTCCAAACCACATGTTTAGATTCTCATTTGCCTGTCAAATTCAAGTAAATCACTGGACTTTTCCTTCAGCTTACAGAGCAGATGACAAAAGATGGATCATTCTAAGATCAATTCTATACATTTTCTTTATTTTCTCTTCCAAAGTGGTCTACATCTAACACAAAAGTGCCACTTTTCTAATCCTAAAATGAAATAAAAATTTCTCACCCTGTCACAAAACGTCAATAAAGGTGTCATTGGGAGACCTTCAAAAATCTGCCAAGCAGAACCCCATGAATCACGCGCTCAGCATATTGACAGCTGCGCAAACCGGGGGATCTATATGCAAGGTGGGAGACAAAATAGCAAGAGCTGAAGAGAAACAGAACAAAAGCAGCAAGATGAAATAGAAACAGAAGCAAAATTGAACTGCACAGTGTTACCACTTCACCATTAACACACCCCTGTCTCCTTTGTTAATTAACTTCACAGCATCCCTGTGAAATGAGAAGGAAGTTATAGCAACTGTAATATTGCTTTCATCTCACGAGGGTGACAAGTCAGAGGTACAACTGAGCAGAAGACATATGGAAGGTCACAGAGTCTGGGACAAAGATGGAAACTCACTCCAGGTTTCCTGTGTCCTAGATCAGTGCCCTAACCATAAGTTTACTCTCTCTCTCCTGGCTCTTTGGCCTGCATTTAACTTGGCAACCTGATGTTCACAAAGAATAAACCAGAAGACCATGGGTAAGTGGCCTACTGCTGATCCATGGTTACACACTAAACTGTTTTCACTGTTTGATGAGAAAAGTGAAGGAGGAGGACAGAAGAGATGTTGCAAGTTGAGTGTGGTCTTCAGGTTCAAATGTCTGAGAACACTTCCAAGATACCACATGTGTCTGGAAGGATGTAATATCTTTCTTTTCTAGGTTTTTTCCATTCAGGAGCTACCAACTTGAGGAGGCTGAAGTGAAAGATTTCACAACTTTGTCTCCAGCAGCTATACAAAAAAAAATATTTTCTAGAAAAATATTGTAAATTTTGGGTTTGTCTTTTTTTAGAGTGGCAAGGCAAAGACAAGGGTTTCATTAAAAGCCAGGGATGATCTGCAGATCAATTGAGAGGCAGAGCTCCAGTGGATATATGTCACCCAGCTCCATTTTCAAAAGCTGCTGACCAGACAGGCAGCACAAATGACTGCCATTCTCCAACGCACAGATGCAGGATTCTATTAGCTTAATGATGCTAAAACCCTATTAATATCTTGGCAAATTTGACACCAAAACTGGCATTATCTTCTGCTTCCACAAGAAATAAGATGTTGTTCTCAACTTGGAGTTCACTTTAGTTCATTCTAAGAAAAGAAGAAAATCTTCTCTGCTGGGTCTCTGTACTACATTCTGATTTAATAAACAGAAAGGTCATGTGGACATGATACACAGAGGTCAGCAGAAGTCATAGGTTTGGCTAGTCTATCAGGAAAACCAGCCCAGTATGCAGACAGCTGGTTAAATGATAGTTATGGGCATTTTTTGTACTGCAAACATATCCAAGATTTTATTCAATGCATTGCATAAAAGTCAATTGTCCCCAAAAGGCACTTCCCCAGGAGAAATCCAGGAGACCTTGTCTTTCAAGGGTCTCTGAACCCTTAAACCTTATCGTGAACATCATGCACCCTACCCTGAGACCAGAAGGGTCCTTCTGACCCTTCATCATATGATCCTAGTCATTGAATGTTCCTCTGGGGAGAGAAGGTGTAACATTTTTCAGGGATACCAACAGATACCTTTCTCTGAAGAAATCTGATGCTCCACCTTGGCATCAAAATAGGTAAAACAACAGCTGTGTAGCAGTTAATTTGACACATGGTCGCTCATAAACCTGGCACTGCAGAAGAGAAGATGCATCAGAGCTTACTGATTCAGTAACCAGCTGTACCCTGATCAAGGTCACTGTAGAGTTCAGAATAGCCTGGAAATATTCTAAAGATTTCAAAGCTGTCATTGGTGCCCGAGATCCCGGTCATTAGCTTCATACTAGTTGCATCCCCACCGTGTTATACCTTCACTGACTATATAAGGGATTTCTGAAACACTGGGGTGGTCAGACAACTTTGACAACTGTTCAACTGCTGGTTCACCTATAATCAAGACTGGCCCAAGTGGAGTACTTACTTGAAGAAAGCATCTACGTCTGCAACAGAGCACAGGAAAGAACAGAGGGAAGCTGTTGTGTTTGAAATACTTTTGTTCAACAGCTAGAAGAGTTGCTCAGTCAGTTGCTGAAATCTTCAAATTAAGAAACAGTCAAATTGTTTGCAGACCTATTGATGATTGAACATACTGAATAGGAGGCAGAAGAAAACTGGGATCAGCCGGTACCACAATCCCACTACACAGAGGAATAACCTGAGAAATAAACTGGACTACAATGGGTTGGATTCCCAGAAACAAGACCAGTAGTTCCTGAAATTCTGGTTTTTGTTGTTTGCATGGTTGGGGCAAGAGGGTCCTCAATCAAAAGATACATTTGTCCAACACTTTGAAATGTGAAAAACATAACAGCTCTGCTCTGAAAACTTGTCTCGAAGCACAAGCTGATGCTCCTTCCTGGCATCTGCCACAGCTCAGGACCAGACAAACAGCTTGCCAAGTGCTAGAGGGGAAGTGTTCGTTGAAGAAGAAAAATAACCCAGTCATTTATCATGACATATTGATTAATTTATGTCCTTATGTCTTTAAATAGCACACAGAAAATAGTTCTGGTCTTGTGGATGATTTGCCACGTACTGGTTGATATTTTGCCTTGTGAGAAAAATCTGTTAATTCCTTTTGCTCTGCTTCTGGGAAGTTCCTGATGCTTCAGATCTCCACACACCCCTGTCCTGGTTTCAGCTGGGACAGAGTTAACTCTCTTCTTAGTAGCTGGTACAGTGCTGGGTTTTGGATTTAGTGTGAGAACGACGGTCAGTGGGTCAGCATCGGTCAGCGGGTGGTAAGCAATTGCATTGTGCATCACTGGTTTTTTTCTTCCCCCCCCTTCCTTTTTTTTTTGTTATATTCCTTTTCATTACTATTATTATTATATTTCATTATTAGCATTGTTAGTATTATATTTTACTTTAGTCATTAAACTGTTCTTATCTCAACCCACAAGTTTTACTTTTTTTTCCTTCCTTTCCTCCTCCTCACCCCACTGGGAGGGGGAGGGGGAAACGGCTGCGTGGTGCTTAGTTGCTGACTGGCGTTAAACCACGACAACCCCTCAAAAATTTCAGTAGCTCTGAGAAGAGCGTATTAGGGCAGAAGACTACTGTGTTGAGGTACTCCAAACTCCAGTGCCAATCTGCTCTTAAATATCTGCTGCTATTGATATTCCACATTCAGCCCCTAGAGTCTATTCCAGCACCTCACTGAAATACGTAGAAAGCTTTTCCTCAAGTTTAACCACATCGTCGAGTCCATGATTTCTCCCCTCCTTGCAGAGTCCTTTCAGTCTCTCCCTGGTGGTTAAATTCGCAAAACCACTGATTATTCTTCTCATTGCTCTCTGCAATGAGCAACATCTCTCCACATATCTCTTTAAATGTCATGCCCAAACTGGAGACAGCATCCTGCCTGAAGTCTTATCACCACCTACTTATAACTTGCGGTGATACGCCTCTGCTGACTGCCAAACATACCTGAGGCTGCTCATTCAAGTCTTTCCCAAGATTATAAACCGTTTTGGTCCAACCAGACAAATTTGTTTATAAAGTGATGCTGCCCCTTAGGTCTTTCATCTCAGAGTGTATTACAAAGGTCATGATCGTTCTTCCCATTTTACTTATGGGAGCACTGAGGTACAAGAAGGGGAAGAGCTAAGGCCGAGATCCCCTATGGAGCCAATCATATAGAGCCAGGAATACAAACTGAGTCTCCAGAGACCCAAACCCACTCACAACACCAAATGCATCAGATTCTCTTGAAATAACAACCACTAATGGTCCACTCACTGTTTCACCAGGAAAATAAATATTCACCATGAAAAAAATCCCACATTTTCCTCATCTGGCACTTGCTACAATGTGCATGTTCATTACCCAGCGGAGTCTGACACACAAATACCATCTTTCTGTCAAAGTCAGAGACAACAGGCCTTGTGGACTTGGGAGACATAAAAACTCTAGGTAGTGCTTAAAGACAAAGGGTGAGAGACCCAAAAGGGGAAATTAAAGATGCCTAGGGTTGTACTTGGGCAAGTAAAGAACAGCATGAAACACGGTGTTGCCGTGGTCTCACCAGCCCCTCCACCTGCACCTTCAGAAAGGCCATGAACAAGGCACCTGCACCTTCCCAGCCATGAACAAGGAAACTCAGCCAGGCAACACCTTTGATCCGTGCAAAGGGGAAAATCTGGCTGCTTAACTAGGTAGATGTGAAAACGTGTAGCAGGGAGAGGGGCAGGGAACACTCAAGATGCCTTTGATAGGCCAGTGGTAGCAACTTGCTTGGCGTAATGCTTCAGCTCTCTGTGATTCATTAGGCTACGAGATCCTCTCCAGAGTGTATGCTCCAGACCGCTAGGAAAGCTTTTTTATTTTCCACCTAACAGGCAGCTAATCCATACTTATTCACTGCAACATCACTCTTGGGAGTATCCCGCATTCAAACAACAGTTATCAAAGACAGAATCAAGTTAATCTGCTTGTCCCCCCCCCAGCTCTTCTATCAGAAGAAGCGCAAAGTTTGTAAATCTTTCTCACGTGCTTCCTTTCCACACTGCCAGTGGATCTTGGCAGAGAAATTCGCTAAAGAACCGAGTGCTGGAGACTTTGCAAACTCCTGGTTGCCAGTAGATGTCATTATATACCAGCAATGTACCTACCAGCCAGGGGCCAATGCCGAAAAGAAATAAATGTTTTCCGAGTTTATGTAAGGAAAAAACCCCAAGTTACTAGTATTCTTGCACTGCTGAGAATTAAGCTGTCATGATGCACAATTAGTATGTGATCTGGCTTTGAGTTGTTTATTACCATCTGCAGCTATTATTCTGGGTCACAGAAAACCACAGAATTTATCTAAAACCCTCTATTTATTGTTAAGAAGAAGAACTCCATCAAACCACAGTTATTTAGCTGTGCAGAATGTACTTTAACTACAGTTAAGAGGACTCAAAAATACTCAACATGCAGACTGAAATTGCCCGCACACACAAGAAGATTCAGAACATACTCGGAGTAGTAAGGCAGATGCTAACATTAATACACCTCACCTTTTAATCAGAAGATTCAGGAAGGAACTCACAGATACGAACGACTCCAGTGAGCTGCATGACAGCCTTATAAAGTAGATGAGGTGTTATACAGGTGTTTAAGTGCTGGACTCAGAGGTTAAGTGCTGAGTGACCTTAACCAGATGAAGTCAGTAGCTAAGAATGGTTCCTGAGAGAAATGATTCCAAGCACAAAAAATAATACGAAAAAAACCTGCAGATATTGCACTTTCACTTTTCATTACCAGGTCAGTTTGAGCTATGCTCAGATTATTTTTTATTCTGCAATAAAGTAAGAAGATCTGAGTGCCAAGAACCAAACCCTGAGGAGGCAATGTTTCCACAGCCACTGTCTCCAGGGAACACCAATTACTGGGCAGTTGGGGTTTTGTTTTCAAATTTCAAACTCAATAGTATCTCTAAACTTGGAGATGTTTTCCCGTCTTGTTACCGTCAAGATGTGCTCACTGAAAGAGCACTGCCCGCCAACCTGGATGCTAATGCGCAAAGGCTCCTGCTGCTTCCTTAGGCTCTCAGAGTCACCCTTCAGCTCACCAGCCCTGGGTAAACTGGGTGGCATTCAAGAGTTTTGGGACTTGGCGACAACGTCTGAACACCACAGCAGCCCAAACAAGGCCTGTAACCTTGCTGGAGCACCTTCCCTGCACCAGGCTCAAGGTTTCAGCAGTGAAAAGGACACACGCATCATCTCTTGGAGCGATAATTAGTTTTATTTCGAAGTTGCAGGAATAAAGACTAATTCTTTGTTCGTGCAAACTCAGGCTCCACATCATGTAAGTGCTCAGAGAGCACATCCTGCTTTTAGAGGTTCAGATGGTTGTTCCCCTTCCTTTTATTGAAGCTGTTTTTAAGCTCTCACCTTTGGCCCTTGCTTGAACTACACTGCAGCAGCCTGGCAATGCGCCCTGCTAATCCTGACCCTGACTTGCAGAATCACTTTTCTGGCTTGGACTTAGACTTGCTTCATCAACCACGGACCAGTCTGTTGATCCGAACTCTCGACTGAACCTGACTACCATCACTGACCCATCCTACTCCCTTGGTGGGGTGCTACGGGATAAGCCCTGGCCGGTGAGGTCCCTGCCCTGCCAGTCACGGCATGGCTCCCAGCTCCATCTCCTTTAGGGCACAGCTGGTCTTTGCTGCACCCTGACACTCAGGGACCTGACTCTGAAACATTATTATAGCTCTGTGTGTCTAAAATACCACTTCCAGCCTGAGCCTTACCTGCAACCAAGTCACACACACAGCCCTTCTGGTCCCAAAATGCATCCCTTAAAAATACCCACGCAAAAGCTTTCCTTTGCAATCAAACCAGAATGCAATATTAGACTCCAGCTATGTCTGCGGCACCTTTTGCGGGCAGAACTGCACTCATTTTCTTGTGCCCCAAATTACTGGATGCTAGCCAGCCCGACCCAGAGGCACTGCGCTCGTGCTAATTTGGTAAGCCTTGCTGACAGCACAGCACTGGGGTAAAAAAGTTACATGGCTTTCAGGTCAGACCTTTCTTATATTCAGCTGTCTCGGGGCAAAGACAGAGAGCACAGGGCTCTGTGTGGATAGACTGTCTCTAACAGGGTAGATTTCCACAGCTTTTCCAGAAGCCCTAAAAATGGCAATAACTCCAATTTGGAAGACGAGTGAGGGAAGGGGAAGCAAAGCCTTTGTTTGAAGGATCTAGCAGGCAAGATACACAAAGCCTGGAGGGAAAGAGGTTCTCCAGCTTCATTTTACAGGAACAAAGATTAGCTGCTTTGCCCAAGGTCAGCAAATCTGTTAGAGCCAAGTTTTAAGTCTGGGTCTCCTGTAGCCTAGCCCAGAGCCTTAACTATCTGCCTGCTTTTCTTTCCCATGCTTGGTCTTGCAGTCACTAATAAGTCTCTAATAAGCCAAGCCACTTCAGAGGTTTTGTTCTCGTTAGAAATCCTATAATAATCCTTCTGCATTTTTATCACAGCGAGTCATTACCATGAAAAAGAACATTGTTAGGAGAATATAGACTTAATCTACTAAAGTTGTTTCTCATATTCATTGCTGCACGTGTGATTATTAGCATGAAGGGAAACAGATAAAGCACAAAGGGAAAGCTCAGATACTCTTGGATACATTAGTGAGGCAAGTCCCAGTGTAAACCATAATGAAACTTTCATCCATTACCTCTGCAGAAGGTGGGTGCTCATGGTTAGAGCTGTCTCCTCTGACAGATTGCTTTCCAGTGGAAAATCACAGTAGTGATCACTTGACCCAATTGTTTCATGACACCTTTCTTGTGTTTCCTACTCTTCTTCAACAACTACAGACAATGTTGGCCCAAGCCCTGAGTGGACTATGGAAACTTCTGTCCCCTTCTGGGCAATGAGAGCGTTAGGAATATTCAAGAGTTGTACAAAAGTCTAAGAATAGCTACCAGCAGTCAGGCCAAAAGTCTAGCTACCTCCTACCCGCTCTGCAGCAGTGGCCTTATGGGAGACTTCTCTAGCCCACTGTCCTGCTATCACTGATCACAGTTTGCAGAGACTCGCTGACGTCCTGAAGCACACATAATGTCTTTGTACTGACTAGATGTTTACAGATGTCTCTCTTTAATTAACTCATATGAACTTTTTTAAACACACAGAATTTTAATCTCCAGAGCAGACTGCAAGGACGAGCTCCAATACTTACTGTATGAAAAGCAACTTCATTTTGTTCATTTTAAACTTGCCATCAGCTAGTTTGATTTGCTTCCCCTTAGCTTTTACAACAGAAGAAACAGTGAAAAATAATCGCCTACTGATACCTCCATACCACTCAAAGTTTGACAGATTTTCACCATATTCTCTCCAAAGTCATCGCTTTTCCAAGCACCTTCCCACCTGCAGAGCCTTCCCACTACCATTGGCCTTTAGGATACTGGGAGGGTGGCTCAGCACCATTCCGTAATACGCTGGACTTTGCAAGACAAGGGAGTAAGTTTTTGAAAGCCTCAAAGTTAAACTTTGTATGGAGGCATTAGAAGGGCAGGCTGGCTCACGATGTGGATGGCTGTGCCCCAGGAATGAAGACCTCATACTCTACAGAACCTCCCTTGTCAAACATGATTTCCTTGACTTTCATCAAGAGTCACTGAAACCCCGTCTTGCTTGAATCATCCTCAGAAATGCTCTACAGCTGTTCCTTCTGCCCTCACTCCTCTCCTGCACCTACTCCTCTTAGATCAACACAGGTTTGAAGATTTGAGTTATAACCCTTGCAGGACCAGGCCATCTGGTCTAGCAAATATCCATTTGAATAACCTGCAGAATAAAGCCGGAACATTGCCTTTCATGGTGATCATGTTATAGAATTGGATATTTGCCCAGGTATAATAATCAGTTCAATAACATAAGGGTGTGCAAAACAAGTGAACAAACACACAGTAAAAGGACACAGATTTATGAGCAGAAATATGACAGACATCTAATGCCATAGGGATTAAAAACTCCAAGGGATGAAAGATGACAGTCAACAGTGGAAATTTAAGACCCAATACAGAGCAGTGGCAGCTGAATCACACCTAACCAGGAAATCCACTTGAGAGCAGTTTACATGAGCACCTGTAGATGCATTATGTTGGGTTTGGGGTTTTTTTTTTATATCTATGCACAACTACTTGGTCTGTACATGCATGTTTCTGTACATAAAAAGCATCCTCTACCAAGCTGAGATATTTAGGCCTGGCAGAACATGCTGGGCTCTTGCTTGAGCCATCACAGTGAATTTCCTGGTTTTCAAAGTCACACAAGACCTCACATTGACATGAATTAGGTTTTTAGCCACAGCTGCTATTATCTTTTGGTTTACCACTAATGATGTGCTTGGCGTGATATGTATTCTAATACAAGCATCATTTTGGCTTCAACTTAGTGATATAACTGAGGTAATGGCCTGGAGAAGAAAAGCCAGTATCTCTGCTGTCCTCCTGGAAAAGCACAGGCTTTGCCCTCTAACAAATGCCTCAGACCTCACATAATTGCCCTACACACAATACTTGGCAACAGCATGATCTGGCAGGTGTTTGGCACTAGCACAGCTGGAGAGCAATAAAATCATCCCCTTACTATAGTAATCTTGTAATCTCAGTCTTTTCGAAGGTGAGATAACTTTATTCTACCAACACTTAGGATGTGAGTCTTGTCCTTATAAAGGAGCCCACAGCACATGCACAGCAACGATTGCACAGAGTGCAGCTGTTTGAAGTCCAGCATCTCTGATCCAGTTTCCTAGCACTGGCCCATACCCATAAAAATCAAGGAAACATAAAGCTGTCACAGCCAGAGTGAAAAATAAGAATTCATGCTCATGCAGCCATTGCAGCACAGCAGGCAAACAGAAAGGAGCCATGTGAATCCTCTCCTTCCAGGTGTTCTCCTATCTGGGAAGGGTTTCATTTCATAGGCTCTCCTCTTTTTTTCAGGAGTATAGATGGCAACTAGCGTTGCAGGCACTTGCATCCTGGCTCCCCGTGGTTCTGGCTACTTCCCTCTCATAGGCACTGCTGACGCCAAGACGCAGACACGGTACTCCACCCCTATATGCAATAGCGATCCATCGTATGCACACTGCCTGCGTGGCTGATCCCCGCCACTTACAGTCCTACCCCTTTCTGCTGCTGAAGGCTCACCTTCACACCTGAAGGCTGACCCTGAAGATGATCTTTTGTGTTCAGGAAAAATTATACACACACATTGCTGAGGCGAGCAGCTCCAGTGCCGGCGCGATCGGCAGCGGAGTGCTCTAGTGCGGTGCACGGGGGGGTTCCTCAACCAGGGAAACCTGAGGGGAGCGGAGAGACCCACCAGGAGTCTGCAGCGCTCGCGACAGTGGCTGAGGAGACCTGGGTGGTGCCAGAAGCAACAGCGGCCAAGCCCCCACACCTATAAAAGAAGACCCTGGGGAGCACCGCGACCAGGAGCACTGTGACCAGGGTGGGCAAACAGGCCACGGTCCGGCAGCAAGGTCTTGGGAGTCTGGAGAGGTCCCCGTCAACTGGAAGCTGGCAAATGTTGTCCCAATTTTTAAGAAGGGTAAGAAGGAAGACCCTGGTAATTACAGGCCTGTCAGTCTCACTTCAGTGCCTGGTAAAATTATGGAGAAGGTTATGCTGGGAGTTATTGAAAAACACTTGAGAGACAATCAGTCATTGGTCACAGCCAGTATGGATTCACGGGGGGAAAGTCCTGCTTAAACAACTTAATTTCCTTTTATGACAAGGTCACCCATCTAGTTGACCAAGGGAAGCCAGATGTGTTTGGGTTTGGATTTTAGCAAAGCTTTTGATACTGTCCGTCACAGTATCCTTCTGGACAAAATGTCCAGCACACAGCTAGACAAGTCCATAATATGTTGGGTGAGCAACTGGCTGATGGGTCAGGCTCAAAGAGTTTTAGTAACTGGGGTTACATCAGGCTGGCGGTCAGTCACCAATGGGGTTCCCCAGGGCTCAATTTTAGGGCCAATGCTCTTTAATGTTTTTGTAAATGATCTGGACGCAGGAATCAAATGTACATTAAGTAAATTTGTCAATTAAACGAGGAGGAGCTGTGGAATCCCTCAAGGGTAGAGAGGTCTTACAGAGAGATCTGGATAGACTAGAGAGCTGGGCAATCACCAACCGTATGAAATTTAACAAGACCAAGTGCCAGATTCTCTACCTGGGATGGGGTAATCGTGGTTACACATACAAACTGGGGGATGAGAGGCTGGAGAGCAGCCCGCGGAAAGAGATCTGGGGGTTTGAGTTGGTGGCAAGTTGAATGAGTCAACAGTGTGCCCTGGCAGCCAGAAGGGCCAACTGTGTCCTGGGGTTCATCAAGCACAGCATAGCTAGCCGGTCAAGGGAGGTGATTGTCCCACTGTACACTGCACTGGTGCAGCCCCACATCGAGTACTGTGTGAATATAAGAAGGACATCAAACTATTAGAGTGTGTCCAGAGGAGTGCGACCAAGATGGTGAAAGGCCTCGAGGGCAAGACTTCTGAAGAGTGGCTGAGGTCACTTGGTTTGTTCAGCTTGGAGGAGAGAAGGCGAGGGGTGACCTCATCGCAGTCTACAACTTCCTCAAGGTGGGCAGCGGAGAGGGAGGTGCTGATCTCCTCTCTCTGGTGACCAGTGAAGACATGAGGAAATGGAATGAAGCTGCGTCAGGGGAAGTTCAGATTGGACATTAGGAAAAGATTCTTCACTGAGAGGGTGGTCGGTCACTGGAACAGGCTGCCCAGGGACGTGGTCATTGGCACCAAGCCTGTCAGAGTTCAAGGAGCGTCTGGATGACGCTCTTAGTCATCTGGTTCAGTTTTAGATAGTCCTGCAAGGAGCAGGGATTTGGACTCGATGATCCTTATGGGTGCCTTCCAACTTGAGATTTTCTATGATTCTATATCCCCAGGCTCCGTTTTTAATCAAGCCAGCAACATACAGCTGATATATCTTTGCTGTCCATCAGCAACAGTACTTACACTCAGCCATTGGGCAGACATGGGGCACAAACACACTGGGTACCAAATACACTTCCTCCACAGATGAGGACAAGCTGCCTCGGCTGGCAGGAGTACCAAATAAACAGAACAAGCTGGCCAAAAACTCAGGGATCTCCGTGCCTACACGTTCGTTTGGGCCAGTCAATGTTGTTTGGTTATCCCAGTCAAAGAGGTTCTGCACATACAGTGGGGTCTTTTTATTTTTTCCCCTCCAATCCAGACTTGCAGACCTATTTTTCTAGGCATGACAATAATACAGATGGAGCGATGTTTTCCGATACTTTTCTGCAGAGATCAAAACGTAAGAAAAGAAGAACTTGCTTCAACTGCAGTACAACTCATATTGTAAACATCATGTTTCCCCATCAGACTGCTGACTCTCACCACCTGCCAAACATGAGCTGGTTTCCAAAGGCTGAATCCTGAGTCTCAAAGGCTAAATAGTGGCTGTCAGTGGGAGGACTGCAGGAAGATGGATGCAGAAATGTGTGCTTTATAGCCCCCACGTCTCTAGCCTGGCTCAATAATATTTTCTGCCATGAGCAACCCTCATTTAGATTGTAATTTCACATGATGCATTACCACTATATACAATCAATATATCATAATCATAGAAAGAACAAATGAGAAGACGCAATGGCCATAAATGCCATGTTCTCGCTAGTGTGGCATTCTTCTGTTCAGACCACAATCTAATATTATTTTAAATTCCCTGAGCAATCGGGTAGCCACAGACCCCCTGGAAAACAGCTCCACAGATTCTTAATCTCATTTTCAGTATGAACCATGACTTCTTCCTTAATACATCCATCTATCTCCTAGACCCTCCTATCAATCTTCTTCCACTGTTCCCCACAACTTGAAATTTCATTTTGGTGGTAAGGAAAACACCCACAACCAGGTGTGATATGTAGCTACAGAGAGAAAACGCTACTTCTCCTCTGCAGTCTAGGTCTGCAGCCTCATTTTGTTGTGGGGAATGGGAAGTTTGCAGCCAGAATTGCCTGGAAACCAACAACTTTTTTAATGCAAATTTGTCCAGTCATGCTACTTGTTTCCCATTGTTGATCACCATTGAACATATTTTCCAAGATAGATAACCTAGCAATTTTCAGTGGTTATTCTGTATCCTCAGTTTTAACCTCCAAGTCTTAATACTCTGTCCTGCCTGATATTTGCAGTAAGAAAATACTCCAGCTTTTGTCCTTCAGATTATTAATGAAAATATCCAATGAAAAGAAACAGAGTGACAGTCTCCTCATGACCCATATTTAATCCTGTTGAAAATTCAATAAACTCAAAATTATACATTCCCTTTGTTTTTCATCCTTCCAGCCAGTTGCTTCACTGCATTATCCTCCACTAACTCACTGCTGCTTACACAAAGCAAAGATTATGATTTCAATTTGATAGCATTTTACATGGCCAATGCACAAAGGAAACTCAAAGAACACGAAGGGGAAAAGCAATGAACACTCAAAAGCTTTTCTGTAGAAGGAGGCATAACACAATATAAAAGTTGCCCACAAAGATCCAACTGTGTCACATCTCTTGCATCCTGTGCACTCCTCCGAGCAACCTCCGAGCTACGGAAGGCACAGCAAGCGACTCTTATTTAATTAGACCAATGAAGGATTAGACCTTACCTTTTCTCCTTTTTCTCCTCTGCCATAGGCTCTGCCCTAGAAATGAAAGAAGAGGGGAAAAGGTACATTTGATAGCAAGGATGTCAAACGACACTATAAATATATATTTCATGTTTTCCTTGTTATACATCTGAGATATATCTATCTATCCATATATATCATCTACATATATATAGACATACAAGTCACAGAACAGCTACGATAGGGAAAGTAATTTTCTTTGGGCATAATTCCTTAATAATAATTCAGTGACAAATTAAAATAGAAAACCTATCCCCAATTCTCCTACTGCAGCCAGGAAAACATCTTATTTTCTATTCAGGGCAGAGTCTGATATTACATTTCCAAAATCAAAGATGCCAACAACCCTTATTAGAATGAATTTTACATAGGGTTAAAGATTTTCTCGCCTAAAAACTCAGTCTGGCATTTGCATTAATTGCAGCTGGGGAAAGCTGTATCTTGGTCATCTGAATGTAAAAGAGTTGAGAAGATTTGCATCTTCTTTGTGTTCACTTGCCTCATACTGTCCCCATTAGATGTGCAGCTGTGCTATAATCAAGTACACCCAAGTTACATATTTTAATTAGAAGGCCAATACTAAGTCCGTTATCAGCTGTATTCAGGGATGAACCCATCCACTTCCCCCCCTCCAAGAAATGACAGTGGGTGCCAGAAAGACCATCGTTCCCCTGGGATTAAGGCCCAGCAGAGGGAACATATTCAACAGGGCACATTGACATTGTAAGCAAGTTCTCACCATAAAGGAGAAAAAACCTACTTGCATTTCCATCTCATTACATAAAATCATTCGGGTATTTCTTACTTACTGACTCTCCTTTTTCTCCTCTGAGTCCAGGAAGCCCTTGGCTGCCACTTTCTCCCTTGAAAAAGAAAGGGTGTTAATACCACAGAATTAATTCATTCCCTTCTTGCCAGGCACAGAAATAACAGATGAGATTTCCTCTTACAACTTCCTGTTGGACTCATTTGTGAAGTGTAGCACATTAGTGCTTGTATTTTATGGTCAGCTTTCCGTTGCTTTCATTATTTGGGAAGCAATGCAACAAGGGTTTGACTGAGATTGGGGACGCTTCTGGTCCCACCAGTGTCTATGGACAAGATATCAGCTCCTGCCATAAGGACTGGGTGTACCTCATTGCATTTATACCAACTTGAATGTCTAAGTTCTCAGATTGATTTTATATTCTATTTTTAATATGAAAATACTGCTAGAAGCCTTCAGAGTGCACTGGCAAGGCAGAGAGCTTTCTCTTGTGAGGTACTTCAAAAGTCCTTATTTTCTATTAAGCCAGGAAGGACTTGGAAAGGTCACTTGCATAAGACCTAAAGGGTGCACACCTAAAAATATGGAAAAAATAAACCTGTAAATATTGCCAAGATTTTAGAGCTTTTTTTTTTTAAAATTCAAAACGCGATGTTTTCATTCACACTAAATTTTCATGATCAGCTAACTCCTCCCTTCCCTCACAGAAGTGTGCAACACAGTCGCTCTCCCTGCTTGCTCCAATGGAAGACAGGGAAAGGAACACAGAAAAAAGACAGTTGAAAACATACAAATTATGATGGGTAGAGGAATGAAATCTGGAGAAGCAAATACATAGGGAGGAAAAGAGAAAAACAGTCAATCAAAAACCAAGCAAAACTTTTTCTTCACTTGTCTCCTAAGAAGGGCAGGGGTGAAAGGGATAAAGAATCAAAGATGCATAATTTCATAAATATTAATCAGATACAGAACTAAAAGCGGTGCCAAAAACAGCAAGTGCAGAAAAAATACCTGCAAATCATTTTCACATACTGTTCCGCAGTCACAAAACTGGAAGAAGGACCAGCTGAGGATATACTCATTACTAAGACTAGTTTAAGGCTATGTGCACTGTTGCCACCAGTTCCTTCAATTCCTCTGGCACCAGGAGCTGCTGGAGAGCAGAGGGCTCTGCCCACCACCTCTACCTAGCTCCTGCCTGATTCTCACCCAAAAGGTATATACCAGAAATATGCTGTGCTGAGGTCCCCATCCATCACTAACAAATACAATGTCCTCACCAATTTGTACCTCCTATCGTCTTTTGCTTGTAGGGAGTTTAGGTACTTTGGACTTCAGTGTAGACATGGCATCAAACTGAAAATGTCTCAGACATGGCATCAAACTGAAAATGTCTCAGACCTGGAGCAGGACCCTCCAGTACCACAGCAGCAATAAGTCCAATGACCCCTGCACTCCCCAAATCTCCCCACATGGACCACAGTAGGATTTAATTTTGTGGCTCTATTCAATTTGTCCTGATCTATGCCCCAAAAAGCTGTGCTTAGCCACACCAGACACTGAAACATTTGTCAGGATCACGCTTTCTTTTCCCCAGATGAAGACTTTTGAAAGCACAGGAAATACGAAAGTTTCTTTCTTTAACCTTTATAATTTTTTTGCCAAAAGAAAGAAACTTCACAGACCAAGTAGCATATACGCAAAAATAATGTCACAGTCAGTTCCAGCAGGCTGTGGCAAAATTCATAAAAGTTTTTATGCAACCGTTTCTTTTAAGTCACTTAAAGTACACTAAGACTCCTTTCTAATTTGGAGGAAAAAGTACATTCTGCTAGAGCATGTCTAATACACTGAACTTCACAAACTTCCTGAAGGCAGGTAAGTAATGTCTTTTCTATGATGCGGACAAAAACAGATCTCACAGAGAAGTGATTTTCTCTAAACTTGGATCGATAGCGGTGCTGGAAGAGAGCAGAAGCCTGTTGACCATCAGCCTAGTGCCCCAACCAGCCAGCCTGGCTGCCTGCAAACAACACAGCATGCAGAGCGAGTACAGAAGGAGAATAAATTAGACTGGGCTGTTGTTAGCATCTAAAATTTATCAATAGGACCCAGCTTCAGGCATGTTAGCCAATTCTTCCAAAGCTATTTCCTGCCTCACTCTTGCCTAATACCATCCTTTACTGTATCTCCTTCCAAAACATGTACGCTGTGTCTCCATGCATTATCCTCAGTTTGGCAGCATGGCTGATTGAGGCAGAGGTGTTCATCTCTGAGGGATTTTTCCACTTTTTCTAATAACTGCAAGTGCTCCTGTTTTGCCCTGCCTTTGGAGACTTAAATTAGAGAGGAACAGAAACTCATTATCTTCCCACACTGGTTATACACTTCAAATATTTCCTCTGGTCAGATGGTACCGTAAGAAAAACCTGTCCAAACCTCCTCCCCTAAAAGAAGGAATATGCCATGGGAGCTCAGGATAGCAAAGCCTGAACATCAGTCTCTCCATCTTCAACTCAGATACGACAGTCACATTCGCTTTACTTAACAGACCCTTAAACTGACTTTTTTTAGAAGAAAATGGAAAGAACCATGTAGCCATTATTCCTTCTTTGGATAAAGAGTGAAAAAGCCACCAGCTACTACTGGTCTAGGCAAAACCAAACCAAACCAAACCCCAAAACTGTCTTAGCTTAGAGGAGGAGCCTCACAGTCCTCCTGCTTTTGTCAGCCTCTCCAAAGATCCCTGTTTTGGGGCAAAGGAGGGTGTTTTGGTTTTTTAACACTGACCTCTCTCCCTATTAGTATCCCATGGTGGGACTCATTTCTCAGGGGACTCCCACCAGCTGTGTGCTGTTTTTCTGATACAGCTGAACCAGCTGCTTTGCTGGGTTCTTATATGGCCACATAGTCCTTCACAGGGCATTTCTCACTATCAGCCTGTAAAATATTTTTGGGTAGTGCTCAAGCACCTGCAGCCTACCTAAACAACCCTTGGGCCCCAGTTATTTAGGGGTAGATTTCAGCTTTGCAATTCATCCCAAATAAGAGATGCTCAGTAGTGATGATGTCTATAGAGAAAATGATGAATTTTAACCCAGAGTCCTGATGTCACTCTGTTTCCACCTTTTCCTGATAATTTCTTTCCTTATTCATTTTTTCACCCCACCTCTCTGTTTAGTCAATTAATGCTTGGTCTTATGCTGTACTCACTTGTTAGCCTGTTTTAATCAAACCTGAGTATAGTAGAGATCTTATGATTTTATTTTTTTTCAGTGTTTCTTGAAGCCCCAGATCTTGGATTCAAGTAACAAATGGAAATCACTGATATTTGTTACCTTAAAAAAGCTTTTCAGCTCTCCTCATTACACAACAACAAAGCTTTAAAATACAACCTTTGCACCTTAGAAATGAGGAGCCAAGTTGAATGATCCTAAAACGTATTATGGACACTTACAACCACATATTGCAGAAGCCACTCATATTTTTGTGGGGCCTTAGTCTTTCCTTAATAAAGTACCAGATGGTAATATTGGGGAGTTGTTGCAAATAGCATTGACTTTCTTCCCCGTGGCCAGCATTTTAGCCTGGGTAGCTCGGTAATGTTGCAGAGAGAGAGAGAGGAGGAGGGTGATATTAGTTCCTGCACATAGAGCAGGGACTGTGACAAGCTGGTCCTTGGCAATAGCGATGCAAGAACTGCTGTCAAGGGCGGTATACATTATTTAATCACAACATCTTTGCAAGTCAAGAGCAAAATCTATTGCCTTATTTAGCAGATAGAGAAGCTAAGTCATTTGTCTCAAATCATCACGTTCGTACCAAATTGTTGTCAGAGCCTGGATTTAAATGGCATCATCCCCAGCTCCCTGAGACTGTGACACAGTCTTGCCTCGGCTGTATACAAGTCTCAGACCACTACAGCCAGGGAAAAGTCACACAGATCTGCAGAGCTCTTCAGCAACCCACCTGCAGGAGTGGGACAGCCATTTCAGGATCTGTTACAGAAAACCTGCTGATGCTGTGCTTGGATATACGCTATTTTGTATTCAACGAGTATCTCCTGCACCCCAGCAGCGTACCATGTTACGCAGTACAGACATCCTCACCAGTGCATAGACCTTGTCAAAGCAGTGAAAGACAATGGGATGTTGCTGCAGGGTGCTTTTATTATTATCATCATCGTCCTTCTGCAACCTCCTCTCAACAGTCATGGCTCTGCCATTCTTCAAAGCAGCCCATCATTATTTAAGCTGTCACAGATTAAAATGGAAAGTTGCTATTTATATACACATGGAAGCATAAGGAAACATTTTCTGCAGTTTCAGTCGGGCACATCTGAGCATTAATGTGCCTATGTTCTTTCATGCCAGCAGAAAACATACTCCAAAACACATCTCCTCATCATCCAAAACTTCTCCCTGCAGACAGCAGACCAAGCCTTGCCAAAAAAACCACAACACATTGCTGAAGACGTCTGACCTTCCAACACCCAGAGATTTCTCCTTTCCCCTCCCACAGTGTTTCATAATAACTGAGTAACTTTTGGTGAGGTGCACTTTGTTTATTCACCAAACAGGTATAAATTCAGTGACTGACTTTGCAGAGGTGATTCAGATGGAAACAGTTTTGAATACAATTTGTTCTCAAACATCTTTTTAATCACACAGATGGTGAAACTAGGAGGGAGCCACCAACACCACCAACTTTCACCTCTTCAGCAATGTTGTGAATCTTTGTTTTCTTCCAGTACAAGTGCTCCCTTTAAGTCAATTGTCTCACAGCTCTATTTGTAGCCAAGCACAGAAGGAAAATGTGTATATGCTGACTGCAAGGACGTGCATATCAAAGAAGCTTGCAGAATACGCAGGATAACATAGAGGCTGCACTATGAAACTTGAAGCAGACATCACAACCACTCTCCTACCCTGTTATCTAGGAAGAAGAGTACTGAGGAAAGTGGCCTATATTTAACATCATGACTCAGACAATCTTGCTAAGGGTAGCAGATTGTGGCTAATGCTTTACCCTAGTCTCAGGAAATTTTGTAGAGTGTGACTGGGAGGCTGCTACCTAGCCTATGGATATCTAGTGCTGCTGAGCAAGGCACAGCACAGAAGCAGCACATGGTTTTCCAGGTGACTTATCATCAAAGCTGTGCATGACCTAGTGAACAACACTAACTTGCAAAAATGCCAGTTCAGAAGAAAATACAAGATGACAGAAGCAACAGAGAATCTCAAATGCAAGCCTAGAGCAAAGATACAAGATGGCCAGAGTCTCCTGCAGTCCCAGGCTCATCCAAAACTATCTGAACTCAGTCATATGCCAAATTGACTCTTATTTCTCAAAATCTTCAACTCCTCAACTTACTCTGAAATTGTTTTGTTGTTGTTGTTGTTGTTTTTATTAAACAAATGAACTAGCACGTATTACTGACCTTTTGACCTTTAGGACCTTCGGGGCCAATTGGACCTCTCTCCCCCTAAGACAAAAAAAACCATGATTAGTCAGACTGATCTTCTCATTATATAACAAAGCAAGGGGCCTGATCCTACAACAACTGAGGACAACAAAAATGTTTTCAGGTTTTAGTGGAGAACAGACTAAAACTGACATGGCCTCAAGAGAAATGACAATGACTGGCTTCTCAGAGGTCCCAGTCACAGCCAATATAAGCGAGCACACTGCTTTTAAAAGTTATGAGATTTTTTCAATGTGGCTATATTTACCTCCAGAATCTCTTCCTTTTTATTTGAAGAAGGATGCACATAACTGGGCTGGATAAGAATAACCACTTTTTTTTTCCAGGTTGTTACCAGGACTACCAGCATGATCAAAATCACTGAATTAGGTAAAGAGAAAACACCTGGGAAGACTGCCATTACCTCTACAGACATCCCACCTGGGAATAACACATGCCTGGCTCTTTCTGTGAAGTACTTTCCACCTCCAGGTCTTAAAGTGCTTCACAAACAAATACAGCCCTTCTTATAACTCACTTGTGCGGTGTCATACCCCTATTTCCAAGCCTATCCAGCATGCCTCAAATGAAACACACTCATCTCAACACTCACCTTCTGTCCAGCAGGACAGGAGCAGTTGACAGTCTTGAGGTGGCCAACTTGCTCGTTGCCAACAGTGGGCCTCACTTCCAGGGGAGGTGCTTCCGTCAGGACCGTGACCTGGCACTACACCCAAACACCCAAGGTCATGATGAAGCCTTTGATGCTAGAAAGCTTCCTCTTCCACCCGCTTTAGAGAAACTGCATAGGCATTACTGGATAACGCACAGCTAAATGAGTGCTAGTGAGGAATGAAATCCCACAAAAGCCATTCGTTCAAGCAACAGGGAAAAATGTGTCAAAATGAACAATGAATCTCTTTAACCAAGATCGAGGGGAGAAGAGTGAAAGGAGGGTGGAAGTTTCTAATGAGAGTTGGGCACAGGAAACCAAGCAGCAACTGGCACCGTTTTAGCTCTTCCCAAATAAAACCAGTGGGAAACATGTTGAATATTTCATGCTGCATTTCTGTTGTTCCATCATCACTTCAGGGTTTTGTTTCCCCTGACAGTTTGACAAGGAAAGAGCAACTTGGAAACTTCAAATTCCTCTTACTCATCCCTCTGCAGTGGTTCTCTTCTGGCGCTGCTACATTACCAATTATATAGTTAGGTTTCATTCACCGTCATTAAAAAAATTATAATCCCACACTGCCATATATTCCCTGATTTATGTCATAGATTTCAACGAAGAGTGTTCATGTGAAAATGAATAAATGACAAAAATAAGCTTACTGGTCCAGAGGGAATGTCACAGCAGGTCTCCAGCTCAGCATGCCGAGAATCACAGTAAATAACCATCCGCTGAAGATCGAACTAGACAACAAAGTGAGGCAATAGTCTCAGAGACAGTCAATTGTTAAAGACCACATGTCCTTTTGCTTGGATACAAACAGTGCAGACGAATACAAACAAAAACCAGATGGGGCTAACTTCATAGTGATTCTATGGATCCTGTAGTCAGTATCTATCTATCTCTATCAATAATAGACCAATATCTCAGCGTGCTCCAAGAGTGCTGAGCTAATGAGACCCTGAATATGCCTATTAAAATTCTGGTGCAGGTTTTAATGCAAATAAGGAGGCATACTAATCCCCATGTCCTGGCCAAATTTCTGTCTGAGAAGACATATTCTGACCACCTCTACCCTTCCTAGAATTTCATCTAGGCATAAAGTTTGTTTTTGTCCTGTTGTGCCTTTCATCTTCTGACCATTTACCCCTGTGTGAGAAATGCTGTTAGCACATTTAATATGCATATTCCATCCATTTTGAACAGCTAAGAAAGATTACACAAGTCTCAAAACACCAAATAATCACACATAAGTTATACCAGGTTAACACTGCTACTGGACAATCAGGTCCAACCTGCAGGTCTCAACTTTGGTTCAATTGGAGCAAGAGTCATTTAATATCAGGTATCTTTTCTGAGGAACTGGGAATATATCATGACTCTCCTGAGTTAATAAGCTTTCTTTTTTTCCCCATCTCTTCCTATCACAAGTGGAAACATTCATAATGCCAAGATCAGACAGCAAAAGACCTTTACGTGTGTAGTTCAGTACGCGGTCTGATGGTATTTGTGGATGATTTTGTCTCTGATTTTAACTATAGCACATTCTGGGACTAGACAGAAAGATGAAATGGGTTTCTCATTTTTAATCCCTATTATGGAGATATTGACAGTCTCACATAAAAAGACAGCAAGTCTTGTACATGATGAGATGCCAATCTGTCTTAGCTATGCAACACAGGTAACGTTTCAGTGATGCTGCTTCAGGAAAAGGGTCAATTACAACATAACCCCCAAAACCCCATTCACATGCTGCAAACCCAACGCTGAACATTACCTCAGCTCTAATCGGCACACGCAGTACTTACATCAATGGGGACGCTATCATACAAGCGTTTGCCAATCACAGTCTTTCCTTGAATGTCAATATTTTCCCTGTCTTCAATAGGCAGCATCTGCACCAGTCTGCAGTCTATGTAAAGCGAGACAGCCTTTGACTGAATGCTGAGGGCAATTTTGTGCCAGCTGCGGTCAAAAAGATCACCGACTCGTGCATTTCGGAAGACCACTCTCACGGCATCCTTGGTGAGCCCAATGGCATTGTACTCTACAGCTTTGTTCTCTCCGTCCAGTCGGATCGAGACCTGTAAGCAGACAGAAGTGATTTTGCTAAGAAAATACAAAGCCTTCTCCTTCCTCCTGCCTGCTTTCCATCATGACTGATACCCCAAAGTCAGGGATGGTACAGCATGTGGGGAGAAGCCCAAGCAAAGAGCAGAGGATACAGAGTTTTGTGTGAGATACAGACAGGGAGCCTACACCTGTTCCAGTACATAAGATGTGGCAGGGCACAGGCTTGGGTGCAGACCCATGACCATCTAAAGCCTTCTCTTGTGAGTACAATCCTTGACATGGTTTCAGCACACGCCACCATGATGCCTCCCAGGCAATGCTTGGGTATGGTTGGGTGGTAGCACATGTCAGAGGCATCTCTCCAAAGGCAGACAGGCAAAGATGAACCTGTTTTGGATCCCTCTATCCTGTACACTCCTCCACTACTTCCCAACAGGCTCTGTGCTCTTTAGTCCCATCACACATCCTGAACCGTCCCATGGGGCATGGACAAATGCCTCATTGCCTAGTATGAAACCAGTCTGCTGAGCTGTAGCACCGCCCACGCTTTATTTCAGATGCTTTGAACAGAAAACTACAGCTACACACTTCCACTGTGTTGCAAACTACGGAGCAGGCAGAAATAGGCTTTTGAAGACATTATACTTCTAGTTCATTTACAAATTGATTTCTTCTTTTACCAAAGTCAGGCAGTTCCCAGCAAGCAGCAGGGAATGCAGCAAAGCACAGAGCCAGGGGAACAAATGGTGCGTCTGCAAGCTGCAGAGCTGGAAGCAGTTTGGCTACATTGGCACTGAGCTGTGTCTGATATAAGCAGCCCAGGGTAGGCTGACTCCAGATCTGACCCAACATCTCCATGCAGCTGAGCACCATGCTGGCTGGAAATGCCAGCTCGGATCAGCGTTAGCTCAGAAGTGTCTGCAGTCTGTAAGCTATGCAGGTCTGCAATGCAGTGGCCAAACCACTACTGACTTTACATGAAACAAGGCTCATGAGGCGCTAAGGCACTTCTGGCACCTCAATTTAAGGCACTTTTGAAAATATTACCGAGAATCTTGAGTGCTTTTTTCTCTCCACACCTATGCAGTTCAAGTTTTCAGCTGTCTCCAAGAAACACTGAGTGATATACACATTCTCACTCTGCAGGAGTTACGAATACATGTAGCACAGTAAATCATGTTTCATTTAACAAAGTGCAGCTGATAATAATTTTCAAATAAACCTTTTAACATTGTCTGAAACTCAGTTAGCTAAGTCCTCAAACTGCACCTATCTTCACTGTGAGTTCCCAAAATCCTTTTGAATACCAGTCCCAAAGCAGCAATAGTGCTTTACATCGCTACGTGAGCCCATGCCGACAGCCCAGTTTAGAGTCATGGCTAATGCCATCAGCACCATGATTGAATGAGCAGAAAAACATACAGCCCATCCAAACCACTTCCTCCTCAAGCACACTCGAACCCCTAAACTACAGCTTGCATCTAAGAACATGCTATATAGGAACAGACAGCCCTTTATTACACTCTTATGGTATTTTTCTTCTGAGAATCTGAGAGTATGTGACAAAAATTATTAGGTCAAATTCTGCAGCAGCCAGGACTCAGGGCTGTGGAGCAATCATAGGTGTTACATCCACGTCCTAAGTAGGGAACCCATAATGCCTTTGCATGATATCTAGAAGTCCATGCAAAAACTTGACACAGCTCACTGCTCTGTAGTACATCTGTGTGGCAATCTTTTTCCAAACAGTCAAATACTTTCCTTAAACAGAACTACCTGAACAAAACAACCAAAAATGCAGAGTGGTTTCAAGAGCAAGGATGGTATATTTTTCTCCCCCTTTCCAACTAACGCATCCATGTGCATGCTAACAACAGTCAAGGTCTATGCAAACCTTCCTTCAGGGTTTGAATTAAAGGTAAAGGATTTTCAGCAAAATGAACTGAAAGACAGGTAAAGGGATTTTTACTAGTCCACAAGGAAAAAGGAGTGGGAGCTTAAGGCAAGAAAGCTGGTTCATGCAGCAAAAGAGAAACAAGGCTGTTCTTGCTGGCTGCAAAGGGCCTCGTACCTGTGGTATGCCGTACTTGTCAATAATCTGCCAAATATACCAGTCTTCTTTCCTGGAAGCCTTCCGGAATTTGAAGGTAGTTACGAAGGCATATTCGTCAGGGAGACCTTGTGGAAATACATCCCTGGCATGGGGAGGGGAAAAGAGAGCAATGTATCAGGCTTAGCTTAGCGGTGAAGAGCAGAACTTCTAAAACTCTCTGCATGTCCCAGCAGCGCTTCCCAAAAGTATCATATAGGTCCTACAAAATCTGCTGTATTTGGCCACCTGCACAGAGATGAACATGAGCTGTGCCCTCCAGGTGGTTCTGTCCTTGAGGAGCCCTTTTTCAATCCAATGGTGAAGCTCTCAAATTCAATAAGAAACAGTGAAAATCTGCAGTCTACTATCCATCATGCCAAAACAGTTGTTTTTCACTTGATGCTTCAGTTCATGTAATCTGTAAATGATTCTGTTCTTCTCCAGATGCACTGGAGACCTGTGACATCTGAGAATGGGCAGGCACACCTGAAACCCTCTATAAATGTACCAAGTTACAGCAACAAATATCGTAATATTTGCTCCAAAACCTCATGCCTGTCCAGGAAGATGTTCCTTGGCTGATGGCCTGGGAGAACAGAACCACCTTCTCAAATCAAACATTGCAAACACGTTAGGCAGAAATTTACTCAGTGTGACACCATGATCCATGCAGAAGTCTGAAGTAACCAAAATCAGCACTATTTGTCTCAGCCCCAACATAGAACATACCATAACATGAGCATGCAGGGCTGGACAGAAGGGATAACTAACCCACTATCATTATTTTTTTGTCACTAGCATTATTGGATGCCTAAGAATGAGAACAAACAGAACAAACATATCCCCCCTACCTCCAACTCTTTGAGATCCAGGGGTCAGATTCAGAGACAACTGCAACTTCTATATTAATAACTTTCTATGGATTTGTCTTTTATGGGCTTCTCCAGTCTCCCCTTTAACTCAGGTAAACTTACTACATTCACAACATCCTTTGGCAAGGAATCACACAGCTCTGCTACCCACTGTATAATGAGCCTTCTCTTGTTTGTTTAGGACCTAGCTCAGTTCTTATAAGGGACAACACAATGAACCTATTCTTTTTCTGGTTTTTATGCCATTCATGATTTTGCAAACTTTGCTTATAATGCCTCTAAGCCATCTCTTTTCCCAGCTGAAGAGTCCCAGTTAACTTCATTGTTCCCCATGCCCAAGCCAGCCTGCTCCTCTGATCATTCCTAAATAGCCCCTTCCTAAATATCATGGCTTTGCTTCCGGACATCTGAGCAGTCAGGCATAAGCACCCATTAGAAAACAAAACACAATGGTAGCAATTAATGAAGAGCAAAACAATGAAGACAGATTCTCTTAAGGAATACTTGACATAGTCCATCACTATGCAGAAACTGGCACAGTCAAAGGCACACAAAACTAGAGGCTTTTAACAGTCTTTAAAGCGAAAAATCCTCAAAATTTCCAAAATACTTTGTTTTGCAATTACAGCAAAGGTTGAAAGCCAAGAAATATTCAGTCATCTTTTACTCTGGGCTTTGAATTTCCTATCTTTTTAGCCAAGTTAAAAATTCAGAACACTGTGGTTTCATCCACTACTGTGGCTTTTGCTGTATAAAATGCTCATGCAGACTATGCACCATTATAAGCTGGTCTTCCCACTGGGGACACAGGCACTCTCTGAAGTCTTCCAACACAAGAGAAAACTGAACCGAGCTCCCACTCGCTCCTTTACAAAACCTTCCCTTAGGAGAGCAGACAAGGCTGTCTCACTTCTTGGTACTAGCTATTCACAAACTAGCCCTCCCCAGTCACAGATCCACCTCACACCAGCACCCATCTCTCCCATGGTACACAAAATAGCCAGACGCTCCCTCCCTTCATGACAAAACAAGAAACGTGTCAGTTGTCACTCTTGTGGCAGAGTTGCCGTGGAGAATACAACTGGCATGACCAGGGCACTTAAAGCCACCAAGAAAGTCTACAGGATGTTTGGCAAGAGAGTCACATCAGCCATCCCAACAGGGCACTCCGCCAGGTCTCCTTCACCATTGACATGCCTCAGTGCAAATTTCCTGTTGAAATGGCTTTGTACACCCCTTGTGTCCAAGTTTGTCAAAGAAGAAGTTGCATGCCTCAGCTTTTAACATCACTGGCAGTTTGGGCTGTTTTCCTCCACCCCTTCAAGAAACTTCAGCAAGGTGGCAATGTTGATAGTGGAAAAGGCATTGCTTACCGCTCCATCCTCTTGAACAAAAACCATGGACGGTTTCCACATGAGAGTGCTGCCAGTGGGGGCATTTCCCTGTGGCTCAGCTCCTCAAACTCTGTCATTTCAACATACACGCCTGGTGCATTTACCTTCACTCACTCCTCACCACCTATCTTCACCATCACAACTGGGTTTAATGAGTTCCCTTTCTGTCCTGCCCTTTAAGATTCTGATTCACATTTTGGGCACAGACAGCCCTATTGAACTACTCTCCTAGCTACAGCCCACCACCAATTCCAGCCTCTTACTGAATGAAAAACAAGCAGACAAATGGTTCCTCATTTAATCCAGTGGTGGCACAAGGTAGCACAGTTACAGCTCTGGGGGTGCTTTGCTCTTTTCCTGATCCATAGTACGTTTGCTATCGTCACATCAACAGCAGCAGGACACATGCTTTCAATGCTGCCTTTCCCTAATGGTTTTTCAACTCTGCATATGCAATTGTGCTTCGTTCCAAGTTCAAATTAAAGGCAGTGGCTGTAACTGTGGCATCACCGCTTTGCTGAGCAGGGAGGTATAGGAGCATGCGGTTGAAATTAATTCCCCAAGATACCACGTTGAGCCTTGGGCCTGACAACGTACAACCAAACCTGGAAGAGCCAACTGCTGGCCTCTGTGCTAAGATAGTCTTTCTGGATACCTCTGAGCTGGGAACAGGAATATCACCATGTGAGCTTAAATTCAAAAATGGTTTTCAGATGCTTAATGCCCACAGAAATAACTGGGAGTTAGGTGCCTAAATATCCTTGTGAGTCTGGCCACACCTCATCACACAGAAGCTGACAAATGGCCCATCAGGTAGATTTAAACTGATAGAAAGTTATAATGACCTATTACCTGTCACCCTCAACTGATTTTTAAAGGTGCCAAAGAACTGGCTGCAAGTTCCTGACAGAAAAAAGGCTTTGTGCCAAAAGCAAATCTAAAGACACTCTCGTTGCTCTGAAGAGATGATAAAAGCTGTTTCTGAAGTCCTTGGTCCCTGCATCTTTTACAGTGATGCATTACTGCATAAATAACAAAAACTTTGTTTATGAGTTTTCATTTATTTCCTCACTAAAAAGTGATCTCCATCTAGAAGTTCAGCTTTACTCAGGAATCCAAGGGCACGAATTGCTGTCCCCAGAAATGTTTTATTTCCTTCTTTCACCGAAGGCTGAATTGAACTGATGATCCATATTATGGAGCTTTGCTAGATGCCTGGTACCTACAGGGAGCACTCTGCCAGCTCCTTGGTCTATAATTCTGACAACAGGATAGATTGCAGAAGAGGCCCTTATAAAACTGCAAGACAAGAGAATCCCCCGGTGCTGCAAGTTAGTCTAAGAGTTAGTTAACCCAGCTACAAGTTCAGGTGAATCACAACTTCTACAAACGAAAAATGATAATAACCAGGCAGAAGACTCTTTTAGCCATTGCCCATTTTCAATATATAACCTCCTTCTTATATGCTTTTGTTTGGCATAAGAGCCTACATCTATGACAATCAGCATGAGATCCTACATCTATAACAATAACACAATGGAGAAAAAGAAGAGTATCAGTTCTCGTTTCAGACACTGAATGTAACAACAATTAATAGGCTGTCTGTATTTGGTGAGGAAGAGCATAATTAATGTATTTGGGAAATTTGACCACTTTTACAACAGCTAAAAACTGCTAATATGAAATGTAACTCACTAAGGTCTGCGAAACAAGGTTGGAGAAAGCCAGTTCATTTCCATATGCATCACATCACCAGAGGCTCTTAGAATGGGGGGGGGCGGGGGGAATAAAAGGAAAAAGGAAAAGAAAAGGCTATAGAAGGATTGTCACAACACAGAATCAACCCCGCCCATACATCCTTGGCAGACATTTTTTTGGCCTCTGCTTCAGAAACCTCAGTGATGGAATAGATACAACCTCTCTAGGTAATTTCTTCCTATGTTTCACTATCCTACATGCTGCAAAAAAAGTCTATCCTAAATCTCACTTGCTGTAGTTTAATCTTCCTGAAACAACTTTTTTCCACAAGGAACCATGCGAACGACTTGTTCTCCTCTCTTTGCTGCAGCCTTTTATATGTTTATCAGCTCTCCTCTCAGTCTTTTACTCTCTAGAAGACCAAAAAAAGCCTTCAGTCATTCCACCTCAGTCATGCTTAATCTCCTTTACCCTGTTAGAATTAGGAGTCTCAATGTCTATATCCACACTAGTAAATAATGGTCAGGGTCCATTTGCTAGCTATGAGAGCAGTTCAGCTGAATGCTCCTTTTCCAAAGAGAGTGATCGTATCCAAACTGCCTTTGGGGAGCCGTCTCTAGCACGCTCCATCCTCCATACCAGGCCCAGGCATTGTCTGGGATAACATTGTTTGACATCAGCCAAAACTAACTTGACGTGAGCACGTAAACAGGTGAAGGGCACAAATGATACGGATCTAGTGCTAGGGCCCATGAATTCACCCTGTTTCATTGGCTAATAAAGAGCAGCCTACAAAGAACTCCTCAAGTGTGCTCCTAATAGACATATTCCTACTAACTTCACAGCAGATTTGGACAGACACGTTTATTCTTCTAGATGACAAGCACTCATCTGGCAATAGAAGTCACGAGATCAGATAGGGGCCACAGCAAGATCCTTCAGCTGGGAGTCTGCTCTCACCACTTTCTTAGAGCAAGGACTCGTGTGTCACCCCTGAATTCAGCACAGTATCTTGGTCTTTTTCCAACTCCAGCACCATGAGAAATTTTGGGACAGGTCACAGACCAGGCCTAACAGCTGCCTCTGGTATGGGGGAAGAGAGTGGGAAAGGGAAAGACAGGGCTGGCAGAGAATGGGAGAGGGTGAAGCATTGAATTACAAATCCCAGAATCGTTGAGGGTGGAAGGGACCTCTTGAGATCATCTAGTCTAAAGAAGGTTTTTCTTGTGTTCAGATTGAATTTAATGATTTTAATTTGTTCCCATTTCTTCTTGTCCTGTCAATGGATACCACTAAGATTCTGACTCCATCTTCTTCGCTTCCTCCCCATCATGTATTTACACACATGGATAAGATTCCCCTGCCACGAGCCTTCTCTTCTCCAAGCTGAAAAATCTTAGTTGTCTCTGCTGTTCCTCATATGAAATATATGTTTAAGAAGAAGTCAGGAACAAGGAAGCGTTCAACAGGTTTCATGTTTAGTGTAGGAGGTTTTGGTAGCTTTGTGTAGAATTTCCTGCTGTGTAGAGCAGAACAAATGATGAGATCAGGGCAAGAGCTCACGGAGAAAACCAAGGCAGGTAACTGAAGTCAAAGTTGATGTCAGCAGACAGTCTCCAGACAAACACACCAAGGTATATATGCCCAAAACAACCCAAGACTCAGAAACTGGGGAAGACAACACTGTACCGATATAAAGAGCAAACAGATCATGACTAGAAGCTAGGCCAAGCATCAGGAAGTTCTGTGAGGTGGCAGCTGAGATGAGGACCAAGCCAGGCTGGAACCAGACCAGGCAAGAGAAAATTGAGGGATGGACATGTCCAGGAGGAAGGCTCTGGAGCCAGGACTAGGAGAAATAGATGGAGGACAGAACAAGATAGTGAGCCAAAAGCTTGGCATTAGCCAAGACAACAGGAATGAGAAACAAGCCTGAGTACCCAAAACCAGAAATCTGGGGCAGAGCTTTGGCCAGAAGATCCACTGAGGAGCCATGAGCAAACAGTAGGACAGCAGGACAGCTCCAGTTACCTGAGGAGTGGGGAGAAGCACCAGCCAGATTTATGGACCAGCCCTCAGCCAGCTAGAGAGACCTGTAAGTCCCTCAGTGACCAGGACATTGACTGCAGCCAAGTTCCTGGCTGTTGTGTTTGCTTGCTCACAGAACCATCACAGGATGCCTCACCACAAAGAGGAAGAAAGTTCATAGTTGTAGGCTCCAGATCAGAAGATGAATAGGCACATTTCCAGGCAGCTAAGCTGGCACTTTGTAAAAGTACTAGTGCTTATATAAAAGGATACAAATCCTTTAAGCAGATAATAAAGTGAATTACATATATTACTCAGTTAATGATTTTTATCTAATTATGAGATGTTGCTATCGGTTGCTAAACATTGCTTGAGGTTATCTGTAAAACAGGACAGATGTTTTTGTTTTGTTTATTATTCCAGTTATCCGTTTTGTGCAGCTTTACAAGATTTCATTTTCTGTGAGCAATGCATATGCATTGCACCACTATATGCACCATCTCAGAATCCTGACATCCAACGGCTATAAAATGAACCAAATATGCAGACACCTTCCATGGTGTTATATCCGTTTGGCTTCATTCCCAAACCACAGGAGTATGGAAGTTAAAATACAAAAGGCTGAAAATATAAAAGTTCTTCTTTAATTCCATGTTTCAGTTAATCATTCAAAAGGAAGCTTAGTCATTTCTATCTACTAATTAAGGATGTTTTACTTCTAATTGTCCTGGACAATAAAATATTCTACTTATTTTAAAAACAACAACAACAAATAAATGGGTGCAATCTGAGCAGATGGAAAGTCATCATAGCTGGTTGGTCTGGCTTCATTCCCTCAGTCTTTCTGGGAAAACAACAACAGAAACAACAACAACAACAAAGTACTTCAACCCTTAATTTGAAAAAGGAACACAAATGGACAACTCTCTGTAATCGGTGCTAACTTGTTCCAATGGTTAATTACGTTCATTGTTAACAGTATGCCTTTCCTCCATGCTGGTTTTTGATGTTGTTAGCAGGTAGCCGCTGACTTTCAGTCTACCACCATCCTTAGCACCAAAGACTCTTTACTAAACTTTGATTTCCCAGAGGTTCTTACAGAGAGCGATCACCTCAGTTATTAACTGCTGCTTAATTTTACTCGACTACACTGCACTTCTTGAATTTCTCACTATTAGACTTGCCTCACAGTTCTTTAAACTTTCATTCACTCCATTTCTATCTACTGAATTATGGAAACAAGGACTGGACATAGCATCCCAGCAGTGGTGACTGAGTTGCCTGATATGCAAATAGTCAGCTCATACTTGAGAGTTCCTGCTTATACACCCAAGGATTGCACTAGTCCTATTTGTCATAGTATCACCCAGAGCTCAGATTCAGTAGATCATCATTCCCAGAACTTCTTAAGTGCAAACTGGACTACTTCACTTCAAGGGCTTCTTTCTATGTAGTCTTGGTGGTAATGCTTTACAGTGATAAAGCACACTACCACTAGCTGTTACAAGCTGCAGCAAGCAGAGATTCTACCCAGAGACTGCTGTAAGCCAAACAAAATAGGTTTATTCCCCCCCTCCCACACACCAGTTATGTATATACTACTTATCAAGACCAAGGTGTCTTTAGTTGGCTGGCCTTCTCCCAGATCATGAATTTACTTACCCTGAGACTTGACATCATTTATGGACTTTAGAGCAAACAGTTCTCCTTTCAGTATATCATATTTTTACTTTTTTTTTTTTTTTAAAGACTATATGTTTATATGGAGAAAGTGGGGGAGGGGAGAAAGGCAAATCAATCCTGGCTGACTCCAGGACAAAAAAAATATTGTGAAATCAAGCAAGCGTAAGTCACAGGACAATCTCAAAGATGCAGTGAGCTGAGTAAAAGAGCTAAAACAGAATAAAAAATAACAGCCCTCATCCATAAGAAGGAAAAGAATTACTATCAATTTTTTAAGCTGAAGTTCAAACCAGCACAGAGAAATTTACTGCAAAAATGTTAATGATGACAAGTCAATCTATGGCTCATGGTTACTCAGTGAAATTATGCACTCACTCTTTTCAAGGCTAATGCTAGCAGGACTCAAGTGACAACCCAAAGAGAAACCGTTCTGATAGACTACGACACAACTGGCAGCCTTAGGTCATAAAAGGCTCCAAGGACTGAATCCACGCTGACATAGGATTAAAAATTGCTCATTCTTTTACGAGGCCAAAACCCATATTAGCTAACTGATAACAATATCTACTAGGAACTCGTCTCTTATGATTAGCAAATATATCGCTCAATGGGAGTGCTAGCAAATATTCCTTTTAGAAGCTATTTATTAAGCCCTAAGTTCTTTTGTGAATTTCTTGATACTGCTCCTCACAACCATTGAGACAGATGCACCGAAACCAGCTCATACTCTATGAGGATGGAGCCTGTAGTTGGTGCAGAGGCTCCTGACCATGTTGTATAAATTCTATGCCAGCAGAACTGAAAGAGCTGATCAAAGCAGCAATATATGTGTAGGTACTAGATAACTACTACAAGGTTAACCTAGAGGAATCAAATAATGTAAAGCAGAGGCTCAGATGAAAATAAAGTGAAAAACCAGGGTACTCACTCAGTTTTCTGAACAACAGGGAAGCTTCCAAGTCGTACATAAGCGCTCTGAATTCCATTTTCTTTCATTCCAAAAATCTGTTTCACACTGAATGAATCCATCAGGTCAAATCCTGTCCGTAATGGAAGTGTAAATATGAGACATTGATCAGGCAGTGGGACATGTCTTCAACTGTACTTACGTAGTTATCTTAGCTCACAAACACAGCACTTCAGAGATTAACCTTGTTCTTGTTGGGAAAAGCCACAATAAAATTCTGACATGGTCTAATCAGCTTAGTCCAAAAACTCAAAAACAAGCATAAATTCAAACTGTAACAGGTCCTGGAGAGATTAGAACAGAGTTCTCCAGAAATGAATAGCTATTGTTTGCATTGCCACAAGACCCTGAAAATGCTGTATAATTCATTAATCCCTATGTAGAAAAATGCACAGGTGCAGACTGAAACACTTATTCATAGACTCATAGAACCATAGAATCATAGTATGGTTTGGGTTGGAAGGGACCTTCAAAGATCATCTAGTCCAAACCCCCTGCCATGGGCAGAAACATCTTTCACTAGATAGGTTGCTCAAAGCCCCATCCAACCTGACGTTCAACACTTCCAATGATGGGACATCCACAGCTTCTCTGGGCAACCTGTTCCAGTATCTCACCACCCTCATCGTAAATTTTTTTCCTTATTGCCAATCTAAATCTGCTCTCTTTCAGTTTAAAACTGTTGCCCCTTGTCCTGTTGCTACAGGCCTCGATAAAAAGTCTCTCTCCATCTTTCTTATAAGCCCCTTTTATATATTGAAAGGCCATGATAAGGTCTCCCTAGAGCCTTCTCTTCTCCAGGCTGAACATCCCCAACTCTCTCAGCCTTTCTTCATAGCAGAGGTGTTCCAGCCCTCTGATCATTTTCATGGCCCTCCTCTGGATCTACTCTAACAGGTCCGTGTCTTTATTGAAAACCGCTAGTCCAAGACACTTCACTACACACACTTTTCATATCATTTTAATATGACTTAGTCTTAGTCCAATCAACTCATCATTATAATGAGCTATTAATCTTGACTGCAGACATTTGTGTAAAGCTTCTGATTTTGTTCTGAGAAGGCTTATTAGCTCAATCATAAACCCCACACGTGGGTCTACGCAGCTCCAGTCGATATGGTCCCAGCCACAATGAACCCATGCTTTTGTGACGTGAAGTCCCAGCTGCTAAACCCTGCCAGGGGCAGTAGGGGTACAATTGTGCCATGCTCCTGAATGCATCCAGTTCCTGGAGGTGCAGTACTGTCTGGATGCATCCATACCGCTTTTAGCTTCAAATTGGCTCCACAGGATGCACATCCAAACTAATAGCCACTCCCAGAACCAAACACACTCTGGAGTTAGAGGCAAAGACACTGCAAAAGGCAGGTTGTGAGCGACTGAGGAGAGAATCTGTGTTTTTCTTTTATTTGGGTTATTCCAACCTCTTGTCCCCCTCACACGTGCGCAATTACACATAGGAACTCCTCTGTGTGTAATTCCAGCACACGAACTTGGTGATATCAGAACAGCTTCTTTTGATAAATTGATTTTAAACTATGGCAGTGCTTTTAACTTTGTTCAGTTAGTGAGCTCCTAAAACTTTTCTAGGGTAGGTAAACATTTTTGTGTGGTGAACTTAGGCCCTAGGATTCTTGGGTTTCTTAGTTGCCTTCATGAACCTTTCAAGATGAAAGCCACTGCAGAGCTTGAAAACGGCTGCCACAGGAAAAGGCACCCACCTAACGATATTATTCTTCAAGTTTATATGAAAAAATAGGTGCAAAAAACCTGTGTGGGCCAGTCCCAAGGCAAATCAAGATGTGACAGCAGAGAGCAAATAAAACATAAAGCCTCCATCATGGAGCTTTTCCTGAAGAAATAGCTTTTTCTGAGAAAATATAATCTTAATTGTTTGCAAAGACAGAAATGGTTGCCTGGTGCCAAGTTGAGGCCTTTTGTATTACAGTAACTTTCCTGGCTGTCAAGCTTTTCCCTCCTGCCCACTCTATTTTCAGCTATTACCGGACATTCAGGAGGGCATATAAGGCAGTTAAGATGCTCCAGGGCCTCATGGCTCCACCTCATAATCACCTCTGCAACAACTGTAGTGATACACCCTTCTGACATACTGTAATCAGCCATGATTGCAGCTATAAATCGTAGCAAATAGGCCCTACCAGAACATGAGAGCTCCCTCCTGGCTAGCACATAAAAAACAGTGTGACCTGTCCATATAAGCCCTCCCATAGCTCATTTCACCATGCAGTACGTATCCCTCATCTACACCAACCACAGAAATGTGACGAAAGCAGTTGAGCGTTGCTGGTTGGAAGAGACCAAACTGACTGGGAAGGGAAATTGTTAACCATTCACACGAGCTGAGCTGTGGATGGTGAAGGCTGAAATGCTGCCCAAGTGGTGTTGTAATGAAAAGTCACTAGAGTCCTCAAGCTGTGGAGTATTGCCGTCTCATGGAGCTTGTAAAGCTCCATTGCTCAAAATACACAAGTGCAAGATACAGGGACAAGAACTTCGTGCTAAGTTTTCCCATCATTAGCTCAGGCCCAAACTTGCTCTCATCTTTCTCTGACAACTCAAGCTAACATTCACATCATGAGCAACTGTCAAGGTGTGCACGCTAGCATGCTTCTCCAATGGAAACAAGTTAAGAGTCAGATTTAATGAATCTTTTTTTTTTTTCTGAGATTTCCTAACAACATACAGTTGAGAAAGACTAAATAAGACCGTGAAACATACGCAAGGTTATTAAAACTATTTTGCAAGCAGAACTTGCTGTAATGAAAATAAGTCACGCTCACAACTTAGACTGTCTCATTTGCATTCAGGATTGGACAAAGCACACAGGTAAATCATAATAGGATTTTTCTTATTCAGGCTATGCATCGGCAAATTGCAAATTTCTTGATATATTTTTCATTAAAGAATGAATGAGTGTTGTTCTTTGAAAAATGCCATGTAGGTCCATGGGAAAGTTAAGCTCTAGATGTGTCAGAGTCCACACTCAAAACCAGCAAATGGTTTTGTTTTAATCACACTATTAATTTGTTCTGTGTCAAATGCAGATACTGCCTCCACTTTCCTTATAGGGAGCTATGAAACAAACTAATTCATGTTCACAGAGCACTTCACATGGGATTCATCTGGCTAAATGTCAGCTCTCTAGACAGGGTAATAACAGAGACTCTCATTCAGTTAGGCACAGAGAGTCAAACATAGGCGCTTCTAGGGAAAGATTAACCTTGTACTAAAACAGATGCCAAAAGTGCATGTTTCTCTCCATTGACATAAAGAGAGCTTAGGATGCTCAGGCTGCGTGCTAAATCTCACCTAGCAAAGGTCTATAGCTGGTGAGATAACTTCCACTCTTAGATACTCCATTGCCAACCAAAGCCTATGGAGGTAACGGACACTTTGGTTGCTGAAGGATTTTGATAGCATTACAGAAAATGTGGCATCAGGCCATACACTAAACAATGAAGAAGTCTGCCGAGGATGAGATGCATCTCACCTAATTTTAGCTGTCTGAAAAGGAGCCATGTGATGTATGCAGGTTGCCTCGGTTCCCTTACGGGTCAGCAGAGAAATATAGGAGTCTCTAAGAAGACAACTCATCACATCTGTCTCAGACCTATCTAAAGACAGTCTGAATCGCTATTTATTTGGCAGTGCCTACCTCCTTCCATTCAGCGGAAAGCGAGTCCATACAGACAGTAATTTTCAGACTGCTGAAGTTGGGTGAGATGTATTCTACTCATAGGGAATGCTATCCGTTTTGTGCAGTGAATGAAGCAGAAGTAAAGAGGGAAAAAATGTTAACTAATCACACATAACTTATATTTACATTGTCTCATTCGCCATGAGGATTGAATAAAGGTTGCAAATTTTAAAATTCAGACTAGCAATATCTTAAGTTTGCTATCCTGCCCATTCACTGTAAAAAACTCCTTAAACAGATACCATTCTATTTCTAAGTGGGAGAAGAAACAAACAAACCCAAAATATTGTCATTTGAGCTGAGAAGTTACTCAAGGCAAACTGCCCAGGTGGGACTGGAAAGAAGACACCTAGGGAAACTTCCAAATGAATTTGTGCTTTAAAATAACCTCTAAGATTATTTCAGCTGAAGGACAAGAAAATATATATAGTATATTATTATTATTATTATTATTATTATTATTTTGTTTACTTCATGTAACTGGAAGCACTTTGGATTGAGTATGTTCCCTTGTTGACTTTAGGACTGGAACTGGGATTGTGAGGGAGACAGCATGATGCTTTTAATTCAGTCTTGAACCACAATGTTAATGTAAAAAATAGGCAATGCTGTAATTATTTCTCCAACACTTGAACAGGATTTTTCACCTGGCAGTGTCTGGCTACTAACACTGCAGTGGAAACAGCTCACGTAGATCTTTCCCCAAACATCTCACTGGCCATTTAGTCTGTCGTACAGCATTTCTGGGCTGGAGTGACAGCAGAAATATGGACTGCCCATTGGTTTTTCCACTGCCAAAGAGGGACCACATTGTCAGTGCCGTAGGGAAAATGAGATCCTACACATAGCTTCCCAGTCGTCTCCACAAGTGAAATGGAAAAGAATGTACCTGCCTAAATTAGCAAGGACAAAGCTACTGTTACCTATTGAACCACGCTCAAGCACAGGATGAAAGGGTGGGACTTTCCTGTTCTCAGTTGCTTTGATTTAAAAGGTGTTTTTTTGTGTACCAGGGCAGGTGTGGTTTCCCAATTGGCTTATAAACTATTTAATCAGTAATGCCATAAATATGGCAATTAATAAGATGAATAATGCTCTTTGATCATAAGCCTCCTACTTCATTACAGCTACTAAAACAATATGGGGCCACTGAAACCCTCTAACATGATTACTTCTCCTGAAAAGAAGCACACCCTAGTCCATTAACATTAAAATTAAAATAGTGACCTGAAAGAGAAGCTCAGATTCCTAACAGCATACTTGGCCTGAAAAGCAATTTCTTATACACTGCTCTGCTGATCAAATCGGCCGAATGTCTCTTTACTTGTGAGTAATAACTCCCTTACAGGAAGCAGCCCATTTTTCCAGCATCAGAAAAACACACTCAGATCTGCCTGTTACAGGGAGAAGATGGGCAAAACTTGGCACTGGACAATTTCTACATCATCTAACTGTAATATGCAACCAGATTCTCTTTTACAGGAAAGATGTCCACACTGAACCCAATCATACCATAAAGCATGGCCAAAGGATGATCAAACAGCTCTGTACTTGTCCAGTGGTCCTATGACATTTTGTTTCAAGGAAATTATTTCAAGACCAGACTAAAGGGGCCATGGTTGGTTGCCCTCAGTATGAGCTGGATTTCTGCCTGGCTCCATTAAGGATCTGATAAGGACAGCATGGTGGCAGCTCGTGTGCCTGTTGAGATTTTCCTTTCTGTCCTGTGTTCAGGGGCAAAAATCCCCCAAAATTAAAACAGCACCCAAACCCGGAAAACCAGAGCAACAAAAGGAAGTTTTAATAGCCAGAAAACATAGCAGTGTGCACATTTGGAAAGTCTTCTCAGAGTAGGATAGAGCCATTAACTTCTTTTTTAGCCTGAAGAAACCTTCTGAGAAAAGTGTCCTGCTTTGCATTCCCAAGGAGCTCAAGGTAACACTCACAGTGGGAACCACTGGGCTACTTCTAATTGTGAAAGTTTCTGCTGAGACAACAGCCTGGAGGGGAATGTGGAAAGCAAGTGAGAGAGGAATCAGGAAAGGCACTGGACATCAGAGCCTCAGGTGAGGTGTTTGGAATATATTTGTTATGGAGGACTTCCAGCCACAAGCACTAATATAAAACAAAGCAGCTTTTGCAGGAAATGCTCCATACTCTGGTCTTGCTTAAACTCTCAGCTGAATTATCAGCCTTGTCAACATATTGATGGAGTATCACCAATAGCCAAGGTCAGGGAGGTTGTCATCAGTTGCTGGTTCTCTGAGACTTCTGAAAATAGCAATCTGTATTGCCTGTGATAAAACAGCATATGTTACTTTTACTAGAGGGAGGTCAACGGCAATAAACTTTATGGTAGACTAGAGGAGTATATAAATTCCTAGGAAGAACAGTATCACTTGGGATTCTTTCAGCAAATACAAGATCTTACCAATTTTCTTGCCTAACATTTCTGCAGTCTTAAAAGTTAAGCTTTCATGGATTGCCTGTGCTCACAAGGAAGAGCCCGCATGCTCACTAGATCCTGAACATCCCTTTCAATTCCTCCAGTATGGTCTGCAAGGCTGTCACTACTATAAAGAGCCCTCATTTTTGCTACCTGTCTTAGTAACTTTCTGTGCTAATATATACTTCAAAAATAACAGAAAAAAATGTTATCATGCCCTATTCTAAAGTTAAATAGTGCATTTAACCAGCTGTGTCTGGCAATTAGTTACATGAAGTCAGAGTGTAGATGACGTGTATTTTGCTTCTACTGTATCTAAACCTTTGGCATCCTTATCTTCCACAATGCTCTAGGCTGAAACCAGCTATTTCTGGAGCACCAAGATGTGTCTCAGTTCAGGGCTGGGATAGAAGTAAAAGTGTCCAAACCCTAAAGGGCAGACCTACTACTTCATTCAACATGTGTTGCTGTTATTTTTACAGTATCCATCATCTGCTACAGCATTTTTGCTGTTCCTGACATTCCTTTCTCCACAGGAAAGGAAATCCTGGCAAGAGCTGACAGAGCATCAGATAGTAGGGATATTTTTAAGAGCTCACTGAAGTCTCCATCTCCAAGGCTCTTCCACCATGTTAAAATTACCTACATCCGTATCAGTGTATCACTGCCCCAGCCATAGTTCCACTTGGCAACAAGAAGTAGTATTTAGGAGGAGGTGAGGTGCACACTGATGCTATCATCCCTCAATGTCATAGCCTTTCTGGCGTGCTGGCAGGAGGCAGTCAGAAAGCCCTTTTCCTCTTTCTTGATGACCAGCTGCTTGGGCTGGTGAGAAGTCTATGACAACAACACCGGGGTCAATGTCAAAGCAGTCAGACACTATATCTTCACATTGTCCCAGCATCCCTGTGGGGCACACGGGTATCCCTTGTTTGCTCGTGGTAATCTAGACAACAGGTAAGGTCAGAGTCCTGCAGCTCAGATACTGTTTAGACCTGTCTCATTGTGAATGACTGTAAAAAGGGGTTTGAAAGAAAGTCTTTTGCTGGAGTAATTTTTAACTCTCTCTGGCTGTTGAAAGAACTGATTTCCAAAGACTTACAATGGATAAGGATTCTGTCTTCTTGCACTGTTTTATTCCCCTCTAGTTCACCTCTTCAGCAAAGACAGAAAAAGCAGCAGCTTATTTTTTGCATGGATAATTCACCCCAAATCTAGCACTCTCAGCTCAACAGTTTGATTCAGCATCATCAGCCAGCAGTGGTTATCTGACTTATTCCAAAGCATTACGGACTGCACCTCTGGAGGAACAAACCAGAGAGATTTACTGGCTGCCCAGAAGCCCTGTATGAAGTAGGGTGGTGCATAAAGGGGTTGCACAAGTCATTAAAAAAATTAATTTGCTATGTTTTACAAGCAGCTTGCAAGGGAATTTTGGAACTATAAAATTTTCCAAAGCCTATAGATTAAAGGGCCTCAAGAGTGTTTTAAAGAGGTTCTTGCTATTAACCAATTGCCCTTTCTTTCCACAGATGTTACGGTTGGGATTTAAGCAGCACTTCATGCTGGTCTGAATTCCTTCTCGCCAGATCCACCGGACTTCAGTGAGGAGAGCAGCTAAGAACTTAAGCTAATAATGAGGCTTTGTTGAAGCACATGGAACAGCTCTTACACCAGCATGAAGAAGGTATCTTCCAGCAAGCCTACTGTCTTCTAGGTGACACTCCATAAGGTGGCTTAGAGGACCCTTTAGATGGTCTCAGTTTTATAACAATAATAAACCTGATTTACCCACAGTGCATGGTGCCACCACTCAGGCTGTTGGTGTACTGATCCTGGTTTGCTTCCTCTTCATCACGGCACTTGGGAGACGCAATTTCTACTTTTTCTTGGTGCCTGCAAAGCAGCATCACAGGAGTCCCATGCAGATCACAAAAAGAGCTTGATCTCAGTTTGAGCACCAATCCACATTTGGGATTATCAGAAGCAAGAGCATTGCTTGAGGTATATCACACACTTACACCTCAAAAAGAAACAAGCATCAGGAGGCAGCGATGCAGGTGAGGAGGTGGCCACCGGGTTGAACTACAGGCCACTCTGTTTCAGAAACATCAGCCTAAAGCTTCAGTCAAAAACAGAGGGGACAGATACAGCACTTGGAACCCTTACACAGGAAAGATAACTCTTCAGGAAAGATAAAAGGGATATAAAACCAGTAAGAAAACTAGTCCAAAGAAACAGTATGAGAGAAAGAGAAAGAGAGGTCAAAACCACAAGCAAATAAATGAATACACAGTTATAGCCATCCCACCTGGTGGAAAGGGCTGAACCCAACCCCCAGCCTGTTGTAAAAACAGGAAATAAATACATGTCTACAGCGGCTGTCTCTGAGGCAGCACCTTTCAACACCTGACCTCATGTTAATAACACACCACTTTATTCGATGCATTGTTCTGTTTATTTACATCAGTCCGCTCTTACCCGTTTGCCCGTCAGTTTTCGGACAGTTGCAAGTGGCATATTGAACGACACTGAAAGCTGGTTTTGACACTGAACTCTTTGCCTCATTACTGAAGGTTTTTCTGTGTTGAAGTCATTCTCCATTTTCTCAGTGATGGACATTTGGCTTAGTGCCACAGGCCCTCTTTCAGCTCCTTTCCTGCTCCAGTGATTTACAAGATTAAACAGAGGTTCATTATTCCTTTGATGTCCTTGTACGCCAGATAGGCTTGCACCAGCTGAACTTACCAGGACTATTTGTATTAGGTTCTGATTTTAATTAGTTCCTCTATTTTGAAGTTCTCTTTTGAGTTCCTCGGACCCTAAGGTGCTCTGTGTTCCTCTGGAAAGCCATAAAATGGCATAACTGCAAACTCATCACTTGGGATAGCAGTGGGGAAGGAAGGACTCTACACTTTTTGGGAAGCACCCAAGAGAACTCTATGCATATAGCTGAGAAAAATGACAGCAGATACGTGTTTGTGAGAGCAGAGTGGCAGGACTGATGAATTCAATATAATTAGCAACAATTCTTACTGCTTGCTCATACAAGCGGCTAGTATTATTTTTAGGGTAAGAAAAAGTATTTGAGGAAAAAAACCTTACTAAGACATAACCTGCTAGATTCTCCTTGTAATGCTATCATCTGGGCTATAGGAAAGCCCCATCAAGATGTTATTCATGAAAATAAAAATATTCCTGTTAATTTTAGGTGCTACAAGCAAGGCCTCATATGAAAGCAGATAGGGACTGTTCTCTAAGAGACTGTGGTGGTTGCTTTATGCCAGATGATCACTACAGAACAGATTAGCCCTACAGGAACACCAAAACCTGCCCACAGCTGTCATCAGGGACCATTCACATCAGACAGACTGATTTAACTCCAAGTGTTAGGAGGAGTTTATTAAAATTGTATATGCACCTTCTTCCACCATGTGTGCACAATGGCCATAACGCTTGCACTGATGAGGAATCTATGGCATGGTTTCCCCAGGCCCCTCTTTTGCAGCAATCTCTTTCTGAAGTAGAATTAATCTAAAATATTTGGACCAAGAAATATCTGGAAGTACCTCATGGTTAGCCAAGCTATTAGTCTTTTTATAGCCAAAGGACTGGTTGCTTCTTGGGCTATGAATAGTCAAAAATTTAATTGCTTTCCTTTTCATCAACCTCAAATGCACTGGAATAAGAAAAAATCCTGGCTTGTTTAATTTCTGGGAGAAAGCAAATACTACTAGTTTAAAAAAAAAAAAAAAGCTGTTAGGGATAGATTATTTTTATTTTTTTAATATGCAGGTAGATCTGAATACTTCATGTGCACATTCTTGTGCATGGTTAACCCTTGTTAAGTCTTTTATGTGAATGCAGAGGTCAAAATTTGTCACTGCTGGGATTCAGACCAGGGAAAGTCTTTCAGAGGGACTGCTCAGCTGTTACCAGTTTTCTTCCTGCAGTAGCAGACTCTAAAGTAATTTCAGCATTCGTTCTCCATGTTTCATGCTGTCATTGAGCAGCTCAGCCAGGCTACCTGCTCCAACACAGATCTGACGCCTAGCGCTGGACAGGTCATTCACAGTGCCAGAAGTCCACTGAGATGCAGGATTTTGGGTAATAGCTACATCTCTGACCATATAGGAAAAAGATTAATTTAAAACATGCGGTTTTAATTCAAGGAACTCCTCAACCCAGCTCGGTTGGTGACAGTGTGGTCATGCGTACTCTGCAGGATGCTTGAGTGTTTCCAGGCTCCTAATCCAGATGCACATTTTGGTGGCACCCTACCCCTTGTTGGGGTGACTGTACACTTTCACTTCCCAATCCTTTAGTTTCTGTAGAAAGGAAATTCCTTGGTACATAAGCCCAAAAGAAACCACCACAGGTCCCCATGCTGGATAACTGGGGGATCTGGACACCGCGTTTGCCACGGTGCACATCTAATGCACAGGTTAGAGCTAGCCCGTAGGGCAGCAGTGGCTACACTTAAAAGTCACAGATGACTGCTTGACCTGGTTTTCTTGGAGTTACTGGGTATTAAAGTGTCCTTGAACACAGGTGAATCATTTGGCAACATCTGAAAGACTTCAAAGATCTTTTAAGTGCAATGATCTAGGCTATAATGTTGAGATTAGCTGTTGCACAGTACATAGACTCCTAGAAAGCAAAGCTAAAAGGGACTCGTAAGGTCACCTACACTAAAGATATCCCACCTACCAGCCCAGAGGACAAATCCACCCCACAGCACAAGTCCAACCATTTTCTCCAGCTCACAGGAGACCGAAATGACTCCTGGGACTACAGGTACAGGTCAGCTGCTATTTTCCCTATTTACTTCCCATGGATAGACAGCAGCTATAGCCAGATGTATGTGTCTCAGGAACCCCGTTTCAAATTCAGCTCTCCAGATCCTTAGAGAATGGAGAACATTAGCACTCAAGTCAGTGATAATTACTCTTTATGAAATTTTGTATGGGGGACTTCCTAGGACAAGTGGCGGCGGGAGGAGGAAATAAGAAGCCCTTCGCCCTATCCCCATTGTCATTGCCTAGTGACGATGAGTCACTGAAAAACATGACAGCAAAGTGCCTGTGCCATGTCACAGCAAAGCTTCGTTCTTCTGCCCCATCTCCTGTAAACGTCATAACTGCATCCAGTCCTGCCTACACGGGTTTCACACTGAGGATGAAGAGGAGAGTAGCTGGTGTCCACGAATAACCAGCTTCACCATCACTGCGTATGTGCAGTCTTTGCTGGTGACCACCGTGACTGTGCATCTACTGTCTGAAGACAGCGAGCTGTTACAAATCTCTGCAGCTATTCATGGATTTCCCACTTGCCTCTCAGGGGCTTCCCAAAGAGACTATGAGAGGGACAATACGGACTGCCAAGTGCAAAGGGAGGGCAAAATGCCCATCACAGAGGCACCACAAAAACACTTTTGTCCCTGGGAAGACATCGGTCTAACGTGCTTGTTCTGCAGGTTCAACAGCCTGGACACTCCAATTTCCTCCTGCTACCACGTGTTTTAGTGGGCAAATATAAATAGTCCCAGGGATATTGTAATTAGCTAGTGAGTCACCGGCATCTCTGGAATGCAAACCCTGTGCTGCAAACCGCAGGACACTGGAGACATGCTGACAGTTAAACCCAGCCACTGCAGTCTATAATCATAGGGTACTAGTTTTACAACCAGTGCCTCTATCGTAAAATGCCCAAACATCCTTTACAGAGCTATAGAAAAACACAGAGGTCATAAATATGCTGGCATTTTGCTCATTTGTGCATGGAGGTTTCTGAGATGGGGAAGAAAGTTAGAGGCTGAGGTCAATCTGTGGTACAACCCATAATGCAATTTCTGCTGTTCTTCCTACACATAGCCTTTGTGACTACTTAGGAGTTAGAGTCAGGGCTTTTATGTTCCCTCCTTGCCCCATTAACACCATCCAGTGTGGCTTGTATGGGATGTATAATGTGATGTAGTGGTTGGAAGTATCCTCCCTGGAGTTAATTTCTCTTAGCACTTATGGAAATCATTGCAGGTCTTCCTTTACTTCTGTGGCAGATTCCCTCTGAAAACAGCAGTCAGTATCTGTTGAGGAATATTATCTCCTCTGGTGGATAATGTTGAGGACTAGAGCTCAGCCCGTTTTTAATTCTAGGGATCATCCACATTTCTGCAACCAAATCCCATGTCCTGCAGGTCTAGTTTAAAAAACAAATAATTCAAATGTGAAGTTTTAAAACCTCAAGAAGTGTAATTCATTTTCAATAACTTTCAACTGTGTTGTTTTGATGCAATATAACGGTTCATAAAAATACACAAGGGGCACATCTTCAGGGTGCAAAATGTTATCATTGTGTTTTTCTGCCTGGTCGTGATTAATAGTAGGCCATGATCCTTTGCTAAATGCTGATGGAACCAAAATGACAATTCAGCAATACAAGAGGTATTAAGTATTACAACTGGGGTTTTATTTTGAATACTTCAGGGCAGACGAGTTAAACCCTCTTTTGTCTTCTTTTCTCTACTTGAAAAAAAAAAAACCCGTGGTACCCACAAGGATGCTGTAAGAACTTTGTTTAAAGTATCATTAAGCATTGCTTTAAAATATCAGACTTTCTGGAAGAGAAACAGTGTTTATCCTGGTATTCTAACCAGATTTCTCGCTTTCTTTCAAAATTCCCTCTGTGATTTCTAATGCATGCAGCAACATTTATATTCTAATTTTACGTGTTATGAACTGTTAAGCAGATGCTGCTTCACTTCACTGCCAAAATTTGTATCAGTAGTAGAGTAAAGCTGCCTATGTATCTTACCTCATGCAACCCTATTTCACTGTGGCAGCCCTTACTGAATGCTACAGCTAGTGATTTTTTATTTAAATGCTATGATACCAGAGGGTCATAGAGTACAATCCTCTGCTATGAGAGGACTCATGACTATCCATTGTTGTTTATTTGTCTCCATTACTACTACTTCACCGCTTGTTCCAGTACTTCATATCTCTGACAGTTTGAAACCTTCTTCTAATGTCTCGAATGTATCTCTTAAACAGTTGATACCCATTTCTTACTATACTCTTTGTCCTTTAGCTTGAGTGATTCCCTTATCTCCCTCCCGCTATTCCCCTGATCTATTTGCAGAAAGCAATAGTATCTCCCCTTTCCACCTGCACACTGCAAGATTAACCAAACCTATTTTTTTAATCTCCTGTTTGAAAATAGTCTCTCTGGCTCCTGAACACACTAATAGCTCCTCGAGGCTGAATCCATCTTTCCTGAGCTAAGGAGGTCTGAGCACACTTTTCTAGATAAGCTGTAACCAAAGCCCTGTCCACTCTCATGAATTCTTCCCTATCTCTACAAGACCTACTTTACCTTGTCCAACAAGGACCTTTGCCTTTTTCCCCAGCTGTGCAGCACTGTGACTTACAAACATCTGCTGACTAAGATACCATCAGTTTCCAGAGTATGAGTTTATAGCACAAAGTTCTGTTATTGATCCATACATACCATAACAGGCCTTTTAAACTAATAGACCCAAGTCAGTTAGAAAAACTCCCAGGTTTCTGAGGCCAACCAGTTCTTCCTTCAAGGATATTCCAATTCCAATCTATACAGTGGAAACTCACAGAGAAGGTTAGACCTAAAACTGGACCCTGAGGAGGTCCACCACTGTCTGCCTTCTGGCTTGTTAGACTTTTTCCTAGAAAATTCATCATTATCTCCCTCCTAGCCAGTTTCTGGCTCACTTTACAACATTTATTAATCGCTACCCTTTTTCACTTTAGCAGTGACTTTCAATCCAGTACTCAAACAAATGTTTGCTGAAGTCCAGATAGATGAGATTTACTTAGTTTTGTTTGTCTAAAGAAAAAAACCCACCTGTCTTTTAAAAGGAAAATATCAGTTTAGTCTGTTGGCTCTCCTCCAGCTCATCATGTGTTTTTTGATGCAGTTATTCTTTTAATTATGTATGGAGCCATCCTCCCTACCCTCACCCCTACTCTTAGCCTCTGACTTAACAAAATCCCACACATCTTCCACCTCTCAGTCATACCACTGGTTCCCTTCATCTCCCAAAGTTTGTCCTTTTATAGCTCATTTTATGATTTAGCTTCTCTTTTTACTTCTACTAATCCAGAGTGACTCAATTCACATTCACTTAACTGCAGACACAGACTTAAAGGTAGCAGGTCATGCTATAACGTGTGTGCAAGGTAGGGTATACAAGAAAGGGCTGGCATTGGTGATGTTCTGTGTGAAACAATTGCCTGTGTCGTCTGCTGGTGCATTTCATCCAATAAAAATATAAGAAAAAAAATCCCCAGAAAGACTTTTGTCCCTCTTACTTTCACTTCTGATGTCTTGTCCCTGTCTGAGGGAGCAAAGAGGTGTTTAATCTGAGAAGCCTTTTAATACAGTCTTCCCTGTCCCAAAAATGAGATTGACTGCAACTTCCACTCTATGGGGCTGCACTTTGCATCCATCTAGAAACGTGCAAGATGTAGCTATAAAGTTCTGTGTTAGGAGCTTGCTGGGCAAGGATCAGTTTTGGTTGTCATTGAGTTTCCAAGCGGAGCACAAGACACGGGTGTTAACTTCAAATCCTTGAACATATGAGGACCTGGGTACCAGAGGAACAGCCTCCCCCTCAGTGCTGTCACTGGTGAATCCACAGAAATCCCAGAGCTGAACCTCTCTCCCAAGGGTGAGGGAGAAAGAGGCAGGCTGCTCCTCAAAACTGAAGTGCAGTCCTCTTTGGGACAGAATACAAAAGCCTTTCAGCAACAACTAACAGCACAACACATCCTTTTGGAAGCACACTAAGCCAACAGAAATTTTCCAGTTACTTTAGCTGGGAAAAGGCAATAATTTTCTGTTGGAATTGGACCCAGGGGCCCAGAGTCTTCAGAAAATGCTATAGAGTATGTAAGGAGTACATAAGGAGTGGAACAGCATTTTTGGTCCTATACTGATCCATCTCCAGCAGCACAATGGTCCTTAGCAGACCCAGAATATCCATTCAATTTTTTCCAGAGAAGAGGCATCCATTTTCCTAATCACCAGGAACAGGAAGAGAAAGAAATCTTTGTTGTCTCACCATATAGAGGCAATCAGGAGCCTTCCACAAATCCTCTCATATTGGTGGAGAGGGGCCGGAGACGTCACTTTAATTAAATACCGTAACAATCCTGTTATTAAGTCACTGCATGGCACGGTGAACGTTCACACTTTACAGTGAACAGAGGTTCCCCAGGTCAAATAAACGACAGCCCTATGCTATCAGTCTAACCAGGGGAACAGACATTTTGCAATAAATGAAATTCTGTTTAGATATTAGGGAAAAAAAAATATTCAGTGTGATAGTGACCAAACTGGAACAGTTGCCCAGAGGACCTGTGGAATGTCCATCTTTGGAGATACTCAAAACTCAACTGTACGAGGCCCTGAACCACCTGTTCTAACTTCAAAGTAGACCTAACTTCGAAGTAGGCCCTGCTTTAAGTAGGAGATTCGACCAGATGATTTCCATAGGACCCTTCCAACCTGAACTAGTCTACAGATCTAAGACAGCAAAGTAATCTTTTAAGTTAAAATGCTGAATATTGACCTGCTTTCTAGGAGGAAAGTGGAATTTGAAGAGAAAAGGAAAAATAAGTCAAAAACTTTACAGAAGAGCGTAAGTATATGTATATACGTGCATATATGCATCTACACCTCACTCTACTCAAAACTTTTGCACCAGGCCTGAAGTGGGTTTCTTGTCCTTTACACTGCTCAACAGAAGATATATTTTTGAAGTCAGATGAAAGCACAGAGTCTATTAATTAGCACGTCAATTAAAATTCAGACAAACATGAACTAAACATAGGCAGCCATTTACAACTCCATTCTTCTGGAAAGGATCACACAGAGGATGATCATCTGAGGAGTGACACAATCCTCCTACTCATTTTGAGCAGCAGCTTCCATGGCAAATAGGTACATTCTGAATCCGTAGGGCTATTTGCTGAATAGCTCTACTGTTTGCACAGCCCAGTGACAGGACTTTCAGAACAGGTTAATGCAAAACTTAGCAATAGACAGCAGTTGAAAATGAGTGTTTGGGGATTATGAGTTTGGGTCTAACGACCAGAAAAGATGTTACCACCCGGCATTATCACAGGCTAGATGTAATGAGACCGCAGCCAAAATAAGCTGCCCACAGACAGCACAGTTGGAAGTGACATTTTGTGCAGGCAGTGAAAATCCCCCAATGAAAAAACTCTGAGTGAGTAGCAGAGCTGTCAAACCTTGGCCATTTCTACTCATAATCAAGTCGCAGAAGAGCCTCCGGCCTCCCACTGCAGTGACTTATGTTCTTGGGTCAGTCACAGATATTCCCAGTACATCCTTGATGGGCAGGTTGTCTCTGCCAAAAGCTCGAACAGTCTTGGGGGGCTAGAAAAGAGGCACAGCCCACGCATATATCTGACAGATTAAGTAAGTCCTTCAGCTGGCTGGAAAGATATATCAGAACTCACAGAAAAGCAGAGATATCACCAGACTGGCTTCCCTCGTGATCTTTCACCAGCATTTCAGAAAAGGTGGTTCTTCTTGGGACTTTTTATCTTTTCTTTTTTTTTTTTCTTATATACACATATATAAGCATTTCTTCAGTGGGAATTACCATTGTGCTTGGACATCCCACAACAATCACAGATCAAATAAATGGACATTAAAACTCACCAAACTTGGAGCAGTAAAAAAAAAAAGTCATCTCCAAGACTTATTGCCTTCCTCTATCTATTACACTAAGCTCCATTGGCTTTTTAATTTGCTGTCCTATCAAAAGAAAGTTCACAATTAATTTGCTGTTGAATGTCAACAGATAACTCTTTTCCAGCCCTGCACTTTCTGATATACTTCTCCACCACTGAATATGTGTTGGATTAAGAACATGCCTACTAGGAAAGGTGTAATGAATCAGAACAACACACTAGAAACGTAAAGTTACACTATTTCATTTCCCAGATGTACAGCAGAAAAGTGTGTCTCTTTACCTGGAATCTCATCAGTCCCTCCATTGGTGTGTTTGAATCGATCTCCTTCCACGTGGACATTTGGACACAGGACATCTGAAACACCAAAGAACCAGTACAAAATTATCACAAGTAAACACATCATTTTGGAAGCTATAGAACTAACAAAAGCCGATCTCCTGGGTTTTGTCCAACACTTGCACATGGTCCCACAGCAATAATTCTGTTCCCAGTCTCTGCCTGTCCTAAATACCCTTCCTCTATTCTATCCCCTAACCACATGCTGGGCAAGAGACCCAATACACTACATCTGGTTTTGAGCCACTTTTTGCTGACTGGCCAGCCAAGAAGCCAAACAGAATAGATGACCTGAGCCTTTCCCTCAGGTAGGACATCACTCTGGGTTTTTCTTCTTCGCCGGTCTGTAAATCTGCAGGAGTGTCACAAAAACTTAAGAAAATATAGAATATGATTCCACTCTCAGATTGGTTGGAAGGGAAGGTCTGAAGGCCCAGCTGACATTGGGGTGCTGCCCAAACTTTTCAGAAAGGATATCTCCTACTCAGAAAAACCTCAAACCTAAGGTGCTAAGACAGGAAATGGAATCCAGAGCACAGAACGATGAAGTGCCTTTAGTCACACCAAGGTCCCATCACAGGTCAGCGTCAGAGACAACACTGAAGCCCACTCTCCTATATTTTACTATATTACCTGTGATTCCCCTGTTAACACTCCTCCAGGACCATGCCTATTTATGTCTGCTCCTTGAGTTTGTTCAAGCAGAAAGCCGAGTTAAATATGACTAAAATTTTGAAGAATATTCACCACTACACACAGGTTTCAAAAAAGTAATGAAAATACCCAGCCTTTGTCAGCCATTTCTCGTGCTCCCAATTAGTGTCAACACAATCGCAGGTAAATGCTTTTCTGCAGAGAACTGTCTACCTATCCACCTCTCTCCTGCCATATCTTTGACGTAACATTTATTTATGCTTTGTTTTCCCAGATCAATAGGTAATTGCACGTTTGTAAACAATGGGGACAGATAGCTCAAGGAATCAGTTTAATGAGAATATAAAAATGAACCCCTGACTTTTCACCGCTTGCACAGCCCCATGTTTATGTCCTTCCTCTGATTTAAAGAACAACCAGGTAAGGACAGCCAAGTCCCATTCCTTCATTTGCCCAGTTGCACACATGATAATACACATATGCTCTGCAGTTGCAATACTCATCTTGATGCATATGGTATTTAGCATCATCTCCACCTGGTGTTTAGTACTTTATTCCTTCAGTATCATTAATTGTTGTGCTTGTAGAGGAGCAGCAAGGGCCAACTGCTCCCTAAGGGATGGGGAGCCAGGAGCTGAAGGTGACCCAAGCCCAGGCAATGCCCTTACCAATGGGCACAATCTCACAGGGCTCTCTCAAGACTTTCTACAGCAGGTCTACCTTGACTTGTTTGTGAAGCTACATCCAAAATGATGAGATAAAAATGACTTTTCTGAGGACATTGCCAGCAGGCCCTACATCTCTTCTCCTGCTTCCTGACTCTCAGTAAAAAATCCAATATTCCACAATGTTTGGTTAAGCCTAGCAATGAAATCAGATATTTTTCCTCCTTTATTGTGCTAATGAATTTACGGTCCAGATTATCAGCTGCAGGTGAGGCACTCTCAGCTCAGTGGAAAGAAAGGGGACTGTAAAAGCCATTGCCAGAAGCCCCAACAGCCAACGCAGCAATCAAAGCAGTCAAACACTTTCAGCCACCCCTTTGCTGCAGCAGTGGGGGAGGCCAGAGACTGATTACTCATGCAAGTGTGTGTTACCCAGGGCATTTCAGATTTTCTTTGGACCAGCTTTAGGGCTGCTGCTTCTATAGACACAATTCATAGTCGTCACTTTTTTTTTTCCACCACACCAGGAACCAATACTTATTGATGCACAGGGTCACTTCGTGTAAATTTTAGCCAGAGGTTTCTTTTGCTCCCTGGTGCCTGTTGGTTTGAAGGCCAGGATACTCCACTCAAACCCGCTTATGTCATAACATCAGACATGTGAAACCGTGTCGTAGTTTCCCCTCCATCAGAGGTCTGCACAACTTCCCAACACAATAGGGAAGCTCTCCTCTGCTAGGTGAACTTTAAAAGTTGAAAACATTTTAAACCATTAAGACTTGCAAGAGCCAAAGTTAGGCCACCTCTATTTCCATTCAAAAGTAAGCTGTACTGACAAAAGATTTGCTTAGAAGTGTCAGAAGCCCTGTGCAGATGTTATACTGATCCTTTAAGTTTTGACTTTGCTAACAACAAATGCTTTTTTGGTTACAGGCGCTGAGTCAGTGCAGTAAACAGCACTTCTGAGCCCCAGTCTCAGAACTGGAAGATGTATGGCTGTGCAGAAAATAAGGAACATAAGAAATCAAAATGAGCAAAATTTCCCCAAATAAAGAGTAAACAAATGGAAGGCATGAATAAAATCACAAAAATGTCATTCACCTCTGCTGCCCAGGACTCCTGAGAGATACACAGGGAAGAATAAAACATATCAGACACAGCAGTGTACCTTTTCATGCAACGGGGAGGTAATGTCTGAATTATAGATATATAAATTATCACTCCAATCTTTAATGTCATCACACAACCTCCACCAGGTCCAATTAGAAAGAACCATGGCTTCCTAGCAGGGAAGTATGAGTTAGCGAAATCTGCTGGTTTTAGCTCCTATTTTGGAACCAGGACTATACAGCAAACTGATGCGCTTGGCCTTGGTGCAGAACTGTCTTGCCACAAAAAGTAGAAATGCCAATGTCAATAATATTATTCTCTTCTTCCAGCTCTGCCCTTTAATTCTCTTATTACCTCTTAAGGAACTCTGGCCTCACTTTGGCCTTCATTTTACAAATGTCCTGTGCTCCTTTTGGCCTCTCCCTTCCTGTCTGCATCTACAGCACAAACATGAATAGTCCACAAGGGAAAGAAAATGATTGCAATGCTCACTTTCCAGCTACAGAATAATTCACAGAGGCACAAAAGAGGTTAGTGCTTTACCATCCAAGTTAGCAGCACGGCCACTTGTGTCCAGTGAGCAGTGTGCCAGACTGACAGCGGTCCCAACCAGCGATAAGGTCTCGTTGTTACACCCGGGGTTGCATTGATAGGAAAGGAAACACAAAAGCTGTTTCTCTCCTGTGGAGCCTTTATATGAGATCCCTGATACAGGTGAACGTTGTAACATCAAAGAAGAGTGTTTATGCCTAATCTTTCTGCTACTGCCAGGCCAAACTTTGAGCAAACACTCCTGGTGCTTGGAGGATTTGCAGCAATGAGCATCCACCGCAAATGGCAGAAGGAGTAATAAGATCTACACTGCAGCTACATCTCTACTAATTTGTAAACATTTGCAGATTTGCAAAAGAGAAGATACAACTGACTGACCTGAGCTTTCAGCCACTGGTCCTTGTTACGTCCTCTCTGGCCAGTTCATTCAAATCTATATGAGCTTGTAGTTGCTTTTAAATACATATTGTTTAAACCTACTTCCTTGTCCTCAACTTTATGTAATATTCTGTCAACCCTTTGCTTTATCCACAAATTTTATAGGCAAAGATTTTGCATTTATGTCCATGTGGTCCATGGAAATTTTTAATAGCACCAAAACTGCTATATATCCCTTTTACAGTTGCACTAGAAATGATGCCTTTCCACTGACACCTGCTACATGAGATCAGTCAGCTCTTAATCTACTGTAGAGTGTTACTTTTTAATGCAAATGTCATTCAATACGCAATAACAATGCCTAAGAACAAATGTATTATATCTAGGTAGTTACCATATCAACCAAACTGTAACTCTTCACAGAAAGAAATTAGTTTTGTTAGAGATGACCTCTTTCTCATAAAATTATAATCCTTGAATAGGGATACATAATAATTCCCATTCTGTAATACTTTATTCACTGGCTTTGACGTCAATTATTATTTTTTTGTGAGTGAGATCAGGCAAACTGGTCTATAGCTATACATATGAATAATTTTTCATTTTTTAATAGCGATACATTATCATCATTTCAAAGTCCCATAATTAGTGTTGTACTAGGAAGCTATATGCATATAAGTTTGCAGACGACACCAGGCTGAGTGGTGCAGTTGACACACCTGAGGGACAGGATGCCATCCAGAGGGACCTGGACAAGCTCAAGAAGTGGGCCCATGTGAACCTCATGAGGTTCAACAAGGTCAAGTGCAAGGTTGGGCATCTGGGTTAGGGCAATCCCCGGTATCAATACAGGCTGGGGGATGAAGGGATTGAGAGCAGCCCTGCCGAGAAGGACTTGGGGGTACTGGTGGATGAAAACCTAGACATGAGCTGGCAATGTGCGCTCACAGCCCAGAAAGCCAACTGTATCCTGGGCTGCATCAAAAGAAGCGTGGCCAGCCGGTCAAGGGAGGTGATTCTGCCCCTCTACTCCACTCTCATGAGACCCCCACCTGGAGTACTGCATCCAGCTCTGGAGTCCTCAGCACAGGAGAGACATGGACCTGTTGGAGTGGGTCCAGAGGAGGGCCACAAAAATGATCAGAGGGCTGGAACACCTTGTGGTGGGTCGACCCTGGCTGGATGCCAGGTGTCCACCAAGCTGCTCTATCACTCCCCCTCCTCAACTGGACAGGGGAGAAAAAATAAAATGAAAGGCTCGTGGGTCGAGATAAGGACAGGGAGATCACTCAGCAATTACCATCATGGGCAAAACAGACTCGACTTGGGGAAAAATCAGTTTAATTTATTGCTAGTCAAATCAGAGCAGGATAATGAGAAATAAAACCAAATCTTAAAACACCTTTCCCCCACCCCTCCCTTCTTCCCAGGCTTAACTTGACTCCCGATTTCTCTACCTCCTCCCCCCGAGTGGTGCAGGGGGACGGGGAATGGGGGTTTGGGTCAGTTCATCACACGTTGTCTCTGCCGCTCCTTCCTCCTCAGGGGGAGGACTCCTCACACTCTTCCCCTGCTCCAGCGTGGGGTCCCTTCCCACGGGAGACAGTCCTCCACGAACTTCTCCAACGTGAGTCCTTCCCATGGGCTACAGTTCTTCAAGAACTGCTCCAGCATGGGTCCCATCCACAGGGTGCAGTCCTTCAGGAACAGACTGCTCCAGCGTGGGTCCCCCGTGGGGTCACAAGTCCTGCCAGCAAACCTGCTCCAGCGTGGGCTCCTCTCCCCATGGCCGGTCCACAGTTCCTGCCAGGAGCCTGCTCCAGCGCAGGCTTCCCACAGGGTCACAGCCTCCTTCAGGCATCCACCTGCTCCTGGCGTGGGGTCCTTCACGGGCTGCAGGTGGATATCTGCTCCACCGTGGACCTCCATGGGCTGCAGGGGATAGCCTGCCTCACCATAGTCTTCCCCACGGGCTGCAGGGGAACTCTCTGCTCCGGCGCCTGGACACCTCCTCCCCCTCCTTCTTCCCTGACCTTGGTGTCTGCGGAGTTGTTTCTCTCACATCTTCTCACTCCTCTCTCTCTGGCTGCAACTGCTACTCCCCTGTAACTTCTTTTCCCTTTCTTAAATCTGTTATCCCAGAGGCGCTACCACTGTTACTGATGGGCTTGGCCTTGGCCAGCGGCGGGTCCGTCTTTGAACCTGCTGGCATTAACTTTATCGGACATAGGGGAAGCTTCTAGCAGCTTCTCACAGAAGCCACCCCTGTAGCCCCCCTGCTACTAAAACCTTGCCACGCAAACCCAATATACACGTCTCCTATGAAGAAAGGCTGAGAGAGTTGGGGTTGTTTAGCCTGGAGAAGAGAAGGCTCCAGGGAAACTTATTGCAGCCTTTCAGTACTTAAAGGGGGCTTACAAGAAAGATGAGGACAAACTTTTTAGTAGGGCCTGTTGTGATAGGACAAGGGGTAATGGTTTTGAACTAAAAGAGGGTAGATTTAGCCTAGGTATAAGGAAGAAATTTTTTACAATGAGGGTGATGAAACCCTGGAACAGGTTGCCCAGAGAGGTGGTAGATGCCCCATCCCTGGAAACATTCAAGGTCAGGTTGGATGGGGCTCTGAGCAACCTGATCCAGTTGAAGTTGTCCCTGCTCATTGCAGAGGGGGGGTTGGACTAGATGACCTTTAAATGTCCCTTCCAACCCAAACCATTCTATGATTCTATGATTCCCAGGTATCTTTCCTCTCTTTTACTATTGTTATGCTCTAGTAGTCCAAACTTGCCAAAGGCAACTGTATGTTTTATTAGGATGGCTGGTGAATTTCTCCTACAGTCACTTGCTTCTTACAACCAGAAGGTCCATCCAGGGCTGTCACCTGAAACCTCATTTCCTTCCTCTGTAGACTCCTCAGCAGATGACTTACTCAATGTAAAATAACCATTTGATTCTTGTAGCTTCCTTATTCACTTTTTTTCACAGATCTCCAAATTGGTCAGAACTGTTTGCAGATCCCACATCAGCGAGAAAAGAGAGAATCCAGTTCAACCTCACACAAGTGTTGGTGCTGACTCAAGGACAATACCTGCCCCACTCCTGGGGTGGTCTTTACAGATAACCACAGGCACATAGAACTGACAGGAGATGAGTGTTTTCACATCCAGGACTCTGTTTTTCCACCCTGATCCCTGTCCTCCCTTGGTCCAATCTACAAGGTCCTCTGGAACAGAAGGGCATTTGATAAGATGTCTGCTGTGGGAGCTGCTTAAGTACAAATGAGTAACAACAGAAAACATTGGGAAAAAGTATTGTAGTCGTAGTGACCATTGAATCTCCAAGAGAAATAGATACTGTGTATCTTTCAAAGAGGCATTCAATCTTTTCCAAGCACGGGGGACATTTGCTTATGGAAAATGTATCCTGAATACTTTCAAAAGATGCTCACACATCTTATAGTGACTGTGTGCCTGGTTGAGTATTATTGGTTTTGATGAAAGCAGATACTTAGCACCGGCATTCACAAAGTTTAGCTTTTGCATAGAAAGACTACTCTCCCTAGATTTCCTTTACAGTCAAAAAAGAGAAATAAACTCTTCTGAGTGGTGATTTGGACAAAAACATAGACAGAAGCACTTAAAATTACCCCAAAGGGCTTAGTTTCTCCAGCAAGGATACACTTCAGGAGATGCCCTTAGTCATAGTCAGACTGGGATCTTTGCAATGCTTCATTTCAGAGGGAACACACCAAGAATTGGTGTGATACGTTGGGCACTGAGACACTCTTATCTAATCTGAGCTATCTTAGCATCCTCTACAGCTGTCTTGAACACCAGTTTTAGGATGGGATGCACCACTCTCGCTCTGCACTGAAAATTGACAGAACTTGAGTATCTCTTTTGCAATAGATGCTTTACTTCAAAGCAGGTAAAGTTAAGTGAGGCAATTCCCATCATAAATACGCTTAAGAACCTGAAGGATATGGGCGCTCTGTCCTGCTTCGTATGACCGTGAAATCCTCCTCTGAATCCTGCTCAGCACTGAACAAGCTGACTTGGTTTGTATGAGCTTCTTGTTCAAGGAAGCACAACGTAGTTTTCTGAAAGTGATCTAACTGCAGATAACACCCTTTTCTGTAAGCAAATCATACTGAGATCTGTTTGATGATAATGAGTGATTTAAGCCTCACTTTTAGATATCATCCTTTAGAACATTCCCATGAAAAAATCCTGAAGCTGTCAAATATTTTAAAATTAAAAGAGACAGTACGTCTTACAGAGTATATGCACTGTAAGAGACACGTCAGAAGAGCATGTCAGCTCGGGAACTTTCACTAGCATTAAATTAACATTAATAACGTGTTGTTGTGAAACTGTAATAATAGGGTTACGAGTTTGGAAAAGAACAACGTGAATGATCTGATAGTTTAAGTCTCTCTGCCTCCGAGCCATTTCAAAAGAAAGCCAAGGAAAAGGGATAGAAAAAAGGGAAAAGCAAAAGAGATCGAGAAAAAAGCAGAGAGAAGAGGGGGGGGGGGTGAGAGAGAGAGGGAGGGAGGGAGGGAAGGAAGGAAGGAGGGAAGGAAGGAAGGAGAGGAAGGAGAAGGAAGGAAGGAAAGAAGGAAGGAAGGAAAGGAAGGAAGAAAAGAAAAATTAAAGAGAGAGAGAGGAAACGAAAAAGAGGAAAAGGAAAGGGAAAGGCAAAGGGAAAAGGGCTAGTTTGACACACAAAGATTCATTTAGGGTCTATAAACATACAAACAGAGAAATGATTTTGCACTGTAGTGGGCTATTAAATCTGCCAAACTCTCCCTTGAAACCAAAGCAATACAGATTGAAACCATAAGGCACTTCTTCCTTTCTGATATTTCCTTCTTCCACCTCTGGACTGGCTTATATGAGGAGGACATGAGGCTCTCCCTCCGCTGAGAACCCCAGATCCAGCCTGTGTGTACGTCTGCCTCGGGGCTGAGCAGTAACTCAGCCAGACCCAACGAGCAGGTAACACGTGGGGGAACTGCACAGCCTGCAGTGTTGCAGGAGCTCACACTGACAGACCGTGGTGTTCCCCCCTCACCCCACAAGTTTATGAATCTCCATTTCTATTTGTACTGTACAAAGAGCATAATTATTGGAAGAACTGCCTTCTCCATGAGTCCAATCTGAGTAGCTGTTTCCTAAAACACCATTTTGAAGACAACTCCCTCACTTGGAAAGTTTGGTTAAAGTCATGGCATCGTGTCTGTTATAGCAATCCCTGGCCAGGAACGGTGTCATCCTGCTGCCCCTTAGGGCTTTCTATTGAGAAACCTTCCCTGTGAAGTGCTAAACACAAACCCCAGTTGCCAGCGCTCCATCCTTTTGTCCTTAGGACTCTGCTGAAACAGTTTCTTCATTTTCATTTTTATTCTTTCAAGAATAAGTAAGCCCTCAGCTGCCAAGGGCTCCTCCAGGGACTTGTGTGTAATGAATGCTGAACACGTGTAGCTGTCAAGTTACACAAGAATAAAGTAGAGAGGTGAGAATAGAAACACAAGAAGGTTAAAGCAAACATTATTTATTACCACGTTGGTCTTTTTTTTTCAAACGGAGAATTTCAGGATTCCAGAATATCAGCAGCACCCAGTGCATTGCTAAAGATTCAGCTACTTTCTGCATCTCCATCATTATTCCATTCCCACAATAGAAAGTCTCCACTTTCTATCAAAAAGCATGATATTCCTAATCTAGATATTTGAGTTGTCTCATCCCGTGACAGCAATCTTTAGCCCACCACAAATTCTATCCATGGATAAGGAAATAGTCTGGCAAATGCAGGCCTCATTAAAAGCTGTCTCCCAAAACTTTAGACCAGACTTCAAAATGTTTGCAAGGAATAACTATTCTTTAGCCACTGTCCAAAGATGAACTCTGAATCTTGTGTGCTTTTCAGAGCTAAACAATAATAACCTTGCAAGAAAGAGAGATCTGGGGGATTTGGGGGTGGGGGGGTACCTGCATAGAGCAAGCTTCATTTTTTCTGCAGTTAATATCGGAAATTTTTTCTACATTGAAACAAATTTTCCCATTGAAGCCTACACGTAAAGGGGAAGGGCCTGGTGAGAAAATTTTTCTTAAAGTTAAGCAGACTTCATGAAAGTAGTTTCTCAGAGGAGCTTTCTCAGACCCCATTAGCTCTGCTCTTCAATTACTTAGACAGTTCGCTGTACAGCAGTTCCTCCAGCACACGTAACTCCCTGCAGTCAGTTGATGACGAAAGTGATTCCTATATATAGCACTACCTTTATTTGTACTTTTTTTTCTTTTATAAAACATTGTACATGGACCATTATGAAGCCTCAACATTTAAGGTTTTTTTTTTCCCCACTCTTTTAAAAATACTTCTTCTTTTAAAAGAATACCTCCACGCTCTGCTCATATTCACTAAATACTTTTTGCAAATGTTCATTGTCAGATGTTCTTTCCCAGCAAATGAACCGATCCTTAAAGTGCCACCCACCCTTGGAAACAAATTCATAAGGAAAAAAAAATGGCATATTTTTCAACTACAGTGGCGGCAGTGACAGTGTAATGATACTGCAATTGCTTCTATGCTAACATTACAATTTGTAGCAAGGTGTAGGTAAAACAGAGCATAACAGCAATTATATGATTCCACCTTGCAGTTTAATGCCTTATGCAATTCTCACTTCCCTTCTGAAATCACACTGTATCTTCACACTGTGAAGTTTAAAATCTATCAGTGCCAGGAAAATCACCCATTCATAGCCGCTGCAGCCAAGGTGGATTCCGCCTTTTTGCCTTCAAATAATGCCTACTTTGATTCTGAATGAGGTTTCCGTATTTGCACACCAAGGCACTCTGTCACCACAGTGATGGGCCTCATACATGCTCACAATGAAATGGAAAGGGAGTAACAAACCCTTTCCACAACACAGCTTATAGACTGAGCAAACACAGCTATGGTCCACCCTATTCCTCATAATATCGCAAGGCTGTCACATTTTTCCACTAAAAAGTTATTCTAAAAATGCACCAACACCCAGCTGAATTGCTCTTCAGACTCCCCTGGATGCTGAGTAGGTCCCAAGTGACTGCAGTGGGAGCGTAGGTATCTGCATTTGCAGGGCTCCCTCCCCCTTTATCAGCACAGCAGCCAGAAAATGTGGTTCTTTGAGTAACCACACATTCAGTGCCTGGCGCTGTTCAGTAGATGTTATATTCCAGAGGGCAAGCAAAAATACTACTAGGTATTATACCCCAGAAAGCATTCATGCAACATATGTTTAAGGTCCCAGGCAAGAGGACACTCTTCTTTGGCTCCTTCTACAGGAAAGGAGAAGCAAGGCTCCTTCAGAGGGCAATTCAGAGCAGAAACCCAATTTAGATGCCCTGATTTAGCCCTGAAAAAGCTACTCTCTTCCTATTGGTGACAGAGGGAACCTAAGGATACACGGTTCCTAAGTTAGACATCTATCAAAGGCACCACAGTTACATCCATCCAATTAAAACAAGCATGGTTGGGTGCATTCCTGGGCACTGAGGCCAAGGCATGTTCAAGCCCACGTCTATGCTAGCAAATGGTCTTAGCCTCCAAAACAAGGCAGCTGCTGATCATGAACACTCCCTGGCATGTTATAAGTACCCATCTGGGCCCTAGAAATGTTCCAACAGAGTGTTAGCTTGCCTGGGCCAAAATGTGCCAGACACCGGTGCAGATGAGTGCATTACATTGCCCAGGAATGCTTCTGGCCACATTTATGGTTACTAGTTTAAATACAGCCTGTAAATATCATCCTTTGCTAAGAAAGAGCTCTGTAATAAAGATCAAAAGGAGCCTCTTGGGCAAAAATGCTAAATTCATTTTATGGTCACAGGTGACCAATTTTTAAATGCATTCAGTTCAAACAAGGAAGTGGGAAAGGGGCTGAGTGCACAGCCAAGAAATGTTGTATCCTATTTAAGTAGGGACAGGGGAAATGCAGGGAGTTCTGGCATTTGCAAAACACTTGTAGTCCTTTTGAAGGTGGAAAAAGAAAAAAAATCGTTAAATTATTTTCCTACACTTTGCTTCCAGTCCTGCCTCACACTGGAACTCTTTACATAAATGTGAAAAATATTGTTTTCCCCACAATGTGGCAGGCTGTGCTATGCATCTATGCCACCTTCTCACCCTGGATCCAAGCTTCTCTCTCTTCTCCTTTTGTCACAATCCACTGCCTTTTTTATTTCTCATTTCTGTCTGTCCCGTGCTCTGGATCTTGATTCCAAAAAGGACCATCCTACTACAGGTACTCACACCCCAACATCACACATAAAGTGACAACTACACAACCCCACCAACACTAGGGAATGCTGAACAGCCCAACAGCCCTGTCTCCAGGTTGATCCCATACTCTAACCTGTAACCCATCTTCAGATGTCCTTTAAAATTTCCTAGAGAAGCTCCTGAATCTTGGTGAGGACTCACCTTTCCAAGAGATACCTACACTGCAGGATTCACTGATAGCCTCTCCTTCTCTAACGCACCCACACAAACGCAAGAAACTCGTTGGACAGCTGACAGCAGACATATATTGTCAAGAGGACTGATGTAATTAGCACCATTTAAGTGAGCAGCATACAGAATTAATTTGCACATGCTCCCACAGGGAATAAATGGCACTATGGGAACTATGAATATAGCATCAGGCCTTGGCACTTCCAAGCTAATTTGCTTGTGTCTGCCCCTAAACAAATACACAGACTGTGTGCCAAGGAGCTTGTCGGCAAACAGGACAAGGTTTTGAGGAAAGCAATTAGCAGCTGCAGCGCTTTCCACCCAGGCTGTGAGCTGATTGCTACTCTTGGGGCACGAGTCCACCCCTTTCTCTCTGGTTCTCCCATCTTGGGAAAGAGGTGAAGCTTCACCGTGCAAAGTGTGCTTGATCCCAGTGAACTGCAGGGTTTCTCCTGAGTGGCCGATCATTGCCTTAGTAGATAAATTGCCATGAAAATGTCTTCATGCTGATGACCTATAAAATATTCAACAGAATGACAGTATGGAGTTAAGCTGGAGCACATCCTCCAGGAGCCAGCAGCCACAGCAACAAGTCCTTCCCCAGTGGCTGCTCTATGGGCACAGATGGACCATGTCACTCCTGACCCAGCTACTGGGCCCCTTGGGACAATTTTAGCTGTGTTTGCTGCCTGTACTTCACAGGCTGGAGAGAGCAGGGTGCTGCAAGGCTGAGAAAGTTTCCTGCTTGCCCCTGTGTCCCAGAGGAAGAAGGATTAAAGGTACTACTCACCTGGCTGTGGGGAGACAAAGTTACACCACCTACCAAAGTAAGGATCCCAAAAGAGCAGAAAGAAGAGATCAGCACATAGTGCTTCTATAGGGATATAAATGAGGATGAATAGTCTGTGGATGGCAACAGAAAGCACTCCAGGGAGACTGTCTAATCTGCTGACCATGTCACGGCTGCAGAACTGCCAAGCATCCAAAAATCCCATTGTTCTCTCTCCCCTTCTCACTCATAAAGTTTTATAAAATAAGGCTTTTCTCTTCCTGGATTTTGCACCATTGGGTATGGATCAATTCCAGTATCCATCAATGTAATGAACAAATGAGACTTCTATGGTCCGTAAGAATAGCTGAGCTGAAATATCTAGGCTTTAAAAACTTACAAGGATCAATACTACGCATGCAAGTGTTGATTGTAGAAATAGGAGGAGAAGCATCTCCACTAACAGAAGCGGATCTCTCTTATCTTTTGTCCCTTGCTAATAAACAAGTAATATGGAAGCAAAATTTTGCCAGCAGCAAATTTCACAACAGGGAGATGGTAGCAACAGTAGCAAAAAAATGCTAAATCTCTCATAGCAATGGCTGGTTTTAGAATGGACCCAAATGTTGTAAAATGCTGTTGACACAGGAGAGAAGGTGGTTTTGTTTCATTTGGTTTTTAAAGTAGAAATTCTGTCTTAGTCCTGTAATTGAAACAACTGAGATTAAAAATAAACTCAGTGCGAAGCTTCGGTAGGTTGGCTCTCACTGAATAGGAACATTACAATATTTCTGCTATAAAACCCCATCAATCTCACTTGCACTCGGCATTCATGAAAGGCATATTCCCCAAATGAGCCCAATGGAGCGGTACAGCTACAGATCTGCCGAAGCCATCAGTTCCCACTGCGGGATGGAGGTACAAGCCAGTCTGTCCATTACCCTCTCATGTGCCACAGCACAGTGACAAGAGTTTAGTTTCCTAATCTGTGCGCTGTCAAAATGGTGAGGTGCCAAGTTAGGGTTTATAATTGATTTTAAAAAAAGCAAAACCTGAGAAGACTGAAAATGTTATTTTATTTGTTAAATTGCTGTGAAAACAATGGCTTCACCAGAATAATAATAAGAAATCCAGGTATGGCATTCTGTTACTTCAGAGTAGTTCCAAAAGTGAATTAATTAGAAGCAACTTGGTTCAAAGCTAGTGCCTTTTCAGCTGATCAATAAATATACACTAGTTGTACTCAAATAACTTTCAAGAGAGAAATATAGCTCAAGGACATGTTTAAGAGGGACTCTGACTGGCATTACTGTTCTGGTGTAATTATACAACTGCAAATTGAACAGTATCATCTTCCACGTGGGTATTTTTGGGGGCTACTATAACAGTGGCTTTGGAACTCGAACCAGCAGCAGTATAATTATATCACAAGAGCAAAGCAAGGAAATTTCCATATAAATATAAGGCTTGACTCTGGTTAAGAGTTTGTTTTTGTTTTGTAAAGAATTGTAACATCACCTTTGCAAAATAGAGGGGATTTTAAGATAAATAAGTGACTTTTTAGTTTTCTCTTAGAAAAAGCCAGGACAAACTAACATCCTGGCAGAAGGGCCTGGATGCACCCTAGCAAACTCAGCAGTTTGCCTAGTTGCAGTCCACATCCTTCCACTACCTGAATTCGACCTTTCATGAGCAAGATGCTGAACTGGCCACGCAGAGGCAAAAGGTAGTGGCAGGCACGTGCAAGGCCCCATCACCAACTAGAGAAACCAATATGATGCTTGCTGGGCGGTAGAGCTCTTCAGAGGAGATCCTTTAAGAGCAAACCATCCCCTCTGATAATCTTCACAGGGATAAACCTTGGGGACTGCAATGGAAATAGCGTAGGGATGAAGTGATTGATCATGGGAGAACAAGGGCTTGTCCCAGACTGGGTACCACCACAAGCTGTTGGCTTTCAGAGCTCAGTATGTATACCCTTTGGTTCTGCCTTCCAGTATGCTACAGAGTCCAGCTGGAAAAAAAGCATTATTCAAAATGACTAAAGGATGGCACAATCAAGCCCAGTGCCTGCTTCCTTACATGCAAAGAGTTTAAAAGGGTCATTGACATCGACGTTTGTCATCTTTACAGATTTAAAGACCTTTAAGGGACTATCTGGGTTTTATAGCTCTCAAACACACTTAAAAAAAAGCCAGGCTGAAAGCATTGGGTTCACTTCTGACTTACATTCTGAAAGATAACTTCAGTCCAATATTAATTTTATCCAAAGAGCCTTGTCTACCTGCCAGTTCCCATACATGCCACCAGGCCCATACTTTCTAAGGAGGTTTGCATGAGATCTGGGCACTTCACTCCCATGGGCACTTGCAGGAATTTCTCCTCTGAAGCCTAAAAGCAGCTGAAAGAAAACCAACTAAGTGGGAAGTGCTTTTGAGGGCATCTGCCCCCTCCTCTCTCCGCTACACAAAGGATGTTACAACTGGAGCCTGGAAAGCAAGCATTTGGGGGCTATAAATCAAAGCAGGCACAACCTGAGCTCTGTTCCTCAAGCGGGTACACATAGTTCAAAGGCATTCTTCCTCTTCCTTCCCCCCCTACAGAGTTTTCCCCACTCAAAAATGTCATTCACTCATTTTTAAGGAGAAAAACGAGGTCTGAAATGACGCTTTGGACAAGACATCTCTGCAAGAAGGGGAGAGGGAGAGAATCAACCCAGAGTACAAAAAGGAAACAATTCAAGAGACAGAAAGCACGCGAGTATCAATCAGCAGCTACAGCCCTGCCACTTCTGGACACTGCGGTCTTCATTCCCCACTAAGAGCCTGTCTGTGCCAGAAAAGCTCCCATTTATCAAGCCCTGTGCCATAATACAGGACTGCCACACTGTGCAATACACCTGTGCCGTCTTATTCATGTATTTGGAATCAAATTGTGCTATTCTTCTGTTAGGCTGGCAGCAATACAACCCAAGCCTCCACACAGATATGCCAGGGTGAGTTAATGCTGTAAAAGTTTCAGCTACACAGCCATGAAAGGTACAGCACAGCATGAGAGAATCGGTGCCTCCAGAGGACCTGCGAACTCGGAGCGATTGTACCTGTCCCCATGGTTCCTCTCTAGAGAGCCAAGCATGCTGACTGTCTGAAGGGGAATATGGTTTGCATTGATTTTTTAAAATATATTAAGTAATTGACATTTTGAACTGAAAACAGAACTTCTTCACTTTCCAAAAAAAAGATCAAAATAAGACATTTTAATAACTTCAAAGCTTTTTTCCAAACCCTATCACCAAAAACTTATCTAAATTGGTTTTTCCCAGGAAATTTCAATCTTGATGAATTAGCATTTTCCTTATGACAGGCATTTAATTAAGAGGTCCCAAACCAATTCTGAGAGGTTTCTTTTCCTACACAATATAATGTCCGCAAGCCCATGCACATAGGGGTATATGGTGCAGAAGGTGGATAATTTTATCTGCTGACAGTTAGGAAAGAAAGATTTGAAATTGATGTTTAAATCAGAAATAAAATAAAAATTGCAGGCAGAAGTACAGTATTTCAGCTTGAGAGCCTCTGATGAGTCCTGAAGGACAACTTTCAGCAATTGCTCATCCTGCACGCTCCTCTCCAGTCTGAGAAGGAAAGCGGTTTCAGAAAAGCTCTTGTGGACTCAGGAAAGGACATATTTGCTGTCATCAAATGCCTCGGTAGCAGCTCAGCAGAAGAACTGGTCTGTAGTGAAACCGATCTCCAGAAGGTGTCCTTGCAGAGTCACTGCACATTTTAAAGCACTAATTCCCACAGGTTTAGTGTTGTTTGTTTCTTTTTTTAATTTGCACACCCCTTATTTTTTTTCAAGGACCCCTGGAACCTGCATTTCAAATTTACGCCAAGTAACAATTCCTTTTCTTCCTTTTGGATTTTTTTTTTTTTCCTAAGCGATGCGTCTGCAGAGCATATACTGGGAACTGCTGCATCAGGTGGGGCTATGTAGCTATGAAGTGGGATTTCAGAGTCAGCTCCCCATCCTCAGTCTGCATCACCTGGCACAGAGATCCACTGTGATCCTCTCCAGCACAACCCACCGTGTCTTTCCCCAGGCCAGCTCACCTCCGTTGGCTCCAGCATGGCACTGGGTGGACACAGTCATGCAGCCTCAGAACTCCCACTGGTCTATGCCTTTGTACAGCGCTAAAACAAAGATGTTCTCCTTGCACCAAAGAGCCACACAGGCACTGAGAACTGGGCAGACTCTACTGCTTTAATTTAATTTTTTTTTTCCTATCACATCTATTATCTCAGATATTGCTCCCCCTTTCTGCATTAATATAGAGGCAGATTATTACTAGTATAGCCGATATCTAGAAAAGTAATTCTTGGAGCTCTTTAGTGGTTACTTCCCACACTTTATACAGAGTGCGTTGGGCACAAAGCAAAATAAAAGCAGGGAGGAGCAGGGACAGAGCTTGGATGGGATGTTCATGTGTCTCTGCACACAAAGAGGGCAAAGCTAGAAGGGCTCACAAACACCTGGCAAAGGACAGGGCAATCAGCTTTGGTTTTTATCAGGGAGCACTGCAGAAAAGCATTCCTGCAGAAAGCTCCCTGAGGGTCATTCCCAGTTTTCCATAAGATCCAGAAGCAATGGGGAAGGTGTGTGGGTACATGCTGCAGAGGAGTTGGACAGCTATGCAACTACTGATCAATGCAGAGCTGTTATTTGGCCTGGATCATAGCATGTCCCTCATGGGCTATGGCAAAATAGTATTGCAGCTTTACTTACCAGGGAAGTTGCCTATTCAGTGAGGTTTGGCTTGCAGTTATACATTACCGATGCAGAGGGAGAACTGGAAGAGGAGCTAATGTTATCGTAGGGACTGCAATGCCTGAGGAAGTTACCAGCTACGTTTTGCAGGCTGGATTCCTCCCCTCTTAAAGAGAGATTTGAGCCTTAACTGAACGTGGTGAAGGTTTGTGAGTGTTTACTTGACCTAGCTTGCAGAGGTACAGCCTTGGGGAGTGGATATTTTATGTGCTGACCTGAAGAAGAAATTGTTTCTGGACAAGGATCGCAGGAGAATGACTTTGTGCTTGCAGAAGTGTATCAGGGCACATACTGGGCTGGGACTTCGTATGTGAAGGAAGGAACAGTGGTGAAGTCTGCTACAAGATTATGGCTAGACACATTAAAGCTTTTCATTAGAGCTTTCTGATAAGATTATAAATATTCTGTATAATTACCATTAGCTAGAGTGGCCAAAAGCATGAAGTGGCAAAAAGTACAAGTTCATTATAAAAATTATGCAGAATACACGAGATGGCAATGCAGAGGACAGAAAATAGAGCTAAGGAAGTTAATCCATTTCTTAAAAAAAACTTTTAATAACTCCAAAACACACCCCACAAGTCCCAGTGTGGACCAGTTGGCCCTTTGCCACCTTCTACTTCAGGGCAATAGAAACGGGATCCATCAGCTCAGCAAATACCGCCGGTGAACAAAGGCCCCACTGCCAGGATTTGTTGGCACCGGCACCATTCCCACGCATCACCCCACATCCCCTCCGGAGAGCAGGCCTGCGTACGACATGTTTAGTCCAAGTGTCCCTGCCTGGCACCAGCACCCGGAGCTTTGTCCTCTTCCCTTCCCCGTTTCCCCCTGGGTCTTTCAGAGGCCTGAGCTGTCTGAACCATCCAGGGGGTTCCCTCGCACACCGAGTTGACCTCATTGTGCTCTGCCCCAGTGAGCACCACTAATAACCACAGCTCGCCTCCTTTAATTGAGGCTCTGAATAACCGAGAGCAAGCACCAACCCCTCCAACAAAGGCAAAGCTACCCTTACCGCAGAGCACAGCTGCCACTCACACAGGTCTGCGCTGGTATTTCACAAAAGCTGGTCTATTTGCATGGAAAGCGGCTATCACAGAAAACAGCTACGAGCAAACAGAGGCCAGCATGAATTCCAGGGAAGTCCCCATGGCAGAGAGCATGTCTAGCTTTCCATGCCCCACGCTTGCTGAGTGCCAGCAGCTTGGCTAAATTATTGTGTCCTGCAACAGGATTTTCTAAGCAGCTGTGGAAGCCCAGAGGAATGACACACATGCCGGTGATGAAAATTACTGCAAACCAGAGGGTGTTTTTCAGCTCAGAATACAAAACAGATTGGCTTTTCTGCAGGCGCTGGTAAGAAAAATACTAATTAGTGCTAAGTGTGGTGATAGGCCAACTCTCTTGCTTAGTTACTCATTCATTAAAGTGAAATTAATCTGGATTTAGATCAATGTAAATGAGTGCAGAATGTAGCTGGGTGTTTTGTTTTGTGAACACCCGTCTGCTGCTGTTGCTGATAGCAGAGAAACAAAGCTAAAAGCGCAACATAAGACATCACAAACTAAGCCCTATCCCTAATGACCAAGGCCTGCTATGAAACAGCAATGTGTCCTGTTACGGCTGCTAGCTCCCAAAACTCAATCTGAGGATGTGGAGACATTCAGGTAAATGGAGATTAATCTAGATAAGGCTCACACAGAATTATTGGGGAGCAAAGGAAGGAAGCAGGAAAGGCAGCATGCCTCAAGTTCCCCATGTAGAGAGGTGAAAGATAGCCTTGGCTTGGTAAACAGTGAGAAACCCTTATATATAATACATCACATTCTTGGCTTTGGCCATGAGGTTCCAGAGCTTCTGTATTTCACTGGGCTGCTCATCCCAGCAAAATCTCAGATTACACTTCACAGTTCACTGTACGAAAGCCCAAATCCACATAGAAGACGACACCATGAAGGATGTGATGTGCATAAGGACTACTTACAAACCTGATAGCTGTGCTGCTAAAGGAAAGACGATGACAGCATTCAGGACTGGCTGAGGGAACCCCCACCCATGCCCCAAAATAGTGTAGTATGGCCCAATGCTTCCACACTCAAACATCCTATCTGCTTTAAAGTGCTCCACACTTCTATATTTCTATACAAACCAAACTCGTTCTTTGGCCAGGAGGGCAAGAAGGCAGAGCCAAACTATTCTCCCCGCTCCCATCCACCCAAAAACAGGATGCCACATTCCTGCTGCCTATTAGGGAAAGGTTCCTGGCCTGGGACCGTGTTATTCCCTGAACCATGTCTGGTCATTGTTTAGAAACAGCTCATTAGCACAGAGTGAACCCATCCCACCGAGTGTTCCATGGGCTATGGTGGGACAGTGCCAGGGCCCAGGCCTTGTACTGGCAGTGGTGTAGCTTCCAAGGGCCTGTGTTAACACGGCACATCCGTCTGGGTTGCATTTCTCCTTGCTCCACATGTAGAGTCAGGCTTTGCATCAGTACTCCTCAGCACAGTCATCCACAGAGAAGGATGCCTTATTTAAAGTGGTTGCCTCAATCCCAGAGCTCACCCTGAGCTATCTAGAACCAGCAGGGATGTGATTGAGTTACTCCAGCACTGATTACAATGGAGCACAAAGGACACAAGTACTTAAGTCCTTATGTACCTGTGGTAGCTACTACTGGTAGCTTAAGCTTCACCAGGACGTTGCCTTAAGCTACTAGTGGTAGCTGTCCTGACAGACAAGAGGAGACACAGGCAGAATGCCTTCCAGATGACAGTGACTGCATCCTACAAAGGCCTACACAGGGGCACTTCTTTGGGCACGACATGTTTTTATATGACATACGGTGTTACAGAAAGAGGGAATTTTCATATAAGAAGTCAGACAATGCAGGATTGAGTCCTTTCAAAGTTAGACTTGATCCATCTTGGATCTTTTCTTTCCTAGCCATACACTAGTAATCACATTATTAGCTTCACAGCAGAACTGACTGTCTTTATAATGGTCAGTCCCAAGGCCAGTTCCTCTTGAATTGTTCCGCCACTGCCTCTCTGGGAAGCAGACAAGTCAGGGGGAGCGATATGGACCCAGTGCTCCTGGTGGGAAAGTGAGAGCTTGCTCTCTGCAGTGATCACCAGCATAAGCGTATGCCCTCTTTCCCCGTTAAGTGCTAGATATGTGGCGTTGTTTTCTGTACCCATAACTGACTCAGGATTAGTTACTGAGAAACATCTTGGCAGCCTTCCAGGCCACCACACAAAAAAACCACTCTATTGCCTTATGGACAAACAAAGTCTTCAACTTGTCTCTAATCATCTCCATTAAAGCACAGTTTGCTTTCTGATCAAAGGACATGTTTTCCATTTTTTCTTTCTTCCCATCTTTCACACATGCCAGGGCCAAGATGCTGCAAACAACCCTATACATATAGACACTTACAGTTTTAAATGTCCCTCCCACTAGGGTCTGAAAGCTCAGAGCCTAAGAGAGAGATGCTCTAGTGGCTCTTCTGCTGGGACAAAGCATACGGCAAATATATTGGTGATCTCTCAACAAAGAGCTTTTTTCAGCTTGCTCTGCCAGGTTCACAGATTTTACAGCTACAGAAAACTATGACCAGCATCAAGGCCCCTTGCACAGGACATCAGACATGTCACATCCCACACCAATATCTGCTCATTTGGAAATGAATCTCTCCTTTCTCAGAAGAAAACGCTATTAAAGCCAGCAGTTTGAGGCTGAGATGAACAAGACCACATCTCTTATAAAGGCATCAGCCTGCATTTTAAAGAAACCAGAGGAACACACTTTACCATCACCCTTGGTCATGTTGTTCCAGTGATTAATTATCCTCACAGTTAGAAAAAAATGAATCTCACATGCCCCTTGAGAAGCAAGCTTTAGTTTCCACTTTTGTCTTGCTGAAGGGATTCAGACAGTCAGTGTGCCATACTATTTTTCAAAGTGTTTATAGTCTGGTTTGTAGCGCAGAGATTACGGTCCACTCAACAATTCCCATAAGTGCAACAACTTTTAACATAGCTGATGGGCCCACTATTTTCATGTTTCCGTACTTCTCCAAAGGCATGATGGGCGCTGATGGTCATATCTCCTAATACATTATTCCACAGGTGGTTAGGGAATTTTGATCATTAGCAATACCGGTGTTTAATGTGGCATGAATTTTCTAAGTCAGTGCAAGGTCATTTACAATTCCGAATAAAAGAGTAATTTAAAGGTAAGATTCAGATTCAGCCCAAAGCATAGAGTGATACACTAAACAGACTGGCAGTCTTGTTCTAAGGGAAGTCTATTTTAAACTGTTTCCTTAGACTAGGATAACTAAAAAACCCACAATGTCTGTTCTTTTAATCAGAATATGTTACTGAGATCATGTTTCTCCAAATATAATAAAGGTGAGAAGCTCCGGAGAGACTATACAGTCCTTTCAGTAAACATTGAGAGCATAAAGAGAGAATGGCAGTATTATCTCCGGGCAGTGAAGTTCTTCTGATGTAAGGCCAGATTAATCCCTGGTCAGAAACGTGTCTTGAATCATGAGGCAGATTCACACCTGTTGTAACTACTGAGCAAGAATGAATTTGGACCTATACATAGAAAACAGAGACGCAAGATGAGACTATAGGCCTTCTCTCCTGATTTGAAAGGAGGGCTGGGCAAGCAACAGCTAAGGACAGGACAGTGTTTCAGTGGGTCTCTACTGGAGGCAGTGCCAGTACCATGTCCACAGCTCCATGACTGTCTTGACATCTTGCACAGATACTGAGCGAGCCCAAGTTTTCATCGCAAAGTATCTGCCCAGAAAAACATAAAGCTGCACATGTAGATCCAATCTATTATTTGCATTAACTACTTTATACACGCAGATAAACTGCTAAATGTAATTGCTTTTGAATTAATGTTGCCACGGTGTCCCTTACTAGAATCACTTCCTGAGCTGGCCTATTTTAACTAAGAGAGTATCCACCTCCCACAGTTGGATTTCATCTCTTTATGCTTCACCTTCAGTGAAAAGAGCTGCCATAGCAGAGCGAGTGTATCCAGCAGGGAAGGTTAAATGCTGCTAGGCAGAATCATAGTGGAGTAAGCATTACGTTTTCCTCGGTGAAAGATAACATTAAACACTTCTTCACGCTATCACCCTAGCACAGTTCCTCCTCAGCTACAAATCCAAAAGTGTTGGGAGAATCAAACTTAGCATCCAGCCTGATGTTTCAGACAGAAAGTGACATGAAAAGCTCAGCCTAAGAGCAGGAAAACACCCAGACACTGGTTTCTTTTTACCGACTTCAGCTGCTTTTTCATAGGTCCTATCAACCCTAGAAAAACCATCCACAACATGTCAAAAAAAAAAAAAAAAAACCAACACCAAAAACCCAACAAAAAATTACAGAAATGACTATACAATTATAGATACGTTGCAGATACATGTCTACATTCTCCACTTTCCCATCCAAAATTATATAATTAAACATCTACTGATTTAATGAAAACTCAGTCTGTACTATTCTGAAATTAGGACACTCCGCTCCCCCCATGGGAGCACAGATCCACCCAGCATGAATAGCATGTTTAGCCACCCCTGTGGTTTCCATTCCCTAGATTTTATTTGCATTTACCGAAAGAAAATCACTTGATTCACTTCCAGTTAAATATATATATAAGCATATATACACATTAAAAAAATAGTGGATGCTATAAAAAGAACTGAGTGCAGGAGAGGAGAAAAGAAAGGATGCTGGACAGAGTCTGTACTCCAGAAGAGGCTAATTTCAAGGTAGGATTGTAGAGGATGCTCGAGTCCATGGGAGATGTGGAGTCCCCCATCAGTGACCACCAGGAAGGGCCCATAACCACAATCAGATGACTAGCCAGCATCTTCCACTTAGTGACTTGATCAATACTTCATCTCCTGCTCAGTTTGAAACCATCCAATCACAGGCAGTGGCTCCCTGGGCAAAGCAGATGAAGGGGGGAGTGCCCTTGGTGCCCTCAGTCCCATTGCTTTCTGGTGACAGCAGGTTACTTGGAAGCTTATGCTATAATGAAGTGTGGGTGGGAGGAGAAAAACCACAGACAAAGCAACCTCTGTGACTATGAACGTATTGGCATAAATTTATCTGTTCTTCTTGGCATTTCTCCCTCTCGTTCCACCACAGCAGAGAGTTATGGGTAGAAAACACTTTTCCTGAAAAGCTGTTTTTCTCCTGTACGTTTTGTGGTGAAGGGAAGACAATTGTTGAGAAGAAAAAAGAAAAGAACAGAAGATGAAAGGGCCAGCCTCGCACAATTACAGCCTCAAGTGCTCGTGTATCACTCCTGAACTGCACCAACATAGCATTGTCCTGGCACAGCACTGGCGATGCCTGTCAATCAGCAGTAGAAGAGCCGTGAGCAGAAACACCATCCAGAAACCTACAGAGCCAGGCCAGGTCCATCTTGAGTGCTGGACTGTGCTGAGCACGCTAGGAAGATGTAGGGACATCCCTCCGCTCCCCGTCCCCCCCCCCTTCGTAATACCTCCACATATAGCCAGGAATGAGGAACAATCTCCTAAGAAGAATTTCTACATTTGTTTCACGTATCTTGCCTGCTAGTAGGATAAGAGTTATTTTAGGTCTGAAGAGGTTGGATCTGACACCAGGATCTCTATGCCCCAACGCGCATCCTCTTTATGCTTGGGTGCACCAAACTTCTCACGGAAAATCTTTGGTTTCCCATAAGGAAGGGAACTGCGTGTAAATCAGGTCAACCAAGCTTTTCTTCTGAGGTCTTTTACTGCCCTGCTCTGTGAGCTTAAGAAAACCATTGGATTCACTAGAAATAAATAAGTCAGAATTGATGTAAATAGCTGTACAAAGTTGTGGCAAATCAGAGTCTAATACTTTCTCAGATGTTTGGTTAATTAAACAATTATTATCTTGCTACACTACTAGTTCATGGAAAATAACTAGCAGTGAGATATTACTGAGCATAAACACAGATGAGTGAAACTACTCCATGCTCCAGATGACAGTCCCAAAATAAAACTTACTGCTTTAGTTATAATGTAAACTAAGACCATTAATGTTAAAAGAACTAAAAAAAGGAAACAACCTGCAGTAGGATTTGAACAAGGAAAAACTTTCTTGTCCCTGTGAGACCAAGAGATGGGTTTGGAAATTCCAGCAGGGTGTAACATTCTATGATCAAGGCATGTGCCCATGAAAATCAAAGAAAAAAGCAGAGTCTTTTCTTTATTACAGTCCCTCTGCTCTAAACCAAATAAATATATCCACCTCCAAAGCCAAATTACTTGAGAGATGTAATCAACTCAAAAATAGTTTATAGAGCTGAATGTGGTGGTAGGGTGTAGCAACCCATCCACTAATTCCATTTGTTTAGCAGTCCTATGCTGTATTCTTGTGCTGTCAGCAAGTACCCAGGACAGTATTTTTAACTAAATAATAATATGCAAAAGGATTTACAATGACAAAAAAATCCCAGCCACTGGGATAAACTGCTAATTATAGATGATAAAAATCCTTGATTCTGAACCAGCCGTAAATTAAAGAGATGCCTGTGTACCATCTTACATTGTGTGAAACTGCAGTGTCTCACAGCATATAAAGCTATGAGAATGTAAATATTCAGTTGGTGATAAATACATTATAAATATAATATTAGCCCAAGAACATTAATTCTTCATGATATTACCAAGGCCACTACAGAGTCAAAGAACAATTTATCAGATAGATAAACAAGACAAGCATCAGCTGCTATGCTTGCTAATAGAAATAGAAACAGCTAGTGGAAATGATGTTGAATTTTTGAAAGATGTGTAGCTCTGCAAATTTTACACTAATCTGTTAAAAATCAACATACATGACTCACTATGCCAGCACGGAGCTCTGATAGCTTGGAGGAATAGTTAGCAGCAACCTCCCCAAATTTATTGATTTGTAACTAACACAGTAGATTTTCTAGGACATTTTGCCTTTTTTCATGAGATGTTATATACTCACAGTTCAAGTAAGTCTCATGGCCTACGCCTTACAGCTTAGATAAGGATGACTTCCTTCTGGCTTTATGCTCTGTTACCCATTTCATTAAAGCAGCGAGCTCTGAACTAATAGGGCCACAAGTGTAGAAGGGGGGGTCGTTTCTCTGGAAAGGGAGTCGTGATTGCAGGTTGTCAATATGCTGGACTAGGGCAGGAGCATTACGCCCAGTGTCTGCACTCTAATAAGACTCTTGGGGCTGGGCACTGCCAAAATATACAGGAAATATAGTGTCAGGAATTGAAAAAAATGGATATCCAAGGTTCTTCGTCTAGACAGCTAAGTGACCTTTCCAAAGTGCCGAGCAGACCTCTTTTACCTCTGCTGGAGCTGTGCAGTGTGTTGCACCGGAGAGCATTGAGATTGGGTTTCAGGAATCTGAGAGTCAAAGGCTAGTCTGGATCACCTCAGTCACCTGGGATTGTTAGCCCTGAGCACGTCCCCTCTCTATCATGACGCTTATTATATGTGACATGCTTATATACAAGAGTCAAAATATTCAAAACAAGCCTTGCTGTCTTCCAGCAGAGACTACTGCAGAGCCACCATTCACATGGACACTTCTGCAAACGGCACCCACAGTGAATTCGTCAAAAACTTGAATAAAGATTTAATTACCTAAACCCATACTTAGGAACTCCGCTGGTTCAAAGTCATTTGCCAGCTTTCCAGTCCCGTTCATAGCCCCAAACCCACAGGATGCACCAGCAGTTCTTCCACCAGGTTTTTTCACCAGGTCTTACAAGTGAATTCTTAGCTTGTCTGTGTGGGAGGACAATCGGTATGCACCAGCAACACGGACTTGGTTAACATGAGAGCTGGTCTGAGCTGGCACCCATCCCATTTTGATTCCAGTAGAGTACAGTTTGTTTTGGAGTCTGACTTTGTTACAGTGAGAACTGGAAAGATCATTAAGCAAGAGTGGATTTGCAGGCCTGTCTCAGGATGCAACCTTCATGCTTCAATTAACAAAAAAAAAAAAGGCTATTTGCAGCAAAGGTGTCTTTCAACAACATTCATTAAAAAAGCTGTCTCCTTCTCTGTTACTCTTAATTGTATTTCAGCCATTAGTTGTTTTTTAAAGCATTATCTCCTTGCTATAATGAGTCAACAGACTGCAGCAGGCAGTATCACAATGCACTTTACTTCAAGGGCCAATTTATCACAACATTTAGGAAGACCAAGATAAGGGAGAGGAAACCGTTCTTCTCACAGGAGTAGTCCCTTAGGGAAGAAGCAAATTTAGCAGTACAATGTTTGACCCAAAACATATGGCAATACTTGACAACAGTTCTCTAAACTGGCATTGTCTCCTGCGACTGCACAAATACCGCAGCGTCGGGTAGCTAGATGAGAAATGCAACACATGCACCTGAGCTTGCAACCACACTGGCCTATATATGCATCAGTAATGTAAATCCCAACAGACTGATTTACTGGCATAAGGAACCAAATATTGTATTCCCAGAACATGGCAAGGAATGATTCAACTCTTTTGGTTTTGGCTGTCAAGGTGAGGAATCCGGTACAAGCAAGTTATCTAAGCTCTCTCAAAAGTTAATGAAAAGAGATAGGCACTCAGAAGTTGAATCATGCCACCTGTCTTGGACAGTCTTCTTCAAAAAGGATGAATCACCCTCTCGAGGTGTCTATTCCTTTCCACCGACTATCCAAAGAGTCTAGACAAATAACTTTCAGGCCACTGCAGTTAGATGATACGAATCCCACTGAAGATACTTGAATATAAAGATACAATATTGTTTAATTCAATTTATGGATCTCAGTTCTGATCCAACATCTGTTTTAAACTCAGAAACACCCTCAAGCTATTAGAGTCATTTGCCAGAAAACGTTAGCACTAGCGACTAAAATTCTGCTGCACCATCCTACTTGTGTCATATCAGTATTGCAGCCTCTCACAGAGGTGTTATGTCTTCACTGCCAAAACTGAGAGGTTTTTATAGTAGATAACTAATATATGCTATCCATCTTGCTATAAAACGCTGGAGGAACAAAGCGCAGTGATTTCTACTGCAGTGTAGCTAAACGAAGTCTCGCCCAGAGGTGGTGGATTGGGTTGATCGTGTATAGTTACACTGCAGTAAAAATGTCCTGTATTTCATCTTCACTAGGGCTTTAATGTGTTACGGCTTTTTATCTACCTCACTGTAAAAGAAAGACTGATGCTTCAGGCTGAAAGGACACAGCTTTATTTTCCAGAGTTTATATATATATAAATATATATAGAAATAAATATATGCCTTAAACACACACACACACACACACACATATATATGTATTTTATATATAAATTTCTTAATTTCCTAGAGTACAGATCAAGTTATAGCCAAACTGACACTAAATGTTGACTATTAAGCTGTAAGGAAATGAACGGAGTTTTGAAACCTGACATCACACGAGGCTGCTATTCAACAGTTTATGACAGCAAGTGACAAAAACCACAGTATCCAATTGAGCTACCTTCCCTGAAAGATACGCTCCCTACTTCTGGTCAGCATTAGCAGTAGTACTCACAGTTCCCAAAATGAAGAATACGCCAAAAGGCATTTTATGCAGAACTCGGAACTCTTCTCCATCATTTGTAACTACATTAATATAGCAGAGCTTGTTACAATCTCTTATTTGCATTTTACAGAACCTAATTAGTACTTTATCAAAAAGCAGCTCTCCTAGGTGTTCAAAATGCTCCCACTCCTTTTGTTTCACATTATAAACAAGATTACTAATTTGAAAAGGAATTTGGTATTTGGGTGTAACTTGTAGGGAACTTGATGGGATTGAAACACTAACCCTACAATTTACTAACAAAAATAGCCCACCAGCTAAACCATGCTGCAGCTCTACCACTGGGAAAGAAATATTCTCAGCAGACCGGTACATTACAATTCAATTTTGCCTGTTGGCTCAGTTCATTTGAAAACAAAATGAGAAGCTGAAATTCAGTGGCAGAAAGGGCTGATAACATTTACAAACTTCCACAGAAGAAAGGATGCACCACTTCATATTACCAAAGGATGAAAAAGGAAATGGTTATGTCATTTGAGTTTGAACTCCAGTAATAACATGAAGATCTCTTTTGCAGAGAGTCCACGCAAGGTTTACATGTATCAGAGATCTACCTACATGTTCAAAATAAGCCCTTAGTAATTTAAATGACAAGCTTTGCTTCGGTCCTGAGCACAGGGATAAACAACACGGGCTTCTAAAGACAGCTCAGCAAGACACAGAACTGGAAGCAATGGTTTCATCCCAGATCTTAAAAATAGGTGGTCCTGCCCATTTTGTTTCAGGTGTTAATGTGACAGCTTAGCTAGGTCTGAGCACATTTTTGTTCTTACAGTTCACTTCTGCCTGTGAAATTGTTTCTGAAATCAGTTTAACTTCCAGGTGATGCAAAGACCTTGATTCAAGACTGCGAAAGGTCACAAATCTTCCAGGGAAGCTATTCAATGAGAAAGTAGCCATTTACCCAGGCCAGAGGTTTTGTGCTAAACTTTTGCCCAAGTGTCACAGCCTGTGACCAGCAATGGCTGTGTCCCTCCTGCAAGACCAAGCACCACCCGTGGTACCTCCAAGCTCCCTCATTACCTGGAATTTTAGGCTCTGCAGCTCTCATTGCAGTTATTCATCACAAGACTTTGAGGCTTGAATATATGGGGCCAGGAGCAAAAAAAAAAAAAAAAAACAAAACAGCCCTGAGAGACCAAGCTCGCCGTTGCTATACGGGGTTTACAGAAACATTAATTTCATAAGAAGCTGTGGGGTTCAGGAAACCCACTGGGTTTCAGGGAAAGTATAATATGCTATGATGGGACCTTTAATGCATTGCATGGGGTTTTGCATGCTCTGACAAATATTCACACTTCTTTATCATTTGCAGGAAATTCTACCAGCTCCATCAGCAGAACTGGGACTAAATCTCCATAGCACCTTTCCAGACTTGGCTTTCCCTATCCTAAATAGAAGTACATACCCAAATCGAGGGAGAGTAGAGGAAATCTTTCATTTACAGGTGCACCTAACCAGGGCAGGTGACGGTCTAGCTCCATTTATAGCCTGTGCTGAAAGATACCATTAGATTTTTATGGGAATAGCCACATAAAGCATAAAAAAAAAAAAGAAGACAGGCCTAGAACATTAAGTAAGTGGTGTCCTTTCAGTTTGAGGTCAGTTTAGGGACTGTTAATGAAGGAGGAAGAAAGCCCTGACTGCACAAGAGCTGCTGAGGTTTAAAACATTTTAGCTTTGTGAAGGACACATGGCAAGGGTTTTCTCCTCATCTCTCTGTTTTTCTTGGACAGAAAAGCCTGTAACTAAATCCGAAACCTCAGAGGTTTTTGTGTGCCTTGCTTAGTCTCCTGCTGAGCATCGGCCCAGCTTCAGAGGTTATTCTTTCTACTGAGCATTCCTTATCTGTCCATCAGAAAGCAAACACCAAGATAGACAGTGCTGCCCCAAGGATGAGTCCCCTCTTTTTTTACCCTGTCATTTGGACTCCACCGGAGCAGACAGAAAGCCTCCTGATTGCAGCTGGATAAGTATTGGGCTCCGCAGCCTAATTTTGAAAAGTGCTGAGCACCCACAGCTCCTGCAAAATCAATGAGGGCTGCAGGCGGTGTTGAAAAACAAGCTGCTAATAACTTTCAGCACATGACAATATGTTCCAGCTTTTTGCCTGTTCCTATTTCTGTATTCCTCTTTCATTCCTACACTATTTAGAAATGGCTCCCATAGTCACCATATTTTTCCTCTTTTTGTTCTCTAAACGGCACATTACTTTTTCATAAGATGTAATTTCTCCTACCACTGAGACCCATACTTTTCCTGATTGTCTCAATGTTTCTTTCTAATGTCTGGGACTTACTTTTATTTGTCATGAGTCTAATCTTCTCTCTGCCTTTACAATTAGTTTTACTGTACATCAAACATTGTTCACAGAGATTTCTTGTCTGAAATATAAGAAAAACTATTACAAGCTAGGGGAGATGTTATCATTCAGCTAGATTCTGTGATTTCGGACAAGACGTTGTTGGCAGTCCAGAGATTCATTGCTTTATGTAAAGTGATTGTCCATGTTTTATGATGCTACTATTTGTACGTAACTGTTAATGAAGAAACTAGAGATAAGAAAGGCAAGTGCAAAAGGTTTAATAGATCTCATTTTATTATACTTCTACCTTCAGAGTCCCTTATTAAGGTTCTCAGCGGTCTGTATGAAGGAGAACAGACTCCTTTACTCAGCTGTATCAAAGAAGAGTAGAAGTAACACCATTTTCTGCCACAGACTTATTTCTAAAACTCTGTTGTTTGGATGACTGTTGGATTCATACCTTTGCTCCCTCAGCAAAAAGGAGAAATCGGGCCACAGCTGCTGCAAGGTTGAATTTCCTCCTCACCTGAAGGCAATGTCTAAGACATTGCTTTTTCCAACGTACAAGGAAAGAAAAATAAATCGATAAATCACTTTCCAAAACTATAACAGAGCTAACATCCATTCTAGGGGAGAGAAGCTACCCAGGTGCAGGATCACAGAAATATCAAAGTGCTGCCTGGAGGCACTGACAGATAGCCTGTATCTTAGTGAAGGTGGTTGTCAGCTTGCTCATCCCACCTACCAATGACTCCCAGGAAGATGCTCCCAGCCAGACACAGCGTGTGTCTGAGGAGGGAGAGCTCTGTCATTACAGCTACACCCCTGAACAACCAGAAGCTACGTCAGTAGTAAAGCAGCAATAATTATGCATACTGAAAAGCCTATTTAAGGAAAATGGAACAGAATCATGAAGAGATCCGTCTGCAGTGGGATATTTTTGTTAAACAGGCTGTTTATTCAAGGCAAGCAAGCTGTGCTGAAGCCTAGAAGTGGAGTTTGAATGGGAAGAACCTGCCTAGCAATCCACTTTGTGCACACTTAAACCAGAGGATAGCAGAGCACAGGCTCACATTTACGGTGGGAGCACATGGAGGATTTTCCTCAGCTTTCTGAAGTCTTTAGCTAATGTTCATCAAGCTGATATGAACTAGCACTGTACCAAAGGATGCAATCCAGGTCTTCCTCCTAGTTATTTGTTCTCACCTTGTGCCAATTCCTCCCCTGGGACAGCAAATGGCCATGTGGCTGCACGGTGAACTAAATCTGAGTAAAAACTAATCCGGGAAAGAAAACAAGAACATGCATTGGCTCCCTGCTGTAGTTCATGGTGGGGCCACAGAAATGCCTGTGCTGGCAGATGGGAGAAGGAAGTTAGGAAGAATAAGACTTTCTTTTTTAGCAGTGGGGCTGGCTTCAACTGGTCATGAAACAGCACTGTTGCTAATCTCAGAATAAACCTATTCATTTCAGAGTCCCAAGCAAAATAGGAAGTTATTTAGAATCATAAAATCATAGAATCGTTTAGGTTGGAAAACACTTTTAAGGTTGTCGAGTCCAACCATTAACCTAGCACTGCCAAGTCCACCACTAAACCATGTCCCTAAGCGCCACATCTACACATCTTTTAAATACCTCCAGGGATGGTGACTCAACCACTTCCCTGGGCAGCCTGTTCCAGTGCTTGACAACCCTTTCAGTGAAGAAATTTTTCCTAATATCCAATCGAAACCTTCCCTGGCACAACTTGAGGCCATTTCCTCTTGTCCTATCACTTGTTACTTGGGAGAAAAGACCAACACCCACCTCACTGCAACCTCCTTTCAGGTAGTTGTAGAGAGTGATAAGGTCTCCCCTCAGCCTCCTTTTCTCCAGGCTAAACAACCCCAGTTCCCTCAGCCGCTCGTCATAAGACTTGTTCTCTAGACCCTTCACCAGCTTCGTTGCCCTTCTTTGGATGCGCAAAATTTCAATGATATGGAGATTACACAGTGGCAGAACAGAACTGTAGTCATGTTCTGGGAAAACAGTCACTTCTACATGATCTGTGGAGGAACTGAGGACCAACCAGCAGCCGCTGCGCACTCCCTGAGGTCAAGGATTTCTGCCTGCCAGACACCAGCGCTGGAACCGTCTTGCTCTAAGCTGGTGATGACTGGACCAAGCAGAAAATCAGATCTGAGAGTTTCGTTTGATTTGAAAACAAAAAATGCTGTAAGAGAAAAAGAATATATTTGCTGTGCTTCCTGAAGCCATAATCCAAGATACCAGGCTGTCCTTCAACCCACCCAATGGCAGAAGAAAGTTGCATAATGTCATCATCACTAAGCCCATCAAATATTTTATCTCCTCCCAGCATATCATCCATGAAAAGTCAATTTTTTTCTTCTCTTTCAAGCAAAAGATAAATCAGTTGGAAATCCTGTCACAGACCTTTTATGCCTTCACAGGAAACCGCAGTTAGCCAGCAAACACGGTGATGAAAGGATGTGCGATCCTGTCATCTGTGACACGAGAGATTGCTAGAAGTTGGAGATGTTACACAGTTTGAGAAAGCCACCACTGCAGCTGGGGGAGAAGAGCATCAAGAAGCAACAGGAGATATCAGAGGTGATATCAGCTGGGTCACTGCCTAGCTGCAGCTTTTAAAACAGCAGCAGTTGTCTGCTGAGCTTTTAACAGACTTCCCAAACCATCTGGAAGTGACTAGATTTTCAAGTGAGAATCAAAATGTTAGTAGCTGCACTTAGCCTGGACATACTCATAAGCAGCCAAATGTGGAATATTCCACTAAGAATGCTGCCTGTGGCAGGTGTGATGTATACATGAGCTAGAAACACAAGGGTTAGATTATCTTCATGGGACATACTGTGCTAATCAGACTTCAACCAGTCTGTTAGACATCAGTTATTACTCCAAAACACCTCAGCCTTCTCTGCATTTAACATGGAGGTGGGTGCCACAGATTTTTCCAAGTAAATGTGCAGGTGCACTTGTGGCATGTACCAAGTTCTGCCAGATGACAAGAAGCTATGTTCACATTTGTAAGAGGTCTCTACAAGCCACCACAACAATGAAAAAGAGCTTTTGCAATAAGACCACGCAAGACTTGGAACTACTGCTAAGCTGAACTTCTGAAGAACCCAAATAAAGTAATACTCCAACTATGAAAGTAAAACCAGTCTACAAATTCCCAAGTCCACAAATTCTACTCAACAAACTAAAAGAATTAAAACTACAACAACTGAGTTCATTAAAATACTTTAGGATTCTCACTCCTGCCAGCTTGTTGAGTTCCACTTCCTTTCCTATTCCATGATGTCTAATGCAAAGCTATCTAGAAATGAATGCTTTTACAGTGAAATCTCAGAGCTCAACAGGAAGTATAAAGTGGAGGTCAACAGTTAGGCAAATGCTGTCAGGTGCTGATGTGTTCCAATATTTCAGTACTCATGTGAGATTTGACTGTATTGACAAGTCTCTTAGGAATTGTCAGTCAAGACATGGCAATTCAGATGCCTACCCTTTGTCATGGTCTCTGTGCATGAGATATTTTTAACACTGAAGGTCAAGAAGAAACAGCTTGCTGTTCTTCTGTGAACATACCATGAACCTGAGCAAAGCTAACTTCAAAAAAAGACATCTCTGAAGCTTTTAGACTATTATTTTGAATGGTGTTCAAGGTGTTGCCTTGAAGGTTGAAAGCCCTTTTGCATCAGAAACAGAACAGTGGTAGCATAAGACTTATATTTTATGCACTGCATACACAACCCAAAGTCAACAAAGATATGTACAAATAGAAAAATAAATGTTATGAATCATCTGAACATGTGACTGCTTTTGATATTTTATTACAGGCCTCACTATATCAACTGAAATCAATGACAACCCATTGGTACCAACCAGTCATTGAAACATTTCATCTTCATCTCCTTGTGTTTGCAATGCATTTGAGATTCATATGATGACATAGTCCTTTGGTCTTCCACACACTTGCAGAAGAACTCATCATGGCAAGGAGCTCATCAAGCTCACAGACAACTAAAAACTGGTTGTAGAAATGGCTACATTATACAAGAAAGTCACTACTGGACATAGACCAATGCCGAGCACAATGTTCCTATAATACTTCCTTAGAAAATATATGCTTGTGTTTCTCCTATTACTAGCTGTAGAAAAAAACACCCAAATCTTAGCAGAGACTGTACCTCTAAAGCCAAATTTATTTTCAAGTTGACAGGCTTAGTGATCGCACACACTCTCCATGTACTCCGAGGGTGCCAAGTCACAGGCTTCTGCTTTATGGAGCGAGTAAAGAGTGCGAATGTTTTTGGAGAATTTTTTTTGCTCAGCTTTGCAAACTGTATCTTATCACCTGCCTGGCTTAATGATAACAGAATAAACTCAAATGTTACCGCATCCAAAGCACTGCAATCACTTTTTTTAATAAATGATTACCTCTGAGCAGGTACAGGTGTTTTAGGTCACCATTGCAATGGCTCCCCCATTGAGGCTTAAATGTCAGGTGACAGTGTTAAACACCAGTGCTACCAGTTTCAAGCCAGGTTGAAAACTTTGTACATGCACTAACTTATCAAATCCAGCTTTAAATTAAATCTGGGTTGAAATCAAAGCAATTAGCTCTCTTTGACAAGCACAAACCTACTATTTACCTACCCGAAGCAGATGCTAGTATATTTTTAAATATTCCATAACTGCCTGTTGTTATCTCTACAACATATAAGCAGGAACCCTATTTAGGAAGCATGTAGCTTCTCTGGAATTTTTAGCAGAATGTATCTCTCCTGCTTTCCTGTGAAAGCATCACCCATTTTTGCCTGCTAACTATAGCCCAGAATGTAATGGAGATGTTTGGCAAAAATATCTCCCACTGCCACAATGTCCCACCGAGCAGACATGTTATTTTTCAATTCTGCTGTGCTTACTTCCACAAGATCAAATGAGAACTAAAATGCTATTAATGCACCTAATGACATGTTCTTAGCAATAAATTCAGTCAAATATAGCAAGATGGAATGACTGAGTCTAGGACAGACTGAGACCCGAGACAAGTGATTCTGAACAGCTGCTGGCATGATGAAATCCAGTATTTGCTACACTTCACGACTCTTCACATTTCGGTAGTACAGCAGTACAAGGAGCGGAAGACTCATCACTGGTCAGTACAACAAAAAAACTTTCTGCCATTTCCACTCTTTGATTCATGTGTCTCCCAGGAGCTCACAAAGGATTATGTCTATTAAAACCCTAGCTTGGCCGTGGCAATAGATGCTTTTGTCTTAGAAAGTGCACGAACTAAACAGCAGCTTGGCATAGGCCCTTGTCACTTCCTCCACCCACCCAGTGGTTTGTATGTTCCTGTTCTATGCAGTGCTGTCGTTAAAACCACAGAAAGTTAACTACAACAGCTATTAAAAGTTTTACCTTCTAAATATGTATAAGGCATAGCCCTTACAGTGAACTCCTTTCCTGTTCCTACTGTGTTAACATGAAATTTAAAAGTAGCTCACGCACAAGAAATCACTTGGTCCTGTTCACCACTAGCCCTCTCTCACCCCCGCAAACCAGTTCCACCTCACATATTCAAATAACAAAAAAGTTACCTGATCTCTACGTTAATACTTATGCTGATGGTGCTCACTGTCTCATCCCCTATTTCAGTGGCCAGCTTCAGTGACAGCAAGAATTTCTTATTTGTTTAGATCTGATCTAAACTTCATGCCTATTAAAAACATTTTGCATGCAAAACAATATATTAAATAAATAAGTATGACAAGACTGATTCTGCGAAAGAGCAGTTTCCCTGCTTTAAATCTAGGAAGAAAAGACTTAGGGAAGATATGTAACGGCCTTCCAAGCAGAAAAGACTGATGTACAGAGGAACAGAACAAACTATTTTGATAGCCAGTGAAAACAGGACAAAACTGGGCTCCAATTGCAGCAAGAGGGACTGAGGCCAGACACTGAGAAGATGTCCTCCATCAAGGCTGGAATGAAGGATCTAGGGATGTTAAACCATCTCACCGGAGTCCTTGGATCAGAAGAACACTGCCCAGGAACAGCTATCGCAGACTTAACTTCTATAATTGCTGTGCTGTGGAAATCAGTCCATGGCACCTGTGTTTGCTGCATTAGTTGATAACCCCTCTTTCTACCCTGCATCCACTTCTTCAAATCCACCTGCATGCACTGTGTCCCGTGTACCTGGATATTCAGTTCCCCTTGTCACTGTTAACGTCCTTCCACCTCTGCCTGAGTGACCCTCAATATGTGCACGTTATCCACTCACTGTTCGTTCAGCTAATTCCCTCCTCTCTGCTGCCTTCCTTATTAATGTTCATTGATGGCTGGCTGATTCCCTTTGTCCTTACACTGAAATCAATCCATTTAGCAGCCTTGTATTGGGTTTGCGTGGCAAGGTTTTGGTAGCAGGGAGGGCTACGGGGTGGCTTCTGTAAGAAAATGCCCCCATGTCTGACAGAGCCAATGCCAGCCGGCTCCAAGATGGACCCGCCGCTGGCCAAGGCCAAGCCCATCAGTGACGGTGCTAGCACCTCTGGGATAACAGATTTAAGAAGGGAGGGAAAAACTGCGCAACAGCAGCCAGGAGAGAGGAGGGAGAAGATGTGAAAGAAACAACTCTGCAGACACCAAGGTCAGGGAAGAAGGAGGGGGAGGAGGTGCTCCAGGCGCCGGAGCAGAGATTCCCCTGCAGCCCGTGGGGAAGACCATGGTGAGGCAGGCTGTCCCCCTGCAGCCCATGGAGGTCCACGGGGGAGCAGATATCCACCTGCAGCCCGTGGAGGACCCCACGCTGGAGCAGGTGGATGCCCAAAGGAGGCTGTGACCCTGTGGGAAGCCCTCGCTGGAGCAGGCTCCTGGCAGAACCTGTGGACCCATGGGGAGCGGAGCTCATGCTGGAGCAAGTTTGCTGGCAGGGCTTGTGACTCCGCGGGGGACCCACGCTGGAGTAGTCTTTTCCTGAAGGACTGCACCCTGTGGAAGGGGCATGTAGAAAGGACCCATACTGGAGCAGTTCATGAAGAACCACAGCCTGTGGAAGGACCCCACCCTGGAGCAGGGGAAGAGTGTGAGTCCTCCTCCCCCTGAGGAGGAAGTAGCAGCAGAGACAACGTGATGAACTGACCACAACCCCCATTCCCCATCCCCCTGCACTGCTGGTGGGGAGGAGGTAGAGAAATTGGGAGTGAAGTTAAGCCCAGGAAGAAGGGAGGGGTGGGGTGAAGGTGTTCTAAGGTTTGGTTTTATTTCTCATTATCCTGCTCTGATTTGATTGGTAATAAATTAATTTCCCCCAGTCGAGTTTGTTTTGCCCATGACTGTAGCTGCTGAGTGATCTCCCTGTCCTTATTTCGACCCACGAGTCTTTCATTGTATTTTCTCTCCCCTGTCCAGTTGAGGACGGGGAGTGATAGAGTGGCGTAGTGGGCACCTGGCATCCAGCCAAGGTTAACCTATCACAAGCATGTTTTCCCCTTAAAAGTTCCCTATTTCTCATAAAACTAAACCCTTCCGTTTCACTTACCCTTTCAGAGGCTTTATGTCTTCCCACCGAACTCACTAGTGCAGGTGGAAGCAAACACCTTGGAGAGTGACTGCTATCACACTCAGGATGAATCATGCCCCCAGTGATCCTTTGCAATCTAGTGAGAAGTGGTATGCACACACGGGTAGACATAGTATGGGCTCAGAAAGCCGCAGACAAATGGCATTATACTCTGACAGATGGATAAAAGATTTTTTGAGAAGGTGACAAACACCGACCCAGGTACAAAGTACTGCAAACATTTGTTTTAGAAAAGGAAAGTAATAGAATTTCAAAGGAAAATCACATTTTGGGAGCTCGGCAGCTGCAGTAGGAAGTTGTCTGAGTTGGTTGAGTGTGCCCACCAGAAGGGTTTACCCTTCTTTATTACACTGCAGTTGTGTGTATGATTACATAAGATTTTCAGGGAAAAAGACCGAGCTCCTTCAGTCCGCATAGCTTACGGTCAATATCCACCATGACTTCCACTTGTATTCGGATTACACTCTCCATACCCATTTTTTTTGTGACTGCAAAAAAGCAGTCACACCTTGATATTGCTGGGCAATGTCAACTGCTTTATGCCTGCTTGTGCTAGTCACTCTTTAAGAAGCATACATAAGCCCAGAGCATTATGTTAACACTTTTTTTCTTGCAAATGGAGGTCACAGAGCAATAAAAGAGCTTCACAACACCAGCTACAAGGCCTGCTTTTTTTCAGGCAACTTATTGTCACCTGACAATTACACAACTTGCCAGCTTACAGACCTGCTTATTGTAACGCTGCAGTGTGTTACAGCATCACACAGGGAGTCAACTGTTGTCTTTCAAGTTCCGACATAGGAACCAGAGCAGTGTCTCATGATTTTGATGCAAAGAACTCACAGTAACCACAACACGTGCTGCAAAAAGTAGCAAAACCAGGTAGCTTTTATGTAGTCACTAAGAATGAGAGAGTGATTTATCAGTGGTAGAAGGAGAAAGGGCTATGTGATTGCTGTTCCCATTAAAGTGCTGGGAGATACCAGCCATAATGCCATTACAGTCCTCTTCACCAAGGGGCTGGAAATTCAAAGTTCATTTATTCAGTGTGAATTTCACACACTGTTCTCCATTAAAAGTCATTCAAAACAGCACCAAGGTTCGTGTGGTTGATAGCCAGAGCACTAGTGAACACCAGTTGCCAGTAGAGTTGGGATGCCGAAAGGCAGAAAAGCACAAGTATCCTTTTGCTTCCTAAACAATCATTCTCAGCAGCATCCAGAACACTCTTTTCATAGTACAATACCAGAAAATAAGGGGGAAAAAAACCAGTTCCTATATAAAATAAACCAAAATCTGTGTATAAATAAGATGTCACCCTTCATATTCAGTAGTCCAAAATATCATAAAGTAATTAAACTATATCAGAACCAAAAGGGAATTCACATTTTGCTCTCTAGTTGACCACTAGAAGCTGACCTGTAGTTAATACTGGCTTGGGCAGAAAAATCTAGAAGGGATCACTTCATCACACTCCAGGTAGTAAAATGACTTCTTACGGAGCGAAACAGAGTGGAAGACACTAAAATAAAGAATTATCAGCATTGGATTATAAGCATGAAAGAAAACAGTCACAGCTTTTCATACCTATATGCTAACGGAACCTATTATAATTCTAATTGTGTAGAAGAACCGGGAGCTCTACTTACTTTCACAGAGACGTCTTCTCAGCTTCCCCCGAATTTTATCGATGGCGTTGTAATCGGAGACATGAAACACATGAGCAGACTTGGGTTCTGAAGCAATCTCATCGAGTTCCTCTTTTAAGGCTTCGCCAACACCCACAGCAAAGATCCTAATCCCAGCCTGATGGGCTGCAGTGGCTGGATCCAAGACATAATCCTGGCTCCTTCCATCAGTCAAAAGGATAGCCACTTTTTTAACAGTTCGATCACTAAGTCTCCCACCAGCTTCTTTGGAAAAACTGTAGGTGTTGATATACCTGAGAGCATCTCCAGTGTTCGTATTACCCCCATAATACTTAATTTTTCGTGCAGCCTCTTTGATTTCCTCACGGGTTTTGTACTTCCCCAGGTCAAACTCTGTGGTTGGACGATCACTGTATCGCACCACACCTACACGGGTTTTGTCTGGGCCGATCTCAAAAGTTTCCACCAAATTAGACACCCACTGCCGAACTTTCTCAAAATCTTCTTTTCCAACGCTGGAGGAGGCATCCAAGATGAACACAAGGTCATAGTGAACATTCTTGCAACCTGCAAGAGTGGCAGAAAATATCACTAAGGGAAGATGAAAGAAGAGTACCAGACATACCAAATATTCCCTAGGCATGGCTCCCTAGTGAGCAATTTGGAGGAGGCAGCAAACCCTCTCCCTATCCTGCAGAGAAAGTGCAGATTCTCAGTCTTTCTTCCTTGTGATTCACCTCATCTGTTTCAGGACATCTACAGATCAGCACACACTTCGCTTTGAAATGCAAACCCTTTCTCTTCCTGCACTACCAGCTGCCTCTGCTCAATCTTTCACCTACACCATCTGCATGCATATGAAGCTATTTTTCTCAAACTTCATTGCAGTGCTTTTGCTCAGGCAATGCTCTGAAATGACCTTGGCAGATCAAGAGACCTGCCCTGACCTTGCCTATGCCAATCCTGACCGTGAGCAGTGAAGCTTTCACGGTCCCTCTTGCATTAACATTATGATTTATTTATGCTTAGCTAGAAGCAGTTCTTTTGCTCAGCATGATATGTTGGTGAAGCAAGTTTATAACAAGATTATTTTGATTTTGAGGCTCTCTGCCATTGACTATTGACTAAAGGATGACTCACTTAATACTGGGATGGCTTCCTTGACAACAAAGGGCAGTTGCTTTGTAAGGGAAAAGTTCACTTATCCCCACAACCACCCTTTTGCCTCCAGCCGTGATATTTGTAATCTGAGGCCTGTGTAATCCAAAAGGCAAATGTATTTTAATTGCAGCTGGCTTGCCCTGTGAAGCCAGACTGGTCATATATTTGTCAGCCGCTTGCCAAGAAAGTAGATCTCCCAGGAGATGTTTTCTAGCTGTTTCTGAATATATGCAAGCCAGGAGGCAGTAGATTCATAAATGTCACTCAGATGCCAAAGATTTATCAACATAATGCCCCAACTGGACAAAATGTGTATATATATATACACACGTTTATTTAATTCAATATTATAGACCATAGTCCCTAGCAAATTATGAGTTTCAAGATTGAAAGGTGCTCTACAAAGTCAATTTGTCTATGGCCACAACCACCACCCATTGTTTCTCCGGTAGTTCTTGTCTCACATCATCTCACAAAGTACAACTGCTTGTTTGAACCAATGGTAAAAAGCTAATTTGACCAATCATGTGGAGAACAAAGCACATATGATAAAAGACAGACAGCTGGCCCATACCAGTGCCTGGGCCACTTTATTTCTCTCAGAGTAACAGGGCTTTTCTATGTCCCACTGAACCAGAGATGTTCTATCTGGCCCCTAAACTGTTGGCAATTCCCTTTAAATCCTACTGCTTTACAGGGATCTGAGCTGGTAGCCCACATCTACCCACAGCCACTGAGAGCAGATCTGTTCTGTTGACTCCTATTTCACTGCAGAACCCTGATTCCCCAAACTGTTCCCACCACAACCATGTTAATAACCTCCTCTGGGCTCTGACCTGGACTGACCAATTTACCTCCCTTGGTCAGAAAATCTGAGAGTATTTGTAAGAATACACAACTCCAGGGTATGCCCACCGAGGACAGTTTAGCTCTCCATACATTAAAAAGTGACATTCCCACTGTATGGTTTGCATGTTTTCACTCACATCAGACTAGTTCCAGCCAGGTCCCAGCAACTAAATATCCATCAGTGACTGACGCCCATTATACGTGCATCTGAAGTGCATGTTGGACTTCAGTTTCATCAGAAATCAATCCAGGACTGCTCCATGATACAAACCAAAGCACAGTAAGTGGAGATGCTTGGAAGATTCACTGTTCAAGTTTCAAGATTTCAGGTTGGAAATACTTGTCAGGGCCCTGAGAGTAAACCCCTTCTCCAGGGTTTGGCTGCCATGGCTCCCTGGCCTTGGGTGAGCTCCTCAGAAAGCTCTGCTGGAAGCATTCAAGAAAGACCTGTCTCTTCTTCCCCTGGAAGCTGCTTTTAAGGTGAGGCTCTCACCTTTGTTCCTTGCCTAACCCATGGACTGACTTCGTGGCTTCACCTCAGACCTGCCTCACCTCTGTGGATTTGCCTGGAGAGTGGCTGACCCTGGATGCTTTCTTTGGACCTGATCTGGACCCTGACTTACTGACTCATGTTCCTGACTTGATCTTGGACCTGCTTCTTCACTATGAGCTTGTCTGGAAATCTGGATTATCAGTTGAGCCTGGCTGCCATCCCCCAGCCTTCCCTGCTCCCTGGCTGGGGGTGGTGGGACAGGCTGTGGCTGGTGACACCCTGTCCTGCCAGCCCAAGGAGACCCCCAGCTCCTGGCCACCGTCCCTTAGGAAGTCATCTCTCCTTGCTGCACTCCTGACCAGAGCTAAAGCACTGATGTAAATGCACCCAATGTGGATGTTAGCTGAGGACTAGGATTTTTTTCCCTGGAATAGACCAAAGAGTATGGAGGTACCATACACAGTTCATCCAGTCAAGCACTTGCTTGACAGCCAGCTCAGTGAACAGAAATATGAATCATGCTACCCAAAGGTGGGGGGAATGATGCTGTTGCCATAGTTCCTCACTGAGTTCCAGCATTTGAGCCTACAGGAAGGTCACAAAGTCTTCTCCCACACCCATATTTGACCTTACGGTTCATAAACTAGCTCTGGTGCTTTCGATCATCCTGGGGCTGTGCACCTGCCCTCACGAGGACAGGAATCCCAGAACAGCCCACTGCATTGGAAAGAAGAGCATGGGTAGCTCAGCCACATGAAGAGGATTTGCTTCAGATGAGAGTAAAAGCATTATAGCTAGGCATTATAACACTGTAGGTCAGTGCTCATGGTATTGCATGATGGCCGTAGGAGGGGTTGAATACACACCCGGTGTGTTGCAGGTGACGATGAAAAATGAGCATCATCTGTTGCTGTGTTAACTTCTGTAGCAGAGTACGTCCCAGGTGCTGCTGTTCCTTCAGTGTCTATGGGAACAACCTATGCACATGGGATTGGGATCACATTGGGAACAACCCATCCACATGGGATCACATTGGAACCAACCTGTCCACGTGGGATCGTGTTCTGTGACGGCATTTTGTGAGTGAGGGAATGCTTGTCTCTAACAACAGAGAAAGAAAGGTCTGCCTGGAAAAACTCTCTCAAAGGTAACCAGAGTGTGGAGATGATGGTATATATCATTTTATATTATGGGATGTAAGTTACATTACATCTGTGTATATCGGCTAGACTGTCAAATGTAGTTCTGCTTGATTTTTGCAGAATATAAAGGATAGAATATATAACAGTAAAAGGTAAGCAAGAAATACCCAATTTCCCCCCCAAAAAATTCATTATTATATTAATCTATTCTGTCTGAAAGAATATTAATTAGGTGAGACTAACTAGAGAATATAAAGGTTTGAGTATAAAACCCACAAGGTACAGACCTTCCTGTTGCTTATTTTAATGACTCTCAGCAGGTAAGATGACTGCAATTTAAAAACAAACAGAACAGACAGAATGAATCCTGTCTGTGTTCAAGGGCGATGAGCCTTAAAACAAGGCGGGGTTTAAGGTTTAAAAAGTGATGCCTATTCAGGCAGTATTGCAGAGAAGAAAAAAATGGTCTTTCAGGATCATTTTCTTAGACTCAGTGATTCTTTGCTTACAGACCTGATGGCAGTGAGATGAAATGCTGCAGAAAAGCTTTTAGTAAATATCAATCTGCATTTTTAGCACAGTAATGTCCACTGCTGGACAAAATTGATTGTTTTCCAAGAATGCTATAATAATATTGTTTACTGGCAGAAACAGTTCATGTTAAGGGAACATGGGAGATAATTCATAGAAAGTGAACTTTCAGTTTTGTAATTACAGGAATACTCTCTGGAAGCATAATTCCTGGAGTTGCGTTCATCCACTCAGACACTGAGTCAACTGTTTTGCAATATTGCCATTAAAAATAGTTCACAAACAAGCGATATGCCCAAAATTATTTAAAGTAATCACAGAATGAGCATATAAATGGTACCACCATATTCTTCCTGTGACTGATCCACAGGCAGAAAAAAAGATGAGATTTCATTTTGTTTTGTTGCTAAGTACTTATTCCTGTTAAATTTCATCCAAAAAGCCTTATATAGATCACATAACTAAACTATAAAGCAGCTACTCCTTAGACTGAGAGAAGGTCTAAAAAAGCCTTTTCTTTCTTATAAATTACCCAAGCCCACAGAATAGCATCTTTCCTAGAAAAAGAGACAGAAAGCCTCCATCTCAAAGTACCTTTGGGCTTTTATACCAATAAACTGCGTGTGTCTACAACCATTTTCTGTCCCTGAGGTGTAGCATCATTCACAGCCAGATAACTCAACTCTTCCTACTACCCCCCCAAAAAATGTGTCCTTGTCAAGACTGCCTGTAGGAACAGTCCCTCAAGCTGCACCGTCCTCTAAGGCATTCAGTGGCATTTGGGGGACAGTGCTCATCAGCACAGGCCAAAAGCCATGCCAGGGACCACGCTAGCAACTAGACACCATGAACCTAGAGAGGGTATGAACAGTGACCTGGCCCTGTTTAGCTCGCTAGGAAAGTCCCAGCCAGATAGAAGATTCACCAGGTCTAATCTGACACCCACTGAAGGCAATGGAAGAAGTGATCTCCATGCCAGTGTGGGGTAGATGAAGCATATCCATAGCAAACTGTGTGCTGCTCCCCTTGCTCTGGGTAGCTGAGCTAACCTTTCCAAGCCTGCAGCAGAAAAAGAGACCCTAGGTAAATCATAACCTGGATCCCTGAGCTATCTCCATCCCTAAGGTCTATCTTATGTCTTTTCAGTAGTAAATGTCTTGATTGGGTTTTTTATTGTTTTCCTCCTAGCAACGATAGCTTCTCAGCCACGTAAAAGCCCCAGCAGCTACTTAGCATGAGGCAGTAAGCCGAACAGCGCGTACCTGCTCTTTGTGCCTCAATTCTCTCCCCGCTGAACACAAATGTGAGAAGAACCAGGAGATGGGGCGCACGGCACCTTCCCATAATGGACATATCCATATCTCCTTTCTCACATCAGCTTGTCTTTTCTCCGTGCTGAGAAGCTCGCTAGAAATCCAATCCGTAGCCTAGAAAGGAAAACAAAGGGCAAGTGTTATCTCATAGAAACACAAACAGCAGTAATGATGCAAGTCATGGGAGCAACGTTTTGGAGAGTTGTCTCTTCTGCCTGTCATTTTACTTGACTAGACACAAACTGCTCAGACAAAGAGGCAGGAGTTCACCTACTTTTCAAAAGCTATGGTCTTTCACTGGCTCTATTCAGTGTGCAGCAGCCTGAATGGCAACAGGAGAGAGATTACCAGGTTATTATACTTTAATTGAGCCCGCTGCCAACTACACAATCAACGCACTGGAGTGGAAACCATTCTTGACCTGGCCCTCCCACGCATTCATCGTTAGGAGATACACAACGTAGAGCCGAGATACAAACCACTGCAAATCACACACAACCGGTTGCCACTTCACCCATTGCTGCTTTCAGTTCCGGCGCCTCAGAAATGACAAACACTAAAAATACGTGGCTGTTTTCATATATGTATTTGTTGCCATTGGTCCTTCTCTATAGGAGTAAACTCAGCAGCTTCAAAACACATCTTTCAACTATTTAGTTTTAAGAAGTGCAAAAGCTGAAGTGGGTGATCTTCAGTTTAAGGTCATTGGTTTGAGTTTACCATGACTGAAGCCACTGAAGTCAGCCAGTATTGTAACAAGCCAGGCAAAGTGGCTGGGCTGTTAAAAGTTTGGCTATGTTTTCTAGCACTAGATCAACCCTTTTTTTTTTTTTTTTTTTTTATTATTTACTTATTGCTGCTGTTTTATTATTTTTTATTAGATCATAAAATCATTGCAGTTCTATCTACTCCCACGCAAAGAGCAGAAAACAGTTTCCACTCTGTAGCTCTTACTGCCTAAGGAATCATTTTGGAAAACTTTCTCCCAGCTCCTGAATCCATCTTTTCCTCTTTAATGCACAGATTTCCTTGTCCATTTTCTCAGGGAATTTCTGCTTCCTCTGTCTTTTAACATGCACGTCAGCTTCTCACTGTTGATAGCCGGGTAAAAGAGGCATGAAGGGGACACTGTACGTTGTAGATCATTGCTGCAGGGTCGATTATGCATTCTAGGATATTTCTTTTCAAGGCAATAGGGTTCTGTGGGAATCACAGACAAAAAGAATGGTGGTGTCAGCATTTGTTCAAAACCAGTCTTGATCAGTCAAATGTTGGGCCTATCTCTACCATGTATCTCAGAAATAAAGTGCGTGTCATGCTGGTTTAGGAAATAAAAAAGGGGAAAATCTTATGCAGTTGTCAAGATGTAGCTGCAAATCCTTATTCTCAGGACAAAATACAGGCTCCTGTATTTTCAAAAGTCCATATCACGTGCAGACAAGGAGAAAAGCAATACATCTAATAAACCCTGTACCCTGCAAATAAAATTTGGAAGTATCTGCCAGCAGTGGAACATAAATGCAAGAAAGAATTTAAAAAAAAAAAACAGAAGGAAAAAAGCATACTTATTGAAGTACCGTTCCTAAATCCAAAGGGCACAAGCAGGTGCTGTAGTTTACACCTCAGCCAGACGGTGTCCCTCCGAGACAGTGAGGTGCTCAGGTTTGAGCGAGCTGGAAAAGGTTGCAGGGTAAAAAGGGCATGAAAATATCACCGTGCCCTACAGTAGTTAGAATTTCCTTCTAAATAAGTACATTACTGAAACACCGATCAGGCAGCTGCCTGCAGAGGGATCAGGACAAGCATTACTTAAAATAGCTATGGGAGCCTTCAGCCCAAGGTTTTTCCTCCCGTGTATTTTTTAGGAAACATTGTTTTCTGGCACTGGTGATGGGAGAGCAGGTTAGTGGCGGCAGCGAGAGATGGGAAATCAGATCTGCCATGCGGCGTTCTGCACTTCCAGTGCTGAGAGCTCAAAAATGTCCTTTCGCTGTGTCTGGGCTTGCACCGCTGCGAAGTTTTATAAATACATTATTAAAAACAGTCTTGGCCAGCTGCTAACCCACATGAGGCCAGGATAAAAGGAGCAGAGCACCAGCTGGTGTCAGTCAGCAGAACGGCGGTGGGGTGGACAGACACTGGCTCGACAGGCAGCGGATGCGGCGTGACGGGGAGCTTGGTGGACGTGGCTCACTTGGTACATGCGTGACTTCTGCCCCAGCAGAAGGACTACCTACATGACCAGGTCTGAGAGTCGCGTCTCTAAGGCGTCATTCCTCTCCACTCTTTGCCAAAACACTTCAAAAGCTCATTGCTGCGTTATGAATGCTGAAAGGTGTCTCAGAACAGTCATTTAGGCTAAAAATAGTGAGGAAAAAAACCCAAATCAGATCAGAACATCTGCTTAAAATCTATAATCATAACCTGTGGTGGCTTTAATACACATTTGTGGTTCAATATTATTCTTGCATTCAGGCCAAAATACATAATTTTATCCATTTTTATAGCATGAAGAATTGAACCAAGCCTCTTAACTTGCAACAACTTTATGTATGGATATATCACGGAGAGAAAATTGCCCCATTCACATCAACAGGACTCATATCATGGCAAGGATGTCTTCAGGGGTATTAGATGAAAGGTTGGAGATAAAGCATTTTTAGTGATGGGTTTTCCACACCGGTTTCTTTCCCACCTCAGTCTGTCACTGTGAGACTGAGCCCAGCTCGAGATTACAGCAGCTGATCAACATTTATTTCCCCTTCCAGGAGAAAGGGTCAAAAAGGAGCCAAAAGTGGGACAATTTCGGCTTCAGAGTGATCCAAGAATAAGAAATTCTGTTTAGTTGACCCTATTTCCAAATGGCCAATATGGATTTTTTTATTACTATTATTTTTAGTTCAGCCTATCATGTGGGAATAATTTCCCTCAAAGTGGCCTAAGTTAATGTACATCCTTTAAAAATACTTCCTTTTTCCTTTTTATCCCACAAACATCACTTTGGGATTCCCTTGCGACATATTTAGATGTATTAAGTGATATTGCAAAAAGAACTGACAAATCCTATCAATCACGTTCGAGTTTATTACCAAACTGCGGACTCTGTGTCTGAGGTCCCATTTTTAATAGTTTAATGGGAAAAAAAAGAGGTGAATAATTCTGGCTACATGCAAAAGTGATGTGGGAATGGCATCCAGGCTGAGGAGCGTGCTGGTAAACGTTAAAGTGAGCTCTCTACACTTAAAATACAGGCATAGTACTAAGCTATTCATACCGCCTCACAGCTGAACAAACAATATGCAGAAGATAGACACAAGCTCCATATAACCTTCAGCTTCGGTGTGGCTTTTTCAGGAGAGTTGGTATAGAGTTTTAGGTCAGTGAGCATCCATGGTAAGGCCTCTCTGCTTTTGAAAAATAAGTAAACACTCTTTGGGAAATGTACGCTCATAAAAAGCAGCGTTAAAAAAAAAAGAGCTGAAGGAGAACTGGGTCTTCTCATCTCAAATGGATTTTAATATTTTGCTCACTGTTGGGCTTCCCTTGCACTCCTGCATATTAAGGGATGCTGCTTTGTCTTCTCGAGCTTTATCCCTTGAGGCTGGGAACAGAGCTAGGGCTCTGCTTTCCAAAGAATCACATACATATCCAGAACGGAACTGCATAGCTGGGCTGCATTTTATCGTGGGGTTTATTCCTGATAGAATCAAAGTCAAAGAATATCCTGACATCAGTTTATTTAGAAAATGAAACCCCTGTCCATTGCGAATAAGATGACGGTGTTTTCTAACCTGCTCGCTCTGTCTTTGTCCTGCCAGAGCCTGATCCTGAAAGGACACATAGTGACCTTGCTGCTCAGATAATGCTGTTGCATCATTGTAATTCAGGGGACAAGGAGGAAAAACTTGTATGAAAGAATAGAAGCAAAACTGTTTGTTTAGAAATGGCATAAAAAATAAAGGGAAAAGAAGGGGCAGATACAAAGAATGTGGCAGAGAAGAAAACTTCATGGCATTTCTAGGACAAGCAATTTAAGCACAAGCACTGGATATTCCCTATCTCAGCCTCTCCAGAGATTGCTCTTCTGTCTTCGTTTCAGAGATGTCACCAACAGCAAAACCCACATGAGTTAGAGATGGAAAAAAACAGAATGTGATCTCTTTCATCTTTCAGAGGATTGATTCAGTCACAAATATTAATAAAACAAAACAAAACTGGAGTCAATAGTAAGATGAGCATTTCAGGAGCGTGATTTAATAAAACTGCTTCTACCTCATGAGAGCAGAAGTTCAAAGACCCTACAGGGACAGTACAAAGATCAGTGATTCAAGGCTGAATGTAAAAAGCATGTCCAGTTATGGACTTTAGTCTGCTCGTTAACATATCTGAGCTTTTACTTACATTTTACTAAATTATACCACTGAACTGTTCATCTTACTGTTAAATTCAAGGGGGGCTGATACAATTATTGTGCTTAATTTCATCCATTCGTCTGCTGCCACTGAACATCACCATATGCCATATAAATGTTCTAACTATGCTGGCATTCATAATGTGATTTTAAATGTCTCTGGTATGCTCCTCTGAAGAAGAGGTTAGCCTGGGGTGAAAAAGACAGTGTCCAATTATACAGCTTTTCACACACACAAAAAAAAAGAAAAAAAAAAACCCCAGAACACTAATACATCTGACATCTTAGTAGAGTCAGCTTGTTGATCGTGCCTCTTCCAACTACTGAACTAAGCAATTTAATTATCTAAATTATTGCTGATATGAGCAGGAAGCCAACCATATAAAAGAGAGATGGGACTTTCTTCCCCCCGATCCGCCCATGCGGTCGTATATCTTTGTTCAATGCTTTTTAAAGAAATCATCCAATGGCATTTCTGGAAGATATGCATCTTCCCAGGCCTGATCCAAAGCCAACTGTAGTTCATGAAAAGAGAGCCATTGATTTCAGTGGGCATTATTTCAAAACCTATGTGAATAACAGAGCACAAAATTCTCTGCTAACACCAGAGTTCTTCCTGAGGTACTTCGTTCCACTACAACTGATCCAAAGTCTGCCAAAATCAAGGAGGAGACTGTCAGCAGCTCCACAGTGTGTTGAATGGGGATGTTCATGCACCCTGCTAGCGAACCGCTCTCCAGCGTCTGCTCTAAGTGCCAGCGAGGCTGCAGGGGCTGAGACTTTTCTTCTCTTCTTTTGCAATATCACATCTCAAGAGCAACTTCTACCCCAATCCCTAAAAAACCGATCAGACGCAGAGAGAAGGTTAGCATGAATGCTAGCCAAAGCGATCTATCAGCTTTATAGGAGATGAAACAGGGTGGTGGGAAAGATCAGCAGACCATTCAAACCCATCTATTTGTTTGCCTTAGCTGAACTATATTACTGCCCTGAAGTAGTTGGTGCTGGAACTACCAGGGCCCATGAATGATTAATATTGCTGCAATTGGAAATAAGTTTGATACTGTGCAAGAAATAAAGTCCATAATGAACAAATCAGGAGGGGAAAAATAATAAATAGCTGTTTCCTAAGTGACAGGTATCTGTCCAGGAGACAGAACGAGACAGGAATCGAATGGAAAAAATATCATAGAGAGGACCGTAACCAGGAGTCTTAGAGGGCCATAAGGCATACTCCAAGGGGGACTGGATTAACTCAGCATGGGCATTTCCTAATTTCCGCGTGCGCCACTTTGCAGCCTTAGAAACATTCTTTTAACCTCTGTGGTGTTGCACGTGCACACGCAAGGAAACCTGAGAGAAGGTCAGAATTAGAATTCCGCCACTCCTGACTCCTTAACTTGGATTATAACTTGGACTCCTTACGCTTGGATCATGCATCCCTCAAATTGACCCCTTTGTAAATGCATCTACCACAGAAGCTTTAAAACAAGCTCTTACTGGTTGCCTGCCAAATCACTGCAATTCTAAAATACCCTAAGTGCTAGACGAGGACTTTGCAATGTATTTTTGCCTGCTGCAGCCACGCAGTGTCTGCAGGCTAAAACCTTGATGCAATACCCCCAAGTATAACTTTTCAGTGATTTGGCCAGAGGAAATAACTCCAGATTTAAATTGTACTCTTGTATGTCAAGCTTACAAATCTTTCTACTGATTGGCTAAGAAAACCCAAAACTAACCTCTGATAAAAAGTCTCTATGATAGAATCTCCTAAATCCTACAGTCTGTGGTTAAGGTACTACCAAATCCACACCACCATTCCCAAATTAATTTTGCTACCTCTCCTATAAATAGGCTGCACTCCCTTGGTGGGACCAGTTGCGTGCTGTGTCTACATCCGAGCTCCCTGATGGGACAAGACATAGGTGCGCTCCGTTCTGCAGCGCCCCAGCTGCTGTGCCCGGGAGAACAGATGCCACAAAGTGATGCTCCAAACCTTTTAGATCTGGCCAAATGGCTAAAACAAGTCTTAAGGGCATGCCACAGAGTGCAACTGTCTCTCAGTCTCCCAACATAACTGATCAGGAGCTAAAAACAAGCTACATCCCTTTCTAGTGCGGAAAAAGCACATTCTCAAGCGATGTTTGAGAAAGTTACACCCAGCAGTTCTTTGGCTTTGGCATTATCAACCAGTCTGTAAGGAAAATCCATACTGCACCATATGAACACATGTGTTTATTGACCAGCCAAGTGGTAACCCTGTCTTACTTCAGCTAATAAGGAGTTTGAATTTCAAAAGAAATTCTACATCTCAAATGCTGGCTCTGTATAAAACACTATTCTGCAAGCATCTTAGTTAACCTGACTGAAATAATTATCAAGGAAAAGACTTGCAAGAAGTGTCTCAGAGTGTATGTGGGGTCCAAGGGATTAGGAGAGGTGATAAGGGGAAGCTTTGCCTATCTGATTTGGGAAAACAATGCCTGGAAAGCAGGGTTTGCCCAAGAACGGGCACCAGCACCTGTAGTGCTCGTACTGACAGCTTCTTTCCCCAGGTTTATTTACTAGCTGGCAAAACCAGGAAGAATATCTTGAACTTGAAACTGAAGCATCGGTTCGATACTTCTAGATGTTTCTTTATAGCAAAGTAGCCTGTCAGTGCTGCATTTTGTTTGAATCAATTTTTTCCCCTTTATTTTTACTTGCTTTCCTTTGGAAAGCACTAGCCTGAACCTCTTCAGCATGGACCAAGGAATTAGGAACAGAACAGGAGACTCAGAGGTCAGTTAACTTGTCATAATCTTATTTGGGAGCTATCCTCTCCTACCCGCAAAGTACCCCCAAATATATAATTTGAGTCACGTAGATTGCAAGTCATTTACACAGCACGTTAGTACATATTATGCCTCTGCAGTGGCTCATCCATTGGGGCGCAAATGTATTTGAATTCTGCGGATATTAATACAATGAAATGATTAGGTGATACATAATAATTTATGAATGGTGATGGACTCACTAGGGGGGAACACACACTCCAAACTACATGACTCAATAGCAGCTGCACAGCTCACCCGTCCCAATAATGACTCCATCACACCCTGGCTAAGTTAGAAAACTTTGTCCATACTCCCTTGCCAACTCCTACTTGCCAATTTAACACAACTCTGAATTGTCTCTCATGTTGTCACTGAAGCAGGGTTTGCAACAGACACATCCTAGAACTGGAAAGTCCACCACCTGCCTGTAATACAAGGCACACTGGCTATTTAGGGTAATAGATAACATTATTCACTGGCCTTCATGGGAAGAGGAGCCCAATTCATACATTTGAATTAACAGCCACCGCTGGCTACAGGATATCCAGATTAATGAAGAGTGATGTAAGCAAGACAAAGAACAAAATGATGTCCACAGAGGAAGCAAACCGTTCAAACTGTAGAAATAGTTTGCTGTGGAGTGGAAAATCCTGAGATTTGTCCCCAGGACTACATGCTCAGACTGTCCTTACTGCTGTATGTGCGGAGCATGTTGATTTATTACAGGGTCACAGAACACCAGTCCTTTGGTTTAAGCCCTATAACCTGTATGGGGAAAGTCCCACAAATCCCATTTCCTCTCAAGCAGAGGCAGAGCTGTTCCAGCCCACATGAACTATTAGGAAGAAGCCTTTAACATTGAGCCCCTCGAGGCTATTCAATATGAGAGTGCTCTACTCTTACAGGGCCCATTTCCTGCTTTTTATATCCTCATGGAAGTTCTTCCAGCTCTTGGAATGAAACCTAATATTTTCTTTTTTAGTACAGTAGAGGATTATGTCAGTAAAAAGACCCATATGTCACGGCTTTATATAGTCAGCTAGCAGAGCTGGAGCGAGGAATCGGGATGGGGTAACAGCCTAAATCTGTTTGGAAAATAGGCAACATACTTTCTAACAAAGAGGAGCCTGGTGAACGCGTTTCGCAGAACTCCTACTGGGGCCAACGCAAGGAAGAATTGCTTTGGATTCCTTGCCCTATGCCTTATGATAATGGCCTGGATAAGGATTACCAGAGTCCCTACAAGCTCCAGAAATGAGCTCATACCAATTGTCTGTCACTCTCAGGGTTATTAACAGGGCTATGCTAATTTGAAATGTACCACGCGCTCACCCACCACTTCCCCAACACTTCTGCTGAGCTGTCCAGATGACAGAAAATTTCCCAAATACAGGAACATCAATGCCTCATACTTGCACTGTGTGGATGAATTTCTCCTCCACATGTTCCAACAAGTTGACGGCCATCTAATGTCATGAAAGTTTGTTCAGAAACAACAACTACATTTGATTAAGAGATTTAGTATTGCAAAGCCTTTCCATGGTCTTGGCCTTTGTAATGAAACGCAGAACTCTACTGTGGACACCAACACACCAACAAAAGTGAAAGATCTGTGAAGAAAGGCCATGAAAACAAGAGATACCTGTTGTTACTTGGGGAGGTGCAGGTAGCAGGGTTAAATCCTCAGCCTCACCCCTTTCTGAAGCTTTCCCTCTTTACCCAGCACTTGCAGGAGGCATTGTCCCCTGCGTGGTTTCCACTGCCTGAAATCCACCCAAGCTGAATATCTCCGTGCTCTTGTCTACTGAGAACAAGGATTGCCACTTCTCTTTTAAAACACGACAAAGAAAAAGGACAGCTGAATGGATACAGGTAGCTTGCAAGCAACCCTTTCCCACCAGGTATTCTAGAAAAAGGCCATTCTTTGCCTCCTTGTTGCAGCAGGGCCCTAGGGTAGAAACCAGTTGACATTGCAGCATGGTAGTAAAGCATTTTGGGAACTGAGCTGAAACACAAAGTGGGACTGGAACCCACATAGGATTGCTGCTTTTATTTCTCATAATTGCGTAATTCAAATCGTTTAAGGCAGAGAGGCAATTTTGGGAAGACCCAACGACAGAACTCTAAGGTTAGACACCTTAACCAGTTTAGGTGTCTGCAGAGTGGGGAGGTTGTATGGAGGATTTGAGTCTGAAAATCTTGGAAGCGAGTGCCTCAAGTCTTTTTTGGCTCTAACTTCAAATGCTTCTCTCTCCCATGAAAGGAGCTGGGGCTAGGAGGAGAGAGGAGGACTCATCTTCTCTGACCATAGAGGTCTGCATTGTGGATGTCTTCACCATCATCATAGACTCTAAAATAAGAGAAATAAGAAGCACAGACTTAGTGCAGCACCAGCTTTGAGTAAAGACAAGTTGGATAGCATATCCTTGATGTCTCAGCCATCCCTGCCCTGCACCATGGCCACCATCAACATGGGACTAGCAGGTAAGGGGAACACATAGGCGTCAAGCAGAAACAGAGTTTATCCAGTGTCACAGAGATCTTAAGTCCGAGACTGAGATAAAACACACTTTACTCCTCTCATTTCTGAACGCGACACACAGGAAATCACTGCCTGTGAATCCTCCTGTGATCGTGCCATGATCCTGACAGTGGGAGACCTGCAGCAAAGTTCTGCCTTGTAACTTTTCTTGGCATTGCTGCTTCCAGGGCTGTGAGTAAGATGGAAAACAGGAAGCTGATGAAGAAGACACTTAAAAGAAGTACAGCAAATAAGGGTCTGAAAGCCATAAATTAAACAGGAAAAAAATGTAGCCAGAGAAAGCATGCAAACTACTCCTATTTTCTACCAGGAAGGGCTCTCATCACCACTGTCACTCACATAGAAGGGGTAAGAAACCAAAAGTTGTGCTCTACAGCCCACACACAGCTCTCACGCCAGGCAACTGACAGACGCAGGCGGCCTATCACTTAGTAGCTGATAAGAAATGTCACCACCAGCTACCCCTGCACAACAGCTGGGTCTACCTGTCTGTGCTTAAGGCAAGGGGTGGGACAGTCTCAGGTCAATAATCCTGACATTGGCTGGAAGGGTTTTGAACCATCTCAGCTTGCACCCCGTCCCATCCCCTCCACTCTGCTTCCTTCCTTTTAATTCTTCCCACAAGTCTCGGAAACAGCAGCGGTCACTCTGTTGCTGGAAAGCGAAAACAGAAAGGGAAAGGGCCATGAAAGAAATAAAGGAGTATAAGGAATCACATGGATGAAACATGGAACAACATCAAACTCAGGTCTTCCTAACATTCTCATTTTTTCGTATCTCAAATTTTCGTAACTAACTGTAGGAAGAAGTGTGATACCAAGCTGTCTCGGAAAGACCTGAAACTTAAAAACTTACTTGATTCCCTTTCCTTACCTCTTCATATGTAATATCCCGAATTTGTACCTTAAAAGAAGAGATAGCTATTGGGTAGGCAATAGCAGATATCAAAGATTTTATTTGATAGTTGGAGGGAGGATATTTTCAAATGGATAAGGACTCAAAAATTTTCAAAGTTCCCATTACTTCCAAAACTGGTGACAACCTTGCAGATTGAATTGTTATATCTCAGGAACAGGGTACTGATCTTTAGATGTAGGTCTTTTATGATACTATATCTGTATCCATGTGCTCTGTTCAGGTAGATGGCCAAGGGCTGTGTGATGACATCAGGAAAGCAGTATTTCCTTGAAAACAGAGACAACTGAAAATGAGAGAGCCAGGATCATATGGCAGGACATACAGTATTACCAGGAAAATAATAGCAAATGCAAAATTGGAAACTGTGGTGGAGCAGAAAGGACATGGAAAAATTGTAGAAATGGAAAAGATATCCACTTAGACAGCAGTGCTAGAACTTAAATCAAATTACGTCTGTGCCTTTCTACACTTTAAAGATGAATTTAAGATACTGTCTCACACTAGGCTATTTCCTAAGACATCGCAGAGCTTTGGCCGGGATCTCTCTCATTTAAGTTTAGACTGTAGGTGTCTAATTAACATTGTATGTGGTTTTATAGTTGAGCTCCTCAGGATGGGTCCCCTTTCCAGTTCATGGAGGGAAAAAAAAAAAAAAAAAAAAAAATCCATAGCCAGATTGATTTTATCTCTTTCTAAGGAGGATGAGTGAAATAAATGAACTACTCACAAGAAGTGCTTATTTTCCCCAGACGCAATAAAAGGAGCCTAGACAAACAGCTAAGATTTAGATATTGATATTTCAACAGATATTGATATTTCAACAGATGTCTAGCTGGTTGAGGTGACATAAGAAAGTCAGCCAAAAGCAGCAACGGCTAACAGATGGTAATGGTAACAATAGGAAACTTTAGCAAGTTCAGAGGCAGAGGGTGAAAAGACTTGAGTATAAAGTCTTTGTCTAATGGGGAACAGAAGAAGCACATCTAGATTTCTAAACATACCCGTTCCTGAATGATGAAATTGTCTTACAAAAGCAGGTTTGGGTAGAAGGATCAAAATGGAGTTAGGAAAAGCAATGTATTTTTGAACTTTTACACTAGTTTACACAAAGAGAGCTTAAGAACATCCTGTGCAGGATTTAGTCCAGTTTCTGGGTGAATTATAATGGATATAGGAACTAAAACTATGGGGCATTCATGGAATCCTGGATTGTGTAAAGGGTTAAACTTCAGTCTGAGTTTTCTGTATCCATAAACTACATTGGATGAAGTCAGCCCTGATGTTCAACTGTCCTAAATGCCCGTGGGTAATGCTTTGCTCTCACTGACTCTGCAAGTAGGCTCAGGAACCTAGAGGCCTGAAGACAGTCCTCACCAGTAAAATAAAGGTTACAAAAAGGCACTGAGTACCTTGGCCTTTTCTACATCTTTTTTGTCACTAGATTTCCTGCCCCACTGAGCAGCAAGCAGGTACTCTTCTTTGCTTTCCTTTTGATGCCAAGGAAAATGCGACAGTACTAATACACTGCCATGATGGGCAGAGATGCACATGAATTCACCCCATATACAGACAAGCAAATATTTCAAACACAGTTGTTCTCTGAAGAGTAACTGTTTTAATCTACCTGTTACCAATTAAAAAAAAAAAAAAAAGATGATGGGATTGTGCTTGTTTTGCTGTTTTGTCTCTGTTAGCAAGACTGAGAGCCTATTCTTTGTTAGATAAAAAACAGGTGTTAGAACTCTTGTTTTCCACGGATACATATAAGACCTAATTTAATGTATGAAAGTTTTTCATATTCATCTTGATGTATTCAGGGAACTACTCTTATTTATATATTATTACAGATGAAAGGGACGATTATGTACATTCTGACCTCCTGGCCAACATAAGTCCAAAATTATTCTTAATAATACCAGTATCTCATCTATATCTTGTACAAAAGTTGCAGTACTTTTCCTGCTCTAGAGAGCCATCAGTCTTGATTTATGAGGCAGAATATTCCCCCACCAGAACTAGAAAGTTGTTCAAGTGCTCAGTTACCATCGCCTGATGTACTTGATCTCTAGAATGAATGCATTCATCTTCTGTTTGCAGTGTCAGGTTTTAATCTGAAATCTTTCCCTGGCTTCTAGGGCCCAGAACGAGTTGCTAGGCTGGTGGTTAATAATTAAAGAATTTGAATTTTTTCCCTACTAAGGTAAACATGAAACCCTACAATGCTATTAGCTATTCCTTATCCTAAAAAGAACCCCAAACAGACAAACAAATAAGAAATGAAATAACACACTAGCTCAGCTACATTAGCAATGTTTCACTTGTGCAATAAAGAGAAAAAAACAAGAATTCTCAAAATCAACATAGCACCTCGCCTTTTTCTACTCTTTCCAGAAATTCTAAACACTGCTGCTGCTTACCAGTGGCAGCTTAAATGCTTTAGGAGAGAATCCAAACACAAGGTGATGCTGAATCCTCAGACTAAGAAAAACTATGCATTTTTGTACAACTAAACAGTAAGTACCTCAAGAAGTTCTCCACAAAACCCTGCTGGTAGCTATAGCAACTGCATTCACTGTATTTTTACTAGAAAATATCTTTTAAAGCTACTTAAGAAAGTACATTTCTCAGCCATTATTTACATATCTAACTTTCAGGCCTTTTGATGCAATCCTGCTCTCCATTCAGCTTCCGCCCTTCCGCTTCCACTTGGCATGCACGGCATGTGAGTTGCTGGGGTGACTCCCAAATTCAGGGAAGGAATTTTCTCTTCAAAATTCAGCAGGCTTAAATCTAAACTGCTGAACTGTGGCTTTCATTTCCAGTGAAACGCCGTGCCGGCACAAACACTTACATCTCTCAGGCAAATCGGACATCTGAGGAGAAGTACACTTAAAGCAATAACTGGTGTAAGTCCCAAAACACTGGGGGATGGGAAAAGAAATAATCTTTAAGAACCCTAAATTGTTAGATCTGGAGAAATACTTGCTGTATCACAGTTCTGGTCTTGCTACATTTACTTACTAGTAAGCGCTGTAAAGCAACAAAACTTCAACACTACTTGGGATATGAAAGCTTTGGAGAGCCACTATACTTAGTTCATCTTATATAAATTATGCCTTTCCACGGCACAGTATTCTCTATACAATTGGCATCATACAGTACAATAGCCATGTTTGACATCTATCTGTTGAAAGGGATTTTTCCTCCCCCTTGAAATAGCTATGTGAGACCAGATGAGAGTGCTGCTGGCTTCCTCTATTCGAATCAACCACCTGAGCAGAAGACTGCTGTGGGCTTAACTCTTCTCTCTGGTGCTCCCATCTGCATGAACAATAGCTTTGACTCTCAAGTCTGAGAGAGAAGTACACTAGCGCTTCACATTTGGTCTCCTCTTTGAGAAGACAGAATTTTATTTCCCTTTGAGGTGTACGAAACAGCGAAAAGATTGAAAGCATAATGCAGGTCTTCAGTCTTGACACAGACCTTCCACTTCTGAAGTCTGTGGAAAAATGTTTGTCAGAGCAAATTGCAAAGCGTATCCGCTCTCACGCCCCCCAAGTCTCTTCTCACTGACAATGGACCGCTTCTTGCTTTTCCACACCACTACGTTAGTTTGACGTATTGATTCATTTATTCACATGTAGCAGCTTGTCTAACTTGCCCGTGACTTCACTAATTATGGAGAGTTCACCATGAAAAACAAAACAAAACCCACAAAAAAATCCTTCATAGCATACTGTTAGATTTCTTCTAAAAGCTTTGCTTTGGGACGCTTTTTAGAAAAGCTAGTCCATTACTTTTATAAAGCATTTAGTTATATCCACCGAAATGCCACTGGACAGCCATGAGACCAGTGTTTTCCCTGTTTTTGCGTACTGCGTAGGTGAAGTTCCTGTAAGGTTGAAAGCATTAAAAGACAAAAAAACAATGTTAAAAGCTATAATACAGGTTTCAGCATTAAGACTTTTGATGTCCACCTTAAGCTAGAATAAAGATAGCTCCAATTCAGTGTAACAGAAACGCTAATTCTTCTGTCACACATTGCTGTGATGTTATCACCAATGTTATTCAAGATTCCAATATATTAAAGCATTATGATACCTGGAAAATATTCACAAGTTGTCATCTTGTTCCTAATAACATCCTAGAGGCAAAAAGATTTCTTCCCCACATACCAATGTACAAGAGTGTCAGCTTTATGACTCCTGCCTGTGAATTACACCAGAAGGACTCAGTTTCACTGGCAACGATTCAAGAACAGGAAAGTCAGGACAATGAAATGACTTCAAAGGAACATGAGTTATTGGAAAGATCATGCAAGTGCAGGCTAAGTATTCAACCTTAACACATTTCAGTTTCATCAGATTCCAAATAGCAGGAATCAATTATTTTTTCGTAGCAGCAAATCTCTGGTATCTCAGAGCCTGGCTCCATCCTGATGTGCAGCTGCAACTCTATGGATTAGTGTAAATCAAAAAGAAAAACCGAAAACAAAACCAACAACAAAAAAAACCCAAGCCCCAGTGGAATTACACAAGTGCAAAGTATGAATAAAGCCACACAGACCCTGATGCTGAGGCTGACCCACCTTTCTGCAGAGGACAAGCTCTTAAAGTAAATACTTTACCAAAGCATTTAAATCCATTCAACAGTTACTCTAAGATGACTCTTCTACTTAATGAGAGACTTCTCTTCAACCACAAGTTATAAATAGGAGCATTGCCTTTGCATAGTGTGAATCTGACAGCGAAGGAAACATTTCTAGTGGAAATGCAAAGATTTAATCTAGGACTGGATTATATTATCCCGTTTCTCATTTTAGGAAAAGAATGAGAGGAGGGAAAGGTATTTTTCCCACCACGTGACTCTCAGCCACGTTAAGACCTACCTTATTTCTGAGCTCTGTCCTGCGGCAGAGGAATGCCTTTCTTGCAGGCTACAGCCCTGCAAGTAAACAGGCAGGGACGGGCAGGATGTGGGCAGAACTTGGGATCTACTCTACCCCTCCCAGGGACCGAAGTAGCCTCACAGCCACCACAAATGCAGAAGAGAAGGATGGTAACGAAGGGCTATCCCTGCTGCGGTGCCTCCCACGATTACTGCTTGGCCAACATCTGCCCTCGCCTCCCGCCTGGCCCAGGACAACGCACGGGCACTGCTTAACATCCCTTTCATCTGCAGACAGATACGCCGGTCTCTGTGCTCGTCCCAGAATCAGCTCTCGTGTACTGGGGAATGCACCGGTATTTGCAGATACCTATTTAATTCAGATTGCTGCCTGGCAATCAGAGGTCAGTGGCTTCTAGTCTGTGATTTCAAGCATTTCCTGATGCAATCGCCTAGAAAGGGCATTGCCAGAAATGTTCCAGCTCACCTGCTTTCGCTGTAGAGAGCGGTCTGAGTGCATTAGTTTTTCGTAACTTGTCATATACAAATTATTTAAGTCATAATTTTAAAAATATAGATTTTGACAATTATTGAAAACATTTTAGAAGTTATGTATTTAAACAGTTATGTATTTTTAGTACTTCAGATGTTCCGACTGAACTCATCACATCAGTGGAAGCCAACGCAGACAATTATTTTTTTTTTAAATACCCCACCCTGAATTATGTGATTCAGAAATGACTACAGTCTTTGCTAGCTCTGCTGATTTAGTAACACAACTTGCAAAAAGATCAATGTTCAGACAATCCCACTGGTATCTCAGCATACCTCTTAGCAGATTAAAGCACTCCATAATTTTTTATTGGAATGACAGAATCTGCCCCTAACTAAAGACATCATGGTAGAAGCCTCAATAAATTGAGAGTCATTTTCCACTTAAGTCTGTATAACACCAAACACACTGTTGAAACCTTAAATCACAGATAACTATTGGTAGTGACAGAGCCCTTCTTAGACTTCATGGATTTATTCCCAGAAAGCATTAAACCTAAGGGAAGGATTGCATTAATTTTCCTATCTCTGTTTCCCATTCTGTTCAGACATCGTTTAAACCATACCCCAAAGAATTTATTTTTACTGTCTAAGAAAACATCAGTGTGAACAAGGTCAGAGGCCTTTCCCCGAACTCAGGTGATACAATGAAAGAACCTGGAGAAAAGGACGTCTGTGCCTTAAATAGAGTTGGATACAAAGCGATCCCTGAGTAATCCCTGAGTTCCCACCCATCCAGAAAATCTACTTACATTCATCACCAACTTTTCCCAATAAAAGTTTGGGAGTTGGGATCCCACAGCCTACGGCATACAAGCAGGCACTGAAAGAGAGATGCACGCCACTATTTTTATACATGGTCACCAAAGAAAGCAGCTTGCGTTTTCAAATGCATCTTAAAACTTTCACTTCAGTGGAATCATTGAAGGAAGATTTAAGTGTTCATTCTCCTTCAAGTGTCAAGCTCATTTTTTTATTTAATAAGACTTGGCTACCCTATTTCTCCTTTCTCCCAGAAAATAATAGCACAATCTTTTGAAAATTTGCCCCAGGTCCTAATACCTCACAACCCCCTTTTGAAAATTTTAGCTTTTAATTCCCATTCTTTTCAATTTTTGTGGTACATATCAAAGTGATTCTATACTCCAGGGGGCTGAAATTAATAGTCTTTTGTGATTCAGTTTGACTTCTCCAGAAAGGCCAGAAGCTTGTCTATTGTGATAAACCATGAGCTGAAAAGGATCGTCTCCAGTAAAACACAAGATTGCACAACTCCTAGGACCAAAGGACAGTGCTGCTTCAATGTGCATCCTTTAAAAGGACAAAGCAAGCCCAATAATCATGCAGATGCCTAGGAAGAAGACTCTGCTCTTGGCAGCAGGCAACACACTTGAAACAGCAGCAATGCCAAAAGCATGAACAGGTAATAACTGACTGTCTTTAAAACCCAGTAAGACAACAGGGAGCCATGAGACCTAGTGTAAAGCCTACTAGGTCCTCCTGGTCACTCATCTACTGCTCAGGAGTCTGGGTGGTGCTCTCGGCATTGTCACAGCTCCCAAGCAACATAAGAAGCTACCGAGCAGGAGGTTTTCAGGAAGAAAGGAGAGTTAGTCAATGAATAAACAACACAGGCAGATGGTGGGACAAAGAAGGGTAGGTTGGACAAATCCATTCCCCAAATCTTCTTTTAGCTTGCTTAAGTCTCCTGAAGCATAACTGTGTGTATCCTCACCTCAGATCTTGTTTCAGTGACAGTCTCTGTTACAGCACCTTGGGGAATTTTGGCAGGGGAACAGTTCAAAGTCAGGCTCTGCCCTAAAGAGTTACCCGTGATTTACCCATGGTAGCTCCTCCAAGTTTCCCTATCCTGAGTGAACCATTTGAAGTCCTAAAATAAAATGCTCCCTCATCTGATCTTTGAGATGCCACCATGCCTCAAGTCTTCCATCTGGATACATCTCCCAGCACGCCTCTGTTACGAACTGAATTAGAAACAGGTCTGGAGGGGTTTCCCCGCCAGAACATCCTGGAGGGATGAGAAAAGGGTTATAACCAGGCTCTTCACCTGTCACCTGGTGTTTAAAATGCCAGTTTTTCACACAGGGAGCTTGCACACTGAAGGATTTGTTTTGCATAAGGTTACTGTGACAGAGCAGGAATTAAGCTCACTCCAGCAGTCCGAGTCTTGCACCAAAAGGAAAGCCCTCCTGTCCCATGCTCTCTCTGCTGGGACAGCAGCAAAGGGTGCCCTGTTTAACCAGACATGATCCCTGTGCCAAAAGAGTTTACAATCTAATAGACAGGATTTCACAAATCCTGTGAGTACACAGCCATAAAGGATTCAAAGGGGATTAATAAACTCCTCACCCTTCCCATTCTTAAGGAGAGTATTTAAGGAGAAAAACTCTCCTATCAGCTTTGCTGCTGTCCAACGCAGCGTCATGTCACAGAACAGAGAAGGGATTAGCACTTATCATCTGATCAGGCAAACAAGTTAGCTAAACAAGAAGAGCTGGTAATGAGGCAGAAAAGCTGTATGCACAATGGCATGGATCCTCCCACCTACGCATGGATCAAGAGTATTCATAATACTGTTATTTAATTGCGAGACTTTATAGATAAAGGCCAATTTTTGCAGACAGCGTAGGACTGACAATGGAAAAATCCATGCTCTGTGGAGCCTCTTAATGACAAATCAGAATTAATAAATATTATCCCATTTGTAACAGGAATAAGCGAAATGATCATTTACGTAAGTGTCTGTTTCACAGAAAATTGTCACCATGTCCCAGCAATTATTTTTGCTGGCTGGTTTCAATGCAAAAGAAATACTGTCCTCATGTCAGTATTGTCTTAAATTGGCTACAGGGGGCAACTAAATCAATCCAAAGACTAGTATTCCCCAAAGCCAATGTAATCACTCCTCCTGCATGGGCCCTGGAGGAGAGAGGGAAGAGTTTTTTTGAGATAATGTACAGTCCAACAGCCTAATACTTCCTATATCATCTATACGTGACGGAGCACTTAGCTACATGACACCACTGTCAGACTGCGTATCTCCTGAAAGGACCTAAATCTGATACCTGGGTTAAAATTGTCACATCACCCTGCTACAGCTATTCCAGATCCTCCTGCTCACCTAAACTGCTCCGATTGATAGTTTTAATCAATACAAAACTTTTCTGCAGTGCTAATTTATTGAGAGACAGATGCCACTGCGTGGTGGTCAACAACCGTGGGCCCCCCCAGCCTGCCTGTGGGGAATGCAGTCCTGCTAGTTAACTCTCCTGAGCGATGCTCTGAGGCCTCATTGAAATTACAGGGATTCATCGGACCAAATACAGAGATTGACGGTGTAGTTGCCTATATCTGAGTAAACCACCTACCAGCCCTTTATAATCCATAGAGAGGCACAGACACTTCTAGGGAGCAATACATTTCAAACAGGTCAGATGAATCATCCGGTAAAACCTCCTGTTTTTCTTCACCGGCTCTAAAGGCAGTGAGGGGTGTCTGGCTGAGTGGGAGTCTCCAACAGACATCTCAAACTAGGTGAGGTAACCCATCATGACATCTTGGGCTGAAAGGGCCCATCTCCAGACGTACTGGGCCTCTCTGCTTGAGGCAGACAGACCCAAGAAAGGTTAAACAGCCACTGCCCCGGGGCTATGCCCATCCATGCCATGTGCCATGGTAACTATTCAAGGGAATTCAGCCCATTATACGATGAATCTTCAAGTCATTAATGAGAAGGACAAAGGCATACAGCTAAGGAAAAGAAGCGACACTGGTTAACACAAAATCATTCTTGCTTATTTAGGGGGGGCGGGGGGAGCAGTTTCGTTTTTTACCTCATGAATCCTGCAGACCTACAAAGCTGCCAGCCCTCAGCAATTCCTCCAACAAGGGGGACAGGCTCCCCAAAACTCAGTGTACCTGCAAGCTCCCTCTGTGGTTTCCTCAGCTGGCTGGGACCTGCCTCATGGGTTTTTACCTTCAAAAATACTCTCTGGGAGAGAGACTGGGAGCAAAAACATAGACATGGAAATGAGGAGAAACTGAAGTAAGAGTAAATATTTTTAAGTTGTTTATCATACCAGTGGAATCTGGCATAAGGGTACTTCATGCTTTATCTGTTTTGTTGTGTGCTGCTATCAGCCTTAGCTCAGAAACTGCTGAAGGAAAGGTGATTTCTCTCTATACGCAGCTCGATCGGACGTGTCCTGGAAAGCAGCATTTCTCCAACTTCCCTGTATCACTGCATCTAAAATTAGCAACTTAATTTTATAGCCCACTCATAACTGCCATAGCCTTCCTGGGGTTGTGGGCCGTAGTCTGGGGAGAGCTGCTAAGGGAAGTGAAAAGGGTGCTAAGGGAAGAAAATGTGACAATAGAGATATCTACTCAAAGGGAAAAAAAAGTCTAAGAAGGCAATAAAAAAGACAGAACAGTGAATTAAAAAGAAGAAAGTACTCAGAAATGCACAAATAACTTGAGTGAAAAAAGAACAGAAAATGCACTCAGTAATAAACCCAAGAAATGGCAAAGAAAGAAGCTAAAATAAGCCCACTCGTAAACTGTTTTAATTTCAGGAATCAATCATAAAAGTACTTACCCGTATAATTAAGAAAAGCCTCCAGAAAACATAAAAACCACTCTTAGAAATACTCTAGAGGTGGTACCATAATTAAAGCAAAGCAGGACAGGGGAAAATGCTTTGAAGCAACTCAAGCACAAGGTGGCTTACGAAATGTCAGACTTGAACAAAGGTTGTCAACCCAGCTGTTAGGAATGAGCCATCCACTTCTGCCCCAGCCTCCCAGAGCAGCTGAACAGTTTTATTACCTATGCTAAAGCATCGTCCTTTACAAAAGGAATGGTTGGTGGTTTTTTTTTCCTTCCTGCTGCAGGAATGTGAAGTCACTGGCCATTGTGGAACTACATCATCAGGTCCCGTGTTCAGGCTGAGAGCATCCTGGGGCTGCGATGCAGCAGATCGTATAAATGAGGCAGATTTGAGCTTTGCCAGTGCTCGCACAGGACCAGATGAATTTCAGGTGTTACAGAAGGGCTGTGCCTTGCTGCCTCTTAGCAGGTACTGAATTTCCCAGTCAGGAGTTAAAACCACTGTGCCTGACCACCCTGTCTATATCTAGTCAATGGGGTTTGTTGCAGATTTTCTGGTGTATTTTGCAAAGATCAGCACTGAGCACCCTTCTCTTACCAAGTACTACAATGGACTGAAAACCATGCGTTCCTTTGCATTCCTACCTTATCGTTTCATTAGGGTATTTCACTTACTGTGGAGAAAAACTGTGTCCTACCCCTGAAATGGATAAAGGGTTGCAGGGATGCCCACTACAAGAAGTGCTTTGAAATGGGTGCCAGCTGTTGTTTCATTTCTAAGAACTGCAGTAGTAATCAAGACAGTCCATGCAGATTATTTGTAGCCTTTATCTGCTGATGAAATTGGAATTACTGAAGTTCTGTCGTACAAGTTGTAATTAGTTCTATACTAAATGTGGAGCCAACAGAAATCCCCCTGGTATCTCCAGCTCTAAACTTTCCAGCTCAAAGAAAATCTTTGCAATTGATATGCAGAATAATTCTTCTTATGACAATCAATATAAACCTGGATTCTCTGGAACGAAATACCTGAATGCCGCCAATAGGCACATAATTCAACATGGTTAAGCAAACAGCACTGCAAAAATTGCACTTGGGTAATAAGAAGTCAAACAACAACCAAATGTTGGCTAAGCTTAGATCAAAGAGCATGAGTCCAACAATATTTAAAACTGTCAATGGTTTAAACTTCCCCTTAAATGCGATGTGAAATATGGCAGTTTTGGTATCTCTTATTAAAATCACTTAAGAATCAATATTCAGGACATAACAATAATCAAATCAAGTTGCTTAAACCAAACTCAAGGGATCCTTCTATTTTGCAAAGAATCAAAGATTAATTTCTAAGGAACTGAGACAATGCAAAGTAAATAGATTCTGATAAACCGGGGAAGGATAGCTTACATCTACTGCATAGTAGATAAGCTCTGTGATAGCAGTACTCCCTGAGCAAAGGAAATCTAGACAACTGCATAATCGGGACTGACAGCGCTTGCAAAATATGACCCCTAACTCGATTTCATTCATTCCTAATGAATTGTCAAGGCTAACATAGCTTGGAGAAGCTTTGTGACATGTAACCAGATCAGCTCCAGGTTTTGCACTTTTTGGCCAGCTCTGCAGCCACATCCACCCTGGTGTGGGGTTTGTGACTCTTCGATGGGCTCTCAGGACCGTCTGCTTCGCTATTTCTGTAGCGCAAGAGTTGCAAGCAAGTGCCAGGGCTCACGGGCACCTGCCCTCTTTTTATTGCTAAATTTCCTCCCTACCAGGGAAGAAATGGGAAGTTTTTAAAGAGTATTCATACTGTTTTGCAGGAAGAAGCTTTTAAAGTCAAAATACTTCCAGAAACCTCAGGCTCTTGTTTGTCACTGTACACAAAGATACCAGGTATTTGCCATGAAAACCTCAATATAATAAAGAATGGCAACCCAGCCTGCTTTCATTCTCCCAAGCAAAGAACCGCTTTTTTAGGTTGTTTCCTTCAGCACAAGGCAACAAAACCTATCTCACTACTTGCATCACCTGTGATGTGAAATTAATTTTCCACTAACCAGTAGGAAGCAACATATCTGTTGTATATCAATAATGTTTATTATAGAGGTGGGTTGTTTCTTTTTTTCCCCACTCCAGATTAAATCTCTAATCTATACTACAAGTCCCTGGCAGGTGCTATACCCACCATCTACCCAGCTACTGCCAATTCTGAAACAGTTTTCTCAAGGCAATAATAATGTGTGCGCACTTTTTCCTTGCTAGGTGAAGCATCAGCTATTTAATCTTCATAGACCTTCTAGTGATGCTGAAAAATAAATATTATCAGCCCCCTCCCACCCTCATATTCAGACTAGGAATGAATAAGCAACTTTTCCCTCAACCAGAACTGTCGATCCTGTTTTGCAGATCATATTCACATGATAAAATATTTCAGCCTTGTCAGTGGAGCTGGACATCAGGAGTAGAGTGGGGAGAAGAAATCAGTGCTCACTCCCCACACACACACCCCCGGCCAAGCTCCACTGCTGGGGACGTCAGCCCGGGGTTTGTAATTGCTGGTCACAGCCCCCATCGCAGCCAGCACCAGCAAGCGCAAAGGAGATCGTATAAAGGAAAGGAAAAGTCCTGAGATGGAAAACAAGGGTTGTAGGGTTCTCAGTGTTGAGAGTCAATGAGTCTCATTACTATCTCTCTCTGAACAGAAGACCACGTCATTTTTGTTCACATTTCTCAATAACTGGAGTACAGACACACCGCAAGAGTCATGGAAGTGGGCTGGAAGCTCAGTAGGGTAGCTGTAAGGTAGCTTCATGCACGTGTCTCGGACACAAAAAAGGGGGGCCTGCCTGCCCCATTCCGCAGCTTCCTTACTCTTCATGGCTTCAGAGCCATGCCAGCATAAATCTCGTTCCCAGGGTCATTCCCCCACATAAAACAGCTGTGGCCAGATTTTTTCACCAGTGACATGCTCCAGGACAGAAAGGGAGAAAGATATTAGAGGACAAGTCATTCCATACTTCCCAAACATTGGATCCAGCTAGTCTCTCCTTGCAACTCGCATTCTGGAAATGTTGCTGACCATTACCGTATATACTACTCTATTAATAAGAAATCAGAATGTTTCACACTAATAAAAACCTTCTCTCTCTCTCTTTTTTTTTTTTTAGGATCTCAAAGTCACAATTGATTCAAGACCTCCTTCTTATATTCTCTCTCATTCACAGGTGGAAGAACTGACTGTGCACAGATTCAGTGACTTGTTAAAGGCTGTGCAGCACATCTGCCAGAGCAACATTCTCTGTCCATGGCCCCTGAATACAGTCCAGTGGGCTTCTTAGCTGTAATGTTAAGGCAAAAATCCTTAATTTCACCTGTAATTTACCGACCCTTGATGTCATTTATAAATCAAGATCATTAGGACTAACACCTCCTCTCCCCTGAAAAACACCCCAAAACCTAGCAGTGTTTTTTAAACAAAATTCGAAACGGAAAACTATAAAATGTGATGATTTATTACCTCACAAGATCTCATACTTGCTTGCCAAGGAGAACGTAAGTCTGAGTGTGGCTTGAGCAGACCACTTCAAGGCTTAAGACGTGTAAGTCTCCCAAAAGCACAACAGGAGATCTTTGCAGAAGCTTCTCCTCTGCAAAATACATGCCTCTGCTTGGCTCCGCTAATTGAGCTGGGACAGAGTCATCTGAGACGAGCTTTGCTCGTGCCAACTTCAGAAGCCCGATGTGACTTCCATTGAAGGGGATCACAAAACCTTCAGCAGCAACTGGAACAAGCCATTAAGAAAACACCAAGTAAAATGAAGTATATAATGGAGGAAATTAACAGAATGAGCTTGTCCAAATATGACTGGAGAGTTTCTAATATGTTCATTTTCCTGCTCTTTTCCTGTTCTACTTACATTTGCTACAAGAATTTCAAAATATGTTCCCAATTCCTCAGTTACAGTTTAGTGATTTCTGTAGATGCTGTCTCCCCCTTTCCTCGTTCCCAAAACCTGAGCTCTCATGCTCCAAAACATCTTTGTGACAGTTGGTAGTGCCTAACAGAAAGTGAGCGGTGTCCAATAAGGACCCAATATTCCTGTCTTTAGATTCATTTGGCCACAGAAAGACCTGCAGGAATGGCTCCTCTCTAAAGAGCTAGTTGTAAAGGCAGAAATGCACTGCCACATCCTCCTCGCTAGGGAAAACAGAGTTGGAAAGGCTGGAAGGGGATATTTCGGTGTCATGGGAGACAATACATAATTAAAGTTTATCTAAGAAAGATTGGGGAATTTGGCATTGCCTGAACAGCTGAAATAGCCCAGTATCACCTGTATTATTCAGGTATGGTGGTACAGACAAGACGTTGATATAATGCAGGTTTTTTCTTAAAGGTTTTGCTCCTCATTATGAGAAAGGGGAAGAGTTTAAGAATGGTTTTTAAAAGGGAGGAATTGCAATCACCCAGCAGTGATTAATCAAAACAGGTTTTAGAAGAAAGTGTTGCAGTATGACAAACTGAAATATCCTTTGAAGCCAAGATAATTACCGAGCAAATCTCAGAAACTTATTTTAGCAAGAAAGTTATCACATGCTGGAAACAAAAGCGTTCTTTTATTCCTATTATTTTCAGTATCATAATCTCCAGAATCAAAAGCTAGCTCCGGCATCTAGCAAAGATGTTTGCCCTAAAACTGTAGGAAATGTCAGCAGAAGTAAGAAAAGACTTATATGTATGTATAGGTGCTACAGACACGCTCACCCACACGTTGTCTGGGTCTCTGAGCTCAGAAAAAGCTTCCCACAGACCACAGAACCAAACTAATTCTTCCACCTAATTCTTCCTCTGTTAGGTCCCCATTGGGGACCTTGTTCTTCCACCATACTAACATGAGTCATATTCAGGAGTCATGCTGATACTTCCCCCACAATAAGTCTTCCATCCGATGTACTATTCCAAGCCAAAGCCTCTTCGCATTCATGGCATTGGTCTCAATCAAATTTGAGAGACAATCACTCAAATTAGAGAGTATACTATTTGCACTGATAAAACAAGCAAGATTTGGCCCCAAACTGATCCCCGGAGAGAGTGGCACCATCATCTGCTGTTCTGGAAGTCAGAAGACCTGGTTTCTTCCCTTCGCTTTGCAGTGTGTTGAGGACTGCCCTTCTGCAAGTTACCTGGAATAATTCTACCCAAAACCAGATGACATTCATCAATTGGAAGGCTGCCCATTGCTAAGTTCAGAATGGGACTCTTTAACTTCTCCGAGCCTCAGTTTCACCAGAAAGGATCCCAAAACAGCACATTGCCTCTTATTAGAAGCAACAGCAACACAACACACTTACTGAAGATACACAGTGAATCTGCAACACATACTCAGAATTTTCTTTTGTAATAATATTCCATAAACACTTCACGGATGTAAATTCTAATATATATCTTCATGTACTTGACATGGCTTACTAGAAGTTACTTCAGAGCACCATCCTAACTGTGGACAAAGAGCATAGTTTTTGTATATTCAGAATAGCAGCATCACGCTGGGAAATACGCATGACAGTTGGTAGAAGGATTGAAACTTCAGTAAAAACTACTAAATGCTTACTCTTCAAAAAAAAAAAGTAGTCATGGAGTTTTTGAAGTGGAATAAACCTTGCAATCACCTGCCTAACCTATTTGAGAAACTCCCCCTACTATTTTATCAATTAGTATTTATTCTTCAGTATTTATACAAACTCCCCCAAATCAAATGTCTAAACAGGCATTCGTAAAAGAAAAAGAGGAGATTCAGGCACGCATCTAGAGTAATGCTGGGTGGAAATTAAGCATGCAGTTACAGAGATAGACTTTGCAGGTGCATTTTCCTGTGAATGATTCCATTAGTGTCCACGCTGCGCAGATGGGCTGTGTTATTTTAAGGTCTTAATCAAAATACATGCAAACAGGCACAGCACCGCGTGCATACTAATGCCTGTGAAGTGTCAGCTGTGAAGCAGTCAGTACACTTTTTTAAGAACACTAGCTATGTAAAAATACAGAAGTGAAGGAACTGCTGAATTAGGCAGCTTAGAGGAAGACTTAGAGGCTATAGCTAGAAAGTGATGCACGACACATTTGTAATAAACATGAACTGAAGAAAACATTATCCTGTTAACACGGTATAGTATTCCTGCATACTGGTAGAAACTGAAGTGTTACACAGACAGAATACAAGAAGGTGTTAGGTCATCAAAATCCCAAGGTATATATGATTAGGAGAACCAACCCTAAAAACAGCAATTATAATGTAATCTTGACATCTATAAACCTCCTGTCAGCTCTGAACTTTTTCAATGGCTTTCATCAATGAGGGGATTACCCGTTCCTCAGTCTCTGCTTTATCATCTGCAATGAAGGCACTTTGCATCCACTAATCACAGCTCGAGGGCTGAACCAGACCCAAGTTCAGAGGACAGACTCACCTACCAGTCTGTGGTCTGAAAACTTTGTTGCCTAAAGAAAACAATAAACCAACTCAGCTTAAGAGTAATGTAACACAGTTCCTTCTGGATTTTCTTTTTAAAAGACAGATCCTGTTCCTGCATGTCTGCATACTTAAAAAAAAAATTCTTCTCCTGAACTTGAGCTGCCTCCCTGTGCAAGGGAAAAATGAAAAGAAACGGTTTGTGTTTCAGAGTCGCAGTGCCCCGGGTGCCAGGCCTGTAAACCCAAAAATGTCCTCTTACCTGCACAAACACAGCACCACGCAAAGTGGTAACTGGTGCCCGGCTCCTGAGCCGCGCTCAGCACGCAGCCGAGGTACGCTTTGCAGGGTTGTCAGCCCAGGCGGGGACGTGTGGTGGCGATGGGCGTGCAGGGGCAGGAGCACACGCACAGGGACACGGAGACGGACACACGGACGGACACGCACAGGCACGCAGCCCCCAACACCCCGTGCGCACACACGCGCTCACAGGGACATGCTGGTGACAGAGCGGGGATGGGCAAAATGCTGCATCCTCTGCCCACCCACCCCCGTCCCGGCGGGGGAAACCAGGGGGAGGAAAGAAGGGAGAGAGGAGGGAGAGAGGAGGAAGAGACGAAACCAGAAAGAATAGAAAGAAAGAAAAAAGAAAGATGGAAGGAAGGAGGGAAAGAAAGATGGAAGGAAGGAGGGAAAGAAAGATGGAAGGAAGGAGGGAAAGAAGGAGGGAAAGAGAGAGAGAAAAAGAAAGAAAAAAGAAAGGAAAAAAAGAAAGAGAGAAAAGAGAGGAAAGAGAGGAAAGAGAGAGAGGAAAGGGAGAGAGGAAAGGGAGAGAGGAAAGGGAGAGAGGAAAGGGAGAGAGGAAAGGGAGAGGAAAGAAAGAGCGAAAGAGAGAGCGAAAGAGAGAAAGGAAGAGAGAAAGAGAGAGAAAGGAAGAGAGAAAGGAAGAGAAAGAGAGAGAGGAGAGAAGGAGGGAAGGAGGGAAGGAGAGAAGGAGAGAAGGAGAGAAGGAGAGAAGGAGAGAAGGAGAGAAAGAAAGAGAGAAAGAGAGAAAGAGAGAAAGAGAGAAAGAGAGAAAGAAAAACAGATGGGAGCGAGGCAAAGGACGGGGGCCGAGCAGCGCGGCAGAGCGGGCAGCCGGCCGGCGGGGCGGGCAGGGCGGCAGCGGGACCTGGCGGCGGGCGGCGGGCGGGCGCCGGAGCCGGCCGGGGCCGGGCGCCGAGGAGGGAGAGGGGCCGGGCTGGGGCGGCCGCGGGGTTTAAGGAGCGAGGGGAGGGGAAGGGCTGGGCGGGGAGCCGGCCCGGAGCGGGGGGTGGCCCAGAGATGGGGACGGGGGGGGGGGGGGGGGGACGGGGGAGACCGGGGTGTGAAGGGACAGGGCTGAGAGATCCGGGGAGTGAGACCCTGGGGGCCGTGGGGCTGAGGGGGCTGAGGGTGAGAGATGTGGGTAATGAGGGAGAAGTTTGAGGAAAGGAGACTGGGGGTGCCGACCCAAGGGGCATGTGGGGCAACCTGAGCCCCCTGCGCTCCAAGAGGAGGGGCAGAGAAAAGTCCCCCCCCCGGGAGGGGACAGAGAACCCGAGGGAGACGTGTCCCGGAGCAGCGTGGGGAGGAAATGCCCTTTCTGGTTTAGCAAACAGGTGGCCTCTGCTTTTACCTCCTCCCTGAGCTCAGTGTCTAAATAAAAAGCCCTCGGCTGGGATATTTTTGCTTGAATTTCAACTCTGACTTGTGTGCTGGAGCCACCAGTCCTTCACGCCTCCTCCAGACCCATCCCTCCGTCTCCGCTGCCGCTGCACATCAGAGTTGCAAATTACAGACTGTAGCTTCTCCCCATTAAGAAGCATTTTGATAGCTGTCCCCCGCTGTGTCCTCAGGGGTGGATGTCCGTCAGAGTGGGCTGTTAGGCTCACAAAGTAGCCCAGTCAGTCCCAAACTTCTGGTCTCAAGTTGGGGGCCAAAGGACATACGAAGGATGTCATCAGTGCCCTGCATTTCCATGTACTTATTTAGCATGGCTCCAAACGCAGTTGCATCTAGAGCAGGTCTGTGAGCCAGGATCTAGACAAGGTTACGGAGATGTTCCTGCATCTGCTAAAATTTCCCAGTGCAGGACTGAGGCCTTAGGTGTCAGCAGGGTTGGGGCTGCTCAGCTCCACGAATGTCAACACAGCTTTGGTGGCAGATGATAGTTTTATTTTATCTGGTCTGCCTGCTACGTGGTATCAACGGATGCGGAAACTGATTGCTGTTATGTTACAGCTCGCCCTCGAGCTGAAGGAGCACTGCAGATACCTCTCCACAGAGTTTTCAGCTTTCCCAAGAAAAATCATTGACCAAATTCAATAATTCCCAGCATGCCATATTTCAAAATTTATTGGAGAACATGTATTCACTTTATATATATATATATATGTGTGTGTGTGTATACTTTAAATTTTGAAAATACGGACACATAATTCCAATGGTTTGGGCAAAAAAAATGTATTACTGAACATAATTTTTACAATGTATTTTTAAATAAATTAAATCAATCTTTATAATAAATTATTTTAGCGTTACCGTAGCAGTTACTGGCAGCTGGGAGACAGAACTGAACTACATGCTGTTTTTTCATTTGGCCTCTCTCACCCCATGCCTATGTCTGGCAAGTGCTCGCTGCAAACTAACATACAGGATGAAGGCCTCAGTGCTCGCTGTAAACTAACACATAGGATGAGGGCCCCACTGCCCCCCGCGATCAGGATCTCTGGGGCTTTGCCTTGAGTTGCTGTGGGAAAGAAGCGGAGTTACACGGGGCGGATTCTGTGGTGCTCACAAACTATCCCCACGCGCTCCAGGGCATCCAGGGCGCTCAGGAGGTCAGTGGGCCGCTGTGTACCCCTAAGGGGTTTCTCCCTGCCTAATACCTCCAGCCAAATAAAGCTCCCCTTTACCCCAGGCTGTTCAGACAGCTAAAAATCTTTTGACAAACACAGAGATTAAGTGGAGTCGCTTCAGTTTACTTCAGGTACCAAAGCCTGTGGTGCACGCAGTTGAAACGTGCTTAAATGGAGAGGATTTCTGTCCTATAAGATGGCTGGGGTGGCAGCTCTCTAGTGCTTTCTGTAAACTTTCTTGCCAGTGATAGATGTTGTTTTTGCTAACCCCAGTCTCCTCCCTGCTACTGCCAATGAGACAAGGTGTAATAGCGTTATCCTTTGCACGTTATTAAGACCAGTTCACGGCCATCCTGTGCATTTGTAAGAGACCTGTTTCATCTACCAGTTCCTCCCTTTCTTGGGCAGAACACATTCCTTATCTTCTGTGTGGGTATAGAAAGACTTCGCTAATGAAGAAGGATCATCACCTTTGCTGTTCCCTTTCAGGTTCCCTGGAGGGATCATTACCTCAATACAATTGAGAGCCTGATTCAGGAAAGCACTTAGGTACACGTTTACTGAATTGGGACTTGAAGTTAGCGTTCATACTGTGGCTGTTTAAAATTTCTTTGCAGGATTGCATTTTAGGCACAGGTTATTAGAAAATCTGTTCAGAGATTTCTTTTTCAGAAAGAAAACATCTATAAGTGAGTGCAGGAAGGTGAGAGATTTCTTGAGGACCCACAACCTGCTTGGCCTCTGCCCAGCTTCTGGAGTGGTTGCACGGTTTGTTCACAGCTCTACCATCAGAACCAGCCTTTCATTAGTCTACAAAAAATAGATGCAGTATCTAATTCTGCATAGGCATCTATAACTCTGAAAAGGAAACATCGTCTCAGACTGTTCCCATTCCAGCATTCAGAAACTGCATCAAAAGAAACAGGAGGATACGGGGTTGCTCAACTCTAGACCAAAGTAGCAAACCAAAATTTTTCCCATAATTGAGTGCTTCAGTATCTATGCCGACTTTCTGCATACCTTTTTCTTCAGGCTGCTTTATTTTTCAACCCAATATTTGATTAAATGTTATTTTTACCTAATGTCAAAATGTTAAATCTATGGGATGCTGGTGGTTTTCTCCCTAAAGCTTCACCTTCCCAAGAATTTGGTGACACTGACAGGAAAGGGATCTTCTCACCAACACATTAGCTTGATCAGCTGTAAGAGATCAAACCAAGTGGTGTATCGAAGATGAGTGTTGCATACAGTGAAGAAAACCTAATAGCCTCACTCTGTCTTTAACAGTGGCCTAGTATGTATTTATATTTTGCAGCAGTTAGTATTTCAGCTACTGCATATAATAATCATCTGTGAACATACTTCATGCAAGCTCAGTTGTTAAAACTGTTGCTTCTCTTTACATTGTACCGAGGCAATTAACAGAAAGGAAATCGTTCCTCTTGGCAGGTATTTTGTCTCCAGTGATCTGGGGAGAAACATAAACTGTTTTAAGAATATGTAGATGGCAATTCAAGATGCTGTCTTATCAGGATTTCTCCTGGAAACAGCACTGAACCAGCAGCTCAGAGGGCTATGACAGCCGTCGAATGCATGGATACATAACTCAATTTCCCCACATTTTGCAGTTCTTTCTGTTCTGATTGTGAGCCTTTGATTTCCATTTTCACCCTGGGGTTAGGAATACAAGAGATGGCTGTACCGTGTCAGGAAGAAGGTCTGTGTAGCCTGATATCTTACCCTCAGGAATGGATGCCTCAGCAGGTGTGTAAGACAACAGTGATCATTCCACAATGCTTCCCCAGAATAGCTTCTCAGTCTCCGATTGTGGTGCGGGGATTTCCTCACAAAGACATAGTGTGTGGCTTGAACAGCTCACAGTCCTTTCTTCTTCAGTAAATTTGACCAGCCACATTTGAATCCATATCAATATTACTTCCAAATGTTTTGTGGCAACGTGTTTCACAATAGTTCACTCCCAGGAATTACGCAGTCTGCAAATCACAGTGCCTTCACTGCCTGAAACCACTGGTTTGATCACAGACACAACCATATCACCATAACCCTCACCCAGTTTTTTCTTCAGTAACTTTGCTGCAATTGTGCAGTGCTTTTTCTTCTGACTGGTTAACGGTGGCTCAGGGCTCTGACAGGTTTCTTTCACAAATTTCCTGAAAATTCTGGTGCTGGCAAGGCTCCAATCAGTAGCTGTGTGTTGGCAACTCATAAATTCCTAGGAAACAAGGAATTACATCACTGGGGAATACTCCTGTGCCTTTTATATTTTTATATATATTCTCTTGTACACATTATGTGTTATAGTCCCAAATGGCTTACATTTCAAGGCATGAAGCAGATTCAAATGGTCTCTCTTAAAAAAAAGTCTATCTAGCATAGAAATGTTTTTTTTTTCTTTCCTGCAGTGTAGAATTTCTATGCCAAAACCTATTAAAAGCAATGAAACAAAAATACTAAATTCTGCAGTAGCATGTTGTCTTGTGTTGCATTATGCATTGTGTGCTCTATCACATTATTGTGCTGTATGTCATGGTTTTTAGTTTGTTATAGGTTTTATATGATATACATATCATGACACTATGCTATTTTGGTCTTACTTGTTATTATCTTACTTGGTTGTTTGGTGAATTACGGGATTTGTAATTCCCAAACCCTGACTCATAAATAATCTCTGTTTGATGAGCACTGCATGCAGCAGTTCATCCAGTACTGAAAGTTACAAAGTCATGAATTATGGAATCCTCACAGTTTAGTGAAAAGACTCATAAAGCTAATCTGACAACAAATAAAATTTCTACTAATCCTACAGTACTTTTTGGAGTAAACTTCTGACTCTTCATTCACAAATCACCTTTATAAAGATGTAACCTTTAATTTGATGAGCTAGGAGATACTGTACCTAAACTATATCACAAGTGCCATATTTAGTAAGACCCCATTTGTCTGCTCCATGTAATTTGGGACAGAAAATGCTATGCTAGAGAAAAGGGAAAAACTTCTTTATGCTGGTCCAACCGTTTAAAACTCATTTTTGTAAAACGTAACTGTTTTAAGGAGCTCATTGGGCTGACATAGGAGCAGGATGCATAGTGGAACAAAGTTCTATATATATAATAAATGTGATTAATCACATGGCTCTCTCCACAGTAGTCTGCAAAAGCAATGCAAAAGCCAAATATATATTTTAGTTCTCGTTAGTTATATAAATATCAGAAGGCCAAGTATCACATCATTTACATAGGTCTAATTTATTTATTGCAAATTAAGACTACTGATAGATTTAGTAGCTTCTGTAAATCAGATAGCTGATCGTAGGTGACAGTACAGTTCTATAATTAAATGCTGTTTCTTCTGTCCAGCTATAGGTGATAAACTGTGGTGTTGAGTTCCGGAGCAAGGTAATAAATTACACCACACTTGAAATCAGGACACCCTTAATGGTATTGATACAGTGGAAGGGTTCGTCTGAGTATGTCTATTACTCAGTGGCTCAAGTAGTCAATGAATTGCAAAACGGAGCTTGCCTGATGGACTAGCATTGAACAGTTTTCTTCCTCTTCATTGAACAACATTTCAAGGATTTGCCTGGAGTGCACTTCAACGTCACATTTCGTTGTAATATGGTAAATCAACATCGATGCCTCTTTACTGGCATTTCAGTGGAGCCAGGCGAAGTGGACACGGCTTTGGTTGCTGGAAGTAAAACCTAAATGCAGTATCTCCAGCTCTGTTAAGACAGTGAGACATCTCTCTTCCCCTCTTCTGCTTACATCTTAGTATCCTTACCATCAGCAAAGAATCTGGAATTCTACAGTTTTAATTCATTTACAAACAACCCTGCTCACTGAACTCAAAGGCATCACATATGACCAGAGCAGAACTCTATGTTGAATATCACCAATACATTACTGTATGTAGTTCACCTTTACACATGAGCAGAGGGGTTTTTTTTCAGTCTCTTCTTGAGAATGTAATGCAGATTGAGAGGAAAGGTACGTGCTATACACTGTCTTTCTAGGTAATCTTACTTTTGCATATATTCCCTATTTCTTTAAAACTAATATTGCATTGAAATCAACAGTTATTCTTTGAATAGAGACAAATATAACAGGAGCAGGAATTAAAGAATCATAGAATCATAGAATCATTTCGTTGGAAAAGACCTTTAAGATCAAGTCCAAGTGTAAACCTAGCACTGCCAAGTCCACCACTAAACCATGTCCCTAAGTGCCACACCTACACATCTTTTAAATACCTCCAGGGATGGTGACTCAACTGCTTCCCTGGGCAGCCTGTTCCAATGCTTGATAACCCTTTCGGTGAAGAAATTTTCCTAATATCCAACCTAAACCTCCCCTGGCGCAACTTGAGGCCGTTTCCTCTTGTCCTGTCACTTGGTACCTGGGAAAAGAGACCCAGAGAAGAAAAGAAAAGATATGATTATGACTCTGGAGTTAAGGGTACCAATGTAGATATAAAATATTACAATCTGTATTTTGAATGAGACAATTAACCAGCTTCATGCCCTTGTGGTCACTCATGACCTTGTAACAATACCTATAAGAAAAGAAATTTATTCTGATATCGTAGTCAGGACTGTGACCCTTATTCGTGCTGAAATGTCCTTTACAAGCGGTTGATCTGAAATGGTTTGTTCTCCAGCTTGTGCTGGTTGATATATCCTGCAACAGCTCCACATCAGTAAAACTTGTTCATGTGCTGAGCATCCTTGCTTAACTCTAGAACCACGCTGGAGAATTTACAACTGAACTTACCAGCGGTGTGAAAGCAGGAAATCAGATGTAAGAGACTGTGCATGTCATACACAAAGGAAATACACGAGAGTGAGCAGTACTGTGGGTGTAAAACCTTTCACAATGCACATTTGAGATGAGGCCATCACTCATATACAAAGAAGGCGGGCATCCTAAGCAAGTGCTAATCACACATTTCCTTTTTGCACTATATTAGCCTCTCGTCTGGTATGTTAAATGGTTGAAGGCTGATGTTGCTTTTCCTGTCAACCATAGATTCCCATGCTTACACCATCCAAGTGTCCTTCCCCGTGAAGCCATTTTAAAAGCCCAGAAATATTTCTGTAACATTTTTCTCCATATATTTTCCATGCAAAATAACATTCTCAATGCAGAAATAACTTTCCAATGTGAATAATTTTGTGTCTTGGCACCTTCTGGGTCTATAAGTCATATTTTGTATCCCATTGGGAGGCAAAAATCTCATTTTAACCAAAGATAAAGTCAAATTTCTTCTCCCATGACTTCCAGAAAACAAAGTTCTGTAGATTTTTATATACAGAAGACAAAAATAATGACCCAGACTGAATATGGCTTATTCACGGCCTCAAGCCAAGACAAACATAGAAGGAAATTGTTAAGGAATAAGTTTGAGAGATGAAGATGATATTCTCATATAGGATAACTTCTTTTAAATGGTAACTGCCTAATGTTTTTTCTAGGTTTGAAATATTACAATCAGTCTGGGAAGAAAGGTTAGAGGGTATTGAGCTGGTGAAGTGGTCGAAGGCAAATAATATATGAATTTATTACATGGATATCCATAACTCATGTATAGTATATTTACTAGACAGAACCTTTTTTTTCCCTTTCCATTAGACTTCAAAATACAGAGAAAAATCAGTGTCAGCAATGACAACAACAAATGCACCCAGCTGCTATATATTTACAGACTGAGCAAGGTGGTGAAAAAAAACCCTATGAATATAAAATACATTTTTCAACTGAAGAGTTGATTGTATTTCTTTTTGGTCCCATTAAAGAAATATTAACACACTAGCTGACATATCATTTGAGAAGAGGCATGAGGGAAAAAGGGAGACATTTTGAGAGAGGAAAAGACTGAAGACAAGGTTTGTCCTATCAGACAGGTGGTATGAGTTGAGGTGAAAGTGAGGAGGAGAGTAACTTTGAAGATTATTCTGTGCATATAATACAGCACGCTGGGTGATCCATACTGTATTGCTGGATGCAAGGGGCTGCAAGTTTGGTCTTCAGACATAATATAAAATATGAACAGACGGAAAATTTGGGAGGAGAAAGAATTGTCAGATTTCTGAAGGAACACTAAAGAAGCTTGAACTTCACAGAGTGCACATCAGGCAGCTTCGGGAAGATGATAGGGTGACTTAGTAGAGTGGCAAGCCAGAAGAATGATTTTACTGGTTACGTTTTGAAGACTGTGGGATAATGTATGTGTTTTAGAAATTACAAGAACATAAGAAGAGCTGTACTGAGTCAGACCAAAGTTGCACTTAGCCCCTAATCTTGACTCCACTAATAGCCAATGAGACATGCCTAGAGAAAAACAGGGCAAATCTACAGTGAAGCTTTCCCAGAATAATCTCCCTTGCTCCAGTAATTTGTAGTTTAGTTTGTTCCTAGATGAGAGGGTGGTATCTAACAACTTTCAGTGGATTTTTCCCTCATGAAATATACAATTCCTTTTTGAACCCATGCAAACTTATTTTGCAGAGAGTTTCAAAACTTTACCACGTTGTGCAAGCAACCAACTCCTTCTATGTATTTGGCATCTACTCATTTTATTTGATGACTCTTAGTACCTTTATTAGACTAGAGTGCAATCATTCCTTGTTCAACATCTCCATATCATCTGTGATTTAATAAGCCTCTATCATACTCCTCTTCAGTCTTCTTTTCTTGCAGGATGAAGAACTGCAGCTCATTTGCTTGATCTTCATAGGAAACCTTCTCAAACATCTAACTATCCCTGCCAGGCTTCTCTGTACCTTTTCAAATTCCAGTTTATCCATATTAAGATGGGGAATTGTTTGGGAAGCAACAAGAGCCAGAGTCAGTAGTCATGATTTGCTCATACCAAGATTTATATGGTGACTTAATGCTTATTGCTTTGCTCTCTATTCTTTTCCTCATAATTGCAACATGCTCTTTTCTCTGACTGCTATTCATCATTTTATAGACCTACCTAATATAATCCCAAGACCTTGTTCTAAGAATTGGGTAAAAAATTATCACTCTGTATAAATTTGGGATTCATTTCCCATGTGCACCCTTTTATATTTATCTATAAGGAATTTCATCTGATGTCTTACTTCCCAGTCCTTCAGTGTCATGAAGTCTTTCTGTCACTGTGTGCAGTTGGTTTATCTCTCTTCTAACATTCATGATTTAATACTATTAGAGAGTTTTCTCTCCTTGTTATTCAGCTCTCTTTCTAGGACAGGATCTCACACCAACCCCAGTGACACTCCACGGGTGACCTCTGACCACTGTGAAGCTGTGCACTGTTATATTGTAGGAAGCTGTAAGTAAGGTAAAAGACGGCCACTTGCAGTGGAGGGGGAGCCTGAAAGACTGGCAGCAGTTTCCAACTTTTACTAACCAAGTGTAGTTGCTTTCGGGAAAAGCGGCATATATTTAAAACAGAATCTGCTTGTCAAATTCCTGATGTCACTCGCTGTTCAGGGAAGGCTTTGCATCTTCCCAAAATCACTAAAGATCTTTTCCCTGAAATACAAGCTGAAAAAGCAGAAATGCTGTTCAAAGCAAAATACCAGCTTAGCAAGTGAATTATGAGGTCTTGCTCCTTTGGCTGGTCTGGTAAGCTGTACTACATGAACTTTTACTTCTCCTTCAGTAACAGGGAGGCATCATAGAATCATAGAATCATTTACGTTGGAAAAGACCCTTAAGATCATTGAGTCCAACCGTAAACCTAGCACTGCCAAGTCCACCACTAAACCATGTCCCTAAGCACCACATCTACACAACTTTTAAATACCTCCAGGGATGGTGACTCAACTGCTCCCATGTGCAGCCTGTTCCAATGCTTGACAACCCTTTCAGTGAAGAAATTTTTCCTAATATCCAACCTAAACCTCCCCTGGCACAGCTTGAGGCCATTTCCTCTTGTCCTATCGCTTGCTACTTGGGAGAAGAGACCGACACCCACCTCACTACAGCCTCCTTTCAGGTAGTTGTAGAGAGCGATAAGGTCTCCCCTCAGCCTCCTTTTCTCTAGGCTAAACAACCCCAGTTCCCTCAGCCACTCTTCATAAGACTTGTTCTCTAGACCCTTCACCAGCTTCGTTGCCCTTCTTTGGACACACTCCAGCACCTCCATGTCTTCTTGTAGTGAGGAGCACAAAACTGCACACAGTATTCAAGGTACGGCCTCACCAGTGCCAAGTACAAGGGGGACGATCACTGCCCTAGTCTGCTGGCCACACTATTTCTGATACAAGCCAGGATGCTATTGGCATTCTTGGCCACCTGGGCACACTGCCAGCTCATATTCAGCCAGCTGTTGACCAACACCCCCAGGTTCTTTTCTGCCGGCAGCTTTCCAGCCACTCTTCCCCAAGCCTGTAGCATTGCATGGGGTTGTTGTGACCCAAGTGCAGGACCTGACCCTTAGCCTTGTTGAAGCTCATACCATTGGCCTCAGCCCATCGATCCAGCCTGTCCAGATCCCTCTGTAGAGCCTTCCTGCCCTCAAGCAGATCAACATTCCCACCCACCTTGGTGTCATCTGCAAACTTACTGAGGGTGCACTCAATCCCCTCATCCAGATCATTGATAAGCTATTAAACAGAACTGGCCCCAATACTGAGCCCTGGGGAACACCACTTGTGACCAGCCACCAACTGGATTTAACTCCATTCACCACTGCTCTTGGAGTCCAGCCATCCATCCAGTTTTTTTACCCAGCAAAGAGTACACCCGTCGAAGCCATGAGCAGCCAGTTTCTCCAGGAGAATGCTGTGGCAAATGTGTCAAAGGCTTTACTAAAGTCCAGGTAAAAAACATCCACAGCCTTTGCCTCATCCACTGAGTGGGTCACCTTGTCACAGAAGGAGATCAGATTAGTCAAGCAGGACCTGCCTTTCATAAACCCATGCTGACTGGGCCTGATCACCTGGTTGTCCTGTACATGCCATGTGATGGCACTCAAGATGATCTGCTCCATAACCTTCCCGGCACTGAGGTCAGACTGACAGGCCTGTAGTTCCCTGGATCCTCCTTCTGGCCCTTCTTGTAGATGGGTGTCACATTTGCTAACCTCCAGTCAACTGGGACCTCCCCAGTTAGCCAGGACTGCTGAGAAATGTCTGAGAGTGGCTTGGTGAGCACTTCTGCCAGCTGCCTCTGTACCCTTGGTTGGATCCCTTCCTGCCCCATAGACTTGTGTGTGTCTAAGTGGTGTAGCAGGTCGCTAACCATTTCCCCTTGGATTATGGGGGTTTCATTCTGCCCCCGTCTCTGTCTTCCAGCTCAGCGGGCTGGCTACCCCGAGAACAATTGATCTTACTATTAAAGACTGAGGCAAAGAAGGCATTAAGTACCTCAGCCTTTTCCTCATCATTTGTCACTATGTTTCCCCCCGCATCTGATAAAGGATGGAGATTCTCCTTAGCCCTCCTTTTGTTGTGAAAGTATTTATAGAAACATTTTTTATTGTCTTTTACTGCAGTAGCCAAATTAAGTCTAGTTGGGCCTTGGCCCTTCTAATTTTCTCCCTGCATAGCCTCACAACATCCTTGTAGTCCTCCTGAGTTGCCTGCTCCTTCTTCCAAAAGTCATAAACTCTTTTTTTTTTTCTGAGTTCCAGCCAAAGCTCTCTGTTCAGCCAGGCCAGCCTTCTTCCCCGCCAGCTCATCTTTCGGCACATAGGGACAGCCTGCTCCTGCACCTTTAAGATTTTCTTCTTGAAGAATGTCCAGCCTTCCTGGCTGCCTCCCTTCAGGACTGCCTCCCAAGGGACTCTGTCAACCAGGCTCCTAAATAGGCCAAAGTCTGCATCTGGAAGTCCAAAGTAGCAGTTCTGCTAACGCCCCTCCTTACTTCTACAAGAATCAAAAACTCTATCATTTCACGATCGCTGTGTTCAAGACAGCCTCCAGCCATCATATCACTCACAAGTCCTTCTCTGTTCCCAAACGACAGGTCCAGCAGGGTGCCTTCCCCAGTTGGCTCACTCATCAGCTGTGTCAGGAAGTTATCTTCCACACACTCCAGGAACCTCTTAGACTGTTTCCTCTCTGCTGTCTTGTATTTCCACCAGACATCTGGTAAGTTGAAGTCCCCCATGAGAACAAGAGCTAGCAATCATGAGATTTCTCCCAGCTGCTTACAGAATATTCATCTGTCTCTTCATGCTGGTGGGTGGTCTGTAAGAGACTCCCACCATGATATCTGCCTTGTTGGCTTTTCCCCTGATTCTTACCCATAAATACTCGACCCTTTCATCACCATCATCAAGCTCTAGACAGTCAAAACACTCCCTAACATACTCCCACCACCTCTCCTTCCTTGCCTATTTGTCCCTTCTGAAGAGTTTATTGCCATCCATTGCAGCATTCCAGCTGTGTGAATCACCATGTTTCTGTGATTGCAACTGTATCGTAGTTTTCCAGCTGCACAATGGCTTCCAGCTCCTCCTGTTTGTTGCCCATGCTGCATGCATTGCTGTAGATGCACTTCAGTGGGCTACTGATCCTGCCACCTTTATTGGGGGACAAGCCCTAATTCCTGTGTGACTGTTCTCAGGTGCTTCCGTGGTTTCTAACAAATCGATAACCCTTACATCTTTGCTGTTGCATGGATCTCCATCCCCTGCCTCCACTGAGATGGCTAAGGTGCTGCACGCATTAGTACAGGGACATTTCAAGATAAGCTCTGGGACTCAGGTTGAGGAATCCTCTTTCAAAGCGCAAATTATGGTAAACAATGTGAAAAGTAGGTGAGCTTAGTCTGAGAGTAAACAGACCCATACTTAACTGACATCAAAAAGATGTGTTTCTTCATATATTATTTCCTGTTCATTTATACTATGTCTCCCCTTGTCAACGTTTTCTAGAGTGTAATGCCCACAACAGCATCCAGTGCTCCAAATGAGGCCTCACAGGCTCTGAGTGCAATGGAATAATTGATTCTCTTGCCCATTAATACTTCCCATAATAAGATTTACCCTTTTCTGCAGTAGAATTCTGCTGCTTGTTGCAGGAAATCTACATCTGGGAGTTAAGTGCAGTAAATCAGACATAACCCATAGCTTAGGAAGACCATGGAAAAGGAAGGCAGTTACTTGTGTTAGGAACATACACAGCCCCATTGAAAGTCATCAGGAAACAAAATGTACAGTAAGACAAGCCCAAGAAATTCTGGAGGAGGATAAATAGCCAGACTACAGGAAAAGAAGACAGCAGTGGTTTTCTGGATTAGCCATTAGTGTTTTGTCCCACAGATGGGTATGTGAAGAGATTCATTCAATTGCCCTAAGAAACAAAGATGTAGAAATAATAAAACAAGGAAAGAAAAACTCAGCATCAACATAAGATAAAAAGCCTCACTAAAAGTATTTCCTCTTGAAAATGACCTTTTTTCTTTCTAGAATTCCCAACATTTTTAATGTGAAAATTTGAATTTTCAGGATTTTTGCTAAAAGCTTATGTCGGGGAAAAACTTTGTGAAGCAATCTGATCTTTTTTCAGATTCCGCACAAAACACATTTTTTATCAAGTCCTCTTAACTACCCTATGCACAGAATAAATGTCTGACCTTCAGGTATGGGTTTCCCAGGATACTCAGTTATGACATGCATGAAGGAAAGCACTGTACTTGGGGTCTAGCTTGGGCAAGGCCGGACCCTTTTCTGGTAGTGACAAATGTGGTAAGCATCAGACACAACAATCAGTCATGATCAGTAAGTGCAGCTAAGAAATGGGAAGGCAGATTTGACCTTTACCACCTCTTTGCGCTCCCAAATGCCAGAGCAGTTGAAGAATTGCTCTTGTTTCATCAGATGGGACATTAATCTCTGTCTGGTCTTTTCAGCTTGTTATGTTCCTTTTACTGGGATAACGGTTATGTGGGTCTGGTGAAAAGCCCCATCGCAACAGATTCTTCACGGGCTTTTTATAGCTTTCTCACTAGTGATGAAAAGAAATATTACAATGGAGCCAAAAATTGGCTCAGTAATTTTAGTGAAATGTTCAACATGATTTCAAAAAAGTCTCCCTGTAGGGTCTAACTCATGGTCTCAGAGGGAGCCTGAGACCTTCCCCTGCTTCTGCGAATGCTGAGTGCTCCTCTCCTAAACTGAAAATTCTTGTTAGGTATTACAGCTTGTGATGACTGTAGGATGTCTCACTCCCATCACAAACTGAGCAAAATATCAGCAGTGAGCACAGCAGCACAGTTATATTCTCTCCAACACAGTCTTAGGAGTCTGCAGTGTCATTTAAAAACTCAAAGGAGCGATAATGCTACATGGTGTATCAGTGAGCTTCATTCCATGAGTGTCACCGAGTGTGTACAGAATTCACCTCACTCTACAAAAATATGCATGTTGCCAGGACATTGAGACCAAAGAGTCTTAAAGGTTTTGAACCTTCCCTATGTTCACTGTCCATTTCCATGTATTTTATCAGCCACCATAAATTCCCCCACATAAATGAATGACTAAAATACATGCAACTCAGGGAACAAAGCTTCTGCTCAGCTCCACTAAAAATTGCAGTTTTAAGTAACTGGTGAGATTACCTGTGATTTAATGTGACCATGGTTTGAGGCAAATAAACAGCTTCATAAGGTTCTTCCATTTAGCAGAAATGTGGGTGGCAAGGCAGCACAGACTGGCACCTGATGGCTTGTCCAAACAGCGAACCTGGCTTGCACGGATAACGAAAAATGCGAACATTTAGCTCTGCAAGTGATTTATTTCTGAATTAATTACTATATAGAAAGTCACAGTTCCTCTAGAATGATCTCTCTACTCAATCCCATATCCGTGTCGTTTGACCTCAGCTGCCTTCACAGGTGACTCACAGTTTTGGAAGCTCCCTGGTGAGACAGTATCACTGCAATGTGAGCGATGCTCTCAGACAGCTATTCTGGCTCAAGAAATGGCCTTAACCTGCTCGCGTGGCATTTCCCCCTCAAACAGCTCTTCCAGTCTTCTACAGGAGGAGGACTGTGAACTACATAGAAGTGCCTCATGGACTGGGTTTGCCATGTAGGCCACCAAATGAACCTGTTAACTTCGACCATCCCAGTGGAAGCCTGTCTAACTTGGGTAATGATGATTGCCCTCAGAAATTATTATTATTTTCTTAATACTTGACAGTTATTAAAGTTAGAAAGTTTTTCCTAAATGTCCTTTGCTATGAATTAAGATGCATGCTGCCTCTGCAGAATGAACTGGGAAAAGTTAATCGTTACTTCTTCAAAACAAAGAAATTATCTGATTAGGTAGTTGAAGAGTGCTATTGGGTTCCCCCTCAGCACTCTCTTTTCTAGCCTAAACAAGCCAGATTATTTCGTGTTCTCAAAAGCTTTTGCCAGCCTTGTTCCTTTTTGCTCATACATCTCTAATTAGTCTGTGTATGGAAGTCTATGGCAGTAACTGCACGTACTTGTGCATTCATAAATAAATATGAATAAAGAGAAATAATTTAATCTCAGCTTTTTCCACTGTCATGGTGTTAGCTGTACATTTACTAAAATTCACTCTCTTCTATCATCCAAGTCTTTAATGAAGATAACTCAGTAACTGTAGATTCAGTACAGACTCTGCTAGGAGCCTACTCAGCATCTCCACTCAAACTGACTGAATACTTTTGGGAGTGATTTTCCAATCTGTCATCCACACATCATCTTTTGCTCATTGTGTGTATCTGAAAATGTCACATCGGGCCTTACCAAAAGCCAGCAGAACTCATGAGGTACCATTATGTCACATCCCCTGTATCTACTAATCCATTACTTCTTAAGGAAAGTGAATAAAATGATTTAATGGGATGTGACAGATTGCTGGACCCAACAATTTAGCAGTCTGAGAACTTGAACAAGCTTCATGAGTGAGGATTATACCATGCTTTTAAAAGGGGACATAAACTATCAGACTTAAAAGCATTAGCCAATCTCTCTCTCACAGAATTAAAACACTTTCCCATGCTCACAGCATCCCACAGTGATTGCCTATGAGGTTAATGGTGCCTTCTTTAAATATCAAAGATGACAACCATCAGACAGAAAATACTGCCCTGGATGACCTATGGATCTGTTTGTTCCTGTGGTGCAGATGGGATGTGAAAGAGGACCTTTGAAATACTTTTCAAAGTATTTTTTTCAAAGTACTTTTATGGGTTCGTTCACATTCCAAATATAAATTCCTATACAGTTACTTGGAATACAGGCAAATATGTTTAATCCCTTCACCTCTTCACCTGGAGAGGGCATTGCACTAACAAAAAAGAAAGGCACATGTTGTGTTGACAACAGCCATATGGCAGAACAGATGCTTTCATTTGCAAACCAAAAGATGCTTATCCAGTACTCTATAACACTAGCTTTTTTACAACACTCAGTGCTGTGTTCTGTTTCAGGCCCTACATTACAAGAATGAAGTGGCTGAACTGGACACTATTCAGAGAGCTGGATGAATGCTCAAAAGTCAGGAAAACATGACCTAAGGAAATAAATTGAAAGGAATGGATTGTTTAGCCTAGCAAAGAGGAAATTGAGGGTGGACATGACAGGAATCCTGAAATATGTAGGAGGTTGCTGAAAGGAGAAAGGTAGATTTTTCTGCATACCCATCTGGGTTAGGTCAACAAGCAATGGACTTCAGTTGTCTTTAGGGAGATAAAGGTAAGTTGTCAGAGAAAAAAACAGTATTCACAAGGCTACTGAAATAGACATGAAATCTTTATTCTTGGAAAGTTTGGGGTTTGGGGTTGGTTGGATTTTTTTTTTTTAAATTTGAAAAAGCACTACTAGGACAGATTTGTATGGAGCAGGAACATGGACTAGGTGAGACTCGCTGGAAGTTCCTTAAGCCCTGTTTTCTGTGATTCACTATGCTACAGTGTTCACCCCACAGCTGTGGCTCCCTGGCCATAACTTCATCCCTTTACTGAATGCAGTGGCAAACATCAAATTGTCTGTCAGCTTAGCTGTTGCAGCGATGGCAGTGATGGTACCAGTGTGTCAGTTCTGGATAGCCTTCCATGTATGTTGTTTATGACACTTAGATTCGAGACCCTTTTTCCCCCTGTTTTACTTCAATACTTGGGAAGAATTGGGATTTACCTACTTTTGCACACAATGAGACTGAAAGCTGAAGATTTCAGGGCACGCTTCTGTCAGAAGCAACCTGAGTCCGACAGCTCCCCATTTTTGAAGATTTGCTTGCTTTGCTGTTGAGTACACTCACTTTAATTCACAGATCTGAATGTTCAAGAACTACAAGATCATCTCACCTGGCCTTTTTTGTTTCATCTTTCACTCTCCTACTGAGACAAATCAAATCTGTTTGCCTAAATACATTCAGCCTTTTCCCTTCAATTCTAGGGAAGGGGAACAGCACTTATTTTAGCATGACCCAAAGAGAATCCATCCAGAATAAAAGTGTTAAATACGTTAGCAGTACCAGTTCTTAAAAAGGAGAGTTGAACCAGGAATGGAGTTTAGTGGCTTTTCTTTAGGGGATAGTGAATCTCTTCATGTCAGCAATTTACTTTGCTTTGTCATATTTGTCTTCCTTGAACTGCACAGGGTGGTTTTTATTTCGAGTTTCATTAACGAATCCAAAGTGGAAAGAGAGCTGCTGTGTTAATCAATAGCCGAAGGAAATAAATCTCTGCTCTTTCCTGCAATGTGCTGCTGCACGATGTGCTTTCCTTGGGAGAGTTTTATTCATGACAGAAGCCAGCCATCTGCTGGAGTGCTGCTGCAATAGCCCTTTCTAGGCCTGCAGGACAAAGCCGCTTGCTGATGTTTGAAAAAAATCCAGTTTTTTCTTCAAACTTTATGAAAAATAAGCAGCTTGGAAAAGAAGGTGGGGAAACCATGCAGAGATCCCTTAAAAATAGGCCATTAGGCAGGTGTTAAATGCTGACGGAGGTGAAAATGTCTGTGATGAGCGGGGATAGAGCACAAAACATTAAGCACAGATTCACCATCTATCTGCATGGTGAAAACCTAACCAATGAAAACCAGAGCACTGAACCAGCTGCTCCTCAGACCTTCGGAGGAGAGGAACTAGAACAATGTCCTGGTGTGGAACCCACCAGGAGGAGCCAACCAAAAACACTCCTTCCCCAGAAAGCCATGCCACCTGAACAGTTTGTTGCCTAAAGGGGTACAGGATTTATCATGGGAAGACCATTTTGGGATTGTGTAAAATTTAGGATGGAAGGTTTTAAGGGGATTATGGAAATGTGCAAAAGGTATTATGGGATGTTTAGAGGAAGAACCAAAGGTGGGGAAAGGGAGGGATTGAGGTGAACCAGGGAGAAACAAGAGCAGAGAAATAAAGGGAAGAGGAGCTGGACATGTGTTACCCTGTTACTGGTGAGTATATTTCTCTCACTGGACAGACAGTCCTTGATCACCGAAGTCTATCCTATACCCTCATGAAAGCCTATTTCCGACTACCCTCTCTATTCTAAGTGTACATGTGTCAACGCTAGTGAGCTGCGAGGTGGGCTGGCTCACGACGGATAAGAGGTCTGAGTGCCAGCAACTGGAGGAGACCATGGTCCAGGAGCTGGGTACTGGGCAGACTAGGGGTCCCAGCTGCTAGAGAGACCCACATCATGTGTGTATATTCCAACAGCAGCCTTCAATCCTGATCAGCCAGAGGAGAGGAGAGGATTGAGCCATCTTTGTTCATGTTTCTGTGAGTGCTGGGTTTGTTCATGTGGACGTCAATAAAAAAAATAAAAGTAATTTCTGTCTGCATTAGTCTGTGTGTCTGGGCATGTGTGGAGTCTGCAGTGTGTGTGTGTGTGTATGCATGTGTATGTGTGTCTATTGGGAACACATGCTCAGCCTCGCTCCAGGCTGGACCTGGGGACACAGAACCACAGCAGCCTCGCAGCTATTAGGCTGAGAGAGGAGGAAACCCTCCGAGTCCTGAAGCCCAGCAGGTTTGGCTACCTCTGACAAAATGGGAGTGAAATTCCAAGTCTGATCCTTTGGTAACTAAGGCCAGGAGAGAAATTATCAAAGGCACCTAAGTGACTTCACAGCATGTATTCAGTTTTCAAAGGTAAGTGAAGGAGGAAGGAGGAGGCAGGTGGAATGAATTCACCGTCATGTTCAGCTAGGAAACTAGGACTGTGGTTTTATTCTTTTCCTGATGGAATCTGTAGCTCCTGGTCCCAAGCTTGTCTTTACTACTTGCCACCATGGCCAGGTAAAGAAGGGATTAGGTTATCTCTCCCCTGAATGCTCTGCTCTTTGCTCCAAAGTTCAAGTGGCTATTTAGTAACGGTGTAGGAAGCCATCTCTCAGGAGCAAAAGGCTGAATATACTGTTTCAAGGCGAAGCTGATTAGCATCTTTACTTGGGTAGAGAGGTGTATCCTGTTAGCTAATGGGGCTGAAATAATAATGACTTGCTTAATAGTCTCCGGCAGGAACCTGGTGCAGCACTGCTTAGAAATGACAGCTTGATGATAGGACAAACTGGTTGATTTACCAAGTGAATTACCACTGGAAGTGCACCCAGACCTCAAACTGTGATTTTTAACTTAACACCAAAGTTTCCTTCCCGCCCACACAACCCTGGCTTGCTTACATTTTCATTACCTTCCACTGACAGATCTCTAAAATGAGAAAATGATGAACAGGGAAACCTGGTGATGGAAAAACATTAATTGAATTAAAGACATGAAAAAGGATGCTCACTTTCAAGAGGAAAAATAAAAAAAGTCTTCCACATCTCTGTTCCTAATACAGCAGCCTTGGGTTGCTGGGACTAAGAGGTTATTAAAGATGGCTTTGCATTCTGCTGCCTGCGGATATAGAGATTGCTCTGCTGATTGGGTAAGTAGACCAGGGACTATCACTGGGTTTCCTGTCTATGCAGGAGTGGTAGCGCTTCTCTCTGTGCATCCAGCTTGGCATTGGCATGGCCGCTGGGTCTTTTCATAGGTGGCAAAATAGTCTTGCAGCTAAAAAGTGGCCTCTGGAAAAACAGTAAATCCAGAGCATAGTCCCTGCCATCCACATGAGCGTCTTGGGACAACTCTGGAGTGTACCGGGCATACAGGGTGTCCATGCACAGACATTGGCAGTGGGGGCTGCAGGGCAGACTCTCTGAGGAGAGGCCGGGGCTGCCCCGTGCTGGACACAGCCGGTTCCAGCCGGTCCCAGCCGGCTCCAACGGCCCCACCGCAGGACACAGCCCAGCCCCTCAGCCAAGCTGGGGGCGCCTGGGGGAAACCAGGTTTCAGCAAGGGCCAAAGGCGGCACAGGCAGAGGAGGAGGAAGGCAAGGAGCGAGCAGCAGCAGAGGGAGCCCGAGGGCGGAGGAGGAGGAGGAGGAGGAGGAGGAGAGGAGGAGGAGGGCAGGAGGTGCTGCAGGCCCGGAGCAGGGATCCCCTGCAGCCCTGGAGAGAGCCCGCTGGAGCAGAGAGCCACCCTGCAGCCCGGGGAGGGCCCCACGCCGCAGCAGGGGGATCTTTCCTGCAGGAGCTGCGGCCGTGGAGAGCCCAGGCGGGAGCAGGTTGTCCCTGAAGGACTGCAGCCCGGGGCAGGGCCCGCGCTGGAGCAGGGAGACGTGTGAGGAGGGAGGAGCGGCCGAGAGGGGCTGGGATGGCGGAGCGCAACCCCCATCCCCACCCCCTGCGCCCCTCGGGGGAGAGGAGTCGGGAGTGAAGGGGTGAAGCTGGGACTGGGAAAGACCCTTGGGTAGGGGGAAGATGGTGTTTTAATCTTTTTGCCTTTGGTTCTCACTATCAGAATCTGTTTTAATTGGAAAAAAATTAATTTTCCCTGTTTCAAGTCTGTTTTGCCCTTGACAGTAATTGGTAAGTGATCTTCCTTTTCTTATCTCAATGCACAAAGTGGAAATGGAAATGTAAGGGGAAAAGCTCCCCCAAACTTTCATTTTGCAGCAAATTAACAACAGGAACTCCACACTTCCTTCTCCACTAAGTGATCAGTAATCAAGCAACTACTTTTCAACATTTTTTCCCCCACACGCCCATGCTAAGTCTGCACCTACGTCTTAAAATATGCAGCCTGGATAAAACAAACACTAGCCAAACAAGTCAGCTGAGTCACCTGCGGTCAGGATTGCAGAGAGGATGTAGCTTACACGATTCGAGTGAATTCCATCTAGGACATTTTGGGTTTTGCTTTTGAGGTGGTTTTCGTGCCTTCAGTGTGAGCTGAGATATCTCTCACTGTGCATTTGACTCACCTCTTAACATACAGTGTAGTACTATTAGAATAAATCCCTGTTCAGGTGTCTGTCAGGAGTTAGATAGGTGTAGCTGCAGGAGGCCTAATAAAAGATTGCCTCAGAAATTCACTGAAGTCTTGCTGATAGATTCCCATTGACTACAAAACCAAATGAAAAGTCTTGGTCACACCAAGACCTCATGTGCTCTTTGCTCGTCTCAACTTTATTGGACTTTCTGGATCTTTCTTGCCCTAAAAACCTGGCTGATGCTTTCACATGGTGCTTGCATGCTGGTTTCTGTTTCTTACTGGACCAGAAACACTCAAAAGGCCTTTCAGAGCTCCTGTTCCTATTTGCAGCAGGAATTAGCAAGAAAAGAAGTATGAGGAAGAAAAATACACCATGTGGTTTGTACCTCTAACAGCTTGTCATTTGGGTTTGCTTCTGGGTTTAGCTGGAGGCTCCACACATCCTTTATTTTAACTGAACCAATTTCAACTTCCGCTGCTACAATAAATTTCTGGAGACAAAAGAAGTGTCAGCAGCCTGCCCAGGGTAGAAGCCTATGTACTCAAGGAACAGTGTTAAAAGTACTCCCTGCTAATGATTTTCCAGCACTGCTCCTTTTATTGACGTCTCTGCTGCAGTTGCCTGAAAGCATGTCACCCCCAAGGCCTCAGTGAATATTCAGAGGAAATTATTATGTTTAAAATCATGTCTCTCTCAAACTGAAAATTAAGGCAACCTGTTGGTACAAACGGCCTGCGAGCATTAGCACATTGATCCCAAAGGCAAGCATGGTGCCAGCTCATTTCTGAAGTTGTAAGGCTGTTTTCCAAGAGTTTAATGTGCCCAGGTTACATGAGCAGGAGAAATCAGAGCCAGCGTTTATGGTCTCCCAACCCCACACTGACAACTAGAAATCCCGTTTAGAATAACAGTATTTTCCCTACTGTTGCTAATTGCTGAGCTCTTCTGGAAGGAACCTTACTGCTGCTTAAACTCCAAGTCAGTCAGTACCAGTGGGATCACAGACTCTCGTGTGGGATCCTGCTCCCTGTGATTCACCCCAGAGAAGTGCATGGACAGAGTTTAGTGCAGAGTCTTTGATTCATTATTAGTGGGCCCAACTCAGGTTCCTCCAGACTTGCATGAACTGCTAGATGGAGACTTTGACTGGGATTTTTAAAACTTCCAGTCTCCACAATTTGAAGAGACAGGGAAAAGTTTACAGCAAGCACGAATGGCAGTCAGAGTGAGGACACTCTCTGGAGACCTTCTCGGTTCCATGTTTGTGGTTCTTATCTTTCCCTTCCTCTAGTCTGTTGATGACTACATTGTCGTTTCCTATAATTCTCCACAAAATCCATACGGCAATCACTGACAATGTAAGGGCAATTGCAAAGGGAATCTAATAATAAGTTATAATAAAGATAAAAAATCTTAGTCTGCTGCTCCAGGTCCTCACTTCTAAAAGCTTTTCTGAATCTCTTCTCTGTTGTTTTGCCTTCCATCCAAGACTGAGTTTTCCTGCTGCAGGCTGAAAGGAGAAAGAACTGCAAGCAAACACCCAGGCAGTGTCTCCAGGGACATTTCTGCACATTGTAGGGGACAGCCAAGACATTTGGCTATTTCATAGTGTTCCCATCTGTTTCAAGTCGTGACTGGGATCCAGTTATCTCTGGGTTGTCCTCTTCACACTTCCAGTGAGCCACCGTGTCTGGCTCTAGAGGCCTATGAATCAATCAAGAATTTGCCCTTTTTTCCTCATCCCAGGAAGTGTTATTCTGCTGTGCTATGAGGCCTGTAGAACTCTCTGGGGGTGGAAGGTGCTATTTATGAAATATGCACTATTCCTAAATTAGATAATTGTGCCACTAGTCTGCAACTTTTGCTCATGGCTCTGATTTGGAAAGGATCTCACTATTCCACTTGCTCTGTGTTTGTTGTGTCCGCCCACTGTCTCTTTATTTTACACTGAGGCTAAAAAATCTTTGGAGTGGAGACATCTTTGTGTCCTGCTTTTCCACAGCCTAGGGGAAAGGGATGGAGCTTGCTTTTGCAATACAGAAAAGAAATTACCTCCTGGGTTCCCGAGTTGCAAAAACATTGGAAGTAAAGGCAGAAAAGTGGAATATACAATCAAAGAGGTTTTCTCTTGGAACCACCTACTGAACAGATAAATAGATATGTATCCTTAAAGCACTATTTCTTCCTTTATGAACTTTATTTACATAAGAATGGATCCCCTTATTATTTAGTTGCTGGATTTTTTCCCTTTATACTCAATATTTGAGAATGTTTTTACGGGTCAATTAGATCTCAGCTCCACTGATTGTGTCATCCCCAGTTGAAACACGTTACTGAGTCAGATTTTTTCTGATGTCAGTCTGAACACAAAGCAACTGAATTGACTTCAGGGAGCCATGCTATACGTACAGTGTGTAAATGGGAGCAGAGCTTGGTTCCCCTCCACGATACCCACCTTGATGTGGCCAGAGTTCTCTGGTAAAAATCCCTCTTTTGCCCTAATCTTGCTTTTTCAATGGAAGTCTTCTAAAATTGCATTTGCCCTCTGAATGTTATTTTATGTGTGCACAGGACTGCTTTTTCATTACTCACTTTATACACTAGCAAGCATTAGATAACATTGAGTCACACCTATTTTACTAGCAAAAGGCAACATTTTGGGAGCATCCTGCTCTAATAGTTTGGATAAGTACGAGAGTTCCCCTGATACTACCACATTGATACAATTTTCCATTATGGAAAACATTTGACTTTCATCACATTTCAGACTGAATAGATTTAAAACCATAGTAGAGCAGGATACAGATTCAGAACGGAGAGTGCAGCATGATATTCCCTAGACTGCTCTTCCAGCTAACACTGGCCAGGCATTTCTAAACCAAAGCCACCATTCTTCTTTAATATACAGAAGTCTAAGGATGGAGCCCAGATTTTTCAAGTGTTTGTATCATGTCACAGAGCCCACTGTGTTCCTTGGCACTTTGATACGGTAGTTTATTGCCTTTAGAGTATAGTTTAGACACACTTTAACATGATAGAAGTGCAGTCAGTCACCAGAATGAATGTGTTCTTCCCTGTCCTTGCCTCCTTCGTGCTGACACAAGCAATGCTGAAGCCATTCAGTAAATCAAGACTGGGACAGATCCCAGTTGAAAACTCATCTTTTGGGGGAATTTGCTCTGTTAAATTTGCTGTTCCAGGTCACTGTGCCTCTGTTTGAGAAGCAGTGCCAGCATAAGGGAGTGGTGGGAAGGTCTAACCAGCCCAAAAAGGCAGGACAGCATGCATTTATATTGGACAGCAGCCTGAGTTAAAATGCTGCACCCAATTCCTGTATGAATTTCTCAAGATTCAGCTTCCGCTAAATTTTTTATATCTTTTTTTTTCTCTTCTTCTTAAAGAACCTTGGATAAACTACAGATCAAACTTTTTCCCTGTTACATGGAAGGTAACTTTCCCAGAATTCAGATTAGCCTTCTAGCACTTTTCCAATAAGTGAAGATGCTTTTTGAAGCATAGGACACAGAGCATGAAATTCCATGTAAAGCTGGATGCTGGATCCTGGAGACACCATTTCAGCAATGACCTTGCTAATGCTGGAGGTGGAAAAGTTTTTTAGTCCCTTCCCCTAATCAAAAGTCTCCTGCCCATGCATCCAACAACAATTTGCCACTGCAGCCACAGGACGAAGTTGGGAGCTCTAAGTCCTTTTCAATCTCAGTGTTTTACATTTTTGAAGCAACACTTCATCATTTGTTCCTGGACACACGATTTAATGCATTTAGTTGCATTAAAAGAGCTAAGTAAAGGACTAGAGCAATAGCAAGTCATTCTGATACATGTAGTGACCTTCCCATGGTTCCAGACAATTGCAGGTTGTTCATCCTAGTAGAGTTGTCACTGTATTTCCAAGGCAGGAGTCTCAACCAGGTGGGCTCAAACACCCATTTGAGGAACCTTCTTACGTCATGGCTTAACGAAGGGCAACAGCTTCTCAGGTGAGCCAGGCTGAACTCAAGAATTCAGCTGTTCTCTCATGCCGTCCCTCTTCTGCTGTAAACTGCAAATCTTAGTAGCATTTTCTTTGGAGATCACATTAATACTCTCTGGAATACTGTCTGGCTTGGAACTTGTGAGATGCCACCAGAACACGTTGGGATTGCAGTTTCGTATTCACAATTAAGTAGGTACAGTGAGTCAGAGACGCAGTTGACTTTATGAGTTAAATTACTATTTCTCCTTACTGCCCAGACATCACAAGGACATATCTCTCGCATTTTTTATTTCTGGCTTAGCATCTAATTTTAATTCCTTGCTTTGTGTTGAACTATTACAACGGTCCTTATTCAACTTGAATTATCTGGCCTGCATAGCTTTGAGCCTTCATTCCCCAGTTACTCTCACCATAGAAAATTGACAGATAAACTGGTGGCAAGTCACAGGGTGACTGATTTCTATAAGTGCTGCTACTGCTGCTGTGACAAACCTGGGCATAGTTTCAATTGTGGTAGTGTCTGTTTTCTCTTCAGCAAGAAATACGCAAGAATGAATTCCAAAAGAATCTCTGGATGATGGCTTTTCTCTTACTAGGAGAACAATCAAGGAACACCATCTTGTTAGAATGTCATCTAAAAAAAGTTTCACATTTTCTGGTATTGTTGGAATGCAGAAAAAGACTCAAATAGTTTTCAAGACCTTGTCTGCTGTCTTTGGCTGTCTTCATCATGTACATAAAGGAAAGAATAAAAGGCAAAAGTAGACTTACCTCTTTTCTATAATGAAGGTGCTTCGTTCTTCTTTTCTCCCACCAACCCCAGCATGTTTAAAGGCTAAGTTCTGCTGTTTCTAGCCACCTTCTGTTTTTCCAAAGGCATTCATGTATTTTTGCCAACTCTTGTAATTTTATGGCAAATCTCACCATTGTTTTTTTAACTCCCAGCTTCTAAGATCATTTGATAAGCAGAAGAGACCACCTTTACTGAAAAACAAATCAAGCAACCAAACAAGTGAACTACCAGAAGACAGTGAACATCCTAACTTTTGCTGTAAAAGCCATTTACAAGGAAAATCTCATTACATGTTAACCTTAATAATATTTGCACTGTGCTAGCATCTCTGGCAGCTTGTCATAATAGCTGTTTAAAAAAACCACAAAATAGTTTTTACTCCCTAAAAAGATTTCTGGGACTAAGTTGAGACTGTGCATGCTTGGTTTATTTTGTATTATACATAAAAATAATATTAAGTCTTCGAAAGATGACGATGATCTTAAAAGGTGACCAAAGGTGAACAGGTAAAAAGTGCAAGACAGAGCTGTTTGAGACAAGACAATGAAAATATAAGGATTACCTGTTCCTCCCTTTACCAAGAAATTGGGAAAGAACAAACAAAAGTAGGTCTGAAGAAATCAAGGAGAAGCAGTCATCTATTAGGTGCTGCCTTCTGAGGGATTCAGTGAATATCTTGACATTAGCTGTAATACAATGAAGAAGAATCAGTGCAAAGTGAAAAGTTACGTTTATTGTACATTTTTGCACTACATGGCTTGGTTAGTAGCCCTGCAAGTGGACAACTGAAAAGATAGACCATACAATATAGGAAAATAGAGGTTGAAGGACATTACAGATCATCTGGCCCTTGTCGTGTCTGAATGATTAACTCTTCTGAAATCACCCTTGGCAGGTGTTTGTCTGAAGTATTATTTAAAATTTCAATGACAGAGATTCCCATCTCTGTAAGCAGCATTCTTCAGTGTTTATTGTCCTTAAAAGTATTTCTCCTTTTCTGACTTAAATGTCTCTCGCTAAATCTTAAGCTAATTATTTTTTGGTTTGCTAACAATGGATATGAAGGACATTTTAGTCTTGTCTTTCTGAAACAAACTTGCCACAGCTGAAAGTGGGGAGGCTGTATTCTCAGGAGCAAATGATGCTATTTCTTTTCGTCTTGCCCCAGATACAATATTTTCTAGGTTCCTGTTTTTCTCTTGGTCCCTCCACCCAGTCCACATCCAGATTTTTCCTGCGTGGTCCACATGTGTCTTGAAAAGTTGTATTCCATGCTGGACTCAGGACTGTAGCTGGGGCCTTTCTAGTGTTGAGCAGAGTAGGAGGATATTTGCCCTATGACCCACTTGTTTGAGCATCTAAGAAATGACAGAGGTGTTCAACAATATTAACTTATTTTCACTTTGTGGTCTACTAATGTCTCCAGACACTCTTCTGAAGACTTCTATCTAAGCAGTCAGTCTAAACCATTTTACTGGGTAGCTGTTGTGTCTAAATCTTCTATGCATTACATGGCGTGTGATATTCAGTCTTCATCCACCTGGATGATGTCTCCCAAGGCCATCCTTCGAGTAGACTGCCTCCTCGCAAAAGAGCTTCATCCATTTCCCCTTGCTTTGCTCCTCGTTCCTTCTGCTTTTTGGCCACATTTTCAATGAGCTTGCTTGCCTCACTGAGGGTTTTTTGTGTTCGTTGACCTGCAGATTTCTGCTTGCCTTCTCCCACACTTGAATCCGTGACCTTTAAGGGTTGGCTTTCCCATGGTCTTCCTGCTGCTCTTTCGTGTGCCTTACTCTGAATCGGCGCCGAGAAACATTCTGGCAAGGATCAGGGTTGCTGTCAGGGCTGTTAGGCTCTTCGTGCATGTCAGATACCTGGAGAGTGGGGATTAATGGCTTACGGAGCGTCTTGGGAGCCTCTTCGATACCTGGTTGTTTAGTCAACTTAGAGGTTGTCTCTGGAGGCAAAATAATTTGAATTTCTCCCAGGGGTTTGCTGCTTTTAGGGAGTAGAGGTTCATCTTTATTCTCCAGAGCAGCCTTTTCACTCAGCTTTATCTTTTGAAGGTTTTCCAGCTCCCCCTGAGCCAGATTCTTTACCCTTTTCACATGGGGTTCATTGCTTATGGACTTAATAACCGTCAGCTTCTGAGCAGCCATTTGGACTTCTCTCTGGATGCTCATAATCTTTTGGAGCTGGGCTTCTTTTGCTTCCACAGGGATCTCCAGAGGGGCCAACTTCACCGGCCTCTTCAGGGTGATGTTCTCTGTGCTACACAACTCATTTGCACGATGCAGGCTGGGAGACAAAGCTCCCTCTTTTTTCACCTTTTCTGGCCACAATTTTTTCTCTCCCTGGGACAGCCTCTTCTCTGAAATCTTTGGAGAAGGAGGTTGGAAACCAAGGTTTCTATGTTCACTTCCTGCCTTCCCTCCTGCCAAGATGAGAATGGGATTTTTCTCAGGCTGCAGGTTCACAATGGTGACTTCACTGACAGTGCAGTTGTACTTGGGCTTTTCTTCAGCCATTGGGACACCCTTAAAGAAAGCACACAGATGTGGGGATCACTATCATATGTATTAATCATCACTGTTAGGTTTTTATATGATGTTTGGGAGTTTGACAGGAGTGCAAGGTTGGCGCCCCTTGAAGCGTACTCCTCATAACCATAAATCCTAAGCACTGTGCTCCGTATTTTGGCTTACCGCAGGCTAGTCTAAAATAAAGGGCAAATTTAGTCTTCATCTCTGGAGAATAAATAAGCCTGACAACTGAGGAATGCTGCTTGTCTCCTCCCTGACTGTCAGCAGTGCATCTCAAACAGCATTACCATTCTTTCTCCCACTCTGTCCCAAATACTGAGTGTCCTTTCTAAGCAGTGAGCACCACCAGCCTGTACACTGCAGTCACTGATTTAAAGGAAGGTTAAGACCTCCACAAGACATGGAAAATACCAGAGAATTTATATTAGCTTGCGGAAGCTCCTAGCTGCGGCTCAGGTGTGGGTCCTTCCCTTTTCCTCTGACAGTCTGAGTGATGGGCATTTCTGATGAGGGCAATCATCCCGCTCACTCCTGTGTGTATACTGACATGTGCTTTATAGGGCAGGGCAAGTATCTTCACTTCTGCCAAAATTCTGCCTAATTTCACAAGGTAATTTTCCATAAAGGACAGACAATTAAACCAATGATGATTTTGCTTGTGTCAATAGAAAACACCCTTAAATGGGACTAGATGATGTTCAGAATACGGTGGATATTGTTCAGTTTCAAAAGCAATACTTCTGAGGTGCTAAATAAAGGAACTGCTAAAGGGCAGATGTGGCAAACCTGGAGTTCATTTCTTGCCCTTGTTCAGAGAAACTTTATGTCATGGTCGGGAAAAGTTCCTCATCTTCATCAATAATGTAAGCATCTCATTGTAAACAGGGCTTTGGTGTTTAACTTTCTAATGCTGTGTAGGCAATGACAGGCTCATGGGTGGCATCACGAGATGGGCTCTGTCCCTGCTTCTGCCCAAATGAGTAAGTCCTCTTCCCTAAGGTCCCTTTTCCATTCCCACTCTGTTTCTTGTACAAACTATACATTTTATGGGACAGTCAAGAGCAATATTCTTGACTGCATCTTGGACTTCTAGACCTTATTATCATAAAGATATTTTATTAAATAATAGTATTAACTTGTTTTTCCTTTGACAAACAGAGAACATGAACTATTTTACTTCACAGCTTCTCTCATCTCATCTAATCAAATCTGCATTGGTAATTCCTGTTCAATGATATTGGTGGGAATTTTTTTTTAAGTACCTGAGCTTAACATCATTGTAAATAAAAATGATACTCCTCTTGCCCTTTCTGTGTCTTGCTGTGTTCCAGGAAAACACTTAAGGCTGCCTACAGCTCTGTAAATGTGAAGTGAAATAAAATAAACATAAATAAACCCTTGTCCTAAAATGCAGGCACATAAAGCAATGAGACAGAATGAAAGCTCCAATGCAAAGTGAGGTATGGGAATGGAAAGGAAGAAAAGGTAGACAATGTAGTACCTACAAATTATCATCTTTTAGAAGATCTTGGTTGAAAAGCCTTTTAGCTGCCTTCAAAAAGTGAGTACCCAACTAAAACCTAACCACCTATCCAAGCCTATAGAACAACGTGCCTTGACAATGCCTCTTTCTAGCTATGGCTATCCTTTGTTTTCACGCTAGTTTCAGACAAGAGTGATTAAGTGATTGGATCATTCTCTACTGCATTCATCTGAGGAAAATTCAGCCAAGTTAAGAAGACCTGGAGAAATTTTACACACCACCTAAATCCAATTGGAGTCCTAATGTTAATACACTTAAAACCCATCCAAGACTGATGTGCAAGATAAGCTGCATCCTCTGTTATCCTGCACACGTTACTCAGTACCATCTCAAAATGTCCATCTGCTATGTATATACTCCTACTTAAAATTTAATTAAGTAATTGGCCCAGTCTTGTGTAGGTAATTGCTCTGTGCCCAAAATTCCCTTTGCAGTCAATGAGAGATCCATACAAAGAATGACTGCTTCAAGCTCTCAGGATCAAAGTATTATGATAGTGGTATTCTCAAAGGGACCACCAGTCTTTATTTAGAAACTACAGCCTTCATGTAATTTAAATACTTTCCTTCCCGGTCTCAGCTTGCTGATCCTTCTGATATAAACTGCACAGTAATGGAAGGGCAGAGACAGAAGGGTCACAGTACATTATTACTATTTTACTAAATTTATTGCATGCACTGTAGCCCGGTGGCAAAGCAGCATGGAGTGGTCTCAGATCTAGGAAACTTGGTGTCCCCCATAAACAGGAATCCGATGACCCTCTACTTAAGCTATCTTAGTGCCTCGACTGGATGGTCCTCAGAGAGAGGTGCTTCTGCTATTTTTACTTCATTTTGGTTTCAGGAGTCTGCTCATTGCAAGGCAATAAACACTTGGTTTATAGGCAGAAAGTGAGATTTGCAATAGAGTCTTAGGGAAATCTGATGCCATTTTGAAACCTTGTTCACCAGCTTGACAACTAGGCCAAGAGAAGGGATTGAGCTGAGGTTCATTCCAGTCTTGGTCCTCAGCCTCTGCTGTTCTACAGCTGATGAAACCAGACAGATTTAAAGCAGCCTCAGGAGCCTTGAGGTTTTCTGTTGGTATGTACCTGACAGAAATGGGGACCAAGATGGCCAAGCACATAGGATGCACTTAGATATCCTGACAACTAGATGGACTTTAGCCAGAAAGTCAGTCTGTCAGCAGGACAAAGCAGCAGGTTGTTGTGCTATCACAAAGCTCTTCAGGGCTTGAGATCCAAACCACTGTTTTACGCAAGTCACTTCCCTGTATGGCTCCAAAATGCTCCCCCATTTCAGTCCTATCATGAACATAACCACCAGCAGGCAATACTGGGATTATAGTGTACATGATTATAGATACATCATGGTTGAAGGGAATCTTTTAAAAATCTCTGCTTCCTTTAAAAACCCCTCTTTTCTTAGTCACGCTTGTGAAGTTTCCTCTCCTTGTTCAATGAAACCAAATTTATAACACATTACGTAAGAAAACAAAACAAAACAAAACAAAAAAACCAAACAAAAAACAACTCTAAATCCCAAGCTCTTCCTACATAAAGAAAAGCTTTAATCTCATTGCTACAGGATAATCTGTAGTGATAAGCAGATTTTACACAACTCAAATGCTTTTCCTTCCCATCATCACGTGTATCAACTGATTGCTGTGGTTCAAAGGGAAGGACAGAAATGTCTGAGAAGGAAGTTCACAGATCAAATCCTTCAGCTTATCTGGTTGAAAGCTTGTCCCCAGAGTGGAGTTTTTTGAGTTCAGTTCCAAAATAAACACCAAGCCTTCAGTGTGCCTTAATTCTCCATGTGATGCCTGAAGCTTTGCTACTGAAAAGCCCTCTGGCACGTGGAGATCCATTACACATGCTGTCATTCAACAGGGGAAAGAAAGAATTCAGTTTAAACATCTAGGAATGAATGGCTTTGCTTCCACTGCAGATTCTGCATATACAGTAACTAGCTCAGGTCATTGTGAATGGACAATGCAACAAACAGAGCCAGTACCCGAATAATTCCCAGAAAAGCCTTAAATATCCAGCCTCGCAGTACTCTGCTTTTGTCAGCTGGTATAAAGATCACACCTGCAACGTCAGGGACTTACATCATCATTTGCTGTACCAGAAAAATTTAACAAAACAATATTATCTGTGAGCCAGTGGGTCCTAGGAGGTCAGATGGTTCATCAGGCTGGTGAAGCTAAAACATAACAATGTCTGTAATCAGCAGTACTGAAGACAGTACTAACATCACACCTAGCTGTCTTTGATCCCAAAACGAGCAAGTACCAAGGTGAAGTGAGTGGGGGGACTTCACACGAGTCCTGCTGAGTCTCCGCAGTGCAGGATCCAGAGATCATGTGTCATTCTACCACAACTCCCTTTCCATTGCACTACTTGGTGTCTTAAAACAGCAACGATAGCAAGAAGAGTTTCAAAACAGAGCAAAGGAAAGACAGCTGAATGGTCTGAACACCAGCCCAGTGTCAGGGAACCCACTTCAAATCCCTTTTCTATCACAAGCTGCTCATGTGATGGTAGGGAAGATGTTCTGTCCCTCTGTGTATGTGTTTTCCACCTGTAAACTTGTACTGATTCCCTCTCTTAACCCATAGGAGCATTTTGGATGTAAGTATACTAGCGAGTATAAGTTACTCAGCAACAGGTGAAATAGAGTTATGTTAGTTCCCAAAATAGGTTCAATTCCAGATAACTTAATTTTCAGAAAACAAGTGCTCTACAGAAGGTGGTACCTGTTGAATGATCAAAGCATGAAAAAATCTATAATCACTTGAAAGTTATGTCAAGTAATGCTAAGCTTGTATGCAACATTTTTCTCGATGCTGCTCTGCCGGTTTCTTTATATTTTGTAGAATTTTACAGATCCTTAGTACAAGTCTTTCTTCGTAGAGGACTTGTTTTTACATTATGGGTTTTATTTTGAAGGTGAGAGAAGGTTTCGCACATGACTTAGCATTTGCAATCATTAACCTAAAGGAATGTTTTGTGAAAACATATTTAAAATTTGCTCATAAAGTTTGGGGGATCTTAAAAGGAATTACACCATTTCATACAATTTGGCACACTCTCATTCTTAATGTTGTCATTGCTTTAATAGCTCCTCCCCGAATACACGAGGAGACCAGCCTGAATTCTAGGATACCTACAGCAGACCTGCACTTCCAGGCAGACCCAATTTGCAAATCATGGAGTCTCCAGACTTCCCGCATGACTTTCAAGCTTTACTGAACAACCTAAGTCTTGGGAAGCTTCTTGTAGGGATTTGTGATATTGCAGGAAAGAAGGGGAGGTGCAGAACTCCAGTCCTGGACTTCTTATTGGCACTCTGCAATGACAAGCAAGTCATGTAATCTAACTTTTCCAACTTCCCCATCTAAACAGGGACATAGTTCCGTATTTAGACCAAGACAAAGATTTGTAAAAAATGAGCAACTAATATTAGACTTCCAAATCCAGATTTAAGATATAAATAAATGACCTGTTTTTCAACAGTAACACTGGCTTTGCACTTTTTAAATTCAGCCAACTTATTTAAGGATCTAAGTCATAATTCAAGATTCTAGCTTCAGCCTCAAAAATCTTAGCCTCAACTGTCAGAATAAGGAGATTGATTTCCCAAAGTCCTGAACACCTGCAAATCCCGGCCGTTTCAACAAGACTGTATGAGAAGTGAAGGTCTGCGTCTGCAGTTGGACCCATGCTGACGGGGTGTGTACATGTGTGTGACATTACAGCACTAGCCTAAATCTTCTCACTGCTGTGAGTGGAGTGAAGCAGAAATGAAAAACGCAGTATCCCCTGCTAACTACCAGCTCCTGCTTACGTTACATGCCCACGAAGATAGCAGCATGAGCAGAACTTGCAGAGACAAAGAGATTGAGCTCTTCACTTGCCAGTTTTTCTTAATTTAGAGCTTGGCACTGTAAAATCCAGAGAGATGGAGCTATCTGCTACAGTGGAAGCTCATGTCTGGGAATTAATTTGCTACCCTGCACTATCCCACTGATAACAGAGGTCAGCACCTTGGAGGCAGTGAGAGCAACTCTGCAATCATTCAATCTGCCTGTTCTGTGGATGCCAGTCATCCATTGCACTCAGAAATACCCTGGGAGACAAGCACCTTTTCTCAGCTCTCCCCTGCAATATTTCATTCAGAACGGGAGAATGAGCATCCCTGTCTTCTGAAAAGGAGGAGTCAGCAGTGCCATTATCTTTTCTTAAAACATATAGGCTAGGAAATTCACTTCTTAGAAGAGATACCCTCAAGCCCCCATATCCCATCTCTCCACAGCATTGTGGGGTCATTACTCCTGCCAGAATTGTTCCTTTTTGTTTTGTTAGACCAATTAGGCCAGAAGTGAAAAACTGGCATGTCTACACAGGCTGGCAGTAAGGGCACCTTTGCAGGTGCCCTTTGACAAGGACAATTTAATATAAAGAGGCTTCAGTACTAAAATCATCCTGAATGTCCAGCTACAAGGCTAAAAGCTCCTCTCTCACTTTCTTATCCCTTGCTACAATACGTTTTCATCTCCACAGCTCCAACAGAAGGGGTTGAGATTGTTTCTAGCCCGGCTTGCCTCATGTTTTAGTTAGGGCATGGTCCCAGGTGTAGTCTTATCAAACCAGAGGATTCCTTATAGTAGGAAAGGCTTTGGGAAGGCATCTGTGAGCTATTTGAAGGCTGTGCACAATGGACAGGAGTCAGCTCAGCTCTCTTCAGCTGTTAGAGTCCAGCCTGAGCTGGATGTCTAGGTCACCCTCAATAGGAATGGAGAATGAGCAGTTCATGCTCTCTGAAAACAGGTACCTCAGAGAGTACTTCAGATAGTGGGGTGACTCATCTTCCAGGAGATCCCATCCCACTTCAATGACTTCGTGGCTCCAGTGCCTAAAGGTGAAGGAGGGAAACTCAGACTGGGGAGCCAGCAGTGGACTGGAGCCTGCAAAGGAGACTCCATCTCTTTAATGGCTGGGATGAGCCCTGAATATTTGTTCTACCCTTTGTGATAATTTTCTTACCCACATTCTATGGCTACTACTCACTTCATACTGTCACTCCATGAATACATTTTTCAAGTGTTCCTATTAAGCTGTAGGCAGCATATAGTGTTATAACAGTATTGATGTTAAAGCAGAATTACCTGCTAGTCCTGTTAATCCACTGATGCTTTGACAGCAGGGGTATTACAAATAGAGCTTCTTTGTAAAAAATGATTAAACATGACCTGAAAGTCCACAGCTTTCCAATTCCCTGAAAACTTACCATTTCCTTGTTGAATGCTGTAGCGTTTAAGGCCAGAAAAGAGTCAACGACAGCCCATCCTCTGATCCACTAATGACATGGATGTTGAAAGATTTTGATGTCACTTCTTTTATCCTCAAGCCTATTATGTGACTCTTCTCCCTTTCGCTCTTCAAACAGAGGCTGCTTTATAGAGCAGAGCAGTGGGCAGGCAGGGGACGTAGGAACTGTTACTACTTTTTCTACGGACTTGCTCTACAGCCTTAGACAAGTCACTGAACATCTCTATGCCTTGCAACGAAGGGATGCCCTTTAGATATTTTGCAAGAATTGGGAGTCTGTTAAATCTGCTGCGCTGCTCAAGAAGATCACTATAACCTCTTCCAACTTAAATTTACCGCTAGCTTCAGCAGGACACTGTTTGGTTTGTTCCATTCTGCCCAATGGTCCTAAAGTTGTGCAGTGTTATTCAGCTCCTGTGCTCTGCTCTGGGAAGGGCTACATTTCAATGACATGTGGATCCCTGCACCAGTTGGAGACCGCTGTAGGACCTTCCAGATGGTAGGCAGAATACATTAATCTATGTCATGAAAATTTAATTCGTATGAAGGTAATAAATTGTTTATGTATAAAATAGGCAGGACTAATACATTAGCATTCAGGGCTGAGTCGCACCAGGATACAGGCACACACAGCTCACAGTGAACTCAGCTTTTTGGCTGTTATAACAAAAATCAATTGAACAGAATTATTAAGTGCAGATACTCTGTATTTGGATAGAATATGTCAACACACTAGCTACTGCACTGTTAAAACACCCCCCCTCTCTCCATAGTAAATTTAACTCAATCGTAAGAAACCAGCCATGATTTAAGAGAGAAAAACCATAATAATAGAGAGAGCATGTAACAGCATGGGCTTGCTGCTACATTTGCATTGACGTCAGAGCAAACAAGATTAAATGAAGGCAAGCACAGCTACAGAAATGTGACCTTAAATACAGCCCCAGAGTTGCAGATACTGCAACATCTTAGCTGTAACTCCACCTGGTTTGCTGACGTAGCCCCAGAGGTAATGTCTTCAAGAAGCGGCCAAAGATCCCTGTGGCAGCTGGCACAGTGAGAGCTTTCCTCACTTTTGAGCAGAGGGCATATTGCCACAGAGAGAAATCAGGATGGGGCAGAAAGGATCCAGCTGGCATGGTCCTCCACAAGGAACCATTGAGGCTGGCAGAATTTGCAGCAGCCTCTTAGCTGCTATAAGCTCTGCTGGGGCTGCTTTGGCCTCTGCCTAGTCCAGGATTAGGGAAAAGACAAAAAAAGACTTAATCTCATTTTCCCAGTCACTCACTCTCCTTCCCTTCGCCCGGTGTAACCTTGACGGTTTTGAGATCCAGTCTTGGAAAGCCCAAGCCACATAGAAAACCAGGCCACTGGGAACAATGGTTAATGGCACCTTCAAAAAGCTAAGAACAATTGCAGCTAAAAATCTGTTACCATAGGAGCAAAGCCCATTCAAGTCTACCCGTTCAAATAAAGCACGATTACGTGGTGACATTGCCAAAATCTGTGCCGCTGTCCACTGAAAAAAAAATGGAAAAAATATCCACAACCAAGAAAAAACTTCTCTGGCAAGAGAACATCCCTTCAAAAAAACTAAGCAGATGATAGATCCGAGTCTTCCCAGACACTGACTTAGAGTGAACGAACGTGTTTCCTTTAAGTCAAAGGATGGGATTACCTGCTGTGCATCATTTAAACCTCTCAAAAACAGGCTGAATTGGGGTATAAATGATTTAATGACTTCCCTGGGTCTCACTGCTCTCACCATTATTTCACTTTACATTTACTATAAAACAGATTCTGCTTTGGATCTACGGAGTAAAGCACCTTTCTAAAGATTCAAATGGAATCAACCAGAATAGCAATTCCAGATTAATTCTCCTATTTGGAGAAGATAATCCAAACACAAAGACACCTCTTCCTTCATGTCTCTGTATGGAGGAGTTGTTCTGGAACGGTTAAAGCATACTGGGAGAGCTTTGGCAGAGAAGTTACACTGTAATACCTTCTCCAATCCATTTGTCCCAGCTGAAGAAAACCGGAGATAGTTTATCGGTGAACTACTGAGAATTAAATTCTTATCCCATTTCCTCCTTGCGGCATCTCTGTCTAGCTACAACCAGCTGGGCAATTTTATGTTTCCTGCAGCTTAGGGTCCATAATATAACCAGGTACGTTCCTTGTGTGTGTGTGGGGGGGAAGATGTAATAATAAAACTTAGCCAAATAACTGCATTACACTCAGGGCTCCAACCAGATGCTCCTGTTACACTCACAGTACCAGGCCAAGCAGTGTGCTATGAGGAGCTAAAAACCCTTTCAAAATTTTATCTCTGTGGCATACAGATTTCATGGGGGCTTACTGCCTTTCTAGTCTTGTTTCAGGCTCAACATCCAGCCAATATTTTGGGAAGAGCAGGAGCATTTGAGAGCCTCTTGGATCAGGTTTCAGGATCTTGTATCACTTTCTGATCCCAGCATGAAGAAAGGTGGGTTTTTTGGTTTTGTTTTTGTTGTTTTTTTTTTTACCCATGCAGCTTTATGGGTGCAAATACCTCTGAAGAGATATTTGGTTTTGATGGTGGTGGGTTTGGAAAAAAAGCAACACATCTCTAATCAAACTGCACCAAGCAATTTTCCTCCATCCTTAGGAACCCAGGGAGCTAAGCTGTATTATGCTACCTAGCTTATTACTGAAAGGTCATTGAAGACTTGATGGATCCTTCACTGCATTTCTTCTGTCCTCTCTTTGATGTGTAGGACACAAATGCTGCTGTTGCATTAATTGCAACGGGTCCTGTTTTGAAATCTTAGAATAATTATATCTGATGCAGAACTTGGTGTTCCTGGCCACACGGATCACTGGTGATGTCCTGGAGCCACTTAATGTACCACTGAATGTCCGTACAGCAGCAGTTTTCATTTCTTCTGAACCATGAGGTGTGAGATCTTAGCACTTGTGACTTGTGCTTTTGAGCATTTTCTAGTCCATCAGTCAAGAGTCGCTTTTTTGATTCAACTCTTAGAAGCTGACTTTACTTAATCTGGAAATGTAAACAGACCCTTTGCTTCACTCTGACTCTGTGCTCAACTATTGGACAAAAGACGACTAATTTTAAAACAGGCAAAAGCTCATTGCAACTACAGCACTGGCTCCACCCTTTGTCTCCTGACTTACAAGGAACTATGTACAGCTATTGGAGTAAGGAGCACCTATTACACCAAGCCTGGGAGCATCTGAATTTTTATGTATTAGTGTCGTTCCAGTGATTCTGCCAATGCATACTACACCCTTACTTGCAGATGCCCCCATTAGTCCAAGTGTGCGCGTGGGAGGGGGATCCATTCATTTCATTGCGGGCTTTCTGAATTCGGTCCTGCCAGCTCCCTAGGAATTCTGACGACTTTACTCACCTCCCTCTATTTTATTTATTTTTCTTATTACCATTGCTTTGCACTCAGGAGTTAGGAAGGGAAAAGAAAATAGCCTTTCTCCTGAGAGTTAAACACATTTCACTGCAAAGAACAAAGCAAAAAATAGCAGCTTTCCAGCACAATGCCAGGACTAAAGTAGTCTTGTGCTTCTCCAGGTAAGCTGCTCTCCCTCGAAATCTCAAGGACCTCTTCTCCTGCTACATGAGCAGCTGGGCATGGAGGCAATTCCAGCTTTTCTGTAGAGCATAGTCTAAAGCTAGAGATAAGATGGCACAGCCTTCTCCGGTATGGTCCATACCACCAAAGTTCACTGTATTACCCATGTGTTTTGAAGACCCTCCTAACAAATTATTGTTGTTCTGCCCTTGGGTCTATAGCACTGCACTCAGAAATTCAGCTCTCAGTGGGAATCTTTGTATTCACTTTGGTGGGTTAGAACTAAACCAACAAGGAAATCTTCAGTATCATTGGAAGCTGGATGTGTGTGCTGCAACACAGAGGTACATCCTGGGGAATCCCTGCAGATCGTAGAAGGCCTTGATCCTGCACCTTTTACAATCAATGATGATACTGCCCTTGATTTCAACAGAGGCAGAATCAAGATGAGGGCTTTTCCAAATTCACCAGGACAATTTTACAAATTGCATGTAGTCGTCACACAATTTTTTGTGTGGCTAAAGAACAATGAAGCCTCCCACCATCCTAAAGAACAATGAAGCCTCCCACCCGTATCCCTCTTGGGCATTATGTATGTCCCTTAGCTGAGGATCCATTGTAAACACCTGTACATGTGGGTCACTACATACATGCAAACAGTTCCATCAAGCTTCCTTACAAGTGGAGAAGGGTGAATATGAAACCTATCCCCTTTCTAAATTCCATGCAAGGCCTCAGATTCAGGTGTTAGTAGAGTCTTGCCGCCTCCTGATCTTCTGGAAAAATACCGAGTTTTACTCATTGAGTAGAACTGTGCGCTCATTAGTTTCAGTAGGAAGAGCCTCTTGGCTCTGTTAAAAGTATCTCTGTCTATACCAATGGTTTTATCTTCAGCATAAACAAGTCACCAATAACAGCACTATCTCCCAAAGACCCCAGACTACCCAGATGCTTGCTTTTAGCACCTCTTAGTACCTTAGCTTGCTGTAGCTCTTGGACCTTCTGTCCACTCCTCAGAACTGTGGCTCCCCTTGCTCTGTCTCACCACAACTTCTGCTCTGGGTCCCTGCAATTCACTTGTGAAGGAGGCAATTTCTCCCTATAAGACTTGGAAAGATTTTTGGTTTTGTTTTCTCTGATGAGGGGTACAGTGGGCTACCTTAGCCATCAGGTTGGTGTGTCTTCACACACACACACACACACACATCTTCTGTGTGCCCACATTACTTATTCCAATTCAGCAGCCTACTGTCTTAGCTTGTCAGAGTGCTTTGAAAGGCAAATCCTATCAGCATAATAAGAAGGGAAGTTAAAGCTATTAATACATAGCACTTTCTTAACAGGTCAGGGGACAGAAGAGGAGCTCTCTAATCATCTTCAGATACATTTTCTTTTCTTTCTCATAGTCTTGAATAATAACTAAATATCAGCTCCTCCAGATGGCTTTAGATGCTATTAACATATCCAATAAGTAACCCAGACAGGTAGCTAAAAGGGCGAATACATGTGAACAGGCATTGCAGGGCATTGGCTGTAGAGGAGCAGTGTCTGCTCGTTCCCCATCTCTAGGAACATCTTTAGGGGAAGGTGTCCACACTCAACAGAGTGCTGTGCTGGCTGTCCTTCCTGACAATTTTGTTTCTGGTAGAAAAAAACAGAGGCATGGAGAAACCTGGAGTGAGTCAGGAAGGCATGTCACACCTGCAAAAAGGAGGCCTCACTGAAACAAGATTTTTTCCTAACATTATCCTCTGATCAAGCAGCAGAAAGGAGAGTCCTACTTCTGCTGTCTGTCTCCTCCATGGCCCTGCACTGTATCCTGGTTGTGTTGCTCACCTGAGAAGCTGTATGTCATACTGAGAGGGAGAATTTTTTCCATGGCTACTGTCATTAATTACCTTGATAATCTGTCTCCTTAAAGTGTCTGCTTCAAGTCTGAACTATTACTCATTTTCCATCCTGCCCAACCCACCATACTGTTTACACATCTCATTTGGCAGCTGGATGGTATGTGCATTGCTGCTTTGATTACACAGTTGGTAGCATGTGTGTCTTACTACCCTCAGTAAAGGCCCTGGTCAGGGTTGTTTTTAAGCATCCCTTCCCAGGAAGGGTTGAAACAAGGGTGAAGGGTTTAAAGGGAATCAGAGAAGATCATTAGCATCATTCAAGATGATCTTTAGCCATTTTCAGAGCAATGAACAACACCTTGTGTACTGGAGATGTGTATAAACTGTATACTAAACGCACAAGGATTTTAGTTCCTCTTGCCATATCAGACCAAAGTTGGGCTTAAGCTGCACGTTCCTGCACAAGCTGCACTTGTTTTCAAATAATGACAAACTGAGCCCTCTTGGTGCCCTGCAGGACATTTGGTCCAGTCCCTCATGGCAGATTACAGAAAAATGGAGGGAATTAGCAGAGATCTCAGCTCTTAATCTCCAAGTGCTCAGACTTAGGAGCAAAAGCAAACTTAATCTCTCTTGTTGTGGTTCCCATATTGAAAGGAGACTAAATAAATATCTCCATGGTCTTAAGGCTAACATCAAATTATCATCTCATAAAAATAAGGTGCTGACTGGAAAGTGTGTGGGTGGATGGGGGGGCAGTGGTTCTTGTCTAATGTCTCTTACTTCTGTCGGATTGTGAGGAAACATTCCCAAAACATTGTCATCATTGCTATGCTCTGATAGCAGCAACACAGTTGGTCTTACACAGTGTGACTGTGGCGCAGCCAGACTACTCTGGATTCATCTAAGAAGTCACATGGCACCACACACCTGCAAAGCCACCGAGCAGCCCACATCACAGACGTGCAGGTTTCGTTTCACAGCATGGTCCTGAAGAGTTTCTTTATCCTCATGAGCTATGGAAAGTTTGCGTAGTTCGGGTAGAGAACGTGCCGTATGCCCTGTGCAACACGCAGATTCACTCTCAGCATTGTACCTCAGGCCTCTCACAGTTTTTTGTGTGCTCTTCCAGTTTTATAGTACTGATGTGCTGGGAAAGCAGCATGACTAGCACCGCTGAAATCAGAATAGAAATGCCAGATCTTTCCTCATTTCTCCAACAGGCATCTGAAGTGCTTTCCTCATTTGGAAAACTACCCAGTAGGACCCCAAGCTTACAAATTCCCTGTGTTTAATACCCTTCTTGTGGGATTTTCCCCCTTATGTGCCTTTTCATATTGTAGAAATAGGACCAGCATTCTCATCTGCTTCCTATTAATTTCCTCGTTCAATTCTCGGATCTTGGAGATCTCCTTAAGGAAATTAGGCAAATCAGGCTTAAAATTCTCCTGAAACCTTTCCCCAGTAGTGAAAAGCTGGTGGTGGTTGTTATTAGTAGCTTGGCTTTAGAGTTACTTACGTGACTGGATAAGCTAGTCTATTTTAGTAGCAGCAATTTTCTAATCTATCAGAAGACGCTGGGGATTTCAATAGAGAAGACAAATACATCATGAAAAGCTATAAACATGCTTTACTTACAGAAAAATCCTAAGAAATGTAGTAAGAAAGGATACAGAAAAGTTGTACTTCTATCATTTTTAAAAAATACATAGAGTTTAGTAGAGATCTCCTAGGTTTTGTATCCGTCCTAGAGGACTGAATAGGAAGACTAGACATTGTTGGGGATGCAATGAAGCCGGGGGGAAATACTTCACTTTCATTTTCAGCTACAGGCCTCTTCCTCTAAAGCTTACACCAAGCGGTGCTTCCGAGAAAGATGCCAAAGACTGAACAAGCGTATTGCATACTGGGACATGGTCCCTGCAGGTGTAGAAATATGTAGAGCCTAGACATTCAGTTTCCAGCTGTGTGAAATTGTCACCCTGCTAGTAATAACTAGAAGAATTGAGATTGCAAGCTTATCTGGCATCTTTTGCCAGCATTAGTTTCAATTTTTACATGCTCCAAAGATCACTAGTTCCTGTTCACAGTCCTTGTTAAATATCCTGAAATATATCTCTTCTAGAAAATTGTTCTGTTTTAGCCATTATTTTAAATAGATGCTTCCACGAGGAGGGATTTTCAGCCAGTTTTTGCTGTACAGTTCATTGTTTCTAATCTCTCCATTGCCATTACTATGGCAATCAACTGCCTGTGCAATGCCCCAACTAGAAAATGTCTTTTTTATTTGATTGGCTCCCAAGTTCAGTCTTATTACTTATATAATAACCTCATTCCATCCATGGTCTACATTGATCCCTCTTATCAGCACTGGCTCCTGCTCTGTTCTCAGCTTTCTCAGAGTAACGTTTTCAAAGGTAAGAATTTCCACCCGTCTCTCTAAGCAAGACTCCTGGACAATCAATAGGAAGCCCATCACTTCCACACTTACCAGCCGGCCTGGCAGTTCTTGCTTTGCTCGTTGTTTTATCATTCCTGAGAAATGTCTCCTCCTCCTGATGAGATCTATTTACTCTGCAGTATTCAAGCTGCTATGGCAGGGTATGCGGAGACCAGGTGCCTTGCTTGCTCAGGAGGACTGAAAGGCTTAGAAATCCTCCAGAGAGATAAGAAGTGGGAGATTAGGGCAGCATTGCTGCAGTCACTTAGGGACTGAACAGATTCTGTATGCCAAAAAAAGCAAATGTGAATGTGTTGTATTCTTCTTGCTTCTCTAAAGAAAGGAGTATTCTTACTTTAAGTACCCATCTTTAAAGAATCCCCATCCTCCACCTATCTTTCACCCATCATGCACTTTTTTCATCCTTCCATTCTTTTTCCTTCTCTTCTGTGCCCTGCTTGTCCTTCACCTTGTCTTTGCTCTCTTTTCACTGAGGAATGTGGTCCCAAAACAAATTAAGATGTTGATTCCTGAAATAATGCCCCCACATTCGTGTTTCAGCATCTAAGTAGAAATTGTCTGATTTTCAGCAGAATCAGCGATGTAGTTTCTGAGTATATTGGGTTTCTGAAAGCCCAGTCATTTATGTTATATCCAAATTCCAGTGCATCATGGGGTGCATAAGTTCAAGGAAGGCTGGTAGCCTACAGTGAGGTATGTGGAGCAAGAGATGTTTCAAGCCATGTCAAGCCTTTGATGTTACCCACTCAGATGATACACTATGTACATTCATTGCACAGAGTAGAAGAACTTTCATAAGGTCATGCTGAAAGCGCAGTAAACTTTAGTGTAGTCTTATCAAAGATTCTAACAGTCCTAATCCTGGTCCATTGACACCACTCCCAGCTATGTGCCAAAAGGGAACAAGACAAAGTGATTGAGTGATGAAAGCCAAGAGATAGCCTAGCCTACCAGATCTGGGAGACGACGACAATGCAGGTATGGGCTAAATCAGTTGCGTTAACAGAGATGTAGCAGGGAGAGTGGATTCTGTGACCAACCACCAGACAACAGCAGGGTTGGGTACCCTGGAGGTGAGGAGTGAAAGGCAGGAAGAGGAGAACAGATTTATACCATGTCTCCACTGTGACACCGAAACTGCTGTGTCCAGCTAAGGATAGCAACCTCCTAGTACTTGGCTTACTCCAATTGCATCCTAAGAGCTACTTGTCCCTGCCAGCAGCCCTTATGGAAGCACCAGTTGAAGGCATGACATGTGAATCCCTGTTGTTACCTGATAGCACCACTGTAGCCAGATGAGCATCTGAGTTTAGGCTTGTTCCTTCCAAGAAGTTCTTAAACCAGCAAGAGTTTGCTGTATTGTTTGGCTGTGTTTATTTGGTGCTGCTTAATTACCCTGCAGTGTCACTTATGCCCAGCTCTTCTGCATTGTCCTCTTCCTGTGTCCTGCCACCTCCAGGTTTTGCTTTCCCATATTACAGTTCCATGGTGAGGTCATCAGAATTACATGGAGCTTCTGACAGTACACAGATGCTTTGGTCTGTGCTCCCTCACACCCATGAGTCTTTTTAAAAGAGAAGCCTGATTTCCAGACTTTTTCATTTTTTCCACTGATTCTTGTTTGGAGAAGATGCAGATGTTTCCCATTTGGCCAATGCCTCCCTATATCCACTGACAGATGCTTGGCAACGTCAGTGCTTATTTCCAGCCTCTCATCAGATGTACTGATGAATGTCATGTTTGCGGCAGTGTTGTCTCTGATGTTTTTCTAAGCCATTCTATTGTGGCAAGCAAATCTGTTCCCAATTTCTGTCAACCAGTGGCTGTGCTGTAGCCACAGAGTGGTTCCTGAGCCTATTTATTTTTCATTTCTGTCTTGAACAGCTAGGGGAGTTGGGCTTTTATGAGGACCAACGGGAATAGATCAATTCAGTTCCAGGCATCCAGCAAGGAAACATGAGAACTTTAGAAACATTCTGGAATTTAATCAGGCTAAATCTATACAAATAAATTAAATATGCTTGGGTACATTCTTTCATATTGAAGCCAGCATGCATGGTGCACTCCATGTCTGTGATAATAAAGAGTACTAGCCTGCAAAAGAGGGTGACTGCATTCAAACTGCCTCCTTTGCACGGTCCCTGGCAGGTCCTAAGTGCCAACCTGTGCCCAGGAATCATTTGGGAGGATGCTGGTTGTCATGGACCAAAAGCACGTCAGGGAGCCTTCCAGCACTTCAGCAGCACAGACAGCCCAGTGCCAGTGCCCCAAAATATTCCCTGATATTGTTGGATTGACTAGAGCAAGATGTGTCCTCAGAGGGGCTGGGGATAGAAATTATTCTGTCAGCAGAGACAAAGGTTACGGCAGTGCTGAGTTTGGAAAGATAAAGATTAGAGCTCTGCGCTATTCAAAGTGCGAACTGCCCAGCCTGGATTGCTGATCATGACGGGATTGTACAAGGAGAGAATTCAGTTATACAACGAAGCATGAAGGCTAGTGCCACTGGTGTCACTGGGGAGACCAGTGCCCTCTCTCTTCTGATTTGAAGAGTGCATGATCTTAATCTGTAGAGACTTTCTTGTTTTCATAGGGGAGTGTTTTACAAGTAGATAAATGAATATCTCATGTTTTCGCTGCATGCTATTTATTCTGAAAGGTCAGTCATCTGCCCTGTAAATAAATAGAGGATATATCATCATTCCTGCTATGGTATCCACATTTCCCATCTATCACTGGGTAGCAAGATTACTCTGCTATAGGGATGGAAGCCAGGGGAGCTGCAAGTACCTCTGAGTAGCTGCAGATGAGCAATGACTTTCAGCAATAACCATGATAAACCACATCCATCCAAACGATGTGGGACAGTGCAGACAGAACCCTTAACATTCCTCAAATTATGCCTCTGCATAGGAACTTGCTTAACTGCATGTTCCTTCTGTTTCCATATCAATATGGGAAAATCCAGACTAATGATACTGTTGTTCTTGGACATTGTATAGGATAAAACGGGAATGAAAAATTCACAGACGTACCAGTTCCTAAGGCCAACTTCAGTCAGTTTACAAACCCCAGCAGGAAGGGCAAGAACAGTTCCAGGACCTGAATGTGCAGCTTCTGGCTCATGCAGGATCACTACATCCAACCCCAGACCTTCATGTGGTCAAGCTGGCCACCAGGACTTCCCAAAAGCTCCTGGGCCCCGTTGTGCTGGGCACAGTCTATAATACCATTGAACAACGGCCCCTCAAATATTTACAACCCATATAGATAATGCAGAGACTGGGGGAGGACGTGGAGGCAGCAGAGGGGAAGAGATCTATTCCAGTCACAACAGGAGGTTAATTGCAGCCATTTGGGCAGCCCAGCTGATGCTGCCTTCCAGCTCCCTGGCTGTTACGGACTGTGTTTCTAACCCTTTGGGCTCTGCTTCTTTCTTGCCACCGAAGTATTTTGCTTTGATTTTTCTAGCCTAATTGACCTCGCTGGCTCATGTTAGCCTTGGGAAACACAATCCTGGACCAGCCTTACCTCTAATGAGGAGTCGATGTTCCTGAAGGCTGCCAGGGCTTCGCCCTCCCAGAAGGACCAGAATGACTCCCCACACTATAAGGCAGATCTTAACTTTCCTAAGCGGGATAGATCCTTCCAGACAGTGATGGTTAATGGCTGGAAAGATTCAGCAGTCCCAGTGTCACTTTAAAAAAGCAATAAAACCAGGAAATATGACTTTTCCAGAAAAAATAAATAAATACTGCTTTTGGCTGTTAACGTGATGATTTGAGTTAAGCACAGCACTCTGGGAACTGGTTGTTTAAAAGAGAGAGCTCTCTGCTACAGGACTTTCTATTTACCATGCCAGGATCCTTTCGACAGATAACACAGTCCATAGGACAAGTCCTTCAACCCCTGTGAAAATGGGCTATTGATTTATTTTTTCATTTAAAATTCTGTCCTTTTTATCCCTGATGTGTTTTGCTGTTGTTTGTCTGAAGTGCACTGAGTTGCACCGAAGTGAACAGACAAGAGATATGTGCTTACAGTTTGGCAGGGAATTGCCGGGGCTGGGAGTTTTCAATACCAAAAAGAAAGATGGAAATGCCTAAGTAGTTATTTTAATCAATTGTTCTTTCTAATGAGAGCAGCTCATGGGGTGAAGTAAGTAAGTAAGTCAACATTATGTATTAATGTTTAAAATCCTCCTAAATCAGAGCCTGGAGTGGACTTTCTGGACTGGGAGTCAAACAAAAATCGATACATGCCAATATATCATGAAGGCCTTTTGGGAGCCCAGCTTGTGTATATTAACATGAACCTTTTTTAAAATGTAGTCTTAAAAAGATCTGAAAAGTATTGTGAAGACAGCAGTCAACATCTCTGCGGCAGTGCATAAGGTTACTGAAGGATCTACCTGACTCCTCTCAGCTGTTTCGAAAACATCAGCGGTAGACCACTTCCCCGTGTACGATAAATACACACTCTCTCTCTTGCACGCTCCTGTGTGCACACACACAGAGCAACAATAGTCCAGCCATGTTTCAGGCTCTCATGCCAATGCTCTGTCTTGTCTTTTCACCTGCCTTTGAAAACAAAATATTCAGAAATTGCCTCAGGCACAAGTGGGTATGGCTCTTGAAAGATTATGGGGGGGGAAAAAAAGGCTTTTGCAAGAGGAGTTAACAAGAAAAAAAGAGGATTTAAGTTTTTCAAAAGAAAAAATATATACAACCTTTTTCTAAAGTATATGTGAGGAATAAAGGAATAGCAAAAGACAAATTACACTGAAGACTGAAATACAATGGAGATGGGGGTAATCAGCTTATGGGCTGCTTTCATACAATAAAGAAAATAATGCATAATTTTCAGAGGCACCTTCAGATCTCACTGCCTTCGAACAACATCCCTTATGTAAGCAGAGGCTCATCAGAGCAGATCTGTGCTGTTTTCTGCCTTCCATTTGCACCATTGTAGACATCAGGGACAAATCCGATCAGGGTCCTCTATTCTCATGAAAATGAGAAATCATTTCAGCTGCATCTATTGCACGCTACAAACTAAATTACAAATTAGTTGCTGTCTGTAGAAAAGAAGGCTGGGTGACCTCTTACACCTATGTACAACAATTATGTTAACAATTAAGATATATACAACAATTTTCTTTTCAAGTTCAGGACAGTTGTTTATGTCGAGTTTGTCTTCACTAGCTGCTTGCACAAGGAAGGGGGGCTAGTTCTATTCCCTATTTTAATTTTTGCTCCTGTCTAAATGTTGCTGCAGCCAGAAGTTGAGAAGCTTGAAAGCAGACCAGAAGAAGAAAAGTGGAGCCAAGTGCATTCTTCTTTGCTAATGTTTGCACTTTTATGGTAGATAATAAACTAGACAAGAAGGTAGCCAGAAATATCAACAGTATGTCTTCACAGGTAAAGTTTTGCTGGCTAAGATTGTACGCAATGTATCCCCATTCCCCAGAAGAGACAGATCACATTTTATCTCCCATTCAGTCTCTCTCCAGACCACTACGTAGCTCACAAGTCTCATGCATGAAGCCCAGTAAATTGGAAAAGCAAGAAACAGAATGCTAATTAATGCTTCTTACAGATTTACGATGGACTTCTAAGCTGTCACACTCAAAATCTTGCTATGGGAAAGAATGGAGCATACCTCAAGTAGATGTGGAGCTATATGAAGTTGTTGTTAGTCCAGTTAAAGTTTTCATAATCTAATAGTCCAAATGATTAGTCCAGTCATAAGATTATACATGCATAGTCCAAATTAATACAGAGAAGTCTCAATAATGCTGTTAAAATTGTTATTCAAGGAAAAAAAAACCACACAAAAAAAACCATCAAGTTTTTGATATCTACCCTTTTTTTCGGTACTATGCTAATTCTTCCAGTGTCTGTCTGGCTCCTACAGTTGACCATTTCAGCCTTACTCAGGAAGACTGGGAGGTGGGTTGTGATATGTTGTCAGTAGCCTGAGATGTCTGCCACAAGTAGTATGATGTTTGTGGTGGGGCTTTCTTCATCCTCTCTTCTGGGAGGCAAGAGATGTTGATGCTGGTGCTTTGTTCTTCCTCAGTTTTGGGTCTGCTGGGATTTATTTTTATACATTTTCTTAACACGTTCTTTCTTCTGATTATGATCATTATTCAGTTTTTCTGTTCTTGTTGTTATCTCCAAAACTAGTTTTACCTGAGCAACACAGGGCTGCACTTCTGCAGTGACCACTGATTGATCTTTAAGATTTGTCTTTACAGTCTGGGACCTCTGGTATCATCCCATGTCTGTACTCTTCCACACCACATTTTATTTTGAACTCAAAGACTGTTCAATCATCTACACTGTAACTCTTTGTTATCACTATATACTAAAGGTGATCTAAAACAGATATAGGCCAAAGTTACCCAACAGCTAGACAACTCCTATCCTTAAAAAAAAAAAAAAAAAATAAAATCAGTTCAGCCTAGGCAAGCCAAGACAAGTCATCAGTCTGGACTGACTAAGCCTTGACTGTCAGGTCAACACAGAGCCTGTGGAGATTAACTAGGAATAGCAGAAATCATAGTTACTGGACTGCAAAGCCTTCCTGCTATACAGATGTCAAGACTTGAATCCCAAACCCCTCTCAGATGGCTCTAGAAAGACAGACTTCTTGTGAGATATTGCCACGGGCAGGTCCCAACCATCCGATAAGCCCTGACGACTCCCACCTCATGTATCAGTTCAGCGGTTGCACCAAACCATCCCTGGGTTCACATTACAGGTGGCTGCTCCTTGGCTGCTCTCTTGCTACTTGTGCCTAATGCTTTAGTGAGTAGCTCTCAGTCATTGGATCAGCATGAGGATTTTAAAATCTCTCCACTTTCCAAGTGTCTATCTGTAGTCTCTAATCACTGTTAAAGACCATCTCTAGCATCCTGGACTAATCATGAGGTTGGGAGTGCTCAAACTTTGCCAGAATTTTATGTCACACTCCGATGCTTTCCATTACTTTTAGCATTGATTTCAGCTTTCTCTGTAACAGCCCTGCTTCACACTGCAATAAAATTCTTTGGTTTGTGCTGCATTTCTGTATATCAGTAAATGATACCTTTCTGTGTATTTAAAACCCAATAGAAGAACACTTAACGTCATAACCTTCTTAACTAACCCCTCCTTCTCTCTGTTTCTGTCTCACTACGGTACTCCAGTCTTTGTGTGAGTGCAGGCTACCATAAAGCAGACACTGATTTTTCAGCAGTTGGTTTCAATTGTATTCACAAATTTGGAAGCGTTACACAGAAGAACAGCTCCCAAAGTCTTTGACCAAGAAACCTCTCCCTGAACTGAAAGGTTAATTAAACATCACATGCTTTGGCTCACTAGGTGCATATGAATTGAAGCTATCCGAAAAAAGAACTTTGTTTTCCCAAGCCTATTAAGTTCCTGGTATTTGTCTCCAGTGCATATCAAAGCAAAGTCATGATTTAAAAAAAAATTCCTAAAAGACGTTCTCCACGCCACAGATAAAACCACACAAGCAAACAAACGAATGAAACCAAGCTGGTGATTTGGAAGCTTCCCTGGAATTTAGAGATGAAAATACCCAGAATCACAGAATCGCTGACATTGGACAGGACCTCTCGAGATCACCTTGTCCAACGTCCCTGCTCCAAGCAGGGCCAGCCAGAGCAGGTTGCTCAGGGATGTGTCCACATCCCTGCGCTGTCTGACTCACCACACAGCTCAGAGCTCTGGGTCACTGGTCAGGCTGATGTGCAGCTTGGCCACAGAAATCCTTCCACACAACATTTCTTTGCATGCTTTCCAGAGATGGCAGTACTAATATTTAATTTTGTAATACGTTCCTGTGCGACTACGTGCAGAATGTGGAAGGAGAGTCACCAGCCTTATAAATCCCTGTATGCCTTCACTCATCCTTTGGTATGGGGCATGACCTTGCTGCTTCCCTCTGCGTAAGGACTGGCTGAGACCCTACAAAGCCAAGAGCTTTCTGACACAATGTCATTCTGGTTTTCCTCTGTTGTGCTGTGATTTCTTTCAGTCTAATATTGCAGTTCGGTAACACAGCTCTGGATAGCTTTCTCCTTGCCCTAAAAGAATACTGTCATTTGCACTCTTAATGCCTGGAGGACTCTCTGATGTCTGGTACGGTTTATATGATATACTCAGGAGATGGGCTGATGTCCCTAGACTGTCATACTACTACAGTGCTACTTATAACTGGTGTAGTGATGTCTCATTTTGGATATGACAGTTCCTTCTCCAGTGGGCTCAGTGGACCACGTCGCATTCTGTGTTTTGATAAAGCAAAAGACTGTAAAAATTGGCCCTTCTTCTGTTTGCCGTGTTACTGTGCTGTCTTTTGAAACTATTAGCTGATGCTAATTATTCTTAATGCTAATATTAAGATATCATACTCAAGCTAAGTAATTAGAAGGAGAAGAGCACCTATGTTCTTATTAACTAAAACTGCTAACAAGCACAAGCATATGCTCACTTGTTCAAACTTTCTCCTGTTTTCTGCAATTTAGCAGTTTAAGCTGCCCACAGTGCTGCTTGGTGGCCAGCCAGGGCACACTGGAGCGAAGCTGAACCCTCATCCAATGCATTTGAGCATTCTATCGATGTTCACACTGAGAGTACTCACAAGCACCCATCCTCATTCAAATTTCACCTACATACAGAAGGACTCTGGGACTGTATGAGCTGACACAAAAAACATACCCCTTCAAATTCATTATTGCTGAGTTTTCAAACAACAGTTAAATCACACAGAGACTTTAGTTGTGAGGGTGCTTGAAGATTTATAACATGCCCCATGTTTTGACCTCCAGATACTTTGCTCTTTCTTAGTACTGTCTTAAGCATATCTTCTGTGATGGTAGGTATCTGCTGGAGCCATTTCCCTAATCTTATGAGGAGGGCAGGACTAGCTGGACATCTACAAGATACATCTACATCTACATCTGTCTGATCTTTGGTTGGATCTCCAACTGTACCTGCTCAACAGGCACAAACAAGCTTCTCCATGTTCTGCAAGCGAAAAGTGCATTTATTCTTATAAATTCTACTGTGGTCCTGACAACCAGACATCCGTCTTCTTCATCAATATCCTTTTATTCCCCTAGAAGGGCTGGATTGACCTCCAGGTAAATAAGGGACAGCTTCTCTTTATGCATCTCAAAAGACCTGAGAAATGCATATTGCAGCTATTCTCTTCCTAAGTGTCTCAGCATCTCAAGCAGGGCTGCTTTATGCTTCTAGAGCTTTACCTTGATGTGATTGTGTTTCTCACCTGTTTTCTCCTTTGCCTGGCTGTGGCTTAAATTGTTTTTTACCTATCTTTTCTCATGCAATTTACAGTCTTGGCCAGTCGACTTCTTTTTCTGCCTCCTCTGTTTCCTTCAGACTGAGCCCCTGCATTAATTTCTCATTACTGGTTGTTTTTTGCATTATTTAGACAAAAAGTCCAAGGTCTGATCCCTGACCAACTCGATGCTGTTATCAGAACATTTGCAGGAGGTTTCTGCATAGGTTTCCAGGTGGTCTGAGTAGACCAATGACTGATCCAGCTGTGGTTGAATAGAAAGAGCTCCTAGCACCTCCATCATTTTTTCCCTCCTGCCCATGCCCTCTGCTCCTCTAATTCCAGCCAAATTTCTGTCTCAGGAGATGTATAAAACTCCTTTCCCAAACTTCTGCACTTTCTGTACAGAAAAATACACTCTATCCGTCTTTGAAACTGAAATTACAGATGAAAATCACTGTCCATTCCCATTGGACTAATACAGGATTGATTGTTCCACACAGAATATTATCCAATCTGACAATAAAGGACACAAATGATAGCTGTTTTACTGCTTTTCCTGGGAGACTGTGCCACATCCTGATCAATGTCTTTGTAAGGAGTTTGTGCTGATAATCAGATTCATTTTTTCAGTTTTAAATTCAGCCTGTTACTCTGAGTTACTTTCCATTGTATGGCCCTTAATCAATTCATCATTATTATTGCTGCTGTTTACATTAATAAAGTAAGCAGTGGAAATGCCTGGCTCCAGTACAATGTTTGCTGGTTTATATGTGTGTAATAAATCTCCCTTACACTGAAGAGTTTATAATCTCTTTATGACTTAAGATAAGAGGCTGATGCAAACACTGAGGACTTACAGGATGTGCTGGTTTTGGCTGGGATAGAGTTAATTTTCTTCATAGTAGCTAGTATAGGGCTATGTTTTGGATTTGTGCTGGAAACAGCGTTGGTAACACAGGGGTGGTTTCGTTATTGCTGAGCAGTGCTTGCACAGAGTCAAGGCCTTTGCTGCTTCTCACCCCACCCCACCAGCGAGTAGGCTGGGGGTGCACAAGAAGCTGGGAGGGGACACAGCCGGGACAGCTGACCCCAACTGACCAAAGGGATATTCCATACCATATGACATCATGCTCAGTCTATAAAACTGGGGGGAAGAAGAAGGAAGGGGGATGTTCAGAGTGATGGCGTTTGTCTTCCCAAGTAACTGTTACGTGTGATGGAGCCCTGCTTTCCTGGAGATGGCTGAACACCTGCCTGCCGATGGGAAGCGGTGAATGAATTCCTTGTTTTGCTTTGCTTGCGTGCGCAGCTTTTGCTTTACCTATTAAACTGTCTTTATCTCAGCCCATGAGTTTTCTCACTTTTACTCTTCTGATTCTCTCCCCCATCCCACTAAGAGGGGAGTGAGCGAGTGGCTGTGTGGTGCTTAGTTGCTGGCTGGGGTTAAACCACAACACAGGACAAGGTGATGGTATAACAAATTCATATAATGAACCAGTCTAAAAAACAGGCAATCTGTCTTTCTGAAACCTGCTGTGTGTTACTTGGTTATGAAAATAGTTAAAAGCTTATTCAGGGCCATAACTGCTGTCCTTTTGTGTTATACATAGATGGCCTCTGCCCCAAGTTCACAGTCAAAGTAACAGGATTATCAAAGATATAGATAGACATCCCTGCCTCAAGCACTACTTTCCTAGGTGATACCCTTGCATCTTTCTGAAACAAATTAATCGGTCTTCAAATATCTTAATGAGGAATTCAATCCGGAGTCTAATAGGGTGATCCACATTGAAGCAAAACACAACTGTGGATTTCGAGTTACAACAATGCAAGATTAGAGAAACAGAGGGATGCAAGATCAATGTTTCTGTCTGTCTTTCTTGCATAAATAGAGTCCATTACATGCAAACCCACCCTAATCATATGTCATTTTATCAGTCTAAGCTCTTAGTTGAGCTGTCCTTGGATTTCTATGTCATGGTAAGCAGATGAAGGGCTCGACCCTTTCTTCCTCCCTCCTCCCCAGCCACCAATGGCATTGCTTTTCTGGGCATCCTTTTGCAGCCCAAAAGCTTCCTTAGAGCCTGCAAGTTCCCATTTTGTCTGCTTGCATAGGTCCATCAAGCACCCAGACCCTGCAAAATTGCCTTTTAGCTGCCTGTGGCTGCATACATCTGCAATGACAAAAGCAACTGCCTTCAGCACAAAACAGTATTTACTTATTCCTGTAAGGTACAAAGCTTTCAGAACAAAGTCTAACAACCACACTCAGGCTAAATGCATGGGTATTAAGTGCATCTTCATAAATTTGCATCCTTTCATCCTTTAGAGTTAGAAACATCTCACTGTCACCACATCTTTGTCTCCCTGCCTTTCTGTGAGACAGGCAGACTGTCAGCCTTTCACTAACACACATTAGCCTCACTTACCCAAAGTCCTCCTTTTCTTTCAAGCACCGTTAAAATTTTAGGCCCCCTTTGATTTTTATGTCATTTTTAGCTTTGGAAGAGTACCACTTTCTAGCTGAATGGAGCCATCTAGATTGTGGATAATTTCTCCCTGTAATTCATGGCCAGCTGTTGCTATGTAACTCCTAAGCTATGTACCTGAACTGCTTTATCTATGTGATGGCTTTATCTTTCTTGCTTGCTACAGTGCCTTTTTGTTTCATCCTGATTGGAGAAAAGGAAAAAAAAAAATTAACTACAACCAGATTATCAACTTACTTGAAATTAATGGTGCATAGAAAGAAGAGCAGGTCAGCACAAGTTAAATAATACTTGGTTAAGTTAGCGGCCTGCATCCCAGTGGGGACCAATGAAATATGCTGTAGGGTACATCAGGAACTACCAAAAGCAATCGTTGCATGATAAGAGATTATCTTTAAGATCTCGTGCAGGAAAAGTACGAGAAGAGAAAAAAAGGGCAAACTACTATCATAAAAAGAAAGGTGAATTCCAGATAAGTCAGCCTAACTTTGATGCCTGGAAAGAAAATAGACCGAATAATGAAACAGTTGATACATAAGCACCTAAAGGAAAGGAAAGTAATAAGAAACATCTAACACTGATTTGTCAAAAACGGATTGCTTCCATCCAGCTGAAGACAGGACAACTTATCTAGTTAGTAAGGGGAAGCACAAATCATTGACGTTTCCTACAACTATGCTCCACCATTATTGTGAAAGTTGTAATTTCTCCAACTTCTCCCATTGCAGAAGTGTGGTTCCATGAGTTTCAGCAACATCCTCTGGGTAGACTGTGAATTTTTAATTTAGTTTAAATTTTAATGATTTTTTTTCTTTTAAAATTCGTAGCCTCATTTGCCAGTTTATTGCAGTTCTGAGTTAATGTAATGGTGATTAAAGTACCAATGCTGCTTCCTTAAGATCTACCTGTTTACCCAGTCAGTGGTGCCAAGAGAATGAATAGAGCCTCAGCATCGTAAACAATTGTGGCAGGTACACCCGCCCTGATAGGGAGCGAAACTTCTCGGCCATTGAAAAAAGAAACAAACCTAGAAGCCGTGGTTTGGGGGTCGAGCCACCCCGCACGCACGGTGGGGTCACGTTATGACCGCCAGGTACACACTTTGGTCGAGGAATGAGGAAGCGTTGGCCCTTGGCCAATGAGGAATAACGTCACCTTATTTGACCACAGATTAGATTCGACTAGGGTATAAACGGAGCCCCGCCGGAGGGCAAATTGAGTCGGTCCTCCTCCGAGCAGTGGGTCTGCAATCAGGGACTCTCCCCTTGGGTTGGGATGCCGCGCAAGGTAATTCCTCGAGGTTGAGAGCCCTTGTCTTTTAGGCAAGTGATATGCGCATTTTGCGTCATCATTTCTAAAGCTTAAGAATTCTTAAGTCGGTTGTGTAGTACTAATTTCCCCTTACATCATTGAACCTGTGGTTTACTAATGTTGTCACAGTTCTAAACGATTTTGATTGAAGAATAAATTTCGTTGAGTTTAACACCTGTCTAATTTGATTGTGTGAGCCTCTGCGACAACAGCCCTCCAGAACAGATGCATTTCTTGGAAGGAGAACATTTCCTTGTGCACAAGCAAGAAGCATGGACATATTCCTGGACAAAGGAACATCCAGAGGCAACTCAAACCATGCTTAGCACCATGGACAATGGAGCTGAGCCCTAGGTATTCTGTGGAGAACCAATCAATATAGTTGATAGAGCAGAGACAGAGCAGCAAATAGGGGAACTACTCATTGCCCATGGAGCTGCACATTTGTACCTCTTAGGTGATGCCCCTGTAATCTGTAAACTACAGATTGCGGTTGCCAGGCAGGGTAATCAAGGGCATCTCAAATGGAGGCAGACTTCAGGGGGGGCATGTGCTGTGTCTCCACCAGCTAAATGCAACCTTAGAGACCTAACTCACAGACTCGCAGAAAGACCTCCACAGGCCCATATGGCTCCTTAGTCAACACAGTCAATGGCTCCTGGCAAGTGATTCAGCTCACCCTATAGCAAGACACCAGGGCTCATCTCAGTTGTCCACAGTTAGGTGACTAATATGGCTGAGATTTCTTAGCGGGCTTCCGGGTTGGGCTGGGAAACATCATACAGTTTAATGAAAACCTGTGCCTTCTGGGACTGGCATCCAGAGGTGAGGTGGGGTTCCCTGGGCAGCTCCAACAGTACCGGATGGCTTTCCTTAGGTGCTTGAACCTCGCCGTACTTCTGGAGTGGCTAAATTAAGATACCCTGCTGACAGGCAGACACCTGTTTGTGGGCACAAAAATGTAGGACTTCATCTGAGCTGAATTCTATCTGTGTTCACAGTTTCACTCTTGAAGTGAAATAAGGCACTTGCCCTTAATGCAAGCCTGGAGAATCCCTGCAGGGAATTGGTGTGGAGAAGCGAGAGCATCGTATACAGAAACAGATTTTACAGTGACTGTATTCTGTAGACAAACCCTGTGACACTGCTGCAAACAAGGTACATGGCACTCAGGGACTTCTTATACACCATCATTTACTTAAGGCCCCAGAGGGAATTATTCGCTGAACCTGGCAGAGAGGAGACTCCAGCAAGAGCACTGTGTCTGTTGCTCAGCACTGCTCTGTAGTAAAGAGGTCAACAAATTGGAGGGAGCCCAGAGCAGAGCACCAGGAGTGATACAGGTGCTGAAAAACATGGCTGATGAAGAAAGAAGAATGAAATGATTGGGTCTGTGGGTATGTGGATGTGCGTTAATCACCTTCAAGTGTCTAAAAAGTTGATATAAAGAGAATTCTGATCCATTGCTCTCTGTGTCCATGGAGGGCAAAAAAATAAACCCCAGGTGTCTTGATTTTCAGCACAGAGACATATGTTAGCTAATAGGAAAGGGAAAACAGACAACAAACCTTCTAACAGGAAGGACAGTGGAGCTCTTACACAGATTGCCTCAGAAGGCAGTGGATTACAAGCTAAGAAGCTTCTAAGATGTTACACAGACTTCTGCTAGTGGGGGCCAAGATTTATTTCATCCTTCTGCAGTGTGGAAGAGTGACCTCTTCTCGTCCCTTCTAGTCCTACACTTTGTTGGTTTTATAAATGTAATTCATGCCTAGCACCCAATCATTTAATTTTGTTGAGTTAGACAGATGGGAACACAGAACTGCACAAGGAAATGGGGCTGCTGCTGTGCTTCATCCGAAATAAGAAAATAAGAAAAACATTTCCAGTTTAATGATCTTTCATACAGACTCTATCATCCTTACTACTATGAGATGAACTCCTGATAGTACTGATGGGACCACTATCTCTACAGAGCCTCCCTGTAAATCCTCCCAGTGAAGCTGCCTTTTGGCCTAGCTCTTCTCTACAGCACAGACAGGAGGATCAACATGGTAAGACATCAGGGAAATGCATGGGCAGGAGAAGGAAGAAGGGAAAATAACAGAAAGTGGAACTGGGTAAAAAAAGAGAGGGAATTGGTGAAAGGAGAAGTGACGTGGAGATGCAGAGTAAGCAATGCAATGCAAAAGGTGATAACAAGAAGAAACATCCTGTGGTGAGAGAAAGCAGGGAGAAAGCAAAGAAAGCTGTATAACAAGCAGGTCAGTGATGTTGCATTAGCACAATTCAGTGTATTTCCCTTGACAGAGAGGGAAATGAGAAGTTAAGCACTTTTTTCATTCAGGAAGACCGAGGGAAAATAGGCATAATGTACCCAGCCATCCACTGCTTTTTCGAGCAAGACAAAGCCTGAACATTAAATGTTATTGCTATCTCAAATAAGAGATACAAGAGAGAGAGCATGGCAGGATTAACCATCAGATGAAGAAAGGGAGACAGAAGGGTGCCAAGGAGGCAGTACAGCTCCCATGTGTGCCAGGCGTGAGAGGTGCCTGAGCTTGCTCCAAGGCCCACATGGGTCTCACTGAAGCACAGGACCAGCCTGACTGCCCACGACAGACGGTGCAGCACAGGTCTGATGCTGAGCTCACACGCTTGTAGCAACGGAGGACTTTTTTTCTTCATGTAACTGATGAGGAGAGACATGTCTGTCAGGCTGAAATGATTTGTCTCAACTCAGTGGCTTGCATTTCAGTGAGCACTGCCTTTCTCCAGGGCCACCATGATTGCAGGGCGTACCATTCCCACATGCTTTCCAGAAACACATCGATTTTCCCAGGAAAATGCAATGCCTATATTGCTGCCTGGTGCAGAGCAGCAGCAGCAGCTGAAAGGCAGACTGAAAAGGTGACTGGCAGAGAATGGTCTTCTTGGACAGACAGCGGCATGCTAGGCATCAGGCTGTTACGTGCAGTAGATTCAGATGTCATCTACAGCACGGCATGGTTTACAAGTCCCTTACACAAGGTAAGTTAAAAAAAAAAAAGGAATTGGAAAAGGGAAACATACTATGACAGAAATACCTGCAACTTGATGTTCAGAGACGGAGCAAGTAGGGGGATGGAGGGTCACAGTCATCCTCCTCTGTAAAACAGTCTTGAGAGCAGAAGAATCAGTACATGCAAAATTCAGTATCTTTATTAGGAACTATGCACAAACACAATTTTTTCATTCTCAAACATTATCCTGTCGTGTGTGTATACTGATCTCCCACTCATCGCAGTATTTCTGTATCAGGCATATGGATAGTACCAGATCATTCTCAATGACTCACTATTTACATGCAAAATGTCATGAACATCTGAGAGCGTTTTACACCTGGAATGCTATATTTGGCAGCACCAAGTGACTCAGTTTTGCTAGCAATGTTAGCAAGAGTGAGAAAAATAAATGGCAATTTTAATTACATTTTGTAGATATTTTACAGCAAGAATTTTTATTTTGGCAAATAAAGACATCTGGAGTCTAAATATTTTACCTTCTCTGCTCCCACTGCTTTAAGATGGCAGGGAAGGGACACTATACATTGCTGTTCCCATATGTATTTGCTGTGTTATTCGCAGAGGCACCAAGTCCAAGTCAGACACCGTGGAGCAGGACAACAGACAGCACTGTACAGTAGTCACAGGAGCAGGGATCTGCTGAAGGCAGGTGATATTGCAGGGGTGTATTTTAGGATGAGATTAAGCTGTGCACAGGACAGAGAGGACTCACCAACTGCACGTGTTCATCTCTGCCTTCCACAGTCTTCATAGCCTGGATGCCAGGCTCTGGGCCCCGGGACCACTGCTCCTCCTGCACACACCAGCCATGCCCACGCAGCACATGGGCAGGAAGGTTGCAGGTAGGTAACACCCAGGGTCAAGCTCCTATACAATATGTACGTTTGTGTTTTCCCTGCTCTGACAGATGAGGTGGTCCCAAACCTGTCCAATGACAAGGCACAACAACAACAAGAAAAAAACTTAGGGTTTTTTTTTTTAAACCTTGCTCTTTCTAACAGAAGAGCTCGCAATTTTGCTCTCCTTCAGTGCTAAATATACTGAGTACTATAAAAAAGTCATCACATGTGCTGGAGACTATCCATAAGGGACATTACTTTAAATGCTTTGACTATTGTTGCAGCAAAGAAGTCATTAGATCCCACTGCAGAGCAGTGAGGGATACCACCTCCTCTCCTGAATTTATGATCTGTGAGCTAATGCTCTTTATAATTGAAATGGTTAGTGACTAATGAAAAAATAAAGGTTGCAGCCAAGCTTGGCTATACATTGGGAAGTTCATCAATATGCATTTTCCCATGACACTCAAGGATATTTCCCATAAGAAGGCGGGAATCAGGCTGTGAGATATGAAGGCGTGAAGCAGATATCCTTACTCCATTTACCCTGAATACTCACCGTCACAAAGTATCCCTGGACACTCCAGAAACCATAACTTATACTTTAAAGTCTGAACCTGGATTAAGTATTTCCTCATCCTCCTAAAGCTCCTCCTTTACCTTCAGTGAAGCTGTGCTTTAAGATCAGTGATATCAGATCTCACATGGGAAAAAATCTTCTGTTTGGCGATGTGGATGCATATGTGCATTTGCTTTTTAACCGTGGATGTGGGAACAAGTAGGTCTACTTATACAGACTACTCCTACCTATGAAATAAGAGACAGCTAATTTTAACAATATTCAACAAACACTGTGCTAAAGGACAAAAATAAATAAATAAATAAAATAGATAATAAATAAATAAATAAATGAAAATACTATTTCACTGCATTTAATTAACTGAAATTGGGGGAAGAGACAGACATGAATGGCAAAGCAACTAATTTACTCCCATTTGGCTGACTCAAAGCCCCAGCAGTATCCTATGTGTCATTTACCTGACTTTGTGTTGCTAGGAAGCCTTTTGCTAAACCCAGTTTTTAGTTGAAAGATTTCTAGAGCACATCAGGTCATGTAATAGACAGAACTCAGGTTGAGCTGGGTTAAGTAAAGTCTTTAACTTGCTTAACTTATGCTTGATTTAACTTTCCCTTAAACAAAACCAGTTCAACCAAACCAGGAATATGTGAACTAGGAGTCACACAGCTAAAAAATAAGTAGTATAGAGCTGGGATTACCTGCCTGTACACTCAAATTCTCCATGTCCAGCTTCAGGGTGGTTGCCAAAATAGTTGCCCAGGCTTGGAGGCTACTCATTGCCACACAGGTGAATCCAAAGGTGCTTCATATCTTCCATCTGGAGGTTCTGCATTTTTCCCCCAAACGCTACCGGAGGCTAATGCAAAGGCTCCTTCTCCAGGCAAAGTGTGGGGTGGAGGTCTGTATCTGTTAGATGTTTTAGTTGAAAGGTCATCAACAATCATCTCCTTTGCAAATACAAGTCCTCTTTGTTTGAATCTCATATATAGGATGCTAAAGAGAAACGAACCATCTAACATTTGCAGTGCTAAATTGAACATGGCTTTGGCACAGACTTGAACACTACCCATCACTGCTTACCTGTTACCATGCTGTTCGTCACAATTTTGGCAACACTTTCCCGGTCAAAGCCTATGCTGACTTTGGAGCTAGCATGAGCAAGGGATTCTTCCCAACAAGCAGTTTGGACGTGGCCACCCTATTCACCCACATAAAGCAATGCTCAGCCACTCGCCAGAAGGCCAGAAAATAGCCCTTGGCTCATTTTATTTGCTGACAGAGACGGAGCTAAGGAGGATGACTGGTCAGACCAGATAATTAGGACAGTATCCTTTTTATTCCTCAGTCTGGTAAATAGAAAACTAAAACTGTGTCTCCCCTCCCATAGGATGCTGTCAAGAGGCTTCTGGCTTTCCGTATTCCGAGCTATTTGATGCCTCAGCCAGCAGATTTCCTCCCGCCATCCTCCACTGCCATCTCTATTTCTAACCCTGCTAGCAGGATATGCATTAGCTTTGCAGTGCCACACCTAGTATCAAAAATGAGGGCTCAGGGAGTGGAAAGAGGGAGGAAATCCTTCTGATGTGACCAGACTGGACAGGAAATTCTGGTAAAGCAAAAATTAATCAATCTTCTGAAAGGTATAGTTGCAGGTAGAGGTAGGCTTAGTGCCAGAGTAGCGTCAAGCTGTGTAATTTCTCATGCCTTTAAAAAATACTCTCCAGAACTGCTCAGGGACTTCTTGCATGGACCCTGGCTTGAGCCACTCTGGTGCCACGCAGACACAAAAACCTGCCATGGGGTTCAAGTTGCTCTGGGCTGTATTTATCCCAGCCTCTCCCCAGAGGATGGTTTTGCAGTCCTGGAGGCATCCTGAGTCTGGATACAGTAACTCCAGTCACAAGAACTACAATGAAGTCAAAGTAATCAGAGCATTGAAAACTGCCGTGAGTGCAGAAATATTCCTGTTTTTCCATGAACTGCTGCTCTGCACGCTGACTCTCCACCAGAGTCACTTCCACTGTGCACAGAATAGAGGGGAATGGGAGATGAACCTTGTTAACCTCTGGAAATCCCACACTCCAGACCTTACAGCTGCTCCAAGGATTTGCTGCTGCAAATGTATTCAATAACCAAGGTATGCAACGGATTTTATCAAAAAGGAGGATTTTTATATGTGTGTATATATATACACACACACAGAAGAACTCTTCACTTCATGTGCCATTAGCCCAGTGTGCCCCAGATGCATCAAAATGCAACACTGGACATGCAACTTCTGGATCTCACTGAGCCCCTCAGCAGGATCAATCTGCATGACAGGAGTTTGCCCTTAGAACAGATACTCTGTCAAAACACCAAATCAGCCCAAAATCAGCGAAATGCAATCAGCTTTGCTAAGGTCCTCCCTGTTCTTCCGCCACATTTATACTGGGCACCGTATTGATTCAAGCCCATTAGTTTCAAGCATCATTAAGAGTACAATGAAGAATGATAAATTGCTATTTTAATGCGAATATAATGACATAAAGACACTTTTAAAGTAATTAGATTCTCAGCCTTGAGAGTGTGGAGTGTCTTTTTCCCATAAAGTTCATGCAATGCTGATAGTAGTGTGGTTCGAGATGTGCCAAGGGGGATTGACTGCTGCCTGAAGAAACACCTGCAGAGGAAAAGCTCATCTCTCAAACAAGGGGTAGCTGTCTTCAAGATTTCTGCTTGGTCACTGCACGAAAGGAGCATGGGATTGCCCATATATGAGAGCAGCAGGCAAAGTCTTGGTTACAGTGTTGGTTGAAGTGTTACTGCCCATGACTAACAGACCCAAAAAGTGTCCCCTGTTATTTGCACAGTTCCCTTCCCCTCTCCTGGCACAAGTATCATGGGAACATGTTTCTGCAGTGGGGTGCCCAAAGCTTTAAGCCCAATTCCCTGCCTAACCAGAGCTGATTATTACAGCCTCCTGAGCACAGGTTTGTTATAGGAAACCGTGTTCTCATGTGCCTCAGTTTACCAAAAGCAAATCTTCAGTGGTTGGGACCCTCTAAAATCTTTGCGTACAGCACTCCCCTTCTCAATCACATCGAGTCTAGTGTATTCCTGCACATGAACTGCTCTTCACACTCCCCTGAAATCCCAGGAGCAACCTTGAGTTCTCCTGAATGCCACAGAGGGAGGTGCAAGCACAGGGGAGACCTTCCCAACAAAAGCCAGGCAGCTGTTCACTCCAATACCTTTCAGGTCCTGGATGCTGCACTGGGAGAGAGGTAGTGCCCAGGTAGCCCAGAAGCCAGGCTGTTTCGGTGTCAGCATACACCAATATGATAAATAAACTCATGGCAATGAGGTTCTGAGTTCAGGTTGCTGCTGTCACCAAGTGCTCCTGCTGAAGAACCCCTGGTTTTCCATACCCTTAAATAGGAGGAGAGCATCAGTCAAGTCAGGGATGGGAAAACATAAAACTCATCGCTGCAATTTACTCCAGAGCAGAACAGCTTGTGCAAAGCTGGGACATGTTCAGGTAGAAGGTGCTGTTATAGAAATGCAAGGTATTATTAAAAAGGTCTAATTGTTTAGGCGTGGGGATTCAGGACACCAAATTGAATTTCTCCTTTCTCTGCCCAAATTATTGTAAACAGCCCTCTGGATTTGACCAGGAATGGCTTCTGAGTTTTAAATCTTCTAAAAAATTAACTGCTTCTCTTGTTACAGAGTGATTTATTTAAGGGTTAGCTCCTCTCATTGGTCTCTCACGATGATTAAAGACTGAAGTAATGACCAATAACTCTGGGATTAAGGCTTAAATATCACTGCCTGGGAACTGAAGACAGCAAAAGGTGGCTGAATGGATCTACATGAATATTGAAGTGTCATTCTAATGAAGATGAGGCAGTAGCAGCCAGGTGGTGATTAGGACATGATATGGGGAGGGACCGGGGTGGAGACCAGAGGGGAGCATGTGCCAATTAGGTTAAAATGTGGTTGAAGGTGGCTTGAGCTGCAATCTCTATTTCTGTAAGTACAGCAACTGGTTGGCTAAGGAGAAACAGCTGAGGTTGCATTGAAGCTAGAAATTTTTGTTTCCAGAGTCACTCAAGACTAGCTAATACAGTTCACCTATGATGAGATGTTTAATCAGCAGGAAAACCATTTGAGAACCTACATAGAGAGGTTTTGCCACAGTTTAGGCAAAGTATAGCTATCTTGCAGTCTTGCAGCCTTACAGATTGCAAGAGCTATTACTAAGCAGCTGATTAGGAGCAGTAGGACAGGTCCTGAAGTCCATACTCGGTCAAAGATTCACAAGATATCACTGCAGTGTCCTTGTTTCTGTCTGGTCCCTGGATGGAGACTTCTGAGTTTGTTAGAGTCCAGAGCATTCCTAAACCTAAGCACAGCAAATCTTACATCTACACATTTATAATGAATTTAATTCACAAGGAGCAATTTCTCAAGTGGAGGATTCAACCTGTCTTACAAGTCTAGGAGGGTATTTGCCTCCTCAACAGAAAAAGAAGGGATTCAGAGCTTAGAATGAGTTGAATTACCCTCTGGAGGCCCCTGTACCTTGTCACTGACTTCTTGCTTGGAAGTTCACTCAGACAAGGTTTTAGATGGCCCTTGAGCTTAATGGAAAAATGTGGTGATTGCTGCTTTCCTACAGATTTGTCCTGGTTTCGGCTGGGACAGAGTTAACTTTCTTTTTAGCAGCTGGTACAGTGCTGGGTTTTGGATTTAGTGTGAGAATAATGTTGATAACACTCTGATGTTTTAGTTGTTGCTAAGTAGCGCTTGTCTTAAGCCAAGGACTTTTCAGTTTACCATGCTCTGCCAGCAAGCAGGTGTGCAAGGAGCTGGGAGGGAGCAGAGCCGGGGCAGCTGACCTGAACTAGCCAAAGGGGTATTCCATACCATGGAACATCATGCCCAGTATATAAACAGGGGGGAGTTGGCCGGGAGGGACGGATCACGGCTCTGGCATCGGTCAGCGGGTGGTGAGCAATTGCACTGTGCATCACTGTTTTTTTTCCTCCCCCCCCTTCCTTTTTGTTGTTATATTCCTTTTCATTACTATTATTATTATTATATTTCATTATTACTATTGTTAGTATTATATTTTACTTTAGTTATTAAACTGTTCTTATCTCAGCCCACGAGTTTTACTTTTTTTTCCCTTTCCTCCTCCTCACCCCACTGGGAGGGGGAAGGGGGAAGCGGCTGTGTGGTGCTGAGTTGCTGACTGGGGTTAAACCACGACAAGATTCCACAGATGGAGGCTGAAGGGAACCTCATTACTAAATTTAAAACCTGTAACCATATAATTCTTGGTAGTCATCTTTCAAGCTTTCAAAAGCAAAATGGATTGGTGTTGGTCAAGTTATGGTGGTTTGTGGAAAAATGACAGGAGAGAGGGGTTTGCGATATAGCACAGGCTAATGCAAAAGAACTAACCTGCTACCGTCCCATGTGCACATTGCTCAGAGCCTGCCCAGGGCCCTGCTAAATCCTCAGGGGTCAGCTTTGTCAAACTCCGTGTGCTGAAGTGTCTCTGTGAACCATCTAGCTCAGTGTTACAGCAGCACCTGCAGACTGCAATGCCGCTTGCTATGTTTATAGCCCTTTGGGGCAGGGGCTGTCTCATTTTTGCAATGCCTAGCACAGAGGGGTCCTGGTCTGTGACTGCAGTTTTCACTTGCTGTAGTAGTCCAGATAACTCCCACTGATGGTTTAAACCACATGATGGGGCAGAGAGTGGTTAGTTTTGGTACATAGGTTACCCTGAAGTACACAGGTAGGGACAAGTAGTACATAGGTTGTCCTCTTAAATAACATTTTCACCAGTGGATAACACAATCTGTGCAATGGAGGTCATTCTCACCTTCCCACACAGAGAGAACCTTCTCAGTCTTGCTGCTTGGCCCTGTGCTAGAGGTGCTGTTTCTTCGTAAGAAGGCCACTAACGGGTTGGGGTACAGTTTTCCAATGGCAAAAGCGTCTTTTCCTGGACACCTAACTTTTGGGGACTTTTTATTTGTTTAACATAAACAACAAAAACACAGTCCTGTCATTTGGTACTTTCAAAAATCAAAGTATTGCTTCCTCAGAGAGATCTTTATTAGCCAGAGATGAAATATCATCTTTAGCAATGAGGTATGACAAATTAATTGCTTTAATATTTGCAAAGTGCCTGGAAGATTTAAACGGCTCTGTATGTTCAAGTAAATTAATATTTATGATGATCTAGAAGAAGAGACAAATTCCACCACAGGCCAGGGCATTATACAGTCCCACTCCTTCTTCACTGACAAACGTGATCTTCGTTTGAGCAGTGAATACCCAACTGGATGTGCACATACTGTTCAGTTTGCTGGTGGTGCTAATCACTGGCGATTTTCCTTTTGTACCAAACGGGATGGTTCCAATGCCAAGGACGGGGAGATGTTAAGGAGAAACAGGGTTTGGGGTTTTGTTGTTTTTTTTTTTAAATGTATTTAATACAGGAAGCCAATGTGAGCCTTTGAAGGGGATGTAGCAGACAAGTGCAGGACAGTTGGATTTTTTACAGAAGATGGTGTGATGGCTGGTACAGGTACTTTGGGGCTGGAAGAAGAAGTGGGAGAGCCTGAACTGAGAAAACGACAGAGGAAGCGAAGACAGCTCTACAAAGGCTGGGCAAAGAGCTGCAGAGGGAGTGGGTAGGTTTCGAGGTGGAAGGGCAAAGCTGAGAGGAACCCAAAGGTGGTGACAAATGTGTTTGACAGTGGTGGGGGCAGCAGCCAGAATGAGTGCAGATCCTTAGGGAAGAGCGAGAGCTGTGAGTACACACAGACCAAGGCAAACGAGTCCTGCTCTTTGTTCAGATGCTAGCTCGCTGCAAAGCCCTTGGCGGGAGGAAGACATATGATCAGCCTTCCATTTCACCTCTGCAGACATCGTTTTTCCCATCTGCAACATGACAGAAATTAATATTCCCCTATGGCTGGGGAACTGAATTTTTGATTGCTGGATGATGCTACAGGAATGCAAAGTGGGTTGCTACGAACGAAGCGTGTGTGTTTATTTTGTTGCTGACATACTTTCCCGGGGCAAGGCAGAGGAGAGGGGGCTGGGTGAGATGTGGGATGCAGAGCACAGCAGACTGATTTTCACACCAGACCAAGGCTGCTGCCACGTTGTGCTGTGTGCTGACCCCCAGGAGAGCGTGCCAGATGCCCAGGGACATGAGGGCATAGCACCCTCCTTGCCCTTGCCCAGGAGTGCCCTGCTCCAGTAACCCTGTACTTCCCAGGGATCCTCCGCCTGCCCTGGCTGCTGGAGGACACACAGAGCTTGAAAAGAGGCATGATGGAGAGTTCATAAATTGGGGTGGGGACTCAGAAGATTTGTCTTCCTTGCTAAGAAATCTTTTCACTGACTCCATAAAACATAGTTTGAAGAGCCATAGGGAATGACTCTCTCCCAGGGCTCTGCACTCAAAGGTGGCATCAAAGGGTTTGGTGCATCAGATACTTCTTTTGGTCCATAGCAGACCACTGTGGTGTCCAATGGGAATAACAATTTAGGTAATTATAATATTGTAATTATAATAGGTAATTATAAATTTTGCACTGTGGGAGCATCAAAGAGACTGAGACTGATCGTGGACACACTGCACCCATGGGAAAGGCTCCTCAATGGACCACAAACTTCCAGTATCTTCTGTATATGAGGGCCCAGCGTCTCCCCTCCTGAACTGCAGTACTTCTAGAGTTTTCTGAGCCTAGTATTCCTGACTGGGGAAATCCTACGGCTTCCTGAGTGTTCCTCCTCGTCCTTCTCCCATCTGTGCACAGCGTGCCCCACCACCGGACCAGAGCGCTATGGGGAGAAACCTCTGACCAGCGCCCAGCCTCTTGGGCTGCCCAAGTGCTTTCCGGCAGAGCAGAGAAGCTGCACTTATTTAGATTGATATGGCATTAAGGAGAGCTCTAGGCACCTTTGCCATCTATTAAAAACACAGATCAGATGGAGTGGAGCAAGCCTCTGCAGTGGGGAAGCGGCTCAATCAGCAGCCCGGGGCCGTGGGGACATGGGGAAGGAGGGGGAGGAACCAGACGAAAACTCATCTTACCAAAAGGTAAAAATTTGAATCAATAACCCTCCCTCCCCACTCGCAGTCAATACTTCCCTCCCCGAGGACATCACCTGACATTATTCAGCTTCTTTTTCAAGCTCTTCAGTGAATTCCGGCTTCTGCCTGACTCTTAACAGGAATCTCGGTGGTTTTCAGACTCAAGGGGCTTTGCTTTGTGGCAGAGAGTTGGCTCTGGAAGACAAGCTAATTCCCAACAGCACCTGCCGAAGAGCATGTCGGCAGCCGTTATGCTCTTCTTCAGTGAGCGATCGAGCCATGCTTTTGCTGCTGCCAAAAGGCTGCACTCTCTGCTGCATGGAGATTTATAGCAGGGCTCAGATAAATGGAGATGAGTGCTTTTATTATCTGTCTGAAACGATACAAATGCAGAGTGTGGGTTATGAGGTGAGGGAGAAAGGCCTCATTCAGCAAGACAGAAGAGCCAGTTCGGGAAGTAAATAAAATGTTGGCACTTTCCCTTGTAGATAAGGCGAGGGAGGGGGAGGACTATTTCCACCTGTGAACGTCGTTTCCAGAACTGACGGTAAAAGACCCCAGGGAAATGTAATTACAGAAGTCTATTTAATGAGCAGAAGTCTCATCAGGAAAAAGAAAGTCTTTAAATAAAAAGCGATGAGAAATGGCAGAACACAGTTTAACCCTTGGAGCCCCTCTGATTGTGGTTAAAAGTTTCTGTTGAAGTTAGGTAGTGAGGCTCACACCAAAAAAAGAGAGAAAACCAAAACAGTCAGACTCTGAGGAATCAGAGAATCCATGTAGAAATAGATATTTCTGCAAATTCCCTGCATTACAGATCAAGAGATGGCGGGTACGACCTATGCTTTCTGCAAGATAGGATGAAATTTGCCCATGCAGGAAGGCCTGGGAACTGAAAAGAGTCACAGTCTCTGGCTGTTTGTCCAACACAAAAAAAGTCCCCCCCAGAAGCCACTGGAAGAAGAATGCTGTCAAGATGACCAATGCTTCCTTTGAAGTCCGAGAGCTGGTACTTTTATAGCTGTAGACTAAGAACCCACGAACAGGATTACTTTTTGAAACCAGGCTATGGAGGGGAAAAAAAAATTGAAAGTTTATTCCTAGAAACAAGACTTTTACAGGTTACCCAGTGACTTCAGTAGGACCAGTCACGTGAGTAATCAGTACTCATCTGCATGGGTGTAAGCCCCTTGCTGGATAAAAAGCAAGTTAAATATAGCATTCATTAGGGTGAAGAAACTGAGGTTAGTTTAATCTAAATTAATTTTGTATCCAGTTAAAGGGCAAGAATACATCTCTTCTGGCAATTTCCCAAAAGTGTCATCAGCAGGGTAGTAGTTTAAGAGATTCATATGATAATATCTTAGGACATAAATAAAATGTTTAAGGATTTTAATGGAAATTAAGGCACGGCCAGGGACATGAATGAAGACTCTTGACTCTTGTTGACTTCAGTGAGTTGCTAATGCTCAGCACCCAGACCTTGGTGTGTGACGGGATCACACCCTCCAAAGGCAAAAGCCAATAAGTAAATTGCCAGCTGAGTAGACACATTAATGATTAACTTGTATTAATGTAGTTAATAGTGAAGCTATTAGCAAAAAATGCTCAGAATATCTTAGTCTGGCACTTTTAAAGGGAATCCTTGGAGCCAGGCACCAAATTGCTTTGCAAATTAGGAGGATTTGGCTCATAGAAAATAAAGCTAAATTCATATATAATCCATCCCTCGTCCTTAAGGCAGGGTTAGGTACACTTAAGCCATTCCCACCCAGTATTTGTCTACCCTGTTCTTAAAAACTCGGTGATGGAACACCTCCATCTTCCCCAGTTCTTTATTATCCTTACTGTTACAAAACTTTTTCCTGATCTAAATCTCCTTTGTTACAGTTTAAGCCCTCTACTTCTTGCCCTATACACCTGGGGGATGGAGAGTAGTATATATTACTCTCTGCAGCAAGAGTCATTGCTATTTTCAGACTCTTTCCTCCAAGCTGAGAAACTCCAATTCCTTGCATCATTTTTTTTGCCACTGTCGCAAAAGGAAAAAATATCAGTTAGAGGAGTCTGGTCATTTCTACACACAAATTTTTTTCAAGGTCAGTGGTAAATGAAGAGCAGTAGGAATGGACTGATCTACATCTTTATGACTTGATTCTGGTCTTCACTCTAAGATGACTCCATTGGCCTCCATAGGATTTGACCACAGAGTGTTGCCCTGTGGCTCCTCATTCATTTGTTGTCCTGCTGTCCTTCTGTCTTCACACACCAGTGCAACCATGCCTGTGCCCTATGGACACAGATCTGGCGAACTTCCAGCACTGCAGAGCTGCTGCTCCCCATGTTCGCTGCCATTGCATCTGTCCTAGCTCAACCCTTAAAGCAAATCGCAACAATAAGGTCAGGCAGATTTGGGCTTGGCTCAGCACTTGCCTACCGGCCACTATCTATTCTGATCACTTAGCAACACAAAGCAAACAGGTATTACTGGTCCACAATCAAACCTGGTTTACCCATTTGCAGTGAATTGCTAACAACAGCGATCTGCTGACAGAATGAGACTCTGCTCATCACTAATTGCATTTCTCACAAGCATTGTTGAATGTTCAGCTCTAAAGAAACTTGCATTATTCCAGCTTTTCCTTTATTCTGTTTTATTTGACCTATTTTCTCGTTCTTTTTCATTACCTTTACATGTTTCTACAGAAGATTTTAATCTATGGAGGTGAGACTCTGAAAATCTTCAGCTCCAAAAAAGATTTAAATAAAAACCAGAATCCTTTAAATTTATGAAAAAGTAACAATGTTTTGAAATACTGCAAAGCTTCAGAGCTAGTAGTCTGTATTTTACAAGCTAACCATGTCTCTGTAAGCAAATTTACAACCGTACTTGCCTGCCTGATTTGCTGCTAAGATGAGGTTAATAAAAAAACCACACAAGGTAAAGTGGAAATTCTAGCAAGAAAAGATATCAGACCCTTTATATTGGTCTGTGTGGGCCTACCGAAGAACTGATATTTTTAATTACCTTCACCTAGGCAGCCCTGATTCATTATCATTAGCTCAGAAAAAGCATGATGTCATCAGCGACTCTTGAGGAGCAAGAGAACAACCTTTACTAACACATGTAATTTCTACAGACTCTGAGGACCCAGTACCAATAGTCTGCTTCAGTGTTGACACTTCTAGGCCAACCACAACCTCCCTTGTGCTGCACCATGCATACACTAACAGACTGCCCCGTGCCACTCTGGTGTGCCAGAAGGTGCTTGCTCTGGGACATGGGACAGGGGTGGGTCGACTGGACCCCCTGGGCTGTTGGACAAAGCCCATTCCCAGTGCCTGGGGACATGCACTCGCACATGTTGTTGGATTTCTTCTTGGTACAGCAATACCTAAAGATCCCAAATGAGAACAAAGGTCCATTGGGCCTGATACTGTATGGGCACAAGGGAAAAGATGGAGTCTACCCCAAATAGGCAAAAGGAACAATTAATATCTATGTTTCGTTAGAGGGAACTGACATATAGTCCAGAGCAGCAGAGGGATCCTGGAACTATTGCTACCATAAATCTACCCTTTCAAGTGTGTTTTCCTTCCCTCTCTGATCTACTAAGTGACTGAGTACATTTCCCCTACCTCTCTGGTCTGCAGCCCACACCAGCTGCTAAGGAAGTTGGTCCTACAGAGAGGAGAGAAGAGCAGTGGTTCTCCACCATGTCACGGACTTCTCTTTGATGAGACTCAGACAATTACAAGCAAGGGACAGAGCCCGAGCACCATCAGACTGTTGCTGACTCCACTTTGCTTGTTAGGTCTAGCACTGGTGCAGCCAACCTCCACAATAAGACTAATGGCTATGCAAAGGAGGTAGTGACACCAAGGAATTAATTTTCTTAGATGAATTATTGGTATAAAGAGACTCCCCCACTGCCGAGGACCTGAGATGAGAACCAGAAGCACAATGACGGCTCCTCTCTTGTTCCCCAAGGGTGCCACGTCTGCATGCCCAGCACTCACACTGCTGTTTCTGCAATGAAAGCACAACCCTGGATTGTCATTTGCCAGCAGCTGTCTTATATGGATATGCTTGGCTTCATCACTTGTACAGTCGGCCTAAGAATAGCTTCCTCTCTAACATCTGATTTCTCTTAAAGGATAAAAATAAAACAATCAGAGCCTGGATATAAAAGAGCATACTGCTGAACACTGCACTGCATACATCTATGTTTAATGAAGGAAAATTTCACTTTACGAGGGGCACGAGTTATTTGTGTCAACCATATTTGGCCTTGAGATCAGTATCTAAGCTGCCACTTCTTGGTCTGACAGCTAAATGACTTTTCATATTACAGAGTGCTTCAGTGCTCTGATCATCCTAGGCAGTTCAGCTTTTATCATGACCCCAGAGGGCTTGCAGCCCATGACTACTTTAACTCTCCCAGCCAATGCCCAGGAAGGATGCAGGGACCATCACAGCCAGGATCATGGCCCAGCTGGCTTTTTGGAGGCAGGCACACAGCTCTGGGCATGGGTTGACCATGTGCTTGACCTCGGTGGCAAACAACAGACCTTGGCTGGTGTTAGGTGTAGCTTGAGAGTCCCGGGGCCATATCAGGCAGCCTAAGAAAGGTGCTTTGCTCAGACATACAAAGGTCATGATGTTTCTGTTCAAGAGCAGTGTGGACAGCCCAGTTTAGGCTTCCCAGTCTGAGTCCCTGCACTGTCAGTAGAGACAAGTAGTCACAATACTTAGCCCAGATGACTTGAATATAGGCTGTAAATAACACTTGGTCCCTTTCCTTCTCCCCTCCCTATTTGCACTCTGCATTCAATAAGCATTTCTCTCATATTGAATGCTCATAGGACATCTGCGGTGCATGGTACCACTTATAAAACAGATTTTTTTTTTTCTTTTCAGAAACAAACAAACAAAAAATCCTAAAAAACCAAACCAATGGGAAATCAAAAGTGATCAGCATTTTGCCCAGGATAATCAAACTGAAAGATTCACTAGCCAAGGAGGAAGTGCTGAAATCAAGATAACTTTTTCTTGGGTTTGGTTTTTTTTTTGCCACACACAACAGACCTGTCTCTGCTGTGCCAGACCACCTGTCACCTTCATCAGATATTTTTCCTGATTCAAAAATAGCATAGAGTGTGCTGAAGCCAGATATGAATTAGTATCTATGCTGAACAACACGATTAAAGCCAAACCTTCAACCAATCACTGGGGGCTGCACTGCAAAAATCGGAGCGTTCAGAACAGGGGATATCAGTGCCAGGCTCCTGACAAAACCTGGTGCTGCAATGTACTCCATGACGGGAATGAGGTCAGAAATGGGTGAGAGCCCTACAGGGCAACCAGTAATGCAAGTCAGCGATGCAAGGCAGCCCAACATCAGTTCAAGCCGTAATGCTATGAGACAGGTTTGTAAATATATTTGTCCTCAGATTATAGGAGTGGAGAACATGATACTTCAGGATCTGATGCTCAAGACTTGTCAGCAGGAAGAGGTCCTAACACCTCTAATACCTTGCAATCAAGCCACTTTTTGCCCCATCAAACCATAAGAAAGGCAATTCTAATCTTACCATCTCCTCAGGCTAAATCTTCTACACATTTGCCACGAACTCTTGATCAAAACCAACAAGACTGTCCGAGGGTGGGAGAAGGGAACTGTCATCATCTCCACTTTATGCCCAAGACACTGAGCTACCAATGAGCGATTTGACAGATGTCACATGAAGGGTTTGTGTCAACACTGGCACCTGGGTGCACTCCTCCTGAGTCCCAGTCTGATGCCCTCAACAAGGGTCTGGTTGTCCCCCTTGAAATGTGTTATTTGACAGCTGAGCTTAGCTTGATTTTGGCTGGTAATTCCTCCCCCGTTCTTTCTCTCTTCTTAATTACATTTGATTTTTCTTCAGAAGAGAATTCTTTTCTATGGTCATATTTTTATGGGAATTTTAATGAGTCACTTGGCATGACATTAATCACTGAAGATTTAAAGTGTCTTGAAATTGTATTTTCCTTCCTCTTGAATGCCAGCCACACATTTTTGTTTACAGTGAAATGCTAGGAAAAAAAAAATCCTTCAGCCTATTTTCCTCAGTGCTAATTGGGGGTTTATTACTGCTTCATTTGCTTACAATTGAATCAAACAAAAACCTCCATCCCTTTTTCATGGTGCTGCTAATTGAATTGAGTGGGTTATAATGATATTACTGTATATACATAAATGAACATTTTTAAAATAAATAAATGAACATTAAAAATATGCCTCTAAGGACAGAGACTAAGTAGTTGACTGCATACTTTTCTGAAGCAGATTTTATAGCTATTCTCGAATAAATGTGCACAGCTCATTTCTGCACTCAGATTAACACAGAAATCAGCCAAAGACAGTACTGCTGGAAAGGTTCGAGGATGGGATTTTGCAGAGAACCAAGGAGGGTGGAGTGCCTATTTGCAAGGGAATTCTGTTGGGATTTTGGCACATAATTTCCGTGAATCCCAGGGAACGCTGCAGACCTGGGTGCCTGCTGGATACAGCACTGCAGTTGACATTACAGCTGGCTGCTCTGAATAGCTACAGAAGGGACCACAGGCTTTAGCTGACCAGTTCAACACTTCTCATTAGTTATAAACTCAGAATTTGTTTTGTGAAAATTGCTATTTAAAACAGCCTAGGTTGCCAAAAACCATTTGTTGCATCTGGTGATCATTTGTGGAGAGTGTTTTATGTAGTTCTTATCAATGTAGCCCCAAAAAAGCATCTTGCTTCTTCATCTACACCAAGATTAACCATTGATGCTGATCTCCCAGGTTCCTCTCTAGAATTTTTCTTTTTCATATTTTTTTTTATTTGTAAAGCTTTTCTTTCAGCTAATGTGTTTTTAAAGAAAACAATCTTTCCAAATTCATGGCGATTATTTTTGTCTCATTTAATCTCTACCTAACTCTAGTGTTGATCAGATTATGTCACACAGGTACTTCAGAGGAGGCATCTGATAAAGACATCACCCCCTTATGAGTGAGAAGTTGTGCCCAAGTTCAATTTTCCATTTTGTATAGCACTTCTTGGAGTAAACTGATTTTGTTAACCATAAGTGCACTGCAGCTATTTCATGGAGAGTCAGTGCCAAAGTCTGCCCTCATATCATCTCCTTTTAACTCCCAAGAACTCCAGTAATGGCAAGAGGAATACTTGATTTATACAAGTATACACTTTTAACAGAAGAGGAACTTAACACCTGAAGAAAAGTCAAGGGAGAAAAAAATCATGAATGGATTGGGGAAAATGAATTGGAAATACTTAGTTTCTATTTCTCATCATACAAGGATAAAAACACCAACTGAAATGCTCAGGCAGTAGATTTAAAGTAAACAAGTGAAGCTACTTTTTCAGAAAGCTCATAACCAAACTGCCAACTTATTGCCACAGGACATAACTGTACCTAAAAGTGGAAAACTGTCCATGTGAGATTTACACACATTTACAGGATACGTGAATCTGCTAAATACAATGGTCTTGATGAAGTCTTTGACTCAGTCAGGTTATTGACTGCTAGACACTGGCAGGGAAAGACTCCCTTGGCACTCGCTATGTTTGAAATATCCTTTCTCTAAACTTCCCTGGGGCCACGAACCAGGCAGCCCTTTGCTGTGGTGGTTCTTACGTGCGCTCTCATGTAGCCTTTATCCTTAAACACAATAGATGAAGGGCACGCTCTTGAAGTTCATTTAAATGCAGAGGTTCTAGGTCAGTAGCTATTTAATCCTGGCCTCATGAGACATTAAGTGTTGGGTTGTTTTTTTGGGTTGTTCTTTTTTTTTTTCTTTGAACGATGTAGCATATTTGTCAAAATGCACCTTGAATATAAATGGAAAAAATCATGTTAAATAAATTACAAGAGGATTAGCTTCATTGAGTCTGTTTGTAATTTACTATGGAATTGCTAGTAGAGCAAATCTATCGGTGACACTTTATATTTCACTGGAACAGCGATCTAAATAAGATGCAATACAGTACATTGAATTTTTATGTACTTACCTGTAGTTGCATAATAAAGCATAAGTTATGACATGAGTATGCTTATGTACAGTAGTTAATAGCCACTCATGTCAATTTTAATAACATGCTGCATAGAAAGATGCTGCCTGAGTGTTTTTAAAAATAAAGTATGTTTAACCCAATGTTCATATATTAATCCCCTAGAAGCTTGACACTAACTTATTACTAACCCCTTTTGCCTTGGGTACATACGCAAATTGTTGTTTAGTTATTATAGGGCTGCTCATCATAAGTGCAGTGTTGCAAGCATTAAGATTTTTTTAAACCTGCGCTGAAACATTTATTTAAAAGCAATTATGCGCATGTATATTTCAGAGCAGTTCTGAGAAGAAACACAGTTATGCCACAGGATAAAGGCTGGCACGTCCCTTCATCCTGGTTTCATCCTATTGGACTGTAGGCACCTAAATATCTCTGCTTAGGGAGCAACTGTGCTGAGATCCCTCTGTTGTGAGTGGTAAGGGCTGGAGGCAGCAGCTGGTTCACACCTCAACCAGACTGAATTGCCCATAGAAAGTGCCTTGTTGTCCCTATTGACTGAGGAGTGAAGACAGGGAAACTGAGGAGGAGTAGATATGGGGCTACTACGCCCTCAAGGTTTTGCTTCTAACTATATGGACTATTTTCCCAAACCTACCCCTGGAAGAGACTGGTAGAAGACCAGACCTTACCTGGAGCAGCAGTCTTGCCTGGCCTTGAACCCCTCTCCAGAGTTTGGTTGTTGCAGTCAGTAGCATTAATGTAAAGGCTCCTGCTTTAGAGCACCGCTAACTGGTCTGGCAACTGCTAACGAGCTAACCTAATGAGAACTAGGTTCTCTGCATGAGCTTCCACTGGACCATGTAGACATACCTATAGTTAAGAACTTGGGTAATTAAGAAAAGCCAGGACAGCATTCCCCCTTTTTCCAATGTCTAGATCATTTCTGCAAGGCAAAGGAATAAGATCATCTGCATGAGCAGACAGGACTGAAAAAATGTGGGCAGCAACTTTGTTCAGCACAAACATGACTTTTTCAAAGGGCTACCTTTCAAAGTAGAGTCATGCTATTAAAATCTCCTGTACTCCTGCAAAAAAGAAACAAATTTTGTGTAAGTGAAAAAGACCTCCTGAGAAGGCCATAAGAATATCTCTTGTGGTAAAAGGCATAGCGAGGTATATCAACCAGGAGCAAGTCAATGAAGTTCAAACTGGAAATATAATGCAAGGTCCAATGGTTCCATTAAGTATTTCAAGTAGTTAACTAGCATGCTGTCCAGTAGTAAATTAATGTTATGCCTTTTTGACATTATGCATTGGGTTCAGCCATGTGTTATGAGGATGAGATGAGGGAACCGCTGAGTAAGGGTCTATGTGATCATAACAGCCCCTCTTCTGGCCTTAGGTGCAATTCATTCAGTTTAATGGCAAACCTCCTCATGACTTCAGCAGGGCTAAGATTTCATGCTGCAAATTTATTTCTCTGGCCAGTCATGAGCCTTGGCCAAAGCATAATCTTGTCTCCAGAGCCAATCAAGACTGAACACAGCTATGAGTAAGTGATCAAGGGCAAAAATTTGACATGTGATTGAACAAGCGACACTTATAGCCAGGACGGATCCATCCCAGATGCTGAGATCTCTATTGCTTTGTGTTTCTGTTCACCAAAGCATTGTGTTTATTCCTAAGCATGGCAAATGAGTTGTACTAGTGATATATAACATGGCACATACGTAGCAAAGCCTTTACATTGCTCCTGCCTACTCTCATGGTAATAGTTTCACCCGGCAGACAAAAAATGCACAAAAAGCTTTTTCGCACTTTTCTTCAAATGATGTGAAATTGGAGTTGCGAAAAGCCAAAGCACAGAGCTGGTGGCACAGGTGCTGCTGGCAGGAGCTCTCAGGCACCAGCTGAGCAACACTTGTGGTATCGTTCTGAGGAAAAGATGCTCTCTCATTTATTTTCACCTCCCTTTACTGAGACTAAATGGCTTGATTTTCAAAGGCGCCGAGCCTCGCCGGCTCCCACTGACTTCATCTGGAACGACAACTGTGTCTCACTTGTGCGGCTGAGGGGTCACTTCACCAAGCCACAAAACCAACTTCAGGCACCTGACTACACAGACTCTTTCCTTAGTTTCTTTCCAACTGAAAATATCAGGCTGTAACTCCTTAGTGAGCTCCTTTCTTTCCCATAACTGATGCAAAATTAACCTGGGCATTAATCACCCCAGAGAGTGATCTCTCTCACAGGTGAGATCACATCTCTCTCCCAGATGAGATCTCTCTCATTAGAGAGATCATCATAAGCCCTCTCTTAATATTTGTTCCCTCGAGCATGCAGCTCCAAGACAGTAAGTTGACCTTTTGCTAAAACCTGTGGCCTGGCCAGGGGACCCGGGCACAGCTCCTGGCCCAGTTATAGACATTTGGTGTGACCTGGATTAAATCACAGTGAACAGACATGTCTTGTCAGCTAACTTGATTTTTACTTGGAAATGACTGTGTAAAAAAGCACTGTTTATTCAGACATCAGGATCTGCTCGGAGCTGTTGCAGGTGGCTGGCACTGTGGGGTGCCAGTGCCGCTGGGCACCTCCTTTTTTTTTTCGGTTATAACTCATAGCAGAAATCCATAGCCTTGTGAGTTCCCAGGTACCAGAGATCCGCACACAGACATAGCTGCCTTCATTTCTTTAATCATACAGTAGCTAGAGAATAGTTCTTCCCGTGGTGTGCTGTAAACAGTATATGAGGTTCAAAGTGATCTCATCATGTCCCTCCGATAAATATTATTTCCAGAAAAACAATCCCCACCCCCCCAACACCAAATTGAAGATGCCATTAGTGTAATCAAAACTGTAACCACCAGCTCACTGCAGCTTACAGCCTTGTCACATTAAGCAACACAGAGCAGATAGATTAGGTGCTATGTTTAAATACAAGAAGCTATATATGAATACAAGAAATTCATTAGTAGCCAAGGCAACTAATTGTGATGGAACTTTTTGTTCATAACAAATACCAAAATAAGCTAAAGAAGGGAAGAGACAAAAAAAAAAAAGAAAAGAAACAACCACAAAGTACACTATTTAGTAAAAGATACTCTCTTAATAGTACTTGGAGTGTCACATTTCAATCTACACACAGAAACACAAGCAAATCTAAGGAAGTATGGACAGGCACACTGTTCATGACAAGGGCTCGGCCAGCGGTGGCAGGACAGACACACAGACCACAAAGGCTGTGTGTCCAGCTCATTCCCTGCACACCACCATCCTGGCTCCAACCAGTGCCCACCGATGTGGGAGTTTGCATAGAAAATAATGTCCATTAGTAGATGCCTACAGAACAGTAAGAGCAAAGCAGGAATGTATACCCTGTCCCCTTAACACTCTAACAGTCTTTGATCCTTTCCAGCTCAAGGATTTCCTCTTTTTGACCCTTTCTCCTTTCCTTTCCTTTCCTTTCCTTTCCTTTCCTTTCCTTTCCTTTCCTTTCCTTTCCTTTCCTTTCCTTTCCTTTCCTTTCCTTTCCTTTCCTTCCCTTCCCTTCCCTTCCCTTCCCTTCCCTTCCCTTCCCTTCCCTTCCCTTCCCTTCCCTTCCCTTCCCCTTCCCTTCCCCTTCCCTTCCCCTTCCCCTTCCCTTTCCCTTCCCTTCCCTTTTCCCTTTCCCTTTCCCTTTCCCTTTCCCTTTCCCTTTCCCTTTCCCTTTCCCTTCCCTTCCCTTTTCTTTCCCTTTCCCTTTCCCTTTCCCTTTCCCTTTCCCTTTCCCTTTCCCTTTCCCTTTCCCTTTCCCTTCCCTTCCCTTCCCTTTTCTTTCCCTTTCCCTTTCCCTTTCCTATCTTCTATTCTGTTCTGTTCTGTTCTGTTCTGTTCTGTTCTGTTCTCATCTTTCAAGTATTTTTCTCTTGAACCCACGCAGATTTGCGCCCAAGCACCCCTTCCAGGGAATTCTGCAGACCTCCTGTCCTTCCATGAAGAAACATTTTCCCTTGATTTCACTCTGTCTCCCACGATCCTCACCTGATGGTCCCCATTCTTGTATGGGAAGAGATGGTGAGGAGTCAATCCCTCTGTTATGTACTCTTTATAACAAATTCTCTGCACATTCATACGTTATTCATTGAGAAGATGCGGGTGCGAATAGGATTAACACATGGCTGATGTAAAGAAGGTTATAATGCATATTGCACAGAGACACAAAACCATCAGCAATTGCTCACTGCCCTTAGCAAGGCACAGGCGTGATATGTCAGCTCTGAATCAGAGCAAGGTGCCAAATGGCTGCGTGATGGGAAAGATGGTTTGCACCTCTGAAAGGGTCCTGCTTCTGTGCAATTAACATCCAAACGGGCTAACTCATGGTTAGGAGAGTGGGGTGAAGGGCTTGTGGTACCGGTAGGGAGATGCATTCAGAAACCCAAGGACCTGCTGCCAAACTTGTGGCTCATTGCTGTAACTCTGTGGAGTCCCATTGGACTCCTAAGTCTCTTGGGTTCAAGTGGAAATACCTCCCAAACGTCCTGCACTGAGGAGCCAGGAATCCAATTCCATGTGGTATCAGGCAAGTGCCTATGTCTGGTTTTTTAGTGCCAGTTCCACATGTACCCAAGGACAACATTGCACCGATATTAAACAGGAAAAAAGTCTCCACAAATTCTGTTCTTCAGTTCCCTCAGAGGTCACCTGCCTCGGCTTTTTTTCTTCCCCCGAACAGACTGAAAACTCTGCTGCTGCCCAAGATGGGGATCTGATATGAAACAGTTGTGACCAATGTGAATGCTTGTAGTAATCTCATTTTTTTCACCTGTCTTAAAATGTCTGCTCCCAGACCCAGACACAACCATAGTTGAGAGTATGAGGCTTCCTCAAAAGCAAAAATGACACAGGGAAATGTCACCCCTGTTTGTAACCAACAGAAAGGGTTCAGTTTCCCTGTGGGAAAAGGGGTAGGAAACCTCAGCTTACTGAACTCATGCTGCCTACCATTTACAACTTAAAAGAAGGAGAAGATTGCTCTATCCGTGATTATTGTCCTGAGACTTATTTGATTCTTTCAGACCCTAACCCCAGTTTTCACTGACCTCCTCCTGCCTTCCCATATAATATTTCCTTTTATTCCTCCACTCCTTCTGGTCTGAACATGTGTTTCTTCAAATTTGGTGAGGACAGCTGTACACAGTATTTTCAGACACCATTTCACCAGTGTTTTAAGTGATAGGGTTAGCATTTGGCTATGGTGAACTAAAAAACCCCTCTGACTAATATGTCTTGTCATGTGTTTGCCTTCCCATGGTGTGGTGGGTTGACCCTGGCTGGATGCCAGGTGCCCACCAAAGCCGCTCTATCACTCCCCCTCCTCAACTGGACAGGGGAGAGAAAATAAAACGAAAGGCTCATGGGTCGAGATAAGGACAGGGAGATCAGTCACCAATTACTGTCATGGGCAAAACAGACTTGACTTGGGGAAAAATTAGTTTAATTTATTACTAGTCAAATCAGAGCAGGATGAGAAATAAAACCAAATCTTAAAACACCTTCCCCCCACCCCTCCCTTCTTCCCGGGCTTAACTTTACTCCCGAACTTTCTACCTCCTCCCCCCCTGAGCAGTGCAGGGGGACGGGGAATGGGGGTTTGGGTCAGTTCATCACACGTTGTTTCTGCCGCTCCTTCCTCCTCAGGGGGAGGACTCCTCACACTCTTCCCCTGCTCCAGCGTGGGGTCCCTCCCACGGGAGACAGTCCTCCACGAACTTCTCCGACATGAGTCCTTCCCATGGGCTACAGTTCTTCACAAACTGCTCCAGCGTGGGTCCTCTCCACAGGGTGCAGTCCTTCAGGAACAGACTGCTCCAGCGTGGGTCCCCCGTGGGGTCACAAGTCCTGCCAGCAAACCTGCTTCAGCGTGGGCTCCTCTCTCCACGGGTCCACGGGTCACGGGTCCACAGGTCCACAGCTCCTGCCAGGAGCCTGCTCCAGCACGGGCTTCCCACCAGGTCACAGCCTCCTTCGGGCATCCACCTGCTCTGGCGTGGGGTCCTCCACGGGCTGCAGGTGGATATCTGCTCCACCGTGGACCTCCATGGGCTGCAGGGGGACAGCCTGCCTCACCATGGTCTTCCCCACGGGCTGCAGGGGAATCTCTGCTCCGGCACCTGGAACTCCTCCTCCCCTCCTTCTTCCCTGACCTTGGTGTCTGCGGAGTTGTTCCTCTCACATCTTCTCACTCCTCTCTCTCTGGTTGCAACTGCTACTCCCCTGTAACTTCTTTTCCCTTTCTTAAATATGTTATCCCAAAGGGGCTACCACCATCACTGATGGGCTTGGGCTTGGCCTTGGCCAGCGGCGGGTCTGTCTTTGAACCCTCTGGCATTAACTTTATCGGACATAGGGGAAGCTTCTAGCAGCTTCTCACAGAAGCCACCCCTGTAGCCCTCCCCGCTATCAAAACCTTGCCACGCAAACCCAATACACGTGGCCACATCAGACCGCTGGCCAGTAGCCCAGCCTCACTAGCCTGAGCCTTTTTCCCCTCAACAGGCACTCTTACTGTCTGATTCTTTTCTTTCTTGCTTCTACCTCTCACTTTTTCTCCTTAAAATCTATACCATATCTATAAATGCAGCTCCAAAGGTGAACCTGAAGCAAACAATCCACACTCGAAGCAAGCGAATTTCTATATTTAGCAACAAATGCTTCTGTTGTGCTGCTGCAGAGTCTTTTTAAAGAGCTGCACCTTCAAAGATGTCTTCACAGATCTAGAAAGTATTGAAGGGCGGTTGTCTACAATTCAGCGTTGTTAAGCTTGTAACTCTTAAGCTTATAGCTGAAGGCAGAGCAGAGGGACATTTGCATGGTTAGCTCTGTTTCTTTTCTTCCTAGAAATTGAAGAGATGGAACACAGGGTGAAAAATTAATGCCAGAGCTAAAAAAAACCCCAGCATCTGCCTGTAATAGCACTCTCTCTCTCTTTCCCATATATCCTTGTTCAAACAAGCACCGAGACACATCACATGTCCATTGCAATGACTGAGAGCTTAACATCCCTGTCTGAGTCTTTTTTTCCCAGAATAGACGTGAATATCCGTATCCACACTATTTATAGCAATATAACTACGTTCAATTGCATTCTGCTTACCTAAAACTGCCTCTGACACTTCTACTGGTGACACCAGACCTCATATCCACTCCTGACTGGTGTGTGCTAATGGTAGTGCTCACTGGTAGTGCTAAATGGGCCCAGCCAAACCCTCTCAGAAGAGGCTATAGATGTTGGAAGAAGTCTTCTTAATCCATGCACCAGACAGGACACTGTTTGCTGCTGTACAACCAGGGTTCTAAATCCTGCCCTTCACATTTTATTAATTTCAATATGGTTTATTGATTTTATGGTCATCTATGGGGTGGGCTCCGTGAAGATACCTCATCTGATGTGAGTCCGTGGAATTCTGGTTTCACTGTTCTGCAGAATATTTACAGGACACTTCTGAACCAGTATTAAAAATATGTGACTGCCTCAGCACACTCCACATTGCATAAGATGGAGGAAGAAAGTGAATGGAGGAAGAAAGTACGAATTACAAATATTGTTAGTTCTAGAGAAAAGCATTGTGTAGAAGTTTTCAGTTCTCTGGTGATTTTAATGTGGATAAACATCTGTATGCTGCCAATTATTTGTGTAGCAGTTATATGTGTGGGGCACAAAGAGCATAAACCGACTCTCTAAACCCTCTGAAACTTAAATAATTTTATACTTATTAGTTAACAGTTAGTTAAAGAGAACAAAAAATAGATATTTTCAAGCAAACATTCTCTGAGACTTCTCTTAAAGATAGACATTTGTTCTTCAAGTATGTTACATTTTCTTTTTTCTAATTTTATTCTGCCATTTGATATCTGCACCATTTTTATTCCTCTTTCCCTTGTCACCCCAAAGGTGGCTGGATTTGAGCAGAATAAAGATATTTGTACATCTCTCATATCCCAGTGAAGCATGATCTTTGACTAAGTGGCCATTGATGTCAATGAGACCTTTGCCTGGGTAAGGATTTCGTGGGCATCCCAGTATTTGGTTCACAGCTGACAAGGCACTCCAAGGGCTTTGCAGGAAAGGAGCACTGCAACTGCAAAGCCGGAGTTATTGGCTCAAACAACCCTTTCTCAAGGAAAAGAGTGTTTCCCTGGGTGTAAGAGCTTTGGGGAGATTTCAGGATTCTCTCTCTCATTTTTAGTTTTTGCCATAGTTAAGGTAAGGAACTTACCACTGATGATTGTAGAGAGGTCAGCACTGCTGTGACTGCAGCATGGGGCTGTCAGGAGGTAATAATGAGAATTAAGCTGCCAGGAGCCGCCTTCTCCCAGCAGAAGAATGGCATATTTTGGGGGGCAGATGCCGGCAAACCAGCCCAGTCATGCCAATATCCCAGCCCATTTCCAGTTGCTTGTCAGAGGTGATGGATCATTCCAGTGGCAATGGAGAATGGGGGCATGCCGGATGGGTAAGTTGCATGGTACTTGCTTTAAAGAAGTCCCATTAGGACCCAGGTATTTTTAATTTTCCAGTCCTGTTTTCAGATGTAAGTCAATGGGTTGAGAAGGCAGGAAGGAAACTCCCTGTTGTGATATGGATGATTCGTGGCTCTTTCCTCTTAAAAGTTAGACTTGACCCCTAAAACAGAGAGAATATTAAGCTTCATGGGCAAATGCTCTAAGCTGTCATGTCATGTTGTTCAAAGATAGGAATTTGCTAGTACTTTCAAGCGCAGAAACATCTGCAGAAGTGGGTGGAAGGGAAGTGCTTTGGGTGCACAGATAATTATTGGGATTGTTACATGATAGATGAGGTTATTTTCTCAGTTCTATGCATGCAGTTCATAATGACTCTATCCCCATGAAGCGATGTGACATCCAGTCGCTGCAAGTAAAAGGAAAGACCATTGCCGCCCGACTGTCAGCCAGAAGATTCAATGGCCTTTTCACTCCAGAGAGAAAAACAAGGGATTGTTTATTCAATATTAATTCCTTTTTCCATGGTCTGTAAAAGATAAGGATCAAGACCTACAATTCCTGGCTATAAGATAAAGTAAGTGCTGGATAGGATTTAGGAGCCTGCACGCCTTTGTGATTCCAGTGTGTCACTCCTCACATCAGTTCATGCACACTTCAATTACAAGGAGGGTTTTTTTTTCTTTTTTCAAGACTTGTTTTGAATTGGATGCTGAATCTCATATATTTGAAAAAGTGATTTGACAAGAATATAAAAAGTTTTAATTGATTTTGTGCTAAATGGAAGGACACATATACACAGTGTTGTCCAAATCCATAACAAGAGAGGGAAAAACTGGGAGAATTTTTTCCCCATCATATATCAACATTTTGTGTTCATTGTCCTTGACTTTGTTGAAACACTTTTTATCTTCCGTTACCTTACTTTTATGCTTGGAATGAGGCCATATTTCTGAAATTCATGTAGATAAAGTTATTGAGTATACTCAGTGTGAGTGGAGAGCATAATAGCAAACTATAAAAGTAGAAGGTCTGTTTATATGAGTTATGTCACTGTACTCATTCTGGAGGATACTACCAGCTCTAGAGTATATTACACTGCTGAATGTACTTGGGCCCACTCAAGGTTATAGAGTGCTTTTTCTCCTCCATCTTGTGTTACTGCTCTGTTGAGCTGGGTAGGGGCTGTTCTAGTCTGAGAGAAAGGGAACATAGCTTTTCAGAGAACAGGGTTTAATGCAGAAATATGCCAGCACACCAACATTTAAAACATAAATGTAGTTAGGTACAAATTCATTTGGCTTACATGCCAAATGAAGCAGGTGATTGGGAAAATCCAACACATTTACCAAGGGCAAATCACGCCAGACTAACCTGATCACCTGTTACAACAAAAGAACATTTTCTGTCAACATGGGGAAAGCAGTGGATATTGTTTACCTGGACTTCAGCAAAGCGTTTGACACTGTTTCCCACAGCCTCCACCTAGACAGACTGGTAAGATACAGACTGGATGGGTGGTCTGTGAGATGGGTAGGAGATTGGCTAACAGGCCACACTCAGAGGGTGGTGATCGATGGTTTTTCTCAGACTGGCAGCCTGTCACAAGTGGAGTCCCCCAAGGATTGATACTGGGCCCTACACTGTTCAACAGCTCTGTAATGATCCAGACGATAGGATTGAAAGCGCCCTCACCAACTTTGCTGATGACACCAAACAGGGTGGTGAGGTGGACACATCAGAAGGGAGAGCCATCTTACAGACAGACCTGGACAAGCTGGAAGAGTGGGCAAGCAACAACTGTATAAAGTTTAATAAAGACAAGTGCAAAGTCCTGTAACTGGGATGACATAATTAAGGAGCCAAGTACAGGCTAGGACCTGTGTGGCTGAGGAGCAGCCTTGCTGAAAGGACCTGGGGGTCCTGGTGGACAACAAGCTGAACAGGAGTCAGCAATGTGTGGCTGTAGTGACAAAGGCAAATCAGATCCTGGGCTGCATCCACAGGGGCATTACTAGCAGAGACAGAGACATGATCATCCCACTCTACACAGCGCTTCTCAGGCCCCACCTGGAGTACTGTGTCCAGTTCTGGTCCCCACAACTCAAAAAAGATGCAGACAGACCAGACCAAAGGTGGGCCACAAAAATGATCAAAGGGCTGTAGAACCTGCCCTGTGATGAAAGACTGAAGGAGTTAGGTCTTTTCTCCCTGGAAAAGAGAAGGCTCAGGGAGGACTTCATCACAGTATTCTGGTACTTAAAGAGTGGCTACAAAAAGGACAGAAGCTCTCCTTCATAAGAAACCACATGGAGAAGACAAGGGGCAACAGGTACAAGTTGCATGAGGGGAGGTTTCATCTCAGTATAAGAAATACATTTTTTACAGTGAGAACAATCATTCACTGGAACAACCTCCCCAGGGAGGTGGTGGAGTCCCCATCACCAGAGTTTTTCAAGAATTGACTGGACAGGGTACTAGAAAATCTTGTCTCAGCTCCCTTTCCCATGAAAGGTTGGACCAGATGATCTTTGAGGTTCCTTCCAGCCTGGGCTATTATATGGTTCTATGTTCTATGATTCTTTGAAATTTAACAGGAGGATAGAGTCTATCATGTTAATAACAACATTCATCAGTTTCACAGAAAATTCAACTAAATTAACATCTGTTGCACCAAGTTTCATAATCAGCTTCAACTCTTATACAGTAGTTTTCATCTCCAGGTCATTAGTGCTGTTAGAAACTGCTTTAGAACACCAAACAATCCTTGTTTGTAGCAGAACTCCCATATGTTCTTGACTTAGAACCCATGCCCTCTCTTGCCACTTTTCCCATTTGTCCTGGTTTCGGCTGGGACAGAGTTAATTTTCTTCTTAGTAGCTGGTACAGTGCTGGGTTTTGGATTTAGTGTGAGAATGATGTTGATAACACTCTGATGTTTTAGTTGTTGCTAAGTAGCGCTTGTCTTAAGCCAAGGACTTTTCAGTTTCCCATGCTCTGCCAGCAAGCAGGTGTGCAAGGAGCTGGGAGGGAGCAGAGCCGGGGCAGCTGACCTGAACTAGCCAAAGGGGTATTCCATACCATGGAACGGCATGCCCAGTATATAAACAGGGGGAAGTTGGCCGGGAGGGACGGATCACGGCTCTGGCAACGGTCAGCGGGTGGTGAGCAATTGCACTGTGCATCACTGGTTTTTTTTTCCTCCCCCCCCCCCCTTTTTTTGTTATATTCCTTTTCATTACTATTATTATTATTATTGTTATATTTCATTATTATTATTGTTAGTATTATATTTTACTTTAGTTATTAAACTGTTCTCATCTCAACCCACAAGTTCTGCCTTCTTTCCCGATTCTCCTCCCCATCCCACTGGGAGCCAGGGGGGGACGGGGAGTGAGGGAGCGGCTATGTGGTGCTTGGCTGCTGACTGGGGTTAAACCACGATACCATTTAAGTTACATCATTTTGACTAGGAACCAGTTACATGTAATACATATAGATACAACGTTGCCAAGAAATCAGGCTGTTGGCAGTAGAATCAAAAGAACCACAAACCTCTTGTGGGACTTTAAGAAAATAACTTCTCCCCTATTTCTCCACTAAGCCTAACAGACCTTGCCTGGTAGTTTATATTGCTGTAGTATCCAGTTCTACCTTCAGCTAGATTTTCTAGATGCTTTTGTAACACAATCTTTTGTATCACAATATTACTTGATCACCTTTCTTGTACTCTGAACAACTCTGAATCCTTCCCCGGTTTATGCAAATCCTGCCTTGCCCTTTTGCAGCAGAGGAAAGAGTTGATTCAGTGTCTCTCAGAGAGCGTTCACCCATTCAGCACAATGGGGCTGCCTCAGCATAACCAACTGTGCAATGAGTACTGCTATATACATTATCTTTATCTTCTTGAAGGCATATTGCTGGGCAGTGGCTACTGATGTCTAACCTGGGACTTGAAAACATTATCCATGTATTTCGCACAGATATTACTGCAATTCTTCATGGGACTATTTGCCGATGTTGTCCACAGTTGCATCAGTTTACAGCCCCTGGGAAGCATTTTCAGCATACCTTGTAAATCATAAGCATTTTCCAGTTATTCCTGGAGAGAAATCTTTCAGATTTGAAAAATTTTCATATGTTTCTTCCTGTAAGAGAACACAAGGCATCGTTGTTTAATGCACTGGGATGGATCTGGGATCCTGATGCAGTTTTAGTTTTGCCAGGGTGTAATTGTCACTGCACCTTGGTTACTTCCACCTCTTTGGACAGACAACACAAACAAAAGAAACAGCTCATCTGTGATTGATTGTGTTTCAGATCTGCCTTTACACAAAGTAACAGAAAAAAAGCATTCAGCACATACAGCATTATCTCTTGCCTCTTAAGGTCCAGAAGAACAAGGTTTTTATGTTTTCTCCCACTGGTATTGCTTAGGAATAACTCCCTGAAATTTAGCAGATCAGAGATATATCTGAAGGTTAAAGTCACTACACATTCAGTTAGGATGTCCTTGAATGTACAGATCTCAGTCTGTCCCCACCAGGATACCAGTAAGTGCAAAATTGCCTCCTCCGCTTTGGAAATGGAGTGCTTGGAATTAACTAAAGGCCAGATATAAGGAATTTAGCTAGGAATACTCAGATGATTTAAATTCCTGTCCTGTTTATATTCAGATATGAATAAATCATAAATTTCTTAGCAAAATAAATCCTAAATGGAGGCACAAGCTGCCTCTTTAAATCTATGGGTATCCTTTCGGATCAGAGGAAAATCTGCCTGCAGAAAAGTTTGCCTGAAACCTGCATGGCTCAAAAGCTCTTACTTGCTATGCACCTCATGCACAGAATTGCCTTCTGCTGAGAAGTACAAGGAGCACAGACTATCTGTTTTTAAATTGTTTGATATCGCTTGCATTGTTCAAAAAGATTTTATGACATGTCCTTTTGCTCTGGTAATGATTTGTTGTTCCACTGTGTTTCATTAAGCTATTATTTGTAAAGTGTGTTGTGATGCATTGCATGAAAGCTGCTATATAAGCAATTTTATGGGCTGGAGTGACAATTCAGGTATCAATAGGCAAAGATTAATGATGCTAATTATTCAATAAAATTGTTCCTTTCTTTAAATCCTTTGTTTAGAGGGAGGGGTGAATTAAAATGAGTGAGTGGATGTTGTATATAATAGGTGTAAGCATTTCTGCTGATGGAAGATACAAGAGGAGATCGAAGAACATGAAAAATAACTCCAAATATTTTCTATTTGAATGTGGCTACCATATGTCATATAAATTACTCAATAAAATAGGACTGTACAAGCTACAGAGCAAAACTAATAACACATCAAATAATCCATTCGCCAAATATGGAAAAAAAGGTAAAAAATGCATCCTTTATCATCTTCACCACCAACTCTAACCTACAGCAGGTTTGCTGAGGTGGACTGTACTATTCTAAAATTTTCAGTAGGAGGCACATGTCTACTGAACCCAGCTCTGTTCAGAGCAATCTGCTGGAAGAAGTGTTATCCCAGTGGAGAAAACATAGCTACTGGGTTAAAAATGTTCAAGAGGTTTCCTGTCTCTGGGACAGGGACAGTCTCTCCAGGACCATTAGGACATTTATCCTAGACAATCTTTGTGTTTCCTGCTTCACGGGCTTGGTCATGTTGGCTTGGCTTCTGTAACATCTGCCAGTTAGTTCAGATTTTAGGCCTCTCTCTGGGAGCTTCTGCCAATCCTGAGCAAGTGATCACTTACTGGCCGAAAACCAGCATGGTATCTCCATGTTAAGTAACATCTATAATAACTGCAAGTATCAAATGCTACTCGAATATAAGCTGAAGTTGATTTTTTTTTTTTACTTCTGCTCTGTTTTGGGGTAAAGGATGCTCCAACCCCAGTGTGCTATTGTTCATCCCTGATGGTAGAAGTTTCAATTTCTATCAAATCATCTCTTCCTAGAGAATATGATTTTTTAATGTTTGTTAACAATGGATGTATGTTTGTTTCATTGGCTTGCTCTGTCTAAGTGCAAGTCCTCTTGTTTCACACAAAAGAGTGCCCATCTAGCCACAGGCACCTGACAGAGTGAATGACCTCCATTTACCACATAAGAAACAACTTACAAGACTAGGACTAAAATAAGCAGCCCTCCAGCAGCACTGGAATCTCTTTTTACTGATCTACATGCTTTTTGCCCTATGATTTCCCCTAACAATCTAGGTACTTGTCAATCTCATGTCAGAGGAGCTCATGCACATTTCAGTACAGAAAGAAAGTACACGTTGAAAACTTTTTCACTGTGAGGGCAGCCAAACACTGGAACAGGTTGCCTATAGAGGTTGTGGAGTCTTCATTCCTGGAGATATTCAAAACCCAACCAGACACAGTCCTGGGGAACCTGCTGTATCTGACCGTGCTTCAGCAGGGGAGTTGGCCTAGAAGATCTCAAGAGGTCCCTTCCAATCTCAACCATTCTGTGATTCTGTGAAATACTGCTTGAAGGATCATAGTCTTCAGTGACCTGAAATCAGTGATGGGCTGCGGGGTGCCTAGGATTCTCACACATCAGACATTTAAATTATCTAATGTTGTGATTTAACCCCAGTAGGCAGCTAAGCACCACACAGACACTCACTCCCTCCCCTGCCCAGTGGGATGGGGGAGAGAACTGGAAGCATAAAAGTATGAAAACTCATGGGTTGACATAAAGACAGTTAAATGTAAAGACATAATTAAAAAAAAGGAGGGAAAAAAACAGCAAAGAGGAAAACAAAACAAAAACACAAAACAAGAAAAGCAAGTGATGTAAAAATCCAATTGCTCACCACCAACCAACTGATGCCCAGCCAGTCACCGAGCAAAGGCAGCCCTGGCTAACCTTCACCTCACACCCAGTTTTATTGCTGAGAACAATGTCATATGGTATGCGATATACCTTCGGTCAGTTGGAGTCAACTGTCCCAGCTGTATCCCCTCCCAAATTGTTGTGCACCCCCAGCCTACACACTGGTGGGGTGGTGTGAGGAGCAGAAAAGGCCTTGACACTGTGTAAGCACTGCTCAGCAATAACTGAAATATCAGTGTATTATCAGCAATGTTTTCATCACAAATCCACAATGTAGCCACATACAAGCTACTATGAAGAAATTTAACTCTATCCCAGCCAAAATCAGTACAATAATGCAGATTTCTTTAAACATTTAGATGACATGGATCTAGGATCCCAATGTCTGGCACTTCATTTTAAAAAGACTTGCAGGGAGAATTAACTTCTTTTTTCCTCCTTTTCAGCCTGGAATGAGTTCTACATATATTGTTTCTTTACGTGAGAAAGTAAGCATGGCTCCCAAGCTGAATCAACAACCTCCTTTGTGTTCCCATTCCCCTACGGTGGGGTTTTCCCCATGGCGATCTCTTTTAAGACAGATGAATCTACTCTACAGCAGGATAAAGGACAAAAAACTTTCAGAAACAAGTGGAAGTCCCCATTCCTGCTACTGCTTTACCCCACCCCACTAAGGTCCTCTGCAGAAGGGAGATGTTTGCACAGAAGGTCCTAGTTGCACTGACTGCTGTACCATGTCCCAGACTGCCACTAGCATTAGGCAGGTGGAGAAAAACATGAAACAGTCTCTCTGTCAAAGTACAGACTGCAGCTTTACAAAGCCCAAAACCGTGTAAGTCAAGTGCCTTCTCCTTATGGCTTTATTTATTATCTGCGTTAACTAGGTTTGGGGAGACAGATCGGGGAGGTAAGGATGAACGTTTTCCATACCAGCCTTATTTCACTCATAGTTTTCCTCTCTCCTGCTAGGTTCCCTAGGCAGTGTCTGATACACCTGGAGATTTTTCTTTACTGGTAACTGCAACTAGGAGCGTCAGCCTGCAGGAAATGTCAGTCTACATAAGAAAATACTTTCAGCAGAGACACGTTTCCGTACAGCTTGACTTCCTGCTTTGCCTGTTGTTTACCCCCTGCTTCCTAAGCATGCATAAGAGTGTCTGTATTTCAGTGCTGTCGTAAGAATGATTTATTGACATTGCTGTACTGACTAAATCCTAGACAAAACAGAACAACTTTTAGAGCTGACAAATCCAGCAAGAACACAAAGTGAAACTCCTGCTTCCTTTCTGTAGGCTTCAGATGGGAAAAGAAGATGTTGCTTCATAAGGTAACCAGTCTAGAGCATGACATCTGTGTCTGTAAAGTTCCACGTTTCGTGCCTCCTACTAGGGCAGAAAAAAATAATAGTTGAGCTGAGGGACATACATAGGGATGACACTAATTGTTAATTGCCAGCCCTGCTTTCCCCAGCAGCTGTGTGCTCAACTTGGATATCTCTGAAACATTGCTGCTCTTTGGAAACCAAGGCAAGTCATATCTTGCGGCTACAGGGCCATGGACCAAAGCGTGACCTGGTTACTAATACAACCAGATAATTATTCCCTGATGGTTAGTGTGTATTCATTATAATGTGTATCTAATGCAAATTATTCATTTTAATTGTGTTCTCTCCTCCCTACACACACTTAACTCCCATTGACAGGGAGATCAGAACAGACCCCCTCCGCTTTCACTTATTAGCAAGCATTACAAGGATTATTCTGGTTGGGGAAGGTTTTGGGTGCTCTGCGATGATGTGTCTGACTCATCCCCTATTGTAGCAAGTAGGGAGGGTTATTTTCACAGTGTTAATATGAAAAAGCATGTGGAAAATGTAATACTTCAAAGAGGTGCCTTCTGTGGAAAGTCATTGCTAATTAGGTAGTATGTGGGTGTCATCTGGGTCTCTGTAAACTATAGGTCACGCCAATATTTGAATCCTCTGAAGATTTTAGCGTAATTAGGGGGAAATAATTAGCATTTCACCTTTCATGGGAAAATTGTGATTAACTATGAACTAACCCTTTTTAATGATTTTCAGGCTTTCTAGAATTGCTAAGTTCCTTGCTGCTTTCAAAGCTGTGTGCTTAATGACAACCAGAGGGCATGTGGAAGTCTTATTCACTATCGCAAAGGGTCTCCGTCTCTCTGATCCAGACAATTACTGTCATCATCTCTTCATGCTGAAACACTGTCTTTACCCACCTGAGATCTGGACCATATTGTGCTAAGTTCTGCATCTCAATACAGAAAGACACGGTGCCCTGTCTAACCTAAACAAAAACCGGGAAGGAAATCAGAAGCGTTAACTGTTTTGTAAAGAGTCACTTCACATAATAAAGCAGACCTGGGCCTCCAGGACTGAAGCTCTCAGGCTGCTTCTTCTGGCTAGAAATGTCAAGAGTATCTTACTCTCTTCCCAGTGGGTTTTAGAGAGGTGAATGCCAGAATGTCACACCTCTTCTTTCTGATGGAGATACCCAGTCCACACAGAGGTGGTGAGTACAGCAGGAGACAGGTATGTGAGTAAACTCTAAACCAGGTAACTTAAGTACTAATTACAGCATAGTCATAGCAAAATCCCCCTGGGACTCCGGACACATCTTGTGCTAAGATCCTTGATGCTATTTAATTAAAAGCTGTTTCAGGTATGTGCCTGAGAGCTGCAGCCACACACTTTTGATTGACATGAAGTCTTACCCATAATATGAAGCATTTTTGCTCTTGCTATTGATCGGTTACATGCAATAGGAACCAGCCTCAGCAGAGATGTTCTTTGAGTCTGCTACTCCCTTGCAGCAGTATCTATCCCTGCACTTGTGTTGTGGCCATTGCTGTCTTGGGATTCCTGTCTGGAATCAAAATTCCCTAAATTTGACAGGTTTCCTCTTCCTGTGGGAAGAGTACAGAGTTAGATCATTTTCACAGAGGAACAAGGTCTTCCTTTTTTGCCCTCCATCCAAATGGACAGAAGTTTAACCTCCAAGAACATCTGTCAAGCCATGCAAGGTGGTCCATCCAAGATCCAGACAAGAGGCCAGGACTCTGCTCTCACTGATGGACCCTAGAATATAAATTCCATTAGAGTCACAGGACTAAATCTCCCCACGTCTTAAATGGGATTCCTATAACACAGTTGAGAGGATCTTAACGTATCCCAGAGTAAGGATCTCCTCCTGGAGCTCCAAAGCATTGCTGTGTTGCTGGACCCATGTAGCAGTCCCCTTGCATCCTAAGGGGACAGACCCCCAAGAGGTATACTTATCCCAAAGTAGGATGTGAACTGTTAGTTTAGATCTTTCTGCAAGAAAATGATACTGCCCTGTCTATGCTGTATCGTGGTTTTCCTCTTCTCAGCTACAGGTAGAGCAAGTACGTAATCCTCAAGCATCACGTTTTCATTAGAAACATGTTCAGCCTGGTTCCCAAAAGCCTTTAGTGGAATGGTGTTAAGTAGGACAGAGCACAGCCTCAGTATTTTTAATTCCCTGATGTCTTCACTGCTTTTTTGGCTGACTATGGGATGCCCTCTTAGGAGCACTCCAAGACACTTTGCTGTGTGGCATTTCGACTGCTGCCAGCCAGCAGAATAAGGCATGCCCTGAATCGCAGTGGGAGACCTGCAGCCATCTCCTGTCCAACTCTCTCTGTAGGTACTGTGGACCATATGTTGTCCCTGGCAGGTTGCAGCCAGCAACCCTGAACATAGGAGCTGGCAGTGCTCCTCCCGTTCCCCCTGAAACACCAGAGATATCAGAGGAGTTGCCAGCCATTGACAGGCAGGAGGTTCGGCTGAGAGCCATCTGTCCATGCTTACTTTCTGCCACTGCTGTTGCTGATGCCCAGCAAGTTCCCGCAAGCCTGCGGCATGAACTGCATTTGGCCTCATGTAAAAAACCGGTGCTGAGAGGGAAGTGTGACAAGAAGCCTGTAACTTTCACCTTTAAAAAAGAGATATGCATGCGAGAGGAAATTAGGGAGAAGAGGAAGAACAGCATGACCACCTACCTTGCTGGAACAGAGTGGTGTGTCACCATATGTGCCTGCTTCAGGGCCTCAGGGATACTGTGCTTGGAAGAGAGTCGACATCTTCATCCAACAAATTAATAATAGCGGTGCAATAAAGACTGTGATTTAATTACTCACAATAAAAGCTCAGCAGAGAAGGCAAGCGGTGAAGGTGATGTGACAGATTCTGCTAGCCTACCTAGTTTAGACACGATATTGCCTAAAACACATGCATCATTAGACTTCACATCTATGTGAATATACACCCATGTGTATGCCACAGGCTGGGATAATGCTGTGGGAAGTTTGCAGGTTATGCTGGGGAGCAGCAGGCAGTTCCCATACACTATCACCCTCGAAGACAGATGCATACAGGCAAGGGGGTGCCCCAGCAGCCTGAAACCCTGCCTTCAATATCAGCTTGATGAAGCAACTCCAAATAGTCAGATTTGAGAAAGCGAAAGTTTCAAAGGGGTGAGCACCATTGAAGGAAAAGTGGAAGAGCAAAATTTACACGTGCTCCATGATGGCAGGACAAACCAAATCACCCCCAAACATCAGAGAAGCAGCCAGTGAGTGGAGACACTCACAGAGGTGGCTGCAGCCCAGGCCAGCTCCATGGAGCATCCTTCCAGAATCTATCTTCTTTCTCTCTGCTTAAAGCTTCTGTGGGTTTATGAGGAAGCCTCTGAGCCATATGGGAGCAAAAGTGGGATATTGGGACCAAGCTGGCTGTAATTGTTGCCCAGGGACACTAGATGGAGAAACGCCTTTAGAGATAGAGAGTAGGTAAGGGGCTGTGTCACCAGTCTTACAGGAAAAAACAGAGGGAGTAAGTGCCCTCAGCTCACTGTTATTGATGCTGTTGGCTTTAAGTTTTGCTTAAAAGCTTTCTGTTTTCGGATCCCATTACAGCTCTATACAGGCCATTAGTTAATTAAGTTATGCCACCAGAGTCTGTCAAAGCTTGGATATGTTGTTACTTACTGCCAGCTCTCTCAGTCTCCCCCTCACCTCCCTCCCCTTCACCCCTCACCACTGGCAGATTTGGAAAATACAGTAAAAATCAAGACCCTGAGTGGATCAAAGAAGTTGTTTTATCCTTGATGAGGTTGAGCCAACACAGCTTCCCTGTGCTAAGTACGTCAAATCACTATTTCCACACAACTGTGGAACCCACAGCTTTCAGATACTAAAAGCATCATCAGAAGCCATTACTTTTTCTTTGTCCCCACACGTATGCCTCTGCCTCCTCCATGACACACCTCCTAGGAGCAGGAGTTTACCTATAAGAAGAGAAACACTCAATCTGGAGCAGCCAAGCCATCTGTGCCTTGTAGAGGAAGGCATTGTACATCCTCCAAGACACACAGACGAAGAAACAAATTGGCAAAGCCAAAAAAATGACTACCCCCTCCTCTGTTTGCCCCAATTCGTGTGCCAACTCCAATGGTTTCCGCTGGGAAATAACCTCCTATGGTGCCCATTGTCATAATTTCTTGCTGAGCTCTGGGATGTCTCATGGTGTCTGAGCTAGCAGAGCTCACAATAACTCCAAAAATGGAAGCAATGGACCCATGCTGACAGTCTCTGCACCTAATGAACAGAGCATTTCAGCATAGTGCCATACTAATGTGGTTCCCAAGACCTTTATCACATCTGTGTTCAACACTCTACTGTGTGGCTGCACCAGCCTGGCTCTGCACTTGATTTCTGTACATCACACTGCCCAGCCTCGTATCAGTTTTATGGCCCTAACCTGCTTATTGCTGATGCTATAGACCATATTATCTTACTGATTCTCCCAGTGACTGTTAACTAAAATTAAAGTGTGAAAGAAAATTATCTTTATGAGTAGGTATCTATATGTAAAACATGCAGATGGTACTGGAGGTCTCTAAAGACTCTCTGGATGCATCCCTCAAAAGAAGGGACTCAAAGTGCTCTGATGCACTTGTTGCTATGTGTGCAAGTGTGACGGACTGGAGATTCAAGGCTTCAACAAAGAAATCAGGACTAATTATCACCATGAGCTGCACTCAGACAGTTGTTTTTCTGGGAAGTCAGCTGTGGAGGGTTATGAATATCAAATCAGTCTTAGAACAAGACCAAGTTACTTTGAGCAAGTAACAGTTGTTACTGCAGAGAAGAGTAGAGTCAATGCAAATGATGAATCTTGTACTTGGCATAGGCAAAATTACACTTTTAGTGTCAAGGGCTTGAGGGTGATCACAACATCCTTCCAATTCTTAAATAAGCCTCTTCTGCCAAGAGCTCTACCTGAGGATGGACGCATTCAAGTAATGCTAAAGCATGGAGTCTTATGCAAGATAAAGAGTGCAAACTCATCCAGCCCCTGCATGAGTTCAGTAAGCAGACCTGGTATGATCTCTCCTGCTTTTGGAAGACAAGCCTTTTAACAAAAAAGATTAGGAATCTGGGGGGAAACAAAAAATCCCATTGATTGAGAGCGAAGTATGGAGCGGCCATGCAGATATTCACCTTGTTCTTGATAGCTGGAGATTTTATAATCCTGGAACACAACTGATAAAACTGGTAAACTTAAAGCTGCTGTACTTTTCTCTTAGCAGGAGGCTGTTTTATTCTTAAATAGAAAGGAAACAGCACAGTCATCACCAGATGATCTAGGTTGCATTTTACCCAGTGCAAAAGCAGAACCCAAAGGCTACTCAGCAAAGGGAAGAAGCAAACTGCTTTTGACAAGTGACAACGTGTTGTATTCAGACTGCTTCTTATCAGAACATGTAACAATTCAGGAATTTGCTTCTTACATTTTCTAAGAGTGTATTTTTAGCCTCGCTGACTAAATTAGCTATCTTTTCTCCTTTCTTAATGTGTTTACTGCAAGCCATTCACAGCAAGGATGCAGAATAATCCAGCACTTTTCTCTTATCAGATGCAACTCAGGGTCTTTGTTGTCAAACATAATCTGAGGTGTGGAGGCTTTATCAGATAACTGACCTTACGAATTCATGAAACCAGTAACTTGGGGCTGTAGTGCTGTTCCTTCTAAGGCTGAAAAAATACTATATGTGGGTGTGTTTGAGCAGGAGGAGAGAGTTGGGAATGTCGAGAGGCTAAGCCGCACTGTTTTTGCTTTTCTCAGAGCCAAGAAGTTTTTTATTATCAGATATTGGGACTATGACAAGTAAACTGAATTAGAGACATGTCGATGGAAAGGGTGTGAAGTTAACTGAAAACATAGAGGAGGGAATGAGATGAAAGTTGAAAATGGCAATAGGGACTCTAAATCCAGCTGCGTTAAAACTCATTGGATGCTAGAGTTTGTATTATCTGAGTGCTATGTTCAAACTCTCCCTATAGTTTTAAAATAAAGCTGATCAGACCTAATTCATTGTTGCCTTTTCTTGTTGCCTTGCCTTGCAATGTCAACTTGCTAGTGCAGAGTGCCTCAGACTGCCTGATTTGGCTCCGACACAGAAGACGTAATTCCATCAGCATGAGAAGATGTAGCAAAGCAACCACATCATGGGCCTGAAAGGAGGGGAACTGGGTGCTGATAACCCACCACTGCTTCAGGAGAATGAGTTTGGGATGGCAGTCTCCACCACATCACAAGTAAGAACTAGCAAAACATGGCATCTTTAATTCAACCTTAAATTAATTTGCAGAAAATACTGGATCCAAGTGAAAACTGAACATAGAAACATAGAATCATAGAATATTTTGGGTTGGAAGGGACCTTTAAAGGTCATCTAGTCCAACCCCCCCTGCAATGAGCAGGGACATCTTCAACTAGATCAGGTTGCTCAGAGCCCCATCCAGCCTGACCTTGAATGTTTCCAGGGATGGGGCATCTACCACCTCTCTGGGGAACCTGTACCACCGTCATTGTAAAAAATTTCTTCCTTATACCTAGGCTAAATCTACCCTCTTTTAGTTTAAAACCATTACTCCTTGTCCTATCACAACAGGCCCTACTAAAAAGTTCGTCCCCATCTTTCTTATAAGCCCCCTTTAAGTACTGAAAGGCCACAATAAAGTCTTCCTGGAGCCTTCTCTTCTCCAGGCTGAACCCCAGCTCTCTCAGTCTGTCCTCATAGGAGAGGTGTTCTAGCCCTCTGATCATTTTTGCGGCCCTCGTCTGGATCCATTCCAACAGGTCTATGTCTTTCCTGTGCTGAGGACTCCAGAGCTGGATGCAGTACTCCAGGTGGGGTCTCACAAGAGCGGAGTAGAGGGGCAGAATCACCTCCCTCGACCTGCTGGCCACGCTTCTTTTGATGCAGCCCAGGATACAGTTGGCTTTCTGAGCTGCCAGCACATTGCCAGCTCGCGTCCAATTTTTCATCCACCAGTACCCCCAAGTCCTTCTCCGCAGGGCTGCTCTCAATCCCTTCATCCCCAATCTGTATTGATATTGGGGATTGCCCTGACCCATGTGCAGGACCTTGCACTTGGCCTTGTTGAACCTCACGAGGTTCACATGGGCTCACTTCTTGAGCTTGTCCAGGTCCCTCTGAATGGCATCCCCTCCCTCAGGTGTGTCAACCGCACCACTCAGCTTGGTGTTGTCTGCAAACTTGCTGAGGGTGCACTCAATCCCACCATCTATGTCACTGATGAAGATATTAAACAGTACTGGTGCCAATATGGACCCCTGAGGGACACCACTCATCACTGATCTCCATTTGGACATTGAGCCATTGACCACTACCCTCTGGATGTGACCATCCAACCAATTCCTCATCCACTGAACAGTCCACCCATAAAATCCGTATTTCTCCAATTCAGAGTCCCCCCATGTTGTAGGGGACTGTGTCAAAGGCCTTACAGAAGTCCAGATGATAGATAGATGACATCCGTAGCTCTTTCCTTGTCCACTGATGTAGTCACTCCATCATACAAGGCCACTAGGTTGGTCAGGCAGGACTTGCCCTTGGTGAAGCCATGCTGGCTGTCTTGAATCACCTCCCTGTCCTCCATGTGCCTGAGCATAGCTTCTAGGAGGATCTGGTCCATGATCTTCCCAGGCACAGAGGTGAAGCTGACAGGTCGGTAGTTCCCAGAGTCCTCCTTTCCACCCTTTTTAAAAATGGGTGCAATGTTTCCCTTTTTCCAGTCACCGGGGACTTCACCTGACTGCCATGACTTTTCAAATATCTTGGAGAGTGGCTGTCATGGTTTAACCCCAGCCAGCAACTCAGCACCATGCAGCCGCTTCCCCCTTCCCCCTCCCAGTGGGGTGGGGAGGAGGAAAGAGGGGAAAAAAAGTAAAACTCGTGGGTTGAGATAAGAACAGTTTAATAACTAAAGTAAAATATAATACTAACAATAGTAATAATGAAATATAATAATAATAATAGTAATGAAAAGGAATACAACAAAAAAGGAGGGGGAGGAAGGGAAAAACAAAAACAAACAAAAAAAACCCACCAGTGATGCACAATGCAATTGCTCACCACCCGCTGACCGATGCCCAGTTAGTTCCTGAGCCACAATCCGCGCCGCCCGGCCAACTCCCCCCTGTTTATATACTGGGCATGCCGTTCCATGGTATGGAATACCCCTTGGGCTAGTTCGGGTCAGCTGCCCCAGCTCTGCTCCCTCCCAGCTTCTTGTGCACCTGCTTGCTGGCAGAGCATGGGAAACTGAAAAGTCCTTGGCTTAAGATAAGCGCTACTTAGCAACGGCTAAAACATCAGAGTGTTATCAACATCATTCTCACACTAAATCCAAAACCCAGCACTGTACCAGCTGCTAAAAAGAAAGTTAACTCTGTCCCACCTGAAACCAGGACAGTGGCTTGGCAACTACGTCAGCCAATTCCCTCAGGACTCTGGGATGCATCTTCTCAGGTCCCACAGACTTCTGTATGTTCAGGTTCGTCAGGTGGTCACGAACCTGGCAGTGGAAAGTGGGGTGAGTGCTTATCTCAAGGTAAGTCTCAGCCCTTGATCAACAAGCAGCTTCCAAACTGCCAAACCATTAGTGGCCAGATCCACAAAGAGATATAGGCACCTGAATTTCCACTGGGCTGATGAAATTCAGTATCGAAACACGCTTGTGAATGCACACTTATGTCTAAGTGTTGAATGTGTTCAGGATCCCATAGGACCCTGAAGTTCCTCAGGAGTTGACTATGAATCTGAAAGCAGCCATTGCTGCAGTCATAGTTAACTGAGCTAGTGCTACCTTGTGTTTAAAGAATTAGGGAAAAGTAAAACAGTTTTGAAGTGACTTTTAAATAAAGATCTAGTACTTGCAGTGCTTTAGACATATTCTTCTTATAAGAAACTACTGAGCCTTACCATGGTCTTTCTAGTTAGAAAATAGGGTCAAAATGCAGAAGGTCATGTAGTTTATCCCTCTGCCCCAAGACAGCATAAGCTTTGCCTGAAATAACATCAGACTCACTTGCAAGAGGGAAAAACCTGAAAAGCAAAGACTAAAGCTCTGAAACCCGGGGGCTTAAAATTAGGCACTGCATTCGATGCATAGACCCCATATCTTAAAGTTGCCAGAGTTCAGTGGCACGCAATGCCTAGCTATAGGCAACTGCACTTCAACTTATGACTTTTAGCATCTTCTGTGTGGAAATGAAGTGTTTGGACAAAACAGCCCCTGGCATGGACTCCATCCTCAGTTCCTCATGGTGAGGAGCTGGAGCTCTAAGCATGGGTTTTTCACCCTCGAGGGCAGGGGTTACCAGCTGAAATGGCAATGGGAACAGGTTAGGAACCAGGCAGGAGTGCTTCGTCAAGACACTTGTCTGACAGCACTGCACTGAAAACATGTCCAGAAAGAGGCAAGTGGATGGAATTAAGCCCAAAGAACTGAACTTGTAGCAAGAGAATGTAGAAGCAGAAGCACCCAAGTCCCAGCACCACAAACAGACAGCAGCTTGCTCCCAGCAGTTTGGGAGCTACTCAGGACCACTGAGTATCCAACCTGAGTATTTCCTCTCCTTGCTAGTTTGGCCCCATTTACGCTAATCTGAGTACAATCAATCAGCTTTGTGGCACCAGTATAGCAATGAAGCTGCAGACGCGAAGAGACCCATCCACATGATCACACCAATGACCACAGCAGGTCAGGCCCACTTCTGGGGCATGGTTCACTGTGGTCCCCATATGGGAAGGGCACAGACCCCTTGGATCAGTCTGGGATCATTTCTTCTGCCCCTCCACAAAAAGGATAAGTGTATTTCTGGTCCTACAAGGTGGTGGCAGGATTCACTCATGAGTGGATCAATGTGATAGACTGGACTGAGATGGAGAAGACTCAATTTCTGTTTCTCACTCTGCCAGGAAGTCAACTCAACCTCTGTGCCTCTATTTCTCTTTCGAATTTGTATCAACTTAAAATGTTAATCTTCTGGAGCGGGAGCTGTTTTTCAGGACAGTGCCACTGGTGCAATCTGCTGCTCACCAGCTCCCGGTGTGTCCCCTTTCCTCCCTGCGGGGAGCTGCTTCTCTGTCCCAGTGCTTCCCCATTTTTGTCCTGATGCCACCCTTCAGCTGTTCCAGTACAGCAAAGGGGGAATGATGAAGCTAGACTGTGCCAAAACATCTCCTCCCCTTTCCCTTTTGTTGTTGCATGGGTTTTGGCACCCTTTCACTGTGAAACCCCAGAAACAGCTGTAGGGACAGGGCACTGGTGGCCCAAATGGCCAGGCCCAGGAGGGGCAGAAGGAAGAGAGATAGTTGGGAGGCTCTGCTGCATGGGTGCAACCATGCCCCACCGTGTCTGCAATGCCTGGTCCCAGCGCCAGGCTGCAGTCTAATCTGGGACTTCTGCTAATTATTACCATGGAGTGATGGGCTATGACAGATATCAAGCCCACGAGCACGTGGATGCCTAGCATGCAAAACCTCTCTCCATGAGATGGGTTTTCTCAGGCCACTGTGCAAAGTCTGACTGATCTCAGAGTACTCTGACGTCGCCCCAGCCAACCTGACCCCAAATGCTCGCTAAACAAGCACCAAGCGCCCTATTTTGCATTGCCTGTAACATCCCAAAACAGTGTCTGACTTCTCAATTAGTCTGAGAGAGGACTGTAAACTTGAAATCTAAACTGATGGACTGTGAAATTCATATCACGTTGTCACCCACAGCACACTCTCCCTGCTCTGCACTAAGCTATAAATAGACTTTTGTTATTAGCAAGCAGACAAAGGCAGCCTGGAAGATGTTCCACGCTGACACTACTCCTGGCTTACTGATTTCTTGTTTTCACCTTGATATAGGAGTGAAGACGGGGACAAGCAAGGAGGGGCTGCTCAACAGCAACAGAGCTGAAATCACTTCTTCCCCTAACCAGGATTATTTCTGGGTTTTGTTTTGGGTTTTGGTTGGGATTTTTTTTTTATGTTCTCTTCCCTGGAGCCAAGAGGCTCAGAATACATTACCCAGTGCAACAGAATGCATTACACCCACCTCTGTTAGGTCATCTGTTTAAGCTCCTGGAGTCTGACTACCAACTCCCAAACAATGCAGTCATTAAACCCCTAATGTTTTCTCTCTCTCTGTTTTATTTCTGTTGTCAAAAAAAAGAAAAAAAAAAGGAAAGTTGATCTTTGCTTTAACCATTTAAATGTCTTATGGGAGCTATCAACTTGGAAAAAATGGAGGGACTCGAATCTTCTGTGAGGAGGCAAACCCTGACATGTCAGTCTCCTTTACAAACTCCATCTTTGCAAAGAATGAGCTTGTACGTGCCTTTCTGAAAAAAACAAATCCACAACAGAAGTGTCTGATTGCAGCCACTGATGAGACACAGAAGCTGTGACCCTGAGGCATAAACCTGAAAATTTGTGTCCTTTAGCCACAAGATACAGACACCCTTGGTGCACCTTTTTTTCAATGGTTCTGTCATCCTTTAACAAAAAAGAAACTCACATTAGGAGCTGAGATGAGCAAAATGGTTAACTTTTCCTGCTCATTCATACTTTGAGTCTAAATGCCAACTCTGCTCTTCCCATGCACTGGTACCCTATGACATGCAGCAGCTATGTTTCTGCCTGGTTCCTTGGCATTTACATCAAGGTCAGTTAAACAAGACATTTGCTGGCCATTATTTGTACGGTAGGAGTTTATTCCTCAACTAACAGAAGTGAAACGGCTTAGCAGAAAACCCAGGAGGGTTTAGTTTTGGATCAAATAACAGACTGAAGTTTTGAGATAGCTGGTAGTATTCGTTTGCTCTGCAAGCTGCTTTTTTGTATCTCAGCTTTCTTTGAAAATGAAGCAAACCCCCAAATGCCCGTAACTCATGCATGCTGTGTCTGTGAAGAAAATCTTACTCACAGAGCTGTGTCTGAGGGTGGTGGTCCATTAATGTTTCTTTCCCACAGCAGATAAGTTCACATCTTTCCAGCCCCCTTTTGAGTCTTGCTGGCCATTTCTTCCCCATGACAGTTTTCAACTCCACAGCTTCTGCTGAGCTACTAAAATGGTTTGTGAGGCTTTACTGGAAATTGGTTCTGTGGGCGACAGAAGCAGTGGAGTATGTTGAACCCGAATCACTGTAACCTACCTCTGTAAAATGATCCAGGTTTTGAAAGTTTTGGGTTCAGTGATTCAGTCTAATGCATGGCCCATAAATGGTAGCATAGGTAAAGCAAAGGGACAGTACGTTGCAGCTTGGGAGCAGGGAGATGTATTTTGGACACTGAAGGGGTTGGAAAGAAAATGTTAGGTGTTGCTAGAGCCACAGCCCTGCACAGGCTTGGAACAGCAGCTTTGAGAGAATTAACCTGTCCAGTTGTCTTCATGAAGTGTTACCTGAGTGGTTAGTAAACATGTAGTCAAGTTAACTCTTTGATTCTTCCTGCCAGAGTGAGGCAGGGGTCATGTATCTGTGGGTGACATCTTTTGTAGGGTGCCTCGGTGAGTAGTGCAGGGAAATGCAGCTAAGAAGCTATACACTTCCTTAAATGTTTCCCCACAAAATCGAAGTTCAAGGACTGTAACAAAACCCAGCAGTATACCATCGAAATCTGCGTTTCATTTTTGCTTATTTTGTGGTTGGAACGAGGGCTGTAGATGGAGTTTTTCCTACGCTACTATTCCTGCTTTCCCATAGGTGATGAAAACAGATTTCCTCATTTCTGAAGATGTACAAAGCCGTGATCAGCCATAATAATTTTCATTTACCGAACCCTTTTTAGAAAACCTCAAGACTAATTAACGTTCATATGATGCAAAGACACTTTGGAACTCCATAGTGCACACTCACTGACTAATGAAATTAATATCAGGACAATAAGGAATATTACCAGAATAACAAATGTTCCCGAGTCTTAATAACAGCTGAAAAAAAAGGGCAGATACTAGATGTTTTAAATCTATTAAGCGCTTCTGCTTTGTGTATTGACACAGGTAATGAGTTCTACGGAAGGAACACTACACTTGAAAGCCTTTAACACTAAAAGCTTAATTTAGTGTACAATGAATAATACAGGGAGCCCATTCATGGGTCGATCAGAATGGGATGAGAGAGCACCAAAGGAGCAGACAGATCATGTTAATAGGAAGCTTGAGGCTTATTTAAAAATCTATACTGTAGTTAAAATTAGAATGCAAATTGGAACTTGGCATTCTGTTGCTCAGGAAATTGGTAATGGGATACTAAAACCTTGCACTTCTCTCTGTCTGGTCCTAGTTAGAAGAGGACAAAGGCGATGACAGTCACAATGTCGTATACCACAGGGAGCCATTAAAGAAAGTGATAACATAAAGAAATCAGCATTTTCCAGCTATTCGCACAGTGTGATATGTGCTGTATTCCTTTATTATTCCAAGTGTAGAAAAATATAGGTCAAAATGTAGAAGCGGACATTGTTATTATCTTCTTCATGACTATTCCAAGGGTAGATGATAATTTTGACTTTTGGTCTTTTTCTTTAGGTGTGAATTCACAAATACCATTCAGCCCTCTGTGGCCAGTGGTATCATTTGGATCAGATACATCATTGAGTCTTGTGGATTAAACAGGTTTTAGCTGGGCATGATGATGTCCAGTGGCCCTACTGATCAGAAAAAAAGATCTCAGAAGTTTTTGTCTCTTTCCCAGAGGAAAACTATTCTTATCTCAAAGTTCATCCTTACAGTTAGGTAACATTTATCAGGACAGATACTGAAAGCAAAGGTGAGAGAGGGAGAACACCGCTATCTTTTTGAGGGATGATGCCTCTGAGTCAGGGCAGAGCGACCCGCCAGCGACTAATACCTCACTTCACTGTTATGTTTTTCATGGTCTTCTAATCAGGTTCTGTGGCTCTAGTCCAGTGCCACCCATTTCACTATAGACAAGTATGCTGCTACCTGAACCACAAGCTGGGAAGCAGAAAGCAGGAAAAAGACCCTGGAAAATCCAATGTTTAGAACAACAGTACGGGGGACAGCTGTCCATGTCCCGCTGCAAAGGGACCAGACCAGCTGGGTGACTTCTCCCTCTAATAGAGACCTGACCTGACAGCCTGGAGAATGAGCCCACAGGGAGAGTTCAGAAGCAGCAGATCATCAGATGGATTCACATCCTCAAGGAAAAGGTGCCTGGAGATTCTAGAAAATACCCCTGGAGTTCATTTTGGAAATAAACCACAGTAAAAAAATTACCAATGACTCTTAGGATAATTGCTTCCCAGAGTCACAGGAACAATGGAGAGTGGTTAAATAACTTCTTGTTATTTTAAAACATATAAAAAGTATTAAAAAAACATTTTAAAATGTGTGTTCTGAGAAATACCTTATGCAAACATAATGATTAAGATAAAAAAATTATAGGCTTAACTGGAGGAATAGTCACAATTTTTTTACCACTGTTTGATTCCTTTTTTTTTTTTTTTTCCTATTAAAGCCTGACATCTCTGGCTGACAGTTTAATTATTAGGGTAATGTGATGGATAAAGAGACTTGCTCTGTAGTGCCTCCCACTTACTAAACACTTGCTTGCAACCGCAGCTGCAAAAAATGTCAGAGTTCCTCAAAGCGAAGATAATAATTTCCTTGTTGTCAGTGCCCTTAACACTTATATGAACTCTTAAAGGAAAACCACCTTCTCATCACTAAGGGCAGCTTATGGAAGTCAGAGCTATATGAGGCTCCAGATCACTGAAAGACTGTAAACTACCACTCGTGAGCTACTCTTGAGCAGCCACACATAAAAACAAACTCTTTTACTTCATTGGGATTATTTGAGGGCATCCAGAAAAGCACTTTAAGAATTTTGAATGTAGGTCTACAGTGCCTACAAAAAGGCTCTGTTCCCAATCCGTTTTTTAGACTGTTTGATTTAAAAAAAAAAATAAAAATAAAAAAATCAATAGATGTGGGAGTCCAGAATAACCACATAATCGATGACAACACCTGACTAGAGGCAGAAAAATCTTGAGTAATAGGACAACAAAGTTTACTGCAGATATAATATTACACGCTGTCATAAAAATCGCAAAACATTGCGGAATGGTCTTCTGATGCTGGGAGAGAAACTGGGAAAAGAAATTCTGTGCCAACAAATACAAAGAATTGTATGGTGGGGCAAGAAAAAAAACCCCAAAACTTAGCTGTACCTACATAACAGTGGACTCTAACTTTTTAAATCTACTTCCAGAAAGAGATGTTGTTGATTCAATGCATACAGCACCATAGAAATGTCAACACAATGTCAGCAGGAGGCCAGTAGTCAAATAGCATTAGGGATTATTAGCAAAAGAATAGAGAACAAGCCAGAACATTTCCTTCCAGTCCAGTGTACACTACTAGTGTTCCCTGTGCAGCATGTGCATTTCTGATTTTCCCATCTAAGAAAGGTGCAGAAGAACTTGAAAGACTACAGTGAAGGACAAAAGAGGGGATCAAAAGTAAAGAACAACTCTGAGCAATGACAGAGTCTTTAGCCTTGAAAAGGAAGAGATGTGGATAGGCTGTAACAGAATTTTGCACAGCATGGAGTCATTACACAAGAACTAGTGAGTACCAGATGAAATGATCAGCCAGAATATTTTCACAAAGAAGTGCTTGTTCACGCAATGCATAATTAAATCATGGAATTCATTGCAATAAGATGCTCTGGAAGTTATAAATAGGTTCAAAAAGCAATTAGGCACTGCATGGAAGAAAAGATTATCAGAACCTGTTAAACTCAAAGCAGAGATACAACCTGCAGCACGGGAAAACCCCAAGCTGGAGTCTGCCTGAAGGTGGGAGAGTATGCCACAGAAATGGGGCAATATCAGTATATACCTGCTCTAGTTTGATATTCTTTCCCTAGGCATCCTCTATGACCATGGACAGATGCAGGTTATTGAGCTAAAAGGACCATCACCTGATGCAGTACGACTCTTTGGTGCTTAACTCCACCCTTGGAGACTCAAATATATCTGCACATGAGGTGTTACCTCAAGAAACACCTCTTTCAGCCCTCCCACTATGGCTGGGTCAACCAGAACTGAGACCTGCATGCGTCCAAACAGAGAAGCAAGCCAGAGCCTGTTCTTGCAGACTGGCAGTGTGGACACCCATTTTGACATTGGTCTTTCCTCCCAGATCTTTCCAGTCTTTTTAAACTATGGCAATCATTAGATTTAAAAAAAAAAAAAAAAATCATGAAGAAATTGTGAAGGAACCCAATCCTTCACATAACCTCCCACTGAGAAGGACTATCTCACCTTAACAGTTGGATAAGCAGGAAAACTGGAATATGTCTACAAAGGAGACAGCTTGTTCTGGAAGGACAGAAAGGAAAGAGGGTGTTGGGTTTTACATCAAGAGCACGTGCATTTTCCATGAAGTTCAGAAATGATGCAGGTTTGCTGCTGTCTCCACATGAGTACGAGGAGTAATGGGAGGAGATGGGTCTTCTGTAGACTGTGGACACCTGAAGGACAGCTTGTAGTATCAATAAGGAACATTAAGTGCCCAAATATTTGTTGGGAAAGCATGGTGGGTTCAAACTATCTATAAAGTCCTTGAAATGAATCAATCAGGGTCATATCAAATGGTGGAAGAAATTATAAGGAGAGAAAGTGTTTTGGATTAGTTCTGTCAAACAGAGAGGAACGGGTGAAGAATCTAAAAAGGGAAGGTGACAGGTGAAAGGACTGTGCATCACTATCGTAAGAAAAAGGAAGGAGTCAGAGAAAAAAAGTAAGGATAATGGACTTTGCCCCCCCGCCCCCCCAAAAAAGCAGATTTCAGCAAACCCAGCGAACTCATCTGTAGGGTCTCTTGGGAAGGTAATTTAAAGTATAAAGGAGGGCAGAAGAGATGGCAGTTACAGCAAGAGAGTGTATTAAAGGCACAATAGCAGCCTATCTTGATACAGAGGAAGGACAGAGAGCACAGTGAGAAGCCATTATGACTGCATCAGGAGCTTTTTAAGGGCCCGAAAATAAACTAAGAAAAAAAAAGACACAAAAGGCAAAAAAAAGTGCATCATTATGGACGAGGGATAAAAACCTCGGGGAGGGTTTGGGATAAAATGGGTTACAGGTTGAAAGGAACATAAAGAGTGATAGGAAAAGATTTTATAAATGCATTGAAAGTAGGAAAAAACATAGGAAAGTACTGGTCCATTACTTAACAGGGAAGGAGAATAAATAGCACATGATCCAGAGAAGACTGAAGAATTCAATACTCTGCTGCAGACTATGCTAAAAAATGAATTATGAACAGCTACTTAAGGCAATTAATTTTAAGAAAAGGACAAGAGGACAAGATCAAACAGAAAATGAATAGGTTAAAGACTATGTAGATAAGATAGAGCTATTCAACTTCATAAGGTATAATGGAATTCACCAAAGGATTTTGAAGGAGTTCACCAAAATAATCTGTGAACCATTTGCAATTACCTCTGAGGACGTGTGGAAGACAGGAGAGATGCCAGAGGACTGAAGCAGAGAAAGAAGAGTACATAAAGAAAGGTGGACCCAAACCCATGAGGCCAGTTAGCCTCATCTTTATCCTTAGGCTGACTCTGGAAGGAATTATTGAACAATCTATAGGCACCATGGTGAAAACAAGGTGATAGGAAAACAGCCAACAGGGATTTGCAAAGACTATATCATGTCAGATCGACGAAATTTCCTCCTTGACAAGGTAGCACAAGGGTTGGATGAGAAGGCAGTGGTGGGTGTGATTTAAGCTGACTTCACTGAGGCTTTCTTACAGTTTCGCATAACATCCCATAAGCAGTTGAGAGGAAGATGGTATAGAGGATTTTTCTAAAATGTGTGTTCATCATTGCAAACATATTTATTCACACTCAGGATGCTATTTTCTCTGCCCCAAGAAGATCAAACATTCAAATTGTGTTTAGCCAGACTATCTCACCTACCTTGGGGAAAGACAGCAGGACAAGAAGCTGCCATGCATTAGCAGCTTCACAAGAACTGGCCTATACAGCCCTTTTCCCATTGATAAATGTGAGGCAGCTGGAATTACCTTGCCCCGCTATAAAAGAAGCATAATTTATCACCTTTTTCCTTGAATGAGAACATATAACTTGTTTCTTCCCAATGACAGTTCAGGAGATGCAAAAAACCCCAACCTCCCTTGTCTGCCACTCTGTATATAGAAGTGGCCATTGCCCTGGTGAAGTTAATGAGTGGTTCCCATGCATTAAAACCTTTCTCTTTAATGAACCCTGTGCACAGGGGTGAAGTTTATATTACAGACATGTCTTGGATTCAGGTAAATCCAGCATTTCAACCGTTAATTGGAGCTTGCTGTCAAACTCAGAGGGCGTTACAAGGGGTCCTGCAACGGTCTTTCATGCATGTGGCTCATTCAATATTATCTTTAATACCTTGGATGACAGTATAGAAAAAGCCCATAAAATTTGCTGATCAAGTCAAGCTGAGAGGTGTTGCAGGGACCCCAGAGGACAGGATCACAAACCCAAATGATCTTGACATATTGAGAAGTTTCTCTGATAAAAACAAAATCAATAAATAAGTGCTCTGCTTAGGAAGGAGAATTCCAATGCAAAATGGGAAATAACTGGCTAAGCAATAATACTGCAGAAAAGAAGTCGAGGTGAGAGCTGACCACTAAATAGGATTCAACAATATGCTGCTGTTGCAGAAAAGGCACATCTCGTTCCTGACTGAATTAACATATGGAAGACACAGGAGGTAATTAGAATTATTCTCCTTTGTGTTGGTGGTGAAACCTCAGCTGGAGTATTGTGTCTAGTGTTGGGCATCCCACTAAGATGTAGAAAGATTGGAGAGACTCCAGAGGATAACAGCAAGGATAGCAGGTTTAAAAATGGCCTGTGGGAAAACTGGCTTTGTTTTGTTCAGGAAATGATGAAACGAGGAGGGATCTATCAATGCTCTTCCAGCCCAGACAAGGTCTGTTATGAAAGAGGCCTATGGGGAAAGAGAAATTTGCAGAATAGACGGTTCACATTAGACTGTTAGAGGATGCTAATGAAGAAGGGCAGCAGAATGACCTCAGACAATTTGGAGAGTTCCTCCTACAGAGCTTTTAAAGAACAGGTTAGACAGATATTCATCACTGATGAGATAAAGATATGCTTAATTCTGCCCTGTGCAGGAATAAATATCCTTCCAGCCCCGCACCCCTGGGTGAAGGAAGATCCTTTCCCTTCCTTCTCCCTCGTGTCTGAAAGCTCTATACAAAACTCTATACAAATTTCTATACTTGGGAGGGAGCCCTGTAAATCAAAACAGAGAAGCCAGAAAGATCTCATCTGGCTGGCCACAATGTGGAGTCAGGAAGGAGCTGCGACACTTCCAAGGGATGGCTGAAAGCTGGATTCAGAGGAAACAGAGGCGCCTCTCTGCAGCTCTGAATCAAGGAGTGGATAGCCAAGATTTTAACATCCCTGTCATCAACATCTTCTGCTGGCTCGCTCTGGATAGCTGCGTGCTGAGCACAGGGATGACAGACCCCTCTTCACCCAGCATGCTGCATGCTTTGGATACTTTTCTAATCTTTTGGATACTGTGTTGTATATGGCCTTGAGAAACTTGCTAGAGGGAAAGCAAGGAGTCAATGGTGAGGCCAAGAGTAGGTAATTTCTGCTCCACACACATCCTTTATTCTTTGAATTCAAGTCTTGGCACTTTTTTCCGACCCTGTGGCTCAAAGAGTTAGTAAAATGGGGAGAAGGTAAGGAAGTTTTCACTCACAAAACTGTCAGAAAAATAAAAGAAAAAAAAAAAAAAGCATTCAGGGGATATTATCCATCCCCAGAAATGTCATTTTTACTCAGAAAGTAAAGAATTGTTTATTTCTGAATGCCTAGTCAACATATTTTTTATCAACTTTGTCTGTCTTTGTCACCATCACAACTGCTGCTCCTGTCAGATTTCCTCATTTCACAGTTCCTCCCCCAAAATTATCTGCTTAAAGAGCAAGTAAAACCCATTTCCTAGTAGGTTTCAGCTTGTCAGCAGAAAGGCATGATTTAAATCATGTGCATGAATGGTTCTTGCAGTACTTTAAAGCTGTGCCAGTTACCTTCTCCCAAGAATAAACCAGAGGTTACCATAATGCCTGTTTTCTGAGAAATGAGAGGCAGCTTCTGATTTGAGATGCCTGCACTTGTGTCTTATCCCAGGCAATGGGCGTTACAAAGGAATATCCCAGGGTGAAATTTAGCTTTAAATGCATTTCTTCCCTGAAGAGCACATCTTTCACTCTGGAGTACACTTAGAAAACTAAATGTAATCAAAGAAAACATGCCTTGAAAAGACTGTTCCAAACAAACACACTTTGCCGAAATCAAATTCCCTCAAATTTCTCAGATCTTGGGACATGTTGGTTCATTCCTTTATAGAATCAAGCTTTAGGAAAAGATAAAAACAATTGTATTATCGAATGTAGCTCCCCTGCTGAGTGGGACAGTTCTTATACCATATTTTATTAGCCATGCAAGGAAGAGAGGGGGAGTCTGGTTAGAAGACTGATCCAGGACTCCTGCCTAGCAGAGGCGCTTTGCATTGCTGTTACTGAATCAACACTTGCTTTTGCAGCTTCGTGCTCTGTGCTGTTGGCGGTTTGCCACCACCATGGTTGCTCAGCTGGGCCCACAAGATTGTCAGGATGATCCCTGTTTCCCCAGGACCTCTGCAGCTGAGGCTGGAGTACTCCAGCAGCAGGGAAGAGCAATGGGCCAGTAGATGAGAAATATCTACCAACATCCAGGAGCACCTTGATCATTGTCATTGATCATTCAAGAACAGTGAGACACTTCCATCTCAACATCAAAGCCCATATGGCCCAGAATAAGGCAAGGCATATGCCTACCATGGCTTGTCCCTGATCTAGCCTGATTGTCCTATCCAGCACTCCCATGGGAGTGCCCGGGGGGGCTCAGAAGGGACCAGGTCTGGATGTAGGATGGAGGCTGGTGCATTGTCCACTGGTCTATGACCATTCAGGTATAGCCCTGGAATGACTGGAGCTGCCATGGTTGACTCTTCTATAGTGCTGAAGAGAGTCGTCTAATAACAAGCTTACAAAAAACCCCAACAGATGAAATAACTGACACTCACATAGTAGACTTATGAGCTGCACTTGAGTGAAACAAAAGGCTTGGTCAGGGTAATGAACTCTTCGGAAAACAATGCAAAGTTCAAAACGGTGGCTGGCAAGAGTCACAATCAATATGGAAGAAATAGTTGCATTTTTGAGTCAACAAATCCCTTCAGTAAACACTGGCAACCACATAGTTTACTCAGAGAGCGCAACCAGATTCCAAAGAAATACTTGCTCAGGCAGAGCCAGGCCCCTGAGCTCACAGCAGGCAGGAAACAAAGAAATCAGAGAAGAGGAGCTGTTTCAGTCCTTATACATCACACCAGTGCAACAACACTGCAGAAACTGGGAAAGTGCTTGTAAACAGGGAGATGAGCACATCATTGAGTTAATGAGAAAACGAAAGTCAGGGGCTCTGAAAGAGAAGAAGGAATCCAGCCTTAAATAATTAGTTCAGGGCTTCATTTTCCTTCAAAGCAGGTTTTATATTAGCAAGTTGGGTTTAGCAGGGTTTCAGTACGATTAAGTCATTGCCGTGACAGTCATTTGCAGTTCTATCCTCATTCTGCAAGGTAACACCTAAAAGCAAGAGACCAAACAAGGCTAAAGCTTAACCTGCCTGTAGCGGCTGGACGTCCCAGGGGAGCCCACACCCACGAGCATCTGTAGCGCTGAGCCAGCGCAGTCCTGCTGGCTGCAGATCTGAGCCAGCTTGGGCAGGTCCAGCCTGAGCGGTTTGCAGCCACAGGAGGGTTAATCCATGTCCTGGATAATCGCCTCACAGGTAATTAAGAAATGACGATATCCTCGAACCGCCTGAGGAAGGTGCACAAGTACCCTGAAAATTCAGCCACGGACACTTAAATGACACTACTGCAACGTGTTTCACTGGGGACCAGAACATGCAAAGGGAGGAGAGGGACAGGCACTCTCCAAAGCCAGAAAAATCTCTTTTTGTTGGGGTACTGGGTTAAACTGAGGTAGCAAGTAGATCTTTAGAGTACCTCCAGTTTGCTTTTATTCAAATGTTCTTCATGGGAAATAACCAGTGTGTTTAGTTGATGCTGCCTGCTCTTTGGATGAATGCACTGCATTACGTAAAAGATAAATATGCATATATTTCTCACACAGCTGGACAACTTTCATAGGACATGATGAAGAAACTTCAATTAATATTTAATAAGGAATAAATCAGATCAATAGCTGTGTGAATTTTTGCTAGTGCATTTACTGCTCGATGGATTAAATTTATACAGAAACAATATTACAGTACTTACCCAGTACCAGATGAATTATACAGAGACTTATATTCCCTGATCTGATATTTTGAACTGCTTAAGTAACATTGATGACTTTACTGAGCAAGGATGTGCAGTTGCAAAGGCAAAGGCCAAAGTGTTCCAGAAATGAACAATATTTTCTGGCATACCAACTTCTGGACACTCAATTGGAGGTGTTTTAAAAAGGGCTTGAGTTTCCCCAATGTACTAAGTCTGCTCACGTCTGAGAACAAATCAGGACTCCCCACTCCAGACGTGGTTTCAACCCATAAACTGAGGCAACAAAATTCATCAGCAATTTTCGAAATCATCTAGACCTAAAACAAATAGGCTTTAAAATGGGAAGATGAGAGTAAAACGAAAACGATTACCAAAAAAAAAAAAAAAAAAAAGAAAAAAGCCTGGCAAAGAAAGCTGCACTCAAGTATTGTCTTTTTTCCAAGTGTGTGTCTGCATGGAAGTTTCTCTTTGGAGACGGGAGGCTTTTTTCTTCCTCTGATCTGATTCTCAGCACTTAGGAAAGCTGCCAGCAGCCGAGGAGCAGCCACGTTTCACATGCTTACCTTGAACTTTATTTGATAGAGCCTAAACCATTACGTTATTGGATTGGATTAGGAGGAGTGCACTGCGGCATTGCATCATTACCTGAATTTAGTTGACCTCTGGGAAAATGTACTTCTGATGTCTCCATCAATCTGGCCTTGTGTTTTTAGCTCCGGCAGGAGAGATGCTGAGGGAGGCTCCAACGCAGCAGCCCAAGCCAAGCTCCCGTGCAGGATCCGTCCCTCAAGAGCAGACAGCCCAGGCACTGACCTGCTTGTGTGACTTCTGCAGCCACTTGACTTTGTACAAGGTGACTGGCCCCAGCATGGGAGAGGGGAGCTGAACTGGGAATAACGCAGCCAGGCAATGTGCTGAGAGGTATGGGAGGAGGGTGGAAGAGAGAGAGGAGGCTGTTGGTCTGTGAAACAATTTTTCAAACAGGTGAGAAGCCTTTTCTCTTTTTTTGAATTTTTTTTTTGTCCCTTAGATTCTCAAACAACCTCCATTTATCAACATATGAAGGAGATTGATTATAAAAGAAATATCCAGTCCATAAGAAGATGGGGCTGAAGCCACTGCAGGTTCTCAAAACATGCAAGGACAGCTTGGTTTTCCACAGCTTACAGCCTTGATCTCACGATCAAGGGCCCCAGAAAGAGGTGGTGATCCCTGCCCCTTCCAGGTAACCATACCAGCTTAGGGGCTTAGCATGAGAGAAACCTTTTGGGATACAGATGGAAAGAGTTAAAGCAATTGCTGGCAAACACTACTGTCCTTTTCCCACAAGTGTGCCTGTGCTGAAATCCCTCTCTGAATGTGAGAGGGTGAACTTAGTGTTGGTGTTAAATAAAGTCTTTGTCAATCAAAGGCTTTGGTTGTGGCAGAAGGGTTCTTGGGATAGATCTGTAGCTGGGTTTGGTTTGGGTTCGTCTTTCAAGACGGGTTTCTTTTTTTCCTCCTATGATCTAATTCTTTACACTTGTTTTGTTGTCACAAGATTTTCATTTATTTAGGACAAGATCCCAGGTTTCACAGGGAAGCATGACTCAGTGGAGCTTGTTGCAGTGAGCCAAGCACAGATGGGCTAAAGGATTGTTTCAGTTTCTCATCTTCTGAGTGGTGCAGTGCCATGGGAACACCACAGCCTTTCCTCTCTCCCCAGACCAAGACTTCAGCTGTGTCACCCCCAGAACCTCTGTGGGATGTACAACTCCAAAAAGCTGCAATGCAAAGTTTCACAGCACCCCCAGTCCCACTGCAGATCAGAGCTCATACAACCAGCTTTGATCTGAAACTGGCTCCAAACCAGCCCCATCACAGGTGTTTTCACGGTCAGACAGAGAAGGAGCCTAAAGCAATTGCCCAAAAACCCTGTAATGCTCATTTTGAAAATAAATGTGGTCAAATATTCCTCGAAGATTACCTGTAAAGGGTTAATTTATAACTGATCATTTAATAAGCATTCTGAAATTAGCTTTTAGAAAGCCCAGCAGCCCAATAGGTTGCCTACACCACAGTTTTTCATAATTAAAGATGCCTCTTATCCAGGTGTTTGTGTCTGTAAGATGCTTATAGGAGCAATTAAATATTTACTAAACTTTTAGCTGTTTATAATGAAAAATTCATAGAAAGTGTGACCATAAACAGACCTAGCTAGGAAATGCTTCAGCAGATGAAGAAAAACGAAAACTAAAAGCATTTCATTTCAGGCAATGTAAGTGCCTTTTCACCCACTAGATCATGCTGCAGAATGGAAAAGGTCCTTTATCCTACACCAATATATAGGATGCTGCTTGCCATTGAAGAGAGAAGCACCCCATCTCTTCGACAGTACTTTCTTGCTTGCATTAGGTAACTTTGCATGCAGCAATCAGCTCTGGACAATGTTTAAAACTATTTGCAATGCTTGTCACATAGCCAGCAGCATCCCGATACTGTGCTGTGCAAGAACTTTCTCTTGCAAAGCAACTTCCCATCTTCACAGAGCACTTCCAGGTATCCTCGCTTTTGTAGGGTGTAAAGCTGTTTCACTCTTCCCCTATGATACCATCTAATCACGATTTTTGTAACTCCCCAGCATTCCCATGTAATGGGTTTAGGGGGATTGTTTTGTTGGGTATCATGTATTCAAAATCAACAGCAAGTATCAAAAGCATAAAATCACTGGGTTTGACTACCTTTTATTTTTTCCTGAGAAAAAGCCTCCTTTTATCTTAAAACGTGGGTGTGCTATCAATTCCTCTGTACCATAACCCAGAAGTAACAAGCTACTGCTAAAGATTTGCTTGACTGCCTTCATCATCAAATCTCATTTTTGTCACTGGCACTATCTGAAAAAAGCAGCCACACCACATGTGGCGGCCCTAAATGAATAAAGCAATGGAAGGCTGATGAAAGCATTGTAAGGCTGTTATGAGAAACAGAAAACAAAGGTGCAGAATGTATTTGCAACACCAAATACATTTTAAAAATAAAGGTAACCTCCTGGAAAATATTCTTTTTCTACCCCGATCATCAGGCAAGAGGGATCCAAATTCCCATATGAACTTGGTCCATGGCTTTGACAGGAAATGTGGAGGTTTCTTTGTCTCACGTTCCTCAAAGCCTGCAACATCAAAGCTGACCTGACAACAAACATTCAGCATCTCCCAATTTCACCCAGGAAAAGAAGGGGAGAGAAAGGCACAGGAATCTGACAGACCTCAAGGTACTAGAGGTACATACAACTGATGTCCTCTATCTTGACCATCTTGACCTCTTTAAGGCCTTTGACATGGTCCCACTCAACATCCTTCTTTCTAAATTGAAGGGATATGGATTTGATGAATGCACCATTTTATGGATAAGGAATCAGCTGGATGACTGCATCCAAAGAGTTGCAGTCAATGGCTCAATGTCCAAACGGAGATCAGTAACAAGTAGTGTCCCTCAGTGGTCCGTAGTAGGACTGGAACTGTTCAGCATCTTTATTAATGGCATAGACAGTGGGATTGAGTGCACCCTCAGCAAGTTTGCAGGTGACACAAGGCTGAGTGGTGCAGCTGATACACTAGAGGGAAGGGATGCCACCCAGAGGGACCTTGACAGGCTTGAGGAGTGGGTCTATGCGAACCTCATGAAGTTCAACAAGGCCAGGTGCAGTGTCCTGCACATGGGTCAGGGCAATCCCCAGTATCAATACAGATTGGGGATGAAGGGATTGAGAGCAGCCCTGCTGAGAAGGACTTGGGGGTACTGGTGGATGAAAAATTGGACGCGAGCCGGCAATGTGCTGGCAGCTCAGAAAGCCAACCATATCCTGGGCTGCATCAAAAGAAGCATGGCCAGCAGGTCGAGGGAGGTGATTCTGCCCCTCTACTCCGCTCTTGTGAGACCCCACCTGGAGTACTGCATCCAGCTCTGGAGTCCACAGCACAAGAAAGACATGGACCTGTTAGAGCAGATCTAGAGGAGAGCCACAAAAATGATCAGAGGGCTAGAACACCTCTCCTATGAAGAAAGGCAGAGAGAGTTGGGGCTGTTCAGCCTGGAGAAGAGAAGGCTCTTGAGAGACCTTATTGCAGCATTTCAATATATAGAGGGAGCTTATAAGAAAGATGGAGAGAGACTTTTTGCCAAGGCCTGTAGTGACAGGACAAGGGGCAATGTGTTTAAACTGAAAGAGGGTAGATTTAGATTAGATATAAGGAAGAAATTCTTTACTATGAGGGTGGTGAGACACTGGACCAGGTTGCCCAGAGAAGTTGTGGATGCCCCATCATTGGAAGCGTTCAAGGTCAGGTTGAATGGGGCTTTGAGCCAACTGATCTAGTGAAGGATGTCCCTGATCATGGCAGGGGTATTGAAACTAGATCATCTTCAAAGGTCCCTTCCAACCCAAACCATTCTATGATTCTATGCTTCTAAGAGTCTGTGGCAAATATTTTTCATTATTCCTCCTCTTGGTATGGTAAATTGCTCAGTGTGACCACGTGCAGATGAACTTCTCAGTCCTGGCACCAAACCTGTTCCCTGTATTTCTCCTCCTGATGATCTTCCTCCACCTTCCTCTCTGCACTGAACAAGTAATGCTGTGGGAGCCTTTCTATATGGACAAAGATGTGTCCTTTCAGTCAGCATTTATAGTGAGGAAGTCCCCAACAGAGGCTGGAGGAGATGACGGGGTCATTGCAGCTGTGCCATCTAATAGATACGCTCTGTAAAGATCTCTCAGTGACTCATGCTCCCAAAGAGCTGGCTTTCACAGCAATGGTGATATTACATCTGATTTTCCTCAAAATGCTCATCAATTACTGCATGTTGATAGAAGTTTTACATGACCATATTTCATTGAGTAGCCTAAGATGTGAAAAGACCTGATTTGTTCTACCCTTTGGTTTACCTTTTGCAAAGATGTTCCATAGTGCTCTAAGGAGTCTACCAAGGCACTAGGAGGTACAGCAGGCACACGAAACACTGATATTTAAAGCAGTATCGCTCTGACTCACTCGTGTCCTGCTATTTTTGTTTCTCTTTTCAACCTGCAATCTTCATTTGTGAAAAAGAGGCAATAAACAAAAGTTGCTGATACCTCTGCAGGTAGGGGATTGGAAAGTCTCCATGCATTATGTTTTCTCTCTCTTTTTCTTAGAAATTCTTCTAAGAATTCTTCTTAAGAATTCTTCTTAAGAATGAAAGACTTAAGTTCTGTGACAAAAGACAGCCCTTCACACAGACATTTTTATTTTCTATGAGTGAGTAAATCTGTAATTTAACCGGTTTACGCCCCGGGTGTAAACAAAAGACCTCAGCCCAAGAAAACTCTATACTCGTGTGGCTACGTCTTCCTAAGTGTTCAAAGCTCTGCTTCAAATGAATTAGACAGAGAGCTTGAAACTAGGCTTTTCACCTTCTTTGGAGATGCCCTCCTCAATGCATTGTATGGTTGTTTGGGACAGAGCCATTTCATTTACTTCTGTTGACACTACTCTGCTTTGCATAGCTGAATTAAGACCTAATGAGCAAGAGAAAGTGGGAATTTCTCCATAATACAGTAGTTTGGGCATTCACCTGGGATGCAGGACACTTTTTCTGAGTTCCTGCTCCAATGAATAATTAATTATTTATGCTAAAATGGAACAGCTTCAATATGTGTAAATGAGAGAGACACATCTTCATTACTGGAGAGGCTGAAGTAGCTGCTGGTGAGGGCTGTAAGAAAATGCAAGCGAGGCACATTCACAGCAGTTTGCCAGGAATCCACGATAATCTGCCAGCTGCAGTTTGGCTGGATCTTCCTTTTCTGCTTTTGTTTTGGACTTCAGTCCAAGAACTGTAACAACTAGAGGCAGGAGGACAACATCCCATTTCTAGACAAATCTCTAACGGTATGAGACTTCTTTTCTTCCTTTAATGAATATTCACTCCATGCTTTATTCTTTCTCATTTTCTGTGCTTTTAGTGGCATTGTTTTTCTATGTCTCTTGGAAGATTATTGTACAAGGACAGAATCATTTCTGCGTATCTGATTGACAGCTTCCTTCAACATTAACAGCCACTCCTCCTAGTTTCTTTTCTTTTTATTATTCTCCTTTTCAAGGGCTTTTCAGCCACCTCTCTTGCTTCAGAATCCACCCTCCCTATCCTTCCCCCCCCACCCCCCGCAGTGGCTTCTCTTCCACAGCCCTTGGTTAGCGTCCCATCAGGCTTTATTCCTCTTTTTCTTGGTGACATCTGTAATCTTGGCTCACATTTCACACTGTCCTACCTCTTGGGCACATTGTCTGTAACAGCCTTAAATCAGTCTGGTCATCAATGACAGTTAGTTCAACATAATGTATCAACTCTCCTTAGACCTTTCTTTGGACACCCAGCCCTCTTTGAAGTTGGAAAATGTTTCTCTTTCTTATCTGCCTAAAATCCTGCCATACTGTGAAGAGATAGCACTGTTTTCCCAGGCAGCCAGGTTGGGCTCCCCATCTTCACCAGAACAAGTTTCCTGTCCTTCTTCTCTCCGCACTTCTCTCTTCTATGATTTATGAAAATTGCTGTCCATTGACAAGATAGATACACTTTGCTCTATTTCTTTTCAGACTCCCTTCTCATCTGACTCCAAAATCCTCAGGACTGTCCAAACACTCAGATATTTCCTCCTCTCTTAAAAGCTTTCTGTACCATCCTCTTTCCCTCTTTTGCCATTTTCTCTCCCCCTATTCATTAGGAGTGACAATAAAACCAAATGGAAACTCACAGTTCAGTTGGTTTTTAACAGTCAAATGTTTGTGGAAGACCAGATGAGGCTCTTTCTGCAATCTGGTTCCCCACTCAAATTCAGGATTGCCTCTCCTTCCATGACACTGAGCCGGTCTGCAGATGCTGCCTTTTATTCCTTATCGCCTTTGTGACTTTGGCACTCAGATCCCATGTTCTGGCAGTTTTGTCCCCCTTACTCATGCAGCATTCTCATCTACAGGATCTAAAAATGATATTTCTTTCATGTACCTGAATAATACTTGCTTCCCCTTGCCCCCAATTTAAAAAAAATCTAATGCTAAACATCTCTCTTGAAATTCTCAAGAGTTTTGTTTGGGTTTTTAGCTTGGTTTGGTTTTTTTTTCTTTTTTTTTCTTTTTTTTTTTTTTTAATTTTTCTTCTGGACATGCTTCTGCTTCCTATTAATACTTTGCACATCTCTGAAGATGAAAAATATTCAGCCATTGTTTCAAGGTTCACTAAGGAAGATATTGTTTAAAATGAAAAGCAATAAAAATATGAAGAGATTTTAAAAAGAAAAATACTAGCATAACCGGCCATAAGAAGTACGTTCATTATTGAAACATTAATCAGAAAAATACACCAAAAAATCAGAGGGCATAAACCCACTTTTCTTTTTTCTTTCCTTATATTTTGATTCCATTTGACTACTTCCAGGAAATGCTTTTCTTACTCTTTCCTCTTTCTGTATCACAAAGAACAAAACACGTAGGCTGGACTGCAGCCCCACAGCCCATGCTCTGCACCACAATCTTCCACTGTGGTCAGATAAAGATTGGTAGGAATGATAGGTGAGAGCAGCAATCTCTGTGTGGAGACACATAGTCTCCATTAAAACAGGACCTAATCATGCATTCATTTTCTCCTCAGGTGAAGACAATTTTGTCAATGTTGACGCGCTCTAGATTTGAACGAGTGCTCTAGAAGAGAAAAGGTGATGGATCTTACGGGCCATCCTCTCAGCCATCTGTCTTTCTTTGAAATTGAAAAATGATTTGACTACTTAGTTCCCTTTTTGAACCTTCTGCTTGCTTAATTCTCTGTGGCTCTGGTTGAGGAAGGTGCATACAAGGACAAGCTTGAGCAACCCAGACACCCTACACACAAGTATATGGGGCTGTACTTACCTTCTTGCCTCAGCCCTTAGCTCATGGCATCTGTCAAAAACACACTATTCCTCAAGTGTGTCACTATCCTGACATGGTGAATGGGCCAATACAACTTTCTTTTTAGAGAGTGATTCCTTGTTCTTCTCACCCACTGAGCAAAGGATCAAGTCAATACCAGGCACCTTTGGCAGCTCCTGCTGAGACGAATATCTTACTCCATACACAAGTGTTGAGAGACAGTTGACTTTCTGGCATTACCAATAGACAATATAAACTCAGAGGCTTTTTCATGGTTGTGCTGCAGGTCAGAAAGCAGATCTGGAAACAAACCTTGGTTTTCTTTCTTCTAGATCAGTGCTTCCCCATTGCCTGTCCAGAAGGAAAGAATTAACCTTCACAGGGCTGGCAATCAAATCTGATGTGCAACTTGTATGTCACATGTTATATATGAGTGTTAGCACCCACTATTGTATTTTTTTTTTATATATATGTGTTCGTGTCCACACTCCCCATCTCTACACATGTACATATACACCTTACATTAAAAGACCCAGAGTGTTAGAAAATCAAGCGCTCAAAAATGAGCAAGCATCAGAAGTGAAGGTTTCTATGCAACCATAATTTCATACAAAATCACACAGATTAGTTGAAGTTTGAAGGTGGAAGGAACCTCTGGGGATCACCTAGTCCAACCAATCTGCTCAGAGTAGGGGTAGGTAGAGCAGGTTGCTCAGGGCCGTGTCCAGTTGGGGTTTGAATATCTCCAAGGATGGAGACTCAACAACTCCTTTGGGCAAACTGTTTCAGTACTTGACCACTCTCACAGTAAAAAGTTGCATTCTTCTCTCCTTTCCAGTTTCAGCGTTTTTCCTCCCATCCCCATCTAGTTGCTTCTAAATACTTGAATTCTGTTGTTTTTACAAATTTATTCCATACCAGGCTATTTAGTTGTTACAGTTGTTTTGCCAACTTTCACAACAAGCACGCAGTTATTTCACTGGTATCACTAATGACACCAGCAACATTGCCCACTGTACATGCGGAATGTGGAGCAGATTAATATTGCTATCAAAACATTTTTGTTGAATCTATGAACTGTGTGAAAAAATTTTAATTAAGTTACCTTAATTCACTAAAACTTAATTAAAAACTTGGGTGCTTATTGCCCAGAGCAAGTTAGCATGAAATTCAATTTGTGCTCATCCGCTTAAGACTGGCAGAGTGTAAGACAGTGCCTGAAACACTCCATTCTACTGAAGACTACCAGCGCATGCTATTGTTTGTATTATGGTTATTCTTTGTGTCCCAACAGTATCTGAAGGATCCAGTGCCCCCCTGTAATAATATGCATGTTCAGCATTCACTACAACATTAAAATATCTGAGTGTTGGTGTTCTTGCTCTATCTGTGCTGAATGCTTGAAAACTTTTGCATCTACTCTGGCAATACCTCTGGGACACACCTTTCTTCTGAGTCCACACAACTAACAGATGTCCAGGCGCAGATGGGTCCCTGTCCTGGTTTCGGCTGGGACAGAGTTAACTTTCTTTTTAGTAGCTGGTACAGTGCTGTGTTTTGGATTTAGTGTGAGAATAGTGTTGATAACACTCTGATGTTTTAGTTGTTGCTAAGTAGCGCTTATCTTAAGCCAAGGACTTTTCAGTTTCCCATGCTCTGCCAGCAAGCAGGTGTGCAAGGAGCTGGGAGGGAGCAGAGCCGGGGCAGCTGACTTGAACTAGCCAAAGGGGTATTCCATACCATGGAACGTCATGCCCAGTATATAAACAGGGGGGAGCTGCCCGGAAGGCGCGGATCGCGGTTCGGGAACTAACTGAGCATCGGTCAGCGGGTGGTGAGCAATTGCATTGTGCATCACTGGTTTTTTTTCCTTCCCCCCCCCTTCTTTTGTTGCATTCCTTTTCATTACTATTATTATTATATTTCATTATTACTATTGTTAGTATTATATTTTACTTTAGTTATTAAACTGTTCTTATCTCAACCCACGAGTTTTACTTTTTTTTTTCCTTTGCTTTCCTCCTCCTCACCCCACTGGGAGGGGGAGGGGGAAGCGGCTGCGTGGTGCTGAGTTGCTGACTGGGGTTAAACCACGACAGCCTTTTTGGCGCCCAACGTGGGGCACGAAGGGTTGAGATAACGACAGATCTGATCAGAGTGTGTTAAAACAAACTTGTTATAAGTATTCATTGTATTGGTTTGATAGTTACTGGTTACAATGTGGGTTCGTTTGCTCTCAAAGTTGGTGTTGTGGTTCTTGAAATTGCGTTATGTAATGCCCTACTTGCAGTATATGCTCCCTGTTGTGCTGTTTATCATCTGCGGGAACCGGGCTAGAGTTATCACGTTGTTGTTGCTTGTAACACTGGTTTATGATATGATAGAAGTGCAAGCCGTGAAACTAATCGGGTGTTTGTACTCGGCATTGTTGTCACCTCTGTACTTCGGGAGCTGCCTATGGGAGACTATTAATAATTGTACCTTTTACCTTTTCTCATCTGGGAACCAATCTGTGGAGGAGAGATCTCCGTACTTCGGGTGCTATCTCCTAGAGAATATTAATAACTGCACTTTCTACCTTTTCTCCTCGGGGAGCCAACCTATTGGGGAGACATCTTCCCACATCTTCCTTTTCTTTGCCAGGTTAATTGCAATAGCATTGAAGGAGTTTGTAAATTTTGAATATCCTTGGGATGTTGAACTTAGTATGGTCGTACTGCTAGGAATCAGCCTGTTCCTGAATGTGATTCAGATCTTGCCTAGGGTTAAACAACTATTTAAAAATACCACCCAGAGATCAGCTCCCATGACTGCAGCTACTCCAACTCTGGTGACAGACACTACGGCTACTCAAACTCTGGCGACAGCTACTGCAGCTACTCTAATCCCTATGACAAGCGCTGTGGCTACTCAAACCCCAGCAACAGGCACTGTGGCTACTCAAACTCTGGCGACAGCTACTGCAGCTACTCTAATCCCTATGACAAGCACTGTGGCTATTCAAACCCCAGCAACAGGCACTGTGGCAACTCAAACCTTGGCGATGGATGATGCAGCTGAACTAGAGGATCAACCGGTGCCAATATCAATCGCCCCTATACAGAAGAGGAAATATACAAAAAAATCAGCTCGCTTAGCGAAGGATGAAGGTGAAGCAGGGCCATCACGAGAACAGGAGGAAGAGGCAGAACCGGAGATAATCACCCGGTCACTATCCCCGAGTGAGCTGCGAGATATGCGAAAAGACTTCAGCCGTCATCCAGGCGAGCACATTATCACCTGGCTGCTTCGATGCTGGGATAATGGGGCAAGTAGCTTGGAATTAGAGGGTAAGGAAGCCAAGCAATTGGATCCCTTTCTAGGGAAGGGGGCATTGACAAGGCGATTGGGAAAAAGCCACAAGCCCTCAGCCTCTGGAGGCGACTTCTATCGGGCGTGAGGGAAAGGTATCCCTTCAAGGAAGATGTTGTATGTCAGCCAGGCAAGTGGACCACCATGGAGAAAGGTATCCAGTACCTGAGGGAATTAGCCGTGCGGGAGATGGTTTATTATGACCCAGACGATGGGCAGTTACCCACAGATCCAGATGAAGTCCAATGTTCACGACCCATGTGGCGGAAGTTTGTACGAAGTACACCATCATCGTATGCCAGTGCATTGGCAGTAGTGGACTGGAAAGATGAGGAGGGACCAACAGTAGATGAATTGGCTCGCCGACTTCGGCAATACGAAGAAAGTCTCTCTTCCTCCCTCGTCGCGGCTGTGGAGAAACTGCCAGACACGCTAGCCGAGAAATGGTCCCAAGAGTTCCAGCGATTTGAGGATAAGTTTGGCCGCCCACCTGTACGGACCAATACCTCAGCTATTAGGAGAAGGTATTCTTCTGGGCAAGAGAGAAGAGAGAGAAGGTATATACCACGGGGTACCCTGTGGTTTTACCTGCTTGACCACGGAGAGGATATGAGAAAGTGGGATGGAAAACCTACCTCAGTCCTAGATGCACGGGTACGGGAATTGCGAGGAAAAACAACTACAAATGAGGGTTTTTCCAGGAAAATGGTTGCTTCAGCCTCCAGTGAGCACTGCGAGCGGTGTGGCCGACAAAGTGGAAGGGCTGATCTTACTCCTGATTCTATGAAAAGGAATTCTAATCCATTTTTACAAGTGAGTGGAGAATCCTATGACCAGGACTAGAGGGGCCCTGCCTCCAGCCAGGCGGAGGAGAGGGACAACCGGGTTTACTGGACTGTGTGGATTCGATGGCCTGGCACATCAGATCCACAGGAGTATAAAGCTCTAGTAGACACCGGTGCACAGTGTACTTTAATGCCATCAAGCTATAAAGGGGTAGAAGCTATTTGTATTTCTGGGGTGACAGGGGGATCTCAACAGTTAACTGTATTGGAGGCTGAAATAAGCCTAACTGGGAATGAGTGGCAAAAACACCCCATTGTGACTGGTCCGGAGGCTCCATGCATTCTTGGCATAGACTATCTCAGGAGGGGTATTTCAAGGACCCGAAAGGGTACCGGTGGGCCTTTGGTATAGCTGCCTTGGAGACAGAGGGAATTGAACAGTTGTCCACCTTGCCCGGACTCTCTGAGGACCCTTCGGTTGTGGGGTTGCTGAGGGTCGAAGAACAACAGGTGCCGATTGCTACCACAAGGGTCCACCGGCGGCAATATCGCACCAACCGAGACTCCCTGATTCCCATCCATACGCTGATTCGTCAACTGGAGAGCCAAGGAGTGATCAGCAGGACTCGCTCACCCTTTAACAGCCCCATTTGGCCAGTGCGAAAGTCTAATGGAGAATGGAGACTAACAGTGGACTATCGTGGCCTGAATGAAGTCACACCACCGCTGAGTGCTGCTGTGCCAGACATGCTAGAACTTCAATATGAACTGGAGTCAAAAGCAGCCAAGTGGTACGCCACAATTGATATTGCCAATGCATTTTTCTCAATCCCTTTGGCAGCAGAGTGCCGGCCACAGTTTGCTTTCACTTGGAGGGGCGTCCAGTACACCTGGAATCGACTGCCCCAGGGGTGGAAACACAGCCCCACCATTTGCCATGGACTAATCCAAAATGCACTGGAAAAAGGTGGAGCTCCAGAACACCTGCAGTACATTGATGACATCATCGTATGGGGCAACACAGCAGAAGAAGTTTTTGAGAAAGGGGAGAAAATAATTCAAATTCTTCTGAAAGCCGGTTTTGCCATAAAACAGAGTAAGGTGAAGGACCTGCACAGGAGATTCAATTTTTAGGAATAAAATGGCAAGATGGACGTCGTCACATCCCAATGGATGTGATCAACAAAATAGCAGCTATGTCTCCACCAACTAGTAAACAGGAAACGCAAGCTTTCTTAGGTGTTGTAGGTTTTTGGAGAATGCATATTCCAAATTATAGTATGATTGTAAGCCCTCTCTATCAAGTGACCCGGAAGAAGAACGATTTTAAATGGGCCCTGAACAACAACAAGCCTTTGAACAGATTAAACGGGAGATAGTTCATGCAGTAGCCCTTGGGCCGGTCCGGGCAGGACCAGATGTTAAAAATGTGCTCTACACCGCAGCCGGGAGAATGGCCCTACCTGGAGTCTCTGGCAGAAAGCACCTGGGGAGACCCGAGGTCGACCTCTAGGGTTTTGGAGTCGGGGATATCGAGGATCTGAGGCCCGCTATACTCCAACTGAAAAGGAGATATTAGCAGCATATGAAGGAGTTCGAGCTGCTTCAGAAGTGGTTGGTACTGAAACACAGCTCCTATTAGCACCCCGACTGCCAGTGCTAGGCTGGATGTTCAAAGGGAAGGTCCCTTGTACACATCATGCAACTGATGCTACGTGGAGTAAGTGGATTGCACTGATCACACAACGAAATCGAGTAGGAAACCCCAGTCGCCCAGGAATTCTGGAAGTGATCACAGACTGGCCAGAAGGCAAAGATTTTGGAATATCACCAGAGGAGGAGGTAACGCGTGCTGAAGAGGCCCCACTGTATAATAAACTGCCAGAAAATGAGAGGCAATATGCCCTGTTCACTGATGGGTCCTGTCGCATTGTAGGAAAGCATCGGAGGTGGAAGGCGGCTGTATGGAGTCCTATACGACAAGTTGCAGAAACTGCAGAAGGAGAAGGTGAATCGAGTCAGTTTGCAGAGGTGAAAGCCATCCAGCTGGCTTTAGACATTGCTGAACGAGAAAAATGGCCAATACTTTATCTCTATACTGACTCATGGATGGTGGCAAATGCTCTGTGGGGGTGGTTGCAGCAATGGAAGCGGAGTAATTGGCAACGCAGAGGTAAACCCATCTGGGCTGCTGCATTGTGGCAAGATATTGCTGCCCGGCTAGAGAATCTGGTTGTGAAAGTACGTCACGTAGATGCTCATGTACCTAAGAGCCGGGCCACTGAGGAACATCAAAACAATCAACAGGTAGACAAGGCTGCTAGGATTGAAATAGCTCAGGTAGATCTGGATTGGCAGCATAAGGGTGAATTATTTATGGCTCGGTGGGCCCACGACACCTCAGGCCATCAGGGAAGAGATGCAACATATAGATGGGCTCGCGATCGAGGGGTGGACCTGACCATGGACACTATTGCACAGGTCATCCATGAATGTGAAACATGCGCTGCAATTAAGCAAGCCAAGCGGTTAAAGCCTCTTTGGTATGGAGGACGATGGCTGAAATACAAATATGGAGAGGCCTGGCAGATTGACTATATCACACTCCCACGAACCCGTCAAGGCAAGCGTTATGTGCTTACGATGGTGGAAGCAACAACTGGCTGGCTGGAAACATATCCCGTGCCCCATGCCACCGCCCGGAACACTATCCTGGGCCTCGAGAAGCAAATCTTATGGCGACACGGTACCCCAGAAAGAATTGAGTCAGACAACGGGACTCATTTCCGAAACAGTCTCATAGACACCTGGGCCAAAGAGCACGGCATTGAGTGGGTATATCACATCCCTTATCATGCACCAGCCTCTGGGAAAATCGAGCGATACAATGGGTTGTTAAAGACTACATTGAGAGCAATGGGTGGTGGGACTTTCAAACACTGGGATACACATCTGGCAAAGGCCACCTGGTTAGTCAACACTAGAGGATCTGCCAATCGAGCTGGCCCTGCCCAATCAGAACTTTTACGTACTGTAGAAGGGGATAAAGTCCCTGTAGTGCACATAAAAAATATGCTAGGAAAAACAGTTTGGGTTACTCCTGCCTCAGGCAAAGGCAAACCCATTCGTGGGATTGCTTTTGCTCAAGGGCCTGGGTGCACTTGGTGGGTGATGCGGAAGGATGGGGAAGTCCGATGTGTGCCTCAAGGGGATTTGATTTTAGGTGAGAACAGCCAATAGATTAAATTGTATGCTATTGATTGCTATATAATCCTGTCACTGTATGTCATCATTATTATAATTATTATGTGCTATATTAATGGTATTATAGTAAGAATTACTTAGATTAATGAAGAATGAACTTTGACAAAACTGAGTGAAGTGCAGTAGTGATGGAACCAGGACTGACTTCAGCATGCAACAATCCGACACCACACACCATCCTCCTGCTGCGCCCAACATCACCTGCCTGCCACATCACACCGAAGCCCAATCCTGTTCTACCGACTGAGCGGACTTTGCATCATCCCTCCTGCCCAGACAGACTGTTACGATAGATGGAACTCAAAGTCATGGACTGAATGAACTCAACACACATTTGATAGAGATGGCCCATAGATTGCGGGAATGATATCTATACGTATATATTAAAAGACAGGAAAGGTGATGGTGATTAATTGGAAATGTATTGGAAAGTGTGGGATCTGGGCATAACGTAAATGGTATAGAATAAGGGGTGGATATTGTCCTGGTTTCGGCTGGGACAGAGTTAACTTTCTTTTTAGTAGCTGGTACAGTGCTGTGTTTTGGATTTAGTGTGAGAATAGTGTTGATAACACTCTGATGTTTTAGTTGTTGCTAAGTAGCGCTTATCTTAAGCCAAGGACTTTTCAGTTTCCCATGCTCTGCCAGCAAGCAGGTGTGCAAGGAGCTGGGAGGGAGCAGAGCCGGGGCAGCTGACCTGAACTAGCCAAAGGGGTATTCCATACCATGGAACGTCATGCCCAGTATATAAACAGGGGGGAGCTGCCCGGAAGGCGCGGATCGCGGTTCGGGAACTAACTGAGCATCGGTCAGCGGGTGGTGAGCAATTGCATTGTGCATCACTGGTTTTTTTTTCCTTCCCCCCCCCCTTCTTTTGTTGCATTCCTTTTCATTACTATTATTATTATATTTCATTATTACTATTGTTAGTATTATATTTTACTTTAGTTATTAAACTGTTCTTATCTCAACCCACGAGTTTTACTTTTTTTTTTCCTTTGCTTTCCTCCTCCTCACCCCACTGGGAGGGGGAGGGGGAAGCGGCTGCGTGGTGCTGAGTTGCTGACTGGGGTTAAACCACGACAGTCCCTTATCTCAGAAAAGTTTTCTCTGGCTTTGCCTACTACTGCCTCAGCTGCACAGTTGCATTCAAGATGCTGTTGTTGAAGTTTTATTCCTGCTCTGTGACTCTGAATATGTCACCTCCTTCCCTCCCTGCACAAGAAGGCAGGCCCGGGAAGAATTTCTTCAGTCTCCAGATCTACAAACCTCCTCCAGCAGGACACACACATCATCTAATCTATTTTGGAAATGGATCAAGTTTCCTTTTGAAAGAAGTTAGTTCTCCTTTTCATACAATCGACATTCATTCCCAGTTTATCCAGTTCCTTGAATATTTTACAATGCATGTGTTAATTCCCAGTCTTTCTTGCATCGTTAAAAAAGTTTGACACTGCATCAATTCAATCACTCTACTGAAATCCAGAAGCAGGAAATATACTGTGTTTCTTTTATCAAAAAAGTAACCAGCTGGGTCTGGCATGCTCTAGGTGCTGATAAAGCCACTTGGCAATCATATTTTTCACTGACATCCTTGACTAATTATTCTTTCCTTTGAATTTTAGAGCGTGATTAATCAGGTAAAGAGTTATTCTTCCATTAGCGCTTTCATATTCCATTCATCGAAACACCTAAGTACAAGCCCATGTAACATGTTGCAAATTGCCAGAAATAGAAGAAAACAAAGATTTCAAGATCAAGAGACTGACGCTTAGTGATGCTGAGAACATAAATGAATGAATGAAAAGATGAATACATGAATGAGTAAATGACTACAGTAAGATGTTTAGGTAAAGTGGTGAGAGAAATGACATAACTTTAAACTCATTAATTCTCTTCCTAACCAGCTCCTGCTATACAGGGTGACCAATTACAGTTATTTCCCAGTTCTTAATAGATGATTAATTACATTTTAGCCTGCCTATGAAGCTATTATACCATTATAGACTCCCCTGGTATAACACAGTCATGCTCTTTAGCTGGCAAATGCAGCCTGAGGCTACAATTTCTAGTTGTGTTAGGTCTGGTAGGCCTAAAATGTTATTGAAAAATAAGGTCATAGAGTAAATAAAACACTGAATTGTGGAAGACAACGTAACACTTTTCATTCTTTCCATTCTTATAGTTCTATTACAGCAGTTCCATGGCATGACAAATGATTTGAATAGGTGTGTCAAATAAAGACTTACACATCACCCTTTTAACTTTCATTATTTGAAATTACTCTTTTTATGAAACTTTCCAGACCTGGTGGGGCAAAGAGCCCCATCAAGCGTTACTGGGGCCAGCTGGGAGGTGCTGCAGTTAGTCATTCACAAAATGTATTAAGAACAAAAACACGACAGCTCTAATTATTATAAATGGGTCATTAAATCCCTTTCAATTGCAATGTGAAATACAATCTCTGAATAGCAAGCATCTCCTGGAAAAATTCTCTTCTCTGAAGTTAAAAAAAAGATCCATTCTGATCTGAATGTGATAGAAGGTGAAATGCATTTTCCTAATGAATGCTAGTGTTATTAAGCCATTAATAGCTATTAATGGGGGGAGGTCTGGGATGAGAGAAGTAATATTTATAGAAAAGATAATCTGCAAAAAGGAAAGACAGCTTTGGATTGTCATATTTCAGGCCTAGATTTTACAGCATTAAAGCTCTTGTAGGCAAGGATGAATAAGGTGACCTTAGAGAAATTTCCAGTAACTTTCTGAAAGTCACTGCTTGGAGAGAAGAAGGACTCCTCTTATACATTGCCAAGGGAGCTGGTGGAAGTCCCTTCCCTGAGTACACTTGAGAAGGCATGACATATTGTGCGTACACATCAGCCCTTTCAAAACAAAAAAGGAAAAACAGCGCAAAAGGAAAACAGCCCAGAGGGAAGAACTGAAGATACAGCAAGCAGTAATAATTCCCAAAATGCCATAATAGACTTTTTATTTCAGCTATTCTGTTCCAAACTTAAAGCACTAGACTAAGACATATTGCACAAGGGGAAGACAGAGATTGTGCACTAGGGGTGAGAGCACAGGCCAGAGCTCCTGTTTTAGTACGCAACTTACACAATATACCCAGGACAACACACTTAATGTGGACTAAGGAATCAGTTATACACTGGTTTATATGAGCTAATAATACACAACACCATTAAATAGATTTTTCTGTAATAGGGAGTATTTCAGGCCAAAATCCAGACCTCCTGGTCTGTAACAGCAAGGTAAAAGAAATGATCAAATTAAAGTAGACATCAGTGAGAGGTAAAAACCAAAAGCTTGTATGCAAACCATTTTGAATGCAGGCAGTGGTGGCAACAAGCCATTTTCATATACAATCTAAATCCACATTAAATAATTTTCTTGGATTTACATGGGCCCATAAATAAGGGGGTTCATTCTTCTTCCATGCATGTGTCTCTTCTGGACTGTTTGATTCCCTTAATAGGGATGGAACAAAAACAGAAGAGCTATAGATAATTAATTCAGAGTGAGGGACGTGGTGAAATGTTCCCTAAACCTCTAAGTGGAGGTCTGACACAGCAGTAACTACCAATTCCTAGTTCTGTTTATATCTATGCCCTTGTAGTTATTGAATGCCTATGCCTATGGTGAGTGGTGGTCAAAGAAAGCAGGAGCTTTGCAGCATACACATTTGATGTTGGATAAAGAATAACATCGGTGACATGTGCAGCCCCCATGCCCAGTTCTGCCTTCCTGAGAAAAGCCAAAGTCCTTCACCACTGGCCTTGTGCTGACCTCTGTCAGCATCAGAAGCAGCACAGCGTGAATTAGGGGACTTGTCACCAAAACCAGGGGTTGAATCACGCCTTGCTTATCTTCTCTCACGTCAGAGATGATCATAATAAATCCACAAGCAAGTCCAAGTCCATTCACAAGTGCCTTTTAAAAAGGCAAAGGGAGAAATTCAATAAATGGTCTGTACACTAATAAATAGAGGACTTCATGAGAACTCCCATCCAGCTAGTCTTCTGGCACTACAGAAACACAATGCATAGTTAAACATCTATGTGAAAAAATTTTTTATGAACTTGGAATATAAACAATGTATTATGTCAGCAAGTCCAGCTCCCTTATATTCAGAGCTACAATGTACCACCTTCATTAAACAAATCAGATGATTGATTCTTCCCCACTTCTCATTCTGAAAAGCTTTAATTCTCCTGAAAGAAACTTTCTGCCAGTTTCCAGCCAAAATGCATTTCTGGTCACTTTATAGCTGTTAGCTCTCTTGCCAACATTGTTGCCTATCAATACCCCGGGAGGGTAAACATCTGGGTGGTAAAAGAACTATTTAAGCTAAAGGACAAGCTCACCCTCACCTCCCCACTGTGTTTTACTTGTCTGAGCAAGAGAAGCTCTTTCAGTCCCTCCAGTTAAGAAAGGCTCTCCACTCCCGTCAACATTGAAGTAACTCCTCTCTGCAAGTTCCTGTTGGAGTTCATTTGCATTCAGCATAAAGATAACACAATTTCAGTGCTCTCTAATTCCCTGTATCTACTAGACTGGCTCAGCAGATATACCCTGAGACACACGTACTCTTTAATATCCTTTCCATGATTTTGCCACCTTGGTATTTCATTGTTAACCTCCAAACAACCACGTTTTTCTCCTCCACAGTCGTTTCCAGCTGATGAGCTCTGCCACATCATTGCCAGAGTTCCTGTCTTATTCTTCTGATTGTATTTGATTTTATTTCTCATACTGCAATCTTCTAAGTCATCCAACACCTACCTCACTCATGATAGACCCAGCTCCCTTTGCATGGAGGATGCATCATTACTATCGTAAGCTAATGTTATTCTCAAACCCCCAATTTTATGCCAAGTTATAAGAGAAAATATTAAACATGACTAGTCTCAAAATGTATCTTTGAGGAACTCTGTTAGTAACACCCACTGGTGCTGTTATTTCTTTGTCATTGCAACCAGTTAGTTACTTCTCTGCAAGCTCTTTAAGTACTGCACCCATCTCCATTTCTCCAGTTACAGTGCTAATTTACGTTGAATAAATGTAGAAAATATGCTACATTGTTGATATCTAGTTCTTTCCCATAAGAAAGCTACCGGGTAACTTAACACAATCCTAACCGTAAGTCCAGCTTACCTTCTACCCCATTTATCACTCTTTAGTCACCCTTTCCTTTGAAATTTATTTAGAACTCGATATTCTATGAGATTAGGCCATGCTCCTCTTATTTTTTTCTTCTTTATTGCTGCTCTTCAGATACTTAATTCAAGAAGAAACACATGTTGTGGAGAAATAGGACAACTGTGTGCGCAAAACATGAAGTCTGCACTTCTTATTGTAAGAGCGCTTATAAATAAGGTAGGGAATTTAGCCATTCAAATGACTAACAGGTACAGTACACAGGAGATTAATAAAATTGTGAGGACTGGAAAAAATAGTGGGGTTTTTTTGACATTTTCTGTCTGGTTTCTCAAGAAAACAAGGCTGAAGCCATTACGCTGTGTGAGTGACTATGAGTATGAATCCGTGTGCGTCTCAACTGCCTGCCTGCCTAGAAAGCCTTTGAATGAGAGAGACCCTACCAGTCACTCCAATCTGGCGTCACTCTTACCAAAAGTTAGAGAATCCACTCCCCCTTGCGAATCCACAGAAAACTAGGCTTTGTTGTTCATCTGCTCATGAAACTTGTTATTTAGAGAAGTGATGAAGTTACAGTGCCATCACGTTGCTGTGAGTGAGGTCACACTGAAAGATGCACTGAAACACCCCTTTTAAGTGGAGAATGTTGTTCTTCAGCTAAATCTAAATTTACTCCTGAGTGTCTTTGAGCTATGACTTCATACCTCAGTGCCATGAAGGACATCAGAAAAAGTCAGGCTGGTAATTACTTGCAAGTGAATAATTTATTTAACAAATTTAGATACTTCCCTTTTGTGAATTGTGCCTTGTGAGTACAGAACACCATTTTCTTTAATTCATTACGTTAAAAATTCTGCTGAATATTTTCTGCAAATAGTTTCTGATGTAAAAAATGAGGACATTCTTTCAACAGTCCAGTAATCATGGCAACCACGATTATCTTGTGATCACCAGGTAACATTCCTCCTCTCTTTGTTGTATTCTTTGCTTGTTTTATTCCAAGTCTGCAAAAAACAGAGATCTTCTCTTGTTTTATCTTCATGCATGGTTTAACACAATGGAGCTAAGCACTCTACATCTCACTGTAATATGAATAATAATTCAGGCTATGATCTCTGTTGTCAACACACATCAATATCTCAGCTATTATACAGCTCCTCTAAGACAGGCAGCAAAGCACCTCACGATATCCTAATAACGCTTCCATTAGACACAGGAATTCTAAAATCCTCACTTACTGCTGTGGAAGAAAGGGCCATGCATAGAGCGATTACTTTGGGCATCTGTTGCAATGCTTAACAAGAGCAGCATGCTTCCAACCATCTAACTTAGGTAATAGCCAAGTCGGTGCAGGTCAATAGAGAGGATTAAACACCTCGGAAGGGCAGTTCAGAGTCAGCTACGGCAGTCATGTCTCTCCAGTGATGCTTTCAGGACGTTGCACACTGTCAATAGGGTGATGTAACATTCCCAACTGGGAGTTCAGCTGCTGTGGGATGAGTTTAGAGGACCATTTGTTCCTCATGAAAAATACTCCCTTCCTTTCCTCCCTGCCCCAATCCACAGAGTTAAGAGGGGTGAGGTGGGGAGAACAAATAAACTAAACAACTGTCACAGGAAACCTCACAGTAAACCAGAAAGAAGGTGGAAATCCAGTAGGGAGCTTCATTTCCCTGCACATTTTGTTGTACATTTCACTACATCTAGCAGGCATGCTGGGTCAGGGATAGTACTTGCGGTTGCACTAGATGGTCGTTGTAGGTCCCTTCCAACTGAAATAGTCTATTCTATTCTATTCTAATCTGTGAAGGCTCACAAATTATGGGAGGGGAGGAAATGTGTTTCTGGAAGCAAACTCTAAGTTGTTGGTAAGAATTATAGAGCAGGACTCCACAGGAACATCCTCTGAACCATTCCGCGTGCCAACCCCAGACCTGACTAGAAGCCAAGTCCCAACGCCTGGCTGAAAGAAGCTGCGAGAAGACGGATAGAGATTTATTAGGATCCATAGGAAATCCTGGAAGGGATGGAGCAAGCCCAACACCAAAACAGAATCAACCTGCAGGCACCATAGGGAGGTCCTCATCTAGAGGTGGGACAAAGCAACAGGCACAGAAAAGATGCAGCTGGAGATCATAAACCTTCACTTTAAAGAGCAACTGAAGACACAAAACCTCCCTTTCCTTAACAAGATATACCATAGAAATTAATAAAATTTAGGTAGTAAGCAACAAAGATCAGACAACAAATACAGACCCATTTAAGGAGCAGGCAGAAAAACTGACATTCAGGCCCAAGCTAAATATGTTTGTGGTTCTTTGCAAATGCTAGAAATTTAACAAATAACTTAGGAGAACTACAATTCCTCTTTTAAATGCCAGTATTGAGTTAAAAGAAACTTGGGGGAGAAATGTCATCCATGTAGCAGGGTGGCAATATGCTTATTCACTAGAAGGTCTGCCAAAGCAAACACAAAAGGGGAATGATCACAGAGGAAGTGAATTCAGCGTTTTTTTCCCCAGTAAACCTGTTGAACTCAGGTCCCACAAGTAGTCAGTAGTATTAATCCTTCTGAAGCTCCAGCAGTGCCTCTGGAAAGATGTAAGAAGCTGCTAATGAAGCACTCCCCTTGGTCTTCCCACTGCATAAACACGGGGACTCATATTATATGTCCAAGGCCTGGCTGTTTTCTCCTGATATTCCCAAACCAGGTCCTGTCTCCAGTACTTAGAAACAGTACAGTGGTAAGATTATTTCTTGCTAGCCAGAACATATATAATTCTGTTTTCACCAGAACATACCAGATGAAGGCTCCAAAAAGTGCAATTTAGGGTTTTTGTAATTTGCTTTTTAACATGGAATAAAGCCCTCTTTCCTCTTTTCCTGCAGAAAGAGTCATTTTGCTAGTTGGTCCTGGCAGCTCCAGTCAGAACCACCTACATGGCTCTGTTCTATCCCCCATAATTTCCTGAGCCATCAACAAAGTGCTGCTCCTCACTTTGTATCGGCATAGTGACAGTGCTAATTGCAGCCAGGCAGGCCAAACATTCTGCCACCACGGCATGGAGAAGTGTGTGCAGAGGTTTGAGGACTGACTCAGAGAAGTAGGGACAGAGGTACTTCTATCTTCCCTGGAGGAGGAGTATTGTTACAATCAGTTCCAGCCCATAAGGACATCTTCCTCGCACTTCATGCAAGCTGGTGGTCCTGCCAAAAGCTGCATACACTGCTAATGGCTACATGAAGCACACCAGAGAGCCTAAAGATATGGTTGTTGCTATGCGAGTCCAAAGAGCACATGGTAGCTATCTCTTCCCCGCTTGATGAAAAGCAAGTTTGGGAACAATCTTAGGCAACCTCAGCCCTTCTTCTTCCAAGCTTCCCGTCCATTCTTCTGACCTTGGCTCAGTACCCAAACTCCCCTCAAGCTCTGCACGCAGCTTGGGGGCCCACCCAAGGACAGGCAGATTGCACAAGTATAAAACCCAGCTCAAATTGATCTACAGGTTTTTTTTTCTGTGTGAACAAGAGCTTGGTAAGAGAAAATACAAAAGCTCTATCTCCAGCTAACGCTGTACCAGAGGCAAACACTACATGAGATGTCTTCATCCTTTTACATGTAATAAATATTCAAGCCACATGTCTTTAAGGCACTAGGTTAAGATGCTTAACATTTGAGTACACATCATTGAAATTTAGTACTAACTCATCTCTATTTTTAGTCTTAACACAGCTGTAACCTCCCCAGAAGCCTGACCACCCTGCTGTGATTAAATGTCATACTCGTACAGTGAACTGCTGCCTAGATTTTAGAGGAGGTACATTTATTTTAAATCTCTGATCAGCATAGTAAACCCTTATTTTCAGTCTAGACTATTAAAACAGAAGAGCCATTCTTCTCCTTTTTCATATTTAACCATGCAAAGGAATTGTTAATGGTGATTTACATTTTTATTGGAATTAGTGGAAGGACTTATATAAAGTTAATTGGGAGTTTTCATGCCTGTCACATCCTTGAAAGTTGCTGGGACAATAAGGAAAAGTAATTCTGAAGTGCTAAAACATTGTGAGAGGGTGAAGAGGAGTCTTCTAAAGATTAAGAACTGAAATAGCCAGACACAACAGACAGGTGATGAGCACTGGAATGGGAACAGGGGATTGGAAAAGTATGCTCATGGCACTACCTGAAGTATTGTTATTTCTGAATATCTATATAAATGTTTTCAGTATTAAAGTACTTATTTATTATTTGTATTAAAGTAATTCATAGAAACCTCTGTATAGGACAAAAGCTCTTTGCAAATACATAGCAGGAGATGGGCTGGTCAGAAAGAACGTAGTCCAAGCAGGCAGCACAGAACATTTTGACAGAAAGAAGTATTGTTAGATACATTTCATAAGTGGGGGAAATGAAGCAGGGGAAGACTGGATGGGTCAGACCTTCAGACTGAAGCTCTTAAACTGAGGTGTAAACCTGCAGGTTACTAAATGTCAGCAAGGTACTCAAGCTCCCATTCCAGTTAATGGAGATCTAGACAATGAAGTCAGTGGGAACTAGGTGCAACTCAGTAGGGTAGTGTGTCCAGGATTGCTCTCTAAGTTGCATTGACCAGATCTCACCCTATTCTGTTGCTTAGACACAGTAATCCAATTTAGATACTCTTAGGTATCCTGTCTGTTCTTCACCTTCGTCTCAAGGAGATAAACAACCTCCTCCAGCCCCTCTGTTATATCTCACAGCCACATACAGATGTCTGAGATCCACCTTAAATATGTTTCAGCTGATACCAGATAACTGTGGTTAGACAACTGAGTTCTACTCCTCCTGTGACTATCATGGAGGTTTCAACAGACACGTCATTCATGTATAGATGTCTTACTTTGGAAATAAATTCTACCATTAGGGTTTCATTTGCGGTTTTACATTTTGAAACTTGGTGTTTGTCACATTAAATATCATGATGTACAGATCATCTCCAGATTCACATGTCCCACTATGTTCTGGCTGTTCTCTAATCACCACTAGGCAATCAAAAGTCTCCTATTGATCCTGCACCATATCAGCCAACCCTGCACAGAAGTCTTACACGCTGTGGGGTGCTTCAGGCAAGCAAAGGAATTATGATGTGGCTCAGTTATTTTGGGAATAAAGTTCAGCTGCCCAAACACAGTCTCTGGAGTCATTCTGGGGGTTGTGGGTTGTTCTGCTGCTGCTCCAGAACAGCGCAGTTCCTCTGCCAGTCAGATTTGGTACAACACTGAGTTTGCCTCCATCTCTCCGGTTTGGCAGAAATCCTACAAAATGGCAGACTGTGAGAAAAAACTCTGTGTAGCTGGGAAATTCATGGCTATCGCATCAGAGACTGTCTATGCAGTAAGCTGGGACTGGTGTGCTTGCTGCTACCAATGGACTAAAAACTGCACACACAGCTGGTGTGTATTATTGCAGCTTGTTACAGCCAAAAGCTTTTCCTCTTCTCTTCCATCTAGTCCTCTTGTTTGTGTCAGCCACCTTTTATGTCTCATCCATCGAGAAAAAGGCATCTCAAAGTAGGCACAACCGTTTACTGTGTATTTGTACAATTGTCATGACTGCAGATGTCTGAACACTAACTCTCTTTATATATCAGTTATTACTGGTGGTTCCTCCAGGCACCGTCCAACCACAAGTATCTATATATTAATGTACACTGAGCAAAGTTTTAGGACAGGAAAAAGATCAGGTCTCCTTTTTTGTAGTTGCTCTACCTAATCTGTCCTCCTTCGCTCTGAAACATTTAAAATACAAGGCAGCTCCAGTGCTGGAGGGAGGGTGACGTGTGTGAAGGGAGTCCTCTCCTTTCCTCACTCTGTTGCAGATGTTCAGGTCAAATGTATAACCCAGAATGTTAGGGAGAGTTGGGAGGCCAAAACCAATCCAAAAAGTAGTAAAACCCTCTCATTTTTCAGTTGCAAGATAGCAATCACAGTAAAATACTGGCCCAGTCATACTCGCTTGGCAGAAGCTTTTCCCTAGTGTGTCTGCATTACAAGCAAATGGTTGGTAATGATTTGTGTGCATGCAACACTTCTAAGTAATTAAAACAAACCTCTGTCTGCTGCAGAATGCAAATGTGCCAACAAACTAACCCAACCAAGCCAACTTTTTACAAGGACGTGTAGTGGAAAGGGACTTTTTACAAGGGCATGTAGTGATAGGACAAGGGGTTAATGGCTTTAAATTGAAAGAAGGTAGATTTAGATTAGATGTAAGGAGGAAGTTCTTCACTGTGAGGGTGGTGAGGCACTGGAACAGGTTGCCCAGAGAGGCTGTGGATGCCCCTCCCTGGAAGTGTTCAAGGCCAGGTTGGATGGGGCTTTGAGCAAGCTGGTCTAGTGGAAGGTGTCCCTGCCCATGGCGGTGGGGTTGGAACCAGATGATCTTTAAGGTCCCTTCCAACTCAAACCATTCTATGATTCTATGAACTTTGTCTAGGCTCAGTAAATTCCCTGCAATGAATATTCCCTTGGAATGGCCAATTGCAAAGCAACAGCTCTAGGAAGCCAGCTGGACATGCGCTTCTTTAAAGACAAGTAACTCTCCTGCTGAGATAGCACTGTGTGTTGCCTACTGTAGCTTGAGTGCTTGAAACATGTGGCATACTAAGGAGTTTTATACTAATTTTATACATCAATTACTGCTTACAGGGGAAATGGAAATAGTGGCATGAGTTGATGTGGCAGCAGAACTTCATACATCGCTGTTCAACCTCTTTATCTCTGAAATGACAAAATCCCCAAATTTTCTCCACTGAAAGGAACAGTGACATAGTTGAGACATCACTTGCAATGATCAGAACATGAAGTTTGTGATTTTTCACCTTCTTGGTGAGAAGAGCCCACTTCTACCACAAGGGACTGTATCACTTCGGCTGGGACTACGTATAGATTGTGACAAGGTGAAGGCAGCCGTGGAAGGCAATGGCAGATGTTTTCTTTGTTGGCTTCTGCCACCTGACACAAGAGGCAAACCACTGCTATTAGCATCTGCCTTGGGGAGAGGGTAATAGCCGATATCGGTATTTCAGCCATTGCCTAGAGATATCAGTAGTTCTTCCATTTGAGTAGTCTGGATAAGGTCAGTGTGGGAGGTAGGAAGATGTAATATTTCCCAGGTGAAGAGTATGACCCCTAGAAGTGAAAGGACGAAAGGTGTGCATGTGTGTGCTCGTGCGACAGGTATTTTCAAAGTAACTTTGAACTGGCTTTTTGGTCACAGCTAAGAAAAGAACCCTCACAGACAGACAACTCCCTACAGAAATTAAACAGAAAGCTTTCATCTGTATGGCATGGCAGGAACAATACAATGTTTAATGATCTTTGCTAAGAATCATTGTTTCTTTACATTAGAAAGAAACGTTTTCCTTTTCCTTGGTATTTGCTATTGATCTTGCCCCTTGTCTTTTTGCCCAATTTGGCATGCATTTGAAATTGTTCATTCATGTGTCTCACAAGCTTTGATGTCTGTATAGTTTTGAGGAAATTGCAAATTGCTGTTGTAAGTGCATTTTCTGTATTATGGTAATTGTCTATACTACCAAAGGACAATATGAGAGGAAAATATCCTGTGCACAGTTGCAGAATTGTGCAGAACTCAGCACTCAGATTAACATAAGAAAAAATTGTGGTTTTATGTTAAATGTGATAGAGGACAGTTAGTTGGTCCAAAAAGTAATTTCTTAAAATATTTGTATAAACCTCTATTTCTCCTAAGATCAAATGCAATGAAAAATCAGGTAGCAACAGCTTTGTAACTTTAAGAACCATTGACAGAAAATGAGAAAAGAATGATTTTCTTAACCTTAGATGAAATGTTCACCTTTCAACTCTTCCAACACACATCTCTAGCAGGCATTCTCTGATGAACACGCTGTCATTGTCAAGTCACTTCTATTGCCAAGGAAATCACTTGCAAAAGTAATTTAAATGCTGAATAGTTATCAAGGTTATTGTAAAACTACAGGAATTAAGCTAAATCATGGTCCATATTTTCCTCTCTGCAGAAGAATTTCGCACATCTCCCTCTAAAGCTCCCCATTTATTCACACATTTTCCCTTAGATATGGCAAGATTTATTTCAACTAACTACAGTCACCAAAAAGCTAGGTTTGGCTATCTAAAGATTGCGTTTTAAGCTCATGCTATTTTCAACAGAGAAGGACTTAGAAAAAGATAACTCACTTAGGAAGATAATTCATCCCCTGGTTTTATATGCTTCTGCATATAAACGATTCCTCTGCGTTGTCTACAGGGTGAACATAGAAGACTCTCTTAAACCATATATCTGCCATATAAATGGTTAAATGAATTCTAACCTCTGGCTTTCTCTCTATTCAGGTCCCAACACTATGTGCTGCTTGGCTTATTCCCTCATCTCTCCACCAATTATCTATCCACTTAGGAACTGATCTCCTGGGTAATCAGTTCCAGTCCTCAATCATCACAGGAAGTCATGTCATATCACCCCAGTCATGCATTTATCAAACTCCCTCTTAAAAGCAGTTATGGGATCTGTACTCACTACTCCAAGTGAACAGCTGATCTGCATTAATCTTCTTCCTCTAAGGCTTCTTCTAATTCCCTGCCTAACCATATTTATGATCAGTTTATACCCCATTTGTCCTTTAGCTTCTATCTCTTCCTGGAATTTACCTGCTTATAGATATTTATAAGCAATAATTACATCCTCTGCTAGCTTTCATTTTGCTAGTCTGAAGAAAGCAAGCTTTTAAATTTTTTTTTTAAAGTAGTTTCTCTATTCTTCCAGTCTAGTAACCCTGTTCTAATTTTAATACCTCTCTTGAATAATGCTGATGACAGGTGTACATTGTATTCCAGGTCTGTTACAATGGCATTAAAATTTCCCTCTTTAAATGGAGAAATCCCATCAAAAACATCCTAGTGTGCTTCTCCTGACAGCCTTGCTCTGGTGGGTCACAGTCATTGTGAGCCAGCTAATATGTCTGTATCTTTCCTCTCTTTTGTTTTCTGCTGAGACTTCATCTTATAACAGACCTTCAAAACTTCTAAACCTTCCTCCAAATTTCATCCAACGGCATTTTTTCCAGTCTTCGTGGCCAGAAATTCCTTTTGTATGTTAATCCAATACTCCTCTACCTTGATAATGAATCCCAAATTTTTTGTCATCACTTACTTCTGCTGATATGGTCTTATTTTTGTGTCAATATCCTTAGTGAAAACAATAGATGACACGAGCTGCAAGAATTAGCTTTGAATAATTACAGAAATAATCTTCCTAATCTGATGATTCTCTTTTCATTATAAACAGTTCTCAAATACCATTGCAGTAATTTCCTAAACTTTTTAGTTCCTTTACAAACCTTTATCTCATCATCTCCTCCATCTTCACAGTTTTCTATGCAGAAATATCAAATGTCTTACTGAGGGCTGAAGAGGTTCACTTCTGGAAAGAATGTGGCCTTTAAGAGTACCAAACCATGTTTACTTTCTAGATAATTCATAGAAATGTTTTTGTAAAATTCTAAGTTAATTATACACTGAATTTTTAGGACGTGAACTTTAATGTGATCCTATAGCCACTTACAAAGGGTATCTGGGTTTTTTAAATGACATACTAGAGGAAAGAATTCATATGTACGACATACGAACTCTGATCTTTCCAGTGTGTGACACATCTCAATTCATTTAGTTAAGAAGAAGGTTTTTGTTGAAATGTTACTGTGTTCTGGTGACTAGAATAAGGCAGAATGAATAAATTTTTCACTAGTCACCTAAAAGAAGATTGGATATGTATCTTTTGGAGGCAAATAATAACAGTCTGCTAACCTAGATCACACACATGCCCTCACACTTCCCTTAGTTTCACCAAAAGACTTCCTGAACAAAAACCTTCATTTTATTTATTCATAATCCTACTATTGCCTCCTTTATCATCAATCAGTTGCCTCTGAATTCCACTAAATTTTAATATCTCTTGACCAATTTAAACCTCATAATTCTCTTATTAATTTTGAATTAGAAGAACCAAGAGAATCCATGCAGGTCTTTTCTACAGAAGAGCTGACTGCCTTTCTTTGCATTTTGGACAAATGTTGCTAAGTTCTTCCCTTCCAAAATAAGCCATGTAGGGAATCTAGTCTTGTTAACAACTTTATACTGGCACAAAATCTATCCCTGTTGGCCTACAGAAAATAAATATCACAGAGTCACAGGATAATTTGGGTTGGAAGGGACCTCTGGAGGTCCTTAATCCAACCTCCTGCTCAAAGGTGGTTAGACTAGACCAGGTTGCTCAGAGCCATGTCCAGTCAAGTTTTGAATGTCTCCAAGGATCTTTTACCTATCGTGGCCATGGGATCTGTGAGATGCCCTATTCACTGGATCTCAAATAAAAGCATTGCCATTAGCTAAAAAAAACCCCAAACCCCCACATATTTATAGAAATTTAGAGAAAGCTAAGACAGAGAATGCTCTACCTGAATATGACAAATATATATCTACATATCACACGTCATGTATATATGTATATAAAAATTTAAGAAAGAGAGAGAATTCGGTGCTAAACATGAGGAAGAAAAAAACAGAATCAGTGCTACTCTGCATCTAAAACATATTTTGCAAACTCGACTGAGTTGAAGCAGATACGCCACAGAAACCACTTCCTAAATGTTCATGCACCAGAACCATGAATCTCTCTCCCTTGTGCTGCATTAAGTATGGGCTTTTTTATGATCTATCATTTTTTTAAGTCTTGATTTTACCTTTCATTAAACATTACAAAATGCGTCTCATCAGAAAGCATTGTTTTTTATGGCAACATTTCAAGCTCAGTAACTGAGGAGACTTTATTCTGCATCTGAATATGATCTCCGTTTTTCTTTTAATGAACTATTTTTATAGTGCAAGTGCATAAACAAATAAGAAAGTGAGTGGGCAAAGATACTTAAGGTGCTTTCATAGGAACAAGCTTAATTAATATCCAGCTTTCAAGAGGAGCAGTTTGGAATCTGTATAACTGTTTTATTTGCAGACATTAAGAAGAAGCTATAGGGCAATTAGCAAGATCTTGGTTCTGGAAAGCTAGTTTGAAGTCTATTGCATCAGTTTGAAATTGAGCCTTCCATCAAATACTTCTTCCATGCAGCTGTTCAAGGCAAAGTTCATCAAAGTTTTAGCAGGAAGAGAAACGTGGCTATACAACTCAAGTCAGAAGATGAGTGCTTCACTGAACAGTTTTGGCTGACCCTTGGGAGTTATTAAACCATAGTATCTCTGAGTGTTGGACTTGGGACTTGAGTATTACCCTTACATCAGACAGTCATAAAATTACCCAGTTTTGCAACAACAGCAACAATGAAAAAAACCCACCCAAACCCAGCTACAAAATCTGTCTGCTTAGCTTAAAGCTGATAATTCCACGTACCCCTGCTGCGTCTAGAGGTACTGTCTTTTAAGTGAGTGTCTTGTCTTCCTCATGTGAGCAGACAGAGTAAAGAGGACGGGGTCTACAGTTTCTACCGTCATTATAATCTTGACTGAAACTGAGCTGAGTCCCACTGCGGCTAACAAAACCTGTTGTGGCTTTCTCCTGCATATCCCAACCTGACTGTTTGTTAACAGTCCTACAGACCACGTCTATCATCTCCTATATAATTTCTAGTCCAAAGAAACTAGTTTGAAAAGGAGGCATTTTTTTCTTTGTTTTGCAGAATTTCTCTGCTGTCAGCATCTGATTCAACTGTAACACATTCCTCTTTCTTAATAAGATGGATTTCTTTGAGTAACTTTAAGACCCATTTGTTTCATTGTGCTATGGTGAAGGAGACTCATCAGTACTCCAAAGAGCGGCTTTGACTGTGTTGTGGTCCTTAGCTTTTCTCTCCAAGCACTGTTCATCATCAAGAACAGTCAATCCACTGAATTATTAGTTTCTGTTATACATAAGCTTCTTCTACTTGGCATCAGAATATCTAATTTTTTTTTCAGTAACTAAAAATTTAACTGATCAAATGAAAACACTAAGACATTTCAATTATTTGAAAAGAATAGCCAAAGATGCCTATAAAATCTGGGCTGTACCAATCAAATCATGGCGCATGATGACTTCAATGATATGACCACATTAGCTTATAAAGGAAGAAAATATTTTCAAGCTTAATTACTGATACTTTTTAACAAACTTGGCAGTAAATCCAATTTTAACAATAACTAACTGCACAGTCATTAATCCTGGAACTTAAGCCAAATGTAGTCTTCCATACTGAGGACATCTGTGATTGTCTCCTTTGGAATTTGTTCTCTGTGCATCTTATATAAGTGTAGCAGATATCTTCCAACTCTGATTCTTTTGTTTTATTTACAGCACATGAGAAAGCAGGCTTGGAAACCTGTCAACTAACGTTTAGAGGGAACAGAGAAGGGGAAAAAATAAATTCTAAAAATAGTTCTGATTAATTTGTTTCACTGAAAAAAAAAGAATAGAAAAAAGAATAATCATTGTAGTCATTTGTACATGCATAAAAGAGAAGACAGAAACATGCCGAATGTAGTCAGAGCAAAAAAGCACCTAACAAGGATTTGGTTATTGTTGGATGCTGAGGTTTGCTCGGAGCAATGGCAGTCTCCATTCTCTGTTCCTTGCAGTTAAAAGAAGCCCTTTCCCAAAATCCTGCTTCTTCCCAAAAGCTGCCCAAGTCCTCTTCCCTTTCCAAGGAAACCACCCCCAGCTCACGGCTCTGCTGAACGCAACCCAGATCCTCAGTTATTTATGTCAGTACATACTGATCTATTTGGATATTTTAGTTCTGAAAAAGAAGAGCATCCTCTGATTTCATACTGGCTCACCTTGCCCTCATCACGCTTGGCTTAATGGTGAAGCAAAGGAATATTTTTAGGTACTGAGGAAATGAATAGTGAAAGACTATGCAAGATTTCCACACTATTCCTTCTTGAGTTAATGCCTAAATGCTTCTTAGAAGCCTGCATAGATCAAGATTTCCCACTTACACTTCTGCTTTTATATCTTCTGTTTACTAGAGTATATATAGTTATTGCCACTGAAAATGTGCGAGGCATCTAACTTCAAACGGTACCCTTAAATGGTGCTGACAGTGTACTTTACTTGCAAAAACCACAAAGCGGAACAAATAAAAAGAGCTGTTTTAAGACTAGCTAAAGATGTTCAGGTACTTGCCATAATCATTTTGCAGCTGGAGATAAGCCTGAAAGAACATTAAAGTTTCACAGCAGAGATGTGATGTGGAGTTGATCATGTCAAAAGGTTAAAAACCTTTTTTGCTTATGCTTCTGGGGAGTAGATTGTGAGATATGTATAAATCATTCATATTCTATTAAAATACAGCTCTGATTCACTGTTTGAGAATTTCAACAGATTACCGTACCAAAGTACACTTTCTGTCCAGCTTCCACTCTTCAGGTCTCCGTCTTCGTTACTCTATTTCATCCTCTTCAATGATCTCCACATCATTTTTGAAAGCTCAGCACTTTGCAACTCTCATTTTCTGGCACTATCATTTCTTTCTTCTTTTCAAATAACTGTCAAAATACATTTCTTCATTTCTGAAAGCCTTTCCCTTTATTTGTAACAAAAATTCTACACCAACAGTTTTTGGTAAAAGAGTGCAAAAGTACTGCATAAATCAGATTCTTTTAATAGTTGAATAATTTAAAAATTCTCCAAACAAACATATGTTTGATGTTCCAGATTATTGCCACTATGAAATTATAATGTCAAAAGCATTCCTGTAATTTATCAATGAAAATTAACAAAACTAGATTAGATCATGGTAAGCCTTAAAAAAAAATTGATAATTTGGAATATTAAAAAAAGATATTTTAGATTGAGTTAGATTGGGAATTAATACCTTTGAGAAGGTACCATTTTAAAGAAATTCAGAGCATGACGTTGGAAAGTCAGGAACCTGGTTCCATTTCTGGTATTCTGGGAAACAGTTCTTGAGGGAAAGTTGGATCTGGTCAAGCTAATCTTTACGTTACGTTAAGAATAACTTAAGTAAGTCATCTGAGTAAAGACGCCCACATGTTTTATTGCTGTTGGACCTTGGGTCTTCAAGCACATTCACTTGTAAAGATTATACATTTCTGTGGTGTCACATATCACAGTAATGAAAAACGCTAGCATTGTACACGGGCATAATATGAATGCAGAGGGAAATTCTATTGCATAAAGTGTCTGTTATTATTCATACTGAACATTGAAGTTATTTCTAGCATGGGTCAAGCCTATCGTTTTAAATATTTTAGTGCGCACGTTTGACTAAGTAAAATATTCATGAATATATTTCAGAATAATTGAATCCAATTTAGATTCTAATTTAGAGCTCTTCTATTCAACAGGTCGCACTCTTCATATTCTGCATACTTGTGAATTGGAGAACTATTTCCCGCTCTGGAAAACATTTCTGAATGTTAAACAGATTGTACTGAATAAATACTACTTATTATTTTCCTATGAATCTATCTCAGGCATCCAAGCAGGATGCAAAAAAACCAGGCCACGTGAGCTAACACATATGATGAATAGTGATGATTTGAAGTGAACAGTTTGCAAACAGTGCACAGATTGAAAAGTTTTCATCAATGGTATTTAGCAAAAGCTTATAAATAACACAGATATTCACGAAAGTCAGGAACCATTTCTGAACTAAAATGAGACTTAAACACATGAAGGTTTTGGGCTGGCATCTCCTTAATTGGTTGTACCTTTAACTCTGCTGGATCTCTGTTTCTCAAGATGATGCTCGGTGTAGCGACTCAATATAATAAATTCATGACAAAGGTTGAATTTCTTTTTATGTATAATATGTGCCAAGTGAAAGTGATTGTACGATGCTGGATACCCCCGCGTCTGATATCTAACACCACATTTCTTGTAATGGAAAGCACATGGACTTTCTAAGCCCCAACAAAAGGAAACAAATCAGAGGAAAGACCAGTATGCATTACAGGTTTGTGTAGCCCGGCTTTTCTCAGGCTACATGAACTTGGAGGCAATGCCAGGTGCCAGCCATGATGACACTGCTACAGGCAGCAATTCTGGGTACATACAAGGCTCCTCTAATTTTAGGGATTGCTCCATTGCTTGAAACAGACCACTGAGATATTGAAAAATAGATGAATGAAGGCAAGCAGCAACCTGAGATATGACAAGACGTAGGTAGTGGTATCTCTTTCATGTTTAATTCTGCTGCACTCCCCCCAGACTCAGTGCTGAGGAGGCAGGATCAGGCCAACGCGCTGACTCTACCATCACGGACACGCCGGGAAGCAATCAGGCACTGTCCAAAAGCTGCAACAAACAGCTCGTTTCAGCACTTTGCCAGCTTGACTTTCATTTCAAGGTGAAAGCAATGAATTGGGCTCTGTCAGAACTGACTTCAGTATGATCTCACAATGATGTGGGGACTGATGTGGCAACAGGCACACTAGCAGTAAAACTAGTAAAGCGTTTAAGGACTTCTAAGGTTGTCAGATCTTGCATCTAGAGCCCCAATTATTTCTTACTGTAAAGGTGATCAGAAAATTCTCCAATTTTTACACAGATTTTGATGATATCACAATCTGTAAATGTGTACTATCAATTGTGCATACCTAAGCATTCATTATGTTTGTTCTTCTTTTTTTTTTTTTCCTAGTTTTTTTTTAAAGTCTGATTCATCTCTGAGGCTGACACAGTATTCGAGTTGGATGAAATGAAGGAGTTCCCCAGGAAGATATGAATAACCCCCCTGCCTTCTCTCACTGTACAAGATCAGCAACTATTTCTGCTGCTCCTCACTCAAAATGATGCCAAGAAATGACAATTCAACCATCCATCCTCTGCAACGGGCATTTTGTAGTAATAGAAAATGGAGCTCTCCTCAAACATTACAGTAAAATAGATTGAATTGCCAATATGTATATCTGGAGTGGGAAGATCTTGTCAACCACAAGAAAACAGAAGTATTCAGCATTTTAGGCATCCTAATCTGCCTCCCTAAATTTCTGTTACATTTTCACCTGGATAAAATATTTGCTTATGCAATCTCTGCTATGTGAGAAGGAGATCGAAGAGCAAAGTCCCATCTCAAGGTTATGTCTCAAATGCAACCAGCAGGAAAGTTTTTGATTTCACGTGTGATGAACAGTACCTTATCACTCATTAATTTCTTCAAAAAGGCAGCAAACTAACTTTAGAAAAGCTCAGAGTTTTAATCAATGTATGGAATTTGCCTAAGGCAACAGGAGGAGTCGGTGTCAAAGCTGGAATAAGAGCAAGGAAGCATATCTGTGAAAAAATGACTAGAATTTTTTTTAACACAAATTTGCCATAAAAATTCTCCAAGCACTCAACAGGAAACTTTGAATGGATTCATTTCTCTGCAGTCTGGGGCACAAATGGTTCAACAAGGTTGCCGTAAAATTGCCTTAATGCATTCTATAGACCTGGTTGTGGTCCTCTCTCTCTGCGTGTGAGTATGTTTATTTGCCTCAGGGTTTTTTTATATTAGTGTTGGCCTCATGTTCTTGAGGCTTCAAATCGTTATTTATGAGACATTCTTCAATTTAAAATGAAAATTTGCAGAGCAAATCATACACTTGATGAATACCTCCTGCTTCCAGAAACACTTTCAAAATGTATATACATATATATATATATATACATTTCCAGGTGGTAGGAATTAACCTGGCCTCTGATAAACTGGTTAATTTAAAATGCATAAAACATCACAGGAGCTCAGGAGAGAGCAAGCTAATGAAAGTGGTGTTATATGCTCAGCTTCATTCTTCATCAATATTTATTTGCTTTCTCTACCCCGCCTTCTATGACTGAAAGACTTTTAAAAGTCTTTCTTCATTTTAAAGATGACTCTGAACCAAATTCCCACTCCAAACGAGAGTCTACCCCTCTCTTTCCTGCATCTACCTCCAAAGTGCAAAAGTTGTTCATGCCACTGCCCTTCATTGCACAGAGGTAACTCAGTGAAATGTCTGTTGGAGACCTTCTAGTAACACCAATTTAGCTCATACAGAGTGGCTGGAACAAATCAAGTCTTCATTTATGGTGCCAAAGGATCCATCAGGAATTGTTTCTTTAATTTTGTTGCTATGGAAATACCTGAGCTTCTCCCCCTGAACTAGCAGACTTCATACCACAATCACTTCTTGTCTACGTGGAAGCTTCTGATCTTCAACACCAGCGACCTGCCTAAACCTGTCCCCCTCCTCTCCTCACCTACTCGGGGCACGGCCACTTCCGTCTCTGTGTTTAGAAATAAGACAACCTTCAGGCTAAGAAGGTTGCGTTGATACAACTGCAATCAGATGCTGCAGTTGCTGATGCTGTTTCATGCTAGCCTAACCAAATTTTCCATTTTTGCCATTGCAAGCACCATAGTGCTTCATGTGAGACGAGGTTGATGCATTTATGAAGATGCACATATCCCTGGAGCCTGTATGGCAACTTGCAGTTCAATGATGGGCTTATTTTTTCATGTCATTGCCACTGATCTTGGGGTCCACAGTGAAATTCCTTCTGTGAAAGTTTCCCATCAAGACAGCTCAAATTAGAAGAGCAGTTCTTACATGCTCTGTCCCATATGGGTTATGGCATTTGGTGGACTGAAGCTTCAGTTACTTTCCCCGCACACAGTTGCACAAGGGCTGGTATCTGCCAGCCTTGATTCATGTGCCCAAGCCCGATCTATGGCCTTGGGCTTAATGTTTCCCATGGGCTGAATCCAGGCTCTCAGATACATCAAGCTGGTAGAAAACACTAAGCACAAGGGCTTAAGTGGGACCAAGACCACCTAAATCAGACCAGGGCTTTTCCAGACAGACGTTGAGAGGACGATGTCTCTTGTTTCCTGACCCAGTGCCCAGGGAGGACCTTAACACCCAGTGTCTCCCTGTTCTTCTGGGAGCACACCAGGAACTTCCTAAGCTGAGAAACTTGGAGCATAAGTCATACCCCAAACAGGATACCCACCCAAAGAGACAGGGGCTTTTCCATGCAGCAATTAAATAACCCCTTTAGTCCATAAAAAGACGTTTCCCTTATATTTTGCTTATATTACATTCCAGTTTTTTGCTGCTTATGGTTTCAGGACCGTAAAAATCTCTCTTGTTCTGGAAAAGGCTTCCCCAGCAGAGTGAAATCTTAGACTGAAAACAATTTTCAGATCTTTCCCCAATCAGTGATCTGGAGCATTCAGCAATGTGGAATGTTAAAGTTTGTCACCATTATCAGAGGATTTATTAATTGACTTTTCTGACAAGGTTACCTACTGGTTACAGCCACCTTGTAATGAAGGTGTCAGTTCTTACACCGTGGAGAGTAATGACAGACCCTTTTGAATGCCTGTTTCTGAATGAAGAAGGACAGTTTGACAGACCTTCACTCCAAGTAGCTTCAGGTTTATGAAAGGAGAGGTCATCCAGAGTCTGTCAAGGAACCAGCTGAACTTAGAGCTCTGGGATGCTGTCGCTGTGAATTAACCAAGTTGTCTCAAGCAAAATCACACCATTTCCAGTGATATATATCATAGAGAAGAAAATAGAGACATTTCAACCCTGAAATAAACTGCAAAACTTTCCCTTGTTTCATAGGTAAGCTTTTTGGTTTCAAGTTTTTCATCTTCTGTCCATCTTCAGAGGCTTAACAAAAAAACTTAACAAAAAAAAAGGGTATGTTTCTCACTAAAAGATAAGTTCTTTCCCCTGTTAAAATTTTAAATACCTAACTGATGTCTGAAAAAAACCTAATTTCTCCCATAGCGGCTGCTGTACAGCAGTCCCTTTAAACAGTTTGAAATACATCAATAAAAAAATGAAAGGAAGGAAATTTAAAATACTTAGAGTGAAAAAGTCAAATGACTTTTCTCTAGGAAAACTCTCCTTTATTCCTCTCACATGCACAGAGGTGCTTCAGAGGGAAGTCTTTTGTTTAACAAGTGACTTGCTAGCACCAGCGATCTCTCTTAAGGCAAGAAAAAAATCAATCCACTCTGGGATTTTAGGTCAAGAGATTTTTATTTTTTTTAAATGATTCCTAGGAGTTCTTTCGATGAAAACAAAGGAGTGAAGGGAGAAAAGTAAAAGAGAAGCCATGCAAACTTTTGTCTGATCCTCACTCGTGCACTTGTGCCTCAGCTTAGCCTGATATCTGACTGCCATGCCTTGGTGCTAGTACTTCAGCTGGCACCAGGCTGTTTGGTTCTGGGTAACTTCCCAAGCACATTGTGCCAGTTTTGTCCTTGAATTGGATTACTTCCAAAGCCAGATGAGGCAGAGCCTGGAAACTGTCAGACACCTGTGAGCTGGAGCCCTTCTACATGGATTTTCTTTCAAGCTAATAAGGCTGGTCACTCTTAGCTGCATTAACTCCCCTCTCTGGTTTCTTTCTTGAGTAGATCCAGAGCCCCCGGGTGATGCTTTACTCTTTCAAGGAGAAGGAAATGCCGCCTTTTCTCCCAGCTAGGGCTCACAAACCTTCAAGCAATATTTAAAAACACAAGAATGTCAATTTGGGCTGAGTTCCTCATATGCTTTTTGAAGGTCACAACAGCACCTTGCTCTATCCATGGCATCTCCAAGAACCCCACAAAAAACAACCGTCTCCGGTATTCACATTGGTAGGCTTATACAGGAGCAAAAGTCCTCAGAAGGACTGAAATAGCTGCTGCTCCTGTCATTGCAATGCTGCAGCTGCAGGAGGAATTCACAAATGCCCTTCCTGATCAGAGCTGCTGTTGCAGGTTGGTATCATCCAAACAGGGCTTTCCAATCTAGAGTATATGTATCTCACCCAGATCCTGGGTGTGTACATCACCATCACTTTACAAGTGGAGAGGAGAGGCCAATGGGGCTGAGTGAGGAACCAAAGGGGGACAACCTCTCTTTTCCTCTCATTGCTTCAGCTGTACCTAGAGCCTGCACTGCCGCACTACCCTTTACCACTGAGGAGTCAGTTTCTATAACCTGCTCTATAACTTTTTTGCCCAAGAAAACATCACTGATCATATTCCTAGACAGAGCATTTCACTGGTGCTTGAACTAGCCCCAGATGTTATTTATATGATACAGAAGTGGCGTGTTGGAGGAAGAACAAAAGTGCAGCTCCCTTCACTCCACTTTGCATTTCCCTTCCAGCCCTGTAAAATAAGCCATTTATTCTCTAAGATCGTCAAATTTTAATTCTTTTAATAATCAAATTACCAGCAAAACTATATGTGACAGGTCCATTTCCAACCCTTTTAAGGATCCTCCCGTTTTGCCATCCACAGTTGCCTGCCTTTATCACTTTCTCCCTTGTGCCTTGGCTCTGACACCTACGAGCCCCAAAGGCTTTATTTATGTTAATCAACAAGGAAGTTTCCTTCCAAGTGAATAGCCAGATTATCTGACTCTTGATTTAATGGCAGAGTCAGCTTTATATACCGTGATTTACTGTTAAAAAATATGAACCAAGAGAAAACTGGCCTTCTGAAGTGCTGGAGCAGACAGCAGTACCACTCTGAGTTGGGGTATTGCAGCTCTGGCTGATGTCCCACACTTGAAGCAGGTACTGCAGTTTTGCAGTCACCCATCTACTTTTTCCATTTATTTGCAGATCTCCTCTGCAGCCCCAGCTCCCTGCACGTGCCTGGTACGATGATTGCTCTCTCTGTGGCATTGCTCATTCTTTATCTCTGGCAGCAACTTAAATATGCAGCTTGCCCCAGAGACACTATGCAAAATGAAGCTGTGCTGTAGGTGATGAGGTGTGTTTGGAACAAAGGCAGAAGGGAGCTTGACAAAGTCACTTACACTGGATGTTATAGAGGGAGATTTTACAGATTTAGCAAATCTTGCCTCTCTCGTGGCCCAGGGTATTTGCTGGAGAAGCGTGCTATTTGCACACGTGCTTCAGAGGACTAGAGGCGGGGGGAGGATCTGAACAGTCAAATAGGAGGCTCAGAAGTAGATTGAAAGCTGAGGATACGTATTTAAGGTCTCCATGAAGACTCAACATGCCCAAATCCAGGCACTGCAATTAAGTCAGCATGCACAGTTACTCATCCATTAGTCACTCATTGGCTTCTCCAAATACATCATGGCTGGAAGTCCCTCCACTCCCCTTATATGGGAAACTACCCATTACTGATGCATGTGCAAGATTTTTCTGCTGCCTTCTACAGCTCAGCCCTATTAAACAACTGACCACTGGCACCCTTTTCATTAGGTGGGCTAATGAAGGTAGAGGTCTTTATTTGGTTGGACTCATTTTTAGGACATGAGACCCTTCTTATTCTCTGACACACGTGTAACTGACATTTCCTTGTCATCCCTCCATGTCCCCAGCGTAGCCAGCTGCTAGCCCTGAACAATAGCTCATTGAATCGTCTGTAGAAACAGCATCAATTAACATCAACAACTGGAAGAAAAGTTCTAGCAAATTAGGTAGGAACGTTGTGAAGGTCAATGTACATGATAACGTGTGTGCTCACTTCCCTGATCTTCCACCCCAGGACCAAAGCTGTCCTGATGAACCTCCAGCATAGCATGAGAACTTGGTAGCAGGGTTCTCTAGTAATGAACACTGGTCAGAGATCTGATACATTCACGACTGCTTTTCACAATGCGTTACAGACAGTGTCATTGTTCCTTTTTCCCTTGCTCCACTTGTATTCCTTCATACATATACGGGAATTTCTAGGAGGGCCAGTTTTGGAGCCATCATTGGTAGCAGGGAGGACAGGGACCATTACAATGGAGACCATAATAAGTACTTACCAGAGGAGGGCTGCAAGAATACAGTATGGACCCAGGAAATTCCAGCACACACATCTGCAATGCGTATTGGGAATGGGTGGAAAAGATAAAATATCAGGGATATGGTCATCCTGAACACTGCTTGCTTAACTAACAGCTAACGTTACCTTCATCCATAACATCTGCCTAGCAACAACAGAGCTTCTAGCTTCTCCTAGTGGTAAATTTCAGCGCAAGCTGTGCTTTTCTGGGTAGCTCACAGAAAGGTCATTGTCAGTGGACACATAATGGGCATTAGCGATTCTGAACATTTTACCAACCTCTCTTAGAAGTGCTGCATAAGTCAAACAATGACCTGTTTAGCTGTGCTGTGCCCCTGAATGAGAAGAGCATCAACAAACTGGAGCATCAGTGCCTGGAATAACAGAATAGCTTTTTAATGATTTATGAGTCGAGCTAGCAAACTTGCTAGCCAGATGGATCTGCAACTGAACAAACCAAGGCTGACCCGAGGCTACAGAACCTATGTCAGCACACTGCAGAGGTTTTACTGGAGATTGATTGCGTTATCGCATTGCAACATAATCACCTGGTTAATTCTTAAGACTTTTTTTTTTTTTAATTATTATCACTTAATCCAGACACTCTGTTCACTTTCTCACCTGGTGCTGATATATCAGCTTTCAGAGTTCAAATCTTCTAATAACTTGCTGCAAGATATTAAGCTTTATTATGTATTTTTGCTTCTGAAAACAGCAGGTAAAATTTGCAAATTCATGGGAGACAGCAGACTGAAAAGACAAATCATAGAATCATAGAATCATTTAGGTTGGAAAAGACCTTGAAGATCATAAAGTCCAACCGTTAACCTAGCACTGCCAAGTCCACCACTAAACCATGTCCCTAAGCACCACATCTACACATCTTTTAAATACCTCCAGGGATGGTGACTCAACCACTTCCCTGGGCAGCCTGTTCCAATGCTTGATAACCCTTCCGGTGAAGAGATTTTCCCTAATATCCAACCTAAACCTCCCCTGGCACAGCTTGAGGCCATTTCCTCTTGTCCTATCGCTTGTTACTTGGGAGAAGAGATCGACACCCACCTCACTACAACCTCCTTTCAGGTAGTTGTAGAGAGCAGTAAGGTCTCCTCTCAGCCTCCTTTTCTCCAGGCTAAACAACCCCAGTTCCCTCAGCCACTCCTCATGAGACTTGTTCTCTAGACCCTTCACCAGCTTCGTTGCCCTTCTTTGGACACACTCCAGCACCTCAATGTCTTTGTTTTAGTGAGGGGCCCAATGAGGAGCAATCTCCCTCTAACCAACTAGAATTGTACGCACAGCTCAGAAGATATATTGGATGATTTCAAAGTTGCTGTACCAACAGCTAATGCAGGAAGATCAATTTTATCTTTTATCAATAGTTATCTTTTAATAGAATATTAACTGGACTCTTTCTTGCAGAGCATATTTCTAAAAAACAATTTTGTGTATAGAAAGAAAGAAACAAATTTTAAAATATCCACTTTCCCTTCTTTATTTTAACTTCTGAGACAGTATCTGAAGACAACCTGTTATAAAAGATATTCTCTATCTAAGGTTGCATGTATGGGCTAAAGGGTTCACATCCTTTCACATCAGTGTGTTACCTGAAAAATTAGATGCTTTTGTTTGCTCATGGCATCCTTCAAATAAATGCTTTTATTTCAGCATTACTCTGTTTACTCTTATTCTGTTTATAAATTATATACTTCCATGTCTATGTAACGAAAATGTCAGATGAGCAACTATCAAATGATGAATGCAATACATTTGTTTGACTTTCTGGGCAAACATCCTGCTTTACTCAGAAATACGATTTTGCTTTTATGAATATGGTCATCAAAATGAAGCTCCTTTTAATCATTACTCACAAATATTGTGTATTATAAGACCATGCTTTCAGGTAAACTGAGATATGCTGGAAAACTTGCAATCAGTTCTGCTGCCAGATTCAGGACACAGAATCCCAGATACTCCTTCTGTCTGGTAATCACTGGACCACAAGGTGTCCACATCTTCTTGACTAGACAGAGGCTAAGCTGTTTCATTTCTGGTGAGTTGTGACACATTACCAAATTTTCAGGAACTTCAGCACTTTCTCTGACTTCAGATACTCAATTTTCATCTCCTAAAACTCTCCTACTTGGAAATCCTCACCAAGTAGGATTTCCTCCTACTTGCTTTCCATTCCCTAACGTCCATCTAAGCTGTCTTTATCAAGGTCAGTTTTAATTAGTGAACTGAAGATTGAACACTTTCATTAATGATCTAGAAGAAGGAGCAAACATCATATTAATGCAGTGGATTGATGATACTAGAATGGAAGAGGACACACCCAAGGGAGGAGAATTCAATGCTAAGGAGGACAAAGAAATTATTTCTCTTCATCAAAAATATCCCTTTTTCCCTCTCCCCCAGCCTTTCCTATCTTCTCTATCTCTCGGTTTGATTTTCTAACTTGATAGCTGCTTGCTAGGCATACGTCACACTTTATGTTTTATCCTAAAATACTATATTTATAATCCTAAACCCTAAGTCTGAATTCAGACTGGGCTTTGTTGAGGACAGTGAAGCCAAAGGCATGGTACTCCATGTAACCAAGTAACCTCTCCTAGAGGGAGGTTAAAATGCATATTGGTGCAATATAGTAAAGCCACTTGTCTTATTTTACCCCATCTTTTATGCAGGTGCAGGGAGGCCTACATAAAAAAATGGGCGCAACCCAAAATTGCAAGGTGAGTTGAAACCAAAGTTTTTGGAGCTCATCTTTGCTTTCCTTATTGTGAACTCATTCTTACCAGTTTAAACCAGATGTAATATGTTTTCACACTTGTTTGTAGCTTTCACATGGACCTTATAGTGCAGAAGATGATGCCACAAACTGGAGAACAAAGAAGAATGAAGTCCAATATATTTTGCATATCACTTGAAGATACAACCAACCTTCCCCATGCACACGCACTTGGAATGAAAAAGTACATGGAAAATACTGCTGCTGCTACACTTACTCCTGCCTGTATTGCTGTTTCAATCCAAGGTTTCTATGCATCACTATCACAACTAATTCTTTTCTATCAAGCTAAAGAGAAACAAAGAAATTAACTCCTTACTCTTCAAAAGAGAGCATCTTTGAAGACCTTCTACACAACAGTGTACAGAGGAGGATGGAAGGAGTGTTTGACACTTATAAATGGATGTGCAAGAGCTGGTCAGGATTTTCTTAATGGTACGCTTTGCACAGTTACTATTCAATAAGGTTTCCCAGGTCTCAGCTGTGAGTCAACAAGTAAACACAAAAGTATCATATCAGGGTACAAGTGAGACAAAAGGGAAACATTACCAGATAACTAATTGCCTGGTGGGTAGGAAATTCACTGTAAATGTGTATGAAGCTGTAATTTACTGCTGTATCCAAGCTGATATTCCAAGATGCATCTCTTTCCTATGTTCCTTTGAGAAAAATTTATCAAAGACTAGTTTGCAAAAGACTAGCAAAAAGAAAGCCAAGAGATCCTTGACACGCTGTGAAGCACGATTTTTGTTTTACAGCCAGGCCTTCATTTTCTTCCTACCCTTCCCCCATCACAGTACATAAGTTTCAAAGGGGTCTTTGAGACAATGCATGCTGCAAGAGAGGAATGTATGCCTCACTTGCCTCACTCCAGGCTTATGTCAATAGCTATGAGTTTGGAGATAAGCAGGTTTGCCATTCATCCCTTCGAAAGGCTCCTTTTCATGTCAAAAGCAGAGCATCTGGGTGCTACACTAGTAAGTATTTCACAAATCCATCAAACAACCACAACAGCCTTATGACTGATGCTGTCCCAGTTTTTCTCCCTGTCCATCCCTGTTTGGTGCAGTTGGAATGGCTTTCTGGTAGCAGCATCACTGAGTATTTCAGAGGAGTCCCAGTGCTTCCACAGGATCTCCAGAGATCTTCCCTTTCATGCCTAGCTTAGACTCCCCAGCAGCGCCTCCTGGGAATATATCCATGCATCTTACTTCAGTAAAAGCTGTTGCGTAACTTGATAGTTTGAAAGATCTTTTCATTGATCCCAGATTCTCCTTGCTTATCTAATTTCCTGCTCAACACCATGACTGTGGCGTGTGCTCTATCAGACTTCCTCTAATGAGACACCTAAAGATTTGTTGGCCCCTGCAGCACTCCCAGCTGGAAGTAAGTTTGGTCTGCAATGAAAGGTAATTAGTGAAAAGAGTTCCACCCAGCTTTACCATAGGTGGTTGGATAAGGAAAATAAAAATACCACTGCAAAACTGTTTCTAGTTTGTATTTTACTGGTTCATTACCTTAAACTCATTAAGGGGAGGTAGATTCTCATCTTATTTACACAAACAATAACTGGTGCAACACCACAGCCACCAGTAGAGTGGCTCATGCACTGCCTGAGAGAGGAACCAGGCACACAGAATCTGTCCCACCGCAAACAGCTTAGACAGCAGTACAGCAGAAATCCTTGAGATGCAGTAACACTGTGTATTTCTCAGATAAATGTTCCAAAAATCTATTAAGACAACTTGCCTTCAACACACAATTCCTATATAAATGCACTCCCTCCCACCCCATTCTTCTCAACTGTGAGAAGTTTGGAACAAGTATCTGCTGCGTTTTTTCCCTGTTGGTGGTGGTTTTGTTTTATTTCCATACATCTTTGAAATTCTGGAACCTATGCTTATTCAATAAATACATCTGGCTGATGCCAGAAATGGGATAACGGAGCTCTTTGGAGAAAGCCCATGACCATGTGGTATCCTAATTGTACCCCCAAAATGCAAAGGTCAAGATTCATGCGTGGCTCCAGGGGCGGAAACAAGTTTCTGTAATGCTCCTCCTGCCTCTGTGTTATAACCACCTCTTGTGTCTTGACTTACGTCTAATTTGCGAGCTCTTGATGGTTCAACCATTCTGGTCGGTGGTTGTACAGCACCTTTCCTAATAGTGCCCTGATATGATTGGAGCACCTAAGGACTAAGTCAGCATATTTCTGCTGAATTTCTTTTCTAAGATATAATATACATTTAGCATTTGTACAAGTAATAGCAAAAGGAGGTCTAGACATGATGTTTCAGTGGTATTTTAACCCAGATCCATAGAATAGTTTTGTATGTGGCAGACCACTGAGCATATGCTTTTGCTGGAGTCAAAACCGGAAAGAAATGTGTATCCCAAGCTCACAAGGGACAGAGATGAACAGCTAACATCAAGCATCAAAGATTCATCCCAGGCTACACATGATTTATGGGGAATTTGAATTCACACTTTTATGGCCTTTTACAAATTTTGAAAACCCATATGACTGAAGATGATATTTTTCTGAGTTACATGCTTTTGAGCATTATGAGATGCAATCAAGTCCTTAAAGCAAGAGTTAGTATTGTATGAACTTTTAATTTGATATTATTGTTATTGTAGTTTAAAATGATAAGCTCACTGTAAATGAAAATAACATCCTCTGTTTGCTACCTGGCACAGGATCAAAGCTAAACACTTTCCAGCATGAGTCCTCAGAGATTCTCTTTTTTTTTTTCTGGATGTTAAAAATCTTTATTCCCCTTTAAAATTTTTATTTTCATTGGAAAGATTAAATACAAGTTCTGATGGGTGAGACAGAGCCCCAACATTTTTTGCTTTCCTGACATAAAATAGAGTTGTGGTTCATTTCATGTTTACTCTGCTTAGAAAGCACAACCTGGCAACTGAGGCACAGTCCTGGGTGCCAGGTGGTAACCAGCTCTCCAGGACAGGCGCATCCGCTTCTCATCTTCCTAATGGCAATAAACGGGTGTCAGTTCTTCCTTTTCTACCATCCTTGCCTGTTTCAAACTGTAATGGAAGATTGACTTACACAAAAGTAGGAGGAGGATACTTGTCCACTTACTGCTTGCCTTGCCTTCTACTTCTTGTCCTTTGGAAACACTAGGGTGCTCCATTGACAGAAGAAAACTACTTAGAACCAAGATGCCAAAACTTTAAAGAGAAGCACAGTCCAGATCAACGCATGAGCATCATCTTTTTATTTTTCATTAGAATGTGAAATGTTGTAAAACTTAAACAGAGTTTCTATGGGGAGTAACATGACTTTGCTGACAGCGACCTCAGTCTTGAAAGTGATATATTTGGAGCATTTTAAAGAACTTTCTTTTTTTTTTCCTCTCACATAACCACTTCTGGACGCTCATGCTACAGGATGTGGGAGTTCTGCTTTGCTTCTCCCATTTCCCAGCATCCAGATGGCTCTCTTCTGCACTTTCTTCACTAACAATGGATGTCTTCAACAGAAATGGTGTCACACAAATGCATGCGTGTACAAATCACTTAATTGCAATTCACAGCATTTAGGGAAACAGGCAAATTAGGTAATCATAACTATCCTTTCTAGCCTTAAAAATTGTGAATGGAGAAGTTTGTGAACATCCAGTAAAATTCATAGTTGTGGCTGCTTTTGGGGAGTCACAATACTTTACTTGCAATTTTGGAATAAATACTGCATGCCTAGTATTTCAAATTTTCATTTCTCCAGCTCAGTACTAATCTTTTACACCTGTAGAGATGGGTAGGAGTTGAACATATTTGTGGATCATGAGCTCTTCAATCATGTAGACGAAAGTTATAGACAAGCATCTGTAGTTGGACAACCAAGCTAGGCTGAGACCCACAATTTTAGTACAGAAAGATTGGAATAGCAGTTGCAGAGGATTCTACAGCACTTATAGCCAAATCACAGTGAGCTGGAAACTATATCCTCCTGTTCTAACACACACAAAATCAGGGAGGTCCCCAGGTGTCTACTATGCAACAGGTCAGACTATCTGACTACAGTGGTTCCTTTGGATGTTTTAGTCCTGGAATCTGTGAACCTGTAGTTGATACTGTATCTCCAAGCATAAGTTTAGCTCCTTGCACAACCACAGGGCATGATTAAATCAGAAATTCCAGTTATGCTGCATGCAGCTGTAGTACTGGAAGGGAAGAAAACTCAGCATGTGAGATTAGAACCAAGGTAAGAGAAAGATGAGATGTTCTCAGCTACTAGGAATATCAATAACTGGAATTTACTCTGAATCGTTCGTTGATTATTTCACAACATGAATCACTTTTTCCAAGAATACAAATGTGAATGGGGAAAAATTAAGTTAGGACCCCTCTAGAAGCAGCATATTGTTCTGTTCTCTTTCCTTGGTAAATTGATCTGACTCCAGTTTGCAGTTGCATATTTGATCTCCCTTTTTGTCCTGAAAGATAAAGCCAACCTGAATTATTGTTTGACAGAATTGCTACAATAGTGGCATGAATTCATCTTCCACTGAGTATGAGGGACTGAAAAAATGAGCTGCCATTTACAGGAAGGATGTTACTTTATTTTAAATACAAGTGATTATAATCAGTTACACTATGATGTTATTACTTCAACAGCAACCCTCTGAAGTGTTAGAATTCCTTTTTTCATCCAGTTTGAATAATCTGTTGGCGGAGGAACTTCTAGGACACGGACTCACAGAATTAATAACTTTGATGTATCATGTTTAGAGGAACTGTTTTCACTTGTGGTGTTCTCCAAGCATTTCTAGACAGGGCTTACCAACATGATCCCATAAAAACACAAAACTTCAAGTTGTATGAAACTTCACCTCCACCTCAGTTACTCAGCGTCTCCAAATGAAAATAATTTTGTGAGATCAATGCCAAGGTGGTCTCCACAATTAGATTAAAATTCCCTCAGGCAGGAGAGATAAATGGTTCCTCTAACAAATGCTTCGAAACCACCATGGATGGAACATCTCTAAACAGTGTACACTGTTGTCCTCTCCGACAGCGAAAATAAGATGATCACCAAACAACATCTAGACACACTGGGCACTGTGTCTGACAGTTTTTGAGGTCAGGTAGAGACAGTGGCTCATTAGAAGCTCAGCTATTGGTCCTCTTTAACTCGTTTTTTCAGTCAGTGCAAAGTTGTTTAGAAAGAGGAAAAATTTCTCATTAGTGACAACAACCAAAGCAGGACAAGTGACCTTTTTTGGCCTTTTGTCCTTCTTATGAGTGTAGGTCACCCAAACAGCTTCCAACTAGTTTCAAAATATTTGTGAACAAGTAACTAACCAAGAGTCTACTTTTGCAATCTTCGACTCCATGGAAAAATTAGCTGTATCCTGATTTCAGTATCTTTGTAGTTGAAGCTAATGCGGTGTTATGAAATGAAGACTGTTGTCAGTTTGGGGGAACTTCCAGATGACAATATCTCCAGTGAGTAAGGGGTATCAACAAGTTCCTTTTCAAATGGCACATTTTATGCTCTTTGGTTTCTGAATAGTTATAAAAAGCAGGAAGGAATTTTGTAGAATGAGAAAGATATCTCTATAAAATATTACTGGGTAGCTGATGGGCAAATCATTAATATAAAAGATTACAGTTATAGGAATGTAAAGCCTTTCAACTAGGATATGAATAATTGCCAGAGAGTAGGATAGAGTTACAGAAAACTTTTCATCATCAAAGAGAAGCTATTATAGGTAAAATGATACAGAATATTGTTTGGAATTACATTAAATTATACTGAAATCTTTAAATCACTTTCCTTTTACAATCACTTTATATCTTCTATGTTCAAATATGTAATTTTTGAAAGTACAGCTTTTAGGAAAAGAAGAGATTGCAAACTGAACAGGACTAAATTTTAAAAGGTGTGATATGTGCAAATATTTCATTTTAACTGGTGGCAGCTGTTTAAGGAAGTGAAAGGCTGATCAACTCTGTAATGGAAATAAAGCAGTCATTGAATACACCTCAGTGCCGTGGCAGGAGGAGGAACAAAGCAAAAGCATCTGAGTCGAAGGAGCCTCAAGTGGCCCCTGCTGTAAACGTGCAGTTAACCAAGCTGTATGAAATGGGGAGCTATTCACTCCTCTCATAATAGCAAGAGTTAAGCGGACCATAAGTGTGTTTATGTTTACAGAACTGTATCTTTCTCCTCCTGCAGAAATGATTGTTCTGGGTCCCCGTTGAGCTGCCCTGCATCTGATCACTGTATTTTTTATTAGGACGTTAACCTGCTGTTTCTACCGTACTCATGCATGACTTGCTTCAGGGGTCAGGAAGGACCTGGTGGGAGCAAACCCTGGGAGCCCTCTTCTTCACACCAAGAGGGAGTGCCTGAAGGGCACCACGTAACCATCCTTCTTCAGCCTCCTTTAACACCAATACACAAAACAAAGTTAGCGAACCTCCAGACTAGACCCTGGTGTAAAGCTTTCCTACACAACAGACGTTATAGATAAAACCTAAACATTAAGGTAGGGGCCAGAACTGGTAGCTTTTGTGTGGACCTGAACTCACTTTCAGTTAGGCCCTAATTGAAACATGAAATATTTAATCACAGTTCATTAAATATCTTTGAACTGATATTTGTCAGGCACTCCAGTTTTCTAAATTTTCCACTTGTCATTGCTTAAAAATTTTCATTTCTTTTTCGCCTGGTTGCCACAGAGAAAGATAAATGACTAGCCCTGGAGCAGGATCCCGTAGTACACTGCATGCTGGGACTTTTACAATAAGTTTCTGCTCCAGGGATCATGGCAGACAGAGTGAGCTGTAGAGCTTATTGATGGCATGTTTCTGCCTCCCCTGATGTATTCCCTGTATAGAGTTATCGACAGATATTTGGCACCCTCCACTACCCCTGCCTTGTTCTGTACTAACAGACAGGGCTTTCCACCCTCACAAAGATGCTTGTATGCTTGGCATCTGCTCCATACTGCCGTGGACCAACCAGATTTACTCATTTTGGGATCTAATTAAATCCCTTACTGCCTTATTGGATGAGTCATTTCATTTTTGATGACTTCTCCTAAGTTTCCTGCAGCTCCTTTTAACCCGGGGAGAAAAAAAAAAAAACAAACCAAAAAAAAAAGCACAGAAACAGAAGTCCTGGCATTGGGGCACTTAAGCTCCATTTGAGCAAGTGTCTTGCATTCTGACCTTGGGGACACAGTAAGAAATTTGCCTTTCTCTCAGCCTCGTCCCCTGAACTAACAACAGAGGTGATCCCAAATCCCTTTTTAATGACTTTGAAGGCATGGCCTAAAAATCTGTTGAACTGGTAGGAAGGCTCAATTTGATTTTTCATTGTTTTGGATTGAGCCCAAAGGCAGCATAGAACAGCTAGATGAAGATCAACCAAGAAAAAAAGCCCAAAGACCTGACTAAGAGAAGGGTAGAGCAGTTCCAGTATAATTCCCACTGAAGTCTCAAATCAGTGTTGCTATGAGAAAAATAAGATGCAAGCGGACACCTCGGAACAGCCCACCTCTCCTTGTAACTGTCATGTAGACGGTTTTTTGACAATGGCCAACTTGTTGACTTGTTGACTTAGTTTGAACCATGTGCACAAAAAGTCTATAGACAGGCTAATTCTGTACCATCCAGAATTACTGTGGTGTTGGCAGTGTCTACTCACACTCTGTAATTTTTAAGCCTCTTTCCCAGCTTTCAGGTCTAGAAATCTATCATCACCTTTTAGGCATTTTCCTCAAAATGTACAATCTTATTTGAGCTTCCTTTTTTGGTTTTTAATTTCACTGCGCCTCTCCATATTGTATCATGAAGACCATCACTCTCCCCCTCTTAGAAAGTTACCTTAGACAATGTTTTCCTAACCTCCTCACAGTAGCTTTTCCTGTAACTGGACGTTTCCATCTCAATCACTTCTTTTTAGAATTTAAAAATATTCATCCACTTGCCCCAGCAACCCTTTCACTCAGAGCCTTTCCTCCTCACTACAATTTTGCCTTCTGGAATACAATAGCTCTTTTCATTGCAGCAACCTGAACTCCCATAGACCTCTTCCATGTGTCCTGTGTGAGCTCTCATTTCAAACCTTAGCTACGAACACTTTCCACCACTACTCTAAATTACCCGATCTTTTACTTCTGTTTTTAATACCAGTTGGCTTCCCTTAAACCAGTAAAGCATTATGGGATATCATTTGTATAAAAGATGATGGTTTCTTTAAAGTTATGCCCAATTTTTGCTTGGTTCAGGATGGGGGTATTTTATGCCCAGGAGCTCATGATCTGAGGATGGATGTAGTTTAAAGGAGAGAAAGAAAACCAGGCACACAGCCAGTTTTAGCCTACTTTTGAGAGCAGGCAGCAGTACTTTATGCCAAGTTTTTGGACTAACTCCCCATCAAATATGAATAGGATCAGACTTTTCACTCTAGCGAATTTTAATGAGGTATATTTGCTACCAAATAATAAATACTTGCTGTACCTATTATCTCAGTTAGAAAATCATCCACTTTTTGTCAGTCTTTGAAGCCTCTGCCTGGGCAGAGTATATTCAAATCAATTCATTATAAGAAGTAATACAGCACAAAGGAGTTTTTAAGATGTGGGTGGAAGTTGGGCCATTTATATAGAGGGCTATATGTGGTAAGGCTCATGGGCAACAGTGGGATTTGTTGATCAACAACCTGACAAAGCTAGAAGCATTGGCAGAGTGAGAGCGGTCATGGGGGTGAGGAGGACTTCGGCAATGGGGGAGAAGTAGGGAAGGGAAGAGTTATGCAGAGCTTTGAAGAGAGTGACAAGAAGGTTTAATGTGATGCGCTGTTGAATCAGGAGCCAACAGCCGTCTTCTGTTGAACGGGGTTGTATTGTACTTTCTCTCCGTTTTCAGCAACGATTGTCACAGTTTATCCCTACCACTGCAGTGCTATAAAAAGTTAAATATTGTTATCTAAACACAGAGGGAGGGAGGGAAGTTAGACGGGTTTAGAAATCCACTGTTATAAAACCAGCAGAAACTGTGCTGGAGAAGGAGCCTAAAGGGGAGATTGTTCCCAGCTCCCCAAAAGCCTCCACCTGTGTCATCCTGTCCCACCTGGATGCTTTCTGCCCAGCTTAAACAGAGTCATTATAGGGTTATATATCATCCCAGTGCCTGCATCGAAAGGTACATTTTGCTAGTGCTGCATCATCATCTTCATGTCAGCTGTTTAGCAGCACAGCGTATCAGTCAGCTACATCATTGGAAGGAAGACGATTTGAGGATAATGTATGTAACAGATAATACAATTGCAAAGCTGTTGGGGCTTAATTATGGGATGCAAGCAACCACTGCATCTGCACCACAACCACCTGGGAACACAGAGAAATGAATTATTTTCCATGTGCACGTCATATTGATGACTCTTTTCTATTGACACTCTCGATACTGGCAGTAAATTAGATTTTTCCCATTTCAGTCCATGCTAACTGAAAGGTAATTTTAAGTCTCTGCATATTTACTGAGTAAACTTCAATCTGGCAGCTTTGAACAAAAGAGAGAGAGGAGAGGAACAAAGGTTTTTTTAAATGCCACTGGCTTCCTTGTGCAACAGACTGTTAAATCCTATTAGCAAAGTTTCCCCAGGAGTAGCTACAATGAGTGAGGGATGTGGTACTCTCAATTGCTGTGATGCTTAAATAGCCAAACATTTGGTTTAAGAACAATGGTTTAACTTTTTAGGATAAAATCAGTGGGAAGACAAACTGTACTGCCCTTGGGGCCCCTGAATCCTCTGAGTCAGCCCAAACCCTTCAGGAGAGTTTGGATGCTCTTGTGGTCTCAGAGCCTGGTCCAAACATCAGAGATGTCAATGAACAGTGTCACTTGAGCAGGCTTTCGACAAGGCTCTCCACACTTGAGTTGCCTCATTATTTAATTTGCAGAGAGGTGGCAAGTCACTGACACAGGGACACCAGGTAAAGGGAGACTCTCTTTGCACAAGGAATTATGATTCTAGTGTTGGTACATGAGCAAAGAAAATCCCATCTCATTTCTGACTGCTTTTGCAGAGCTGGCATACACCTATATTTTTCAAGACTTTGTGTTTTGGAGGCCTTTTTACTTGTAAACAAGGAGACACACAAGGAAACTTTTTTATTCAACTCTTATCTTGTTTCAAGCATGACCTGAGCTGTTCTGTTTTAGTACAGATTTAAATTCAACATTTTTCAAAGGAACAGTTTGGCTTTAGCTCCATTTCAAGAGGAAAAGAGGAAAAAAAAAAGGAAAACCAAAGTGATTCAGTTTCAAAAAAGATTTCATACTGACTAATTCAGTTCAGCTTTAGCTCAAGAAAAAATACGCCTTTAAACCAGGTTTTCATTTGGGTTCAAGCTGAAGTCAACTCTCTGCTTGTAAATTCCATTTATCTTAGGAGGGAGGCATTCATAAGCAGTAAATAAGAGATAGTGCATAACAGTCACTCTAGACATAAAACTCCACTTCAGCATCTTAGGGACAGTAACAGCTAACATACTCGTCGAATTGGGGATATTGAAGCAGCTCTTAATTTGCCTGAAACTAAAAAGACTCCCTTCTATAAAAATGAACACAAAACAAAGACAACAAGGAATTAAGCACGATTATTTTCCAATAGCTGTTCATTCAAAAAAAGCATGACATCTAATGACATTGTGTTGGAAGAGCCAAGCTAAATTGCTTGAAAAGATGAAGTGCTGCTTACTGAGTCAGGTTTTATTTCGTGGTCTCTCATCTTGGTACTGATTTAGCTCGACCTTGCTTAGTTCAGAAGAGCTGCCAAAACTCACAGTCTGACAGTGACATTACTGCAAGTGTTTGATAAATTCTGCGTCTTTTACCTGAGGCCTTCTGATTTCCCGTATCTGATTGATTGTTTCTACCAATGTGGCTAGCTTAAAGATTAAGTATTTTCCAGTAAAGGATGTGAAGGGAAAGAAAAGATCAAATACAGATTACTTGCAAATATAAAATAAACAGTAGTCCGGTAAGGGCCTGAGGGAGAAGAGAGAGCAACTGTTCTGCTGTACTAGAAGAAACCTATATGATTTACCCAAACCATATTTCATAGAAACATAGAATCATAGAATGGTTTGGGTTGGAAGGGACCTTTAAAGATCATCTAGTCCAACCCCCCTGCCATGATCAGGGACATCTTTCACTAGGTCAGGATGCTCAAAGTCCCATCCAACCTGACCTTGAGCACTTCCAATGATGGGGCATGTACAACTCTGGGCAACCTGTTCCAGTGTCTCACCACCTTCAGCTTGATGCAATGCTCCAGGTGGGGTCTCACAAGAGTGGAGTCTCCCTTGACCTGCTGGCCACACTTCTTTTGATGTAGCCCAGGATATGGTTGGCTTTCTGGGCTGTGAGTGCACATTGCTGGCTCGTGTCCAATTTTTCATCCACCAGTACCCCCAAGTCCTTCTCGGCAGGGCTGCTCTCAATCCATTCATCCCCCAATCTGTACTGATATTGGGGATTGCCCTGACCCAGGTGCAGGACCCTGCACTTGGCCTTGTTGAACTTCATGAGGTTTGCATGGGCCCACTCCTCAAGCCTGTCAAGGTCCCTCTGGATGGCATCCCTTCTCTCAAGCAAATGAACTGCACCGCTCAGTTTGGTGTCATCTGCAAACTTGCCGAGAGACTGCACTCAATCGCACTGTCTGTCATTGATGACACTGTCCCAATATGGACCCCTGAGGGACACCATTTGCTACTGGTTTCTACTTGGACATTGAGTCATTGACTATAACCTTTTGGATGCCACCATCCAGCCAGTTCGTTATCCATCTAACAGTCCATCCATCAAACCCCTATCTCTCCAATTTAGAGGTAAGAAAGTTTTCTTTCAATTCTACCTGTTTGGTTCCCACATCACTGATTCTTCCACCCTTGTCTGATTTTTGGTTCCCAGACAGGCAAATGACACAAACCAGGTGTGTTCTTCCGATGACATCTATACTGTTTAAAGATTTTTCTGCTCACTGCCTGCTCCGTTGTTTTCTTGTTTAACACAACAGGTTTCAATATATGTTCTAACGGTGTCAGTTCCCTCTCCTTCCACCCTTACCGCACTGTGGTTTGTCATGGCTGAAAACCCCAGAGTGCATCAAGTCATCAAACAATAAAAATGAAACTGTGGCAATATTTCAATATCCTGTTTGTTTTGAGAAAACATAGATCAAGATTCAGCCTCTATCCTAACTTAGCCACTGAGTCTATACGGGACGTCCACCTTGTGGTATCTTTCAAAGATGAGTTGACGGGTTATTTATCTCAAGTCTACTATGATAAAAATTATACTTAGCTTCTGTAGTATATAGTTGCAATCAAAATAATCACTTGCAGACATTGTTTTCCTGTGTATGCTTTCGTAAGTGTAGTTCTCAACCAATGTTTTCCATGTATGACACTTTTCAGTATTTTATAGAGCCTAGTAGCATGTTTGAACCCCATGGCCCATTCAGAGTTTCCTTCACAAAGTATATTACTGTTAGCTGCAATTAGTAAATTTTGTTTACAGTCTGCCAGGAGATCCATCTGCTTGGCCATCTATACTCAAAAGACACCAGCACCTCTGAAGATAGGCATGTGCAGGAAAGACCCTTCAGAAGAAAAGTGAATACATAATATCTCCATTATATATCAGTTTTATGAGTGATAGTGCTCAAGGGGCAAGGTTTGAACTTGAGCAGAATTCCAAGCACAAATGAGTCTCTAGGGAAATGTTTGTCTCCAAAGACAAACAAGATCAAGACCCCAATCAATGAAAGCAATTCCGAATACTAGAGCTTTGCTGAAGGATTTCATCACAGCTGGGAGAGCTGAGCAAGTGGGCTGAAAGAGAGTGAATCCCTTCAAGGTGAATAAATACACACAGTCGTAGAAGGACACCTTCATTTCCTACATGGTTGCTGTGTAAATTATGAATTGCATCAGTACATACATCCTCTACTTTTACCATAATAGCTGTCTGGGTTTGAGTGCTTGCAAGAACCAAGCTAGCCAGAGTGTGTGTTCCAAAGGGATCTGCAAAAACAGAAACAGGGATGAATCCTTCACCCCGTACCAGATCACGGGAAATCCAGAAGTCAGAGGTATGCTCCTCCACCAGGCTACATAAGTTGGGTCCCAACTTTGGTGAGACAATATCAGCCAGGGCATGGGACAACCGGTGCCAGAACTCCTCTGAATGTTGTGACAGTCCCTGTGTTTAAACAGGTATGGTTCAAATGTGTCTTTGTAAAGTCTTCAGCGTAGCCTGGAGATGCTGCTTATTTTTTGTGTCTGCCTCAGCTGGATTCTCATACTAGAAGACAGCAATTATGAGAAAGCAAAATGTCTGCACTGTAACCTGGCTGGCAGCCCTCTGCCTTGTTATAGCCCTCAGAAGTTTCTGAGCATTGCAACAAATCATCTTCTGGTGATTTTGCAACACCGGTAAATGCCCATCAAGGACATGCTTCAGACATTGAAGGTCTAGTAAATTAAGGCAGATTTGAAACACATTCTCTAGAGCTTATGGGTTAGTGCTTTTTATTGTAAAAATACTATATGCTTCATCACAGTCCTTCAATAACACACACCAAAAAATAACCAGGCAAATCAATCCCTAATGTGCTGGAATCACGCCAGTAATTAATCTGGTTAACTACTGGGACTGAAAGAACAGATGGGAAAATGCATCCCTTTGCACCTGAAATAGCAGTGTCGTATCTTGAGTTCACAAGTCTCTAATGGCTCTGTAATATTATTTTACAATTTAGTCATGACAGCTGTAACTCTAGTCGCTGTAACTGACCTCTTCCATAACATGTGATGATTCATCATGCTTAAGTCCTTTTGATATTTGGATCCAAAAAAGAGAGAAAAGAGAAAGGAGAAAGGAGAAGCGGAGACAGCTGTGACTGTTTAACCTGGAGTGGAGAAGGCTTCTTATCAACGTATATTGTCCTGGTTTCGGCTGGGACAGAGTTAACTTTCTTTTTAGTAGCTGGTACAGTGCTGTGTTTTGGATTTAGTGTGAGAATAATGTCGATAACACTCTGATGTTTCAGTTGTTGCTAAGTAGCGCTTATCTTCAGCCAAGGACTTCCAGTTTCCCATGCTCTGCCAGCAAGCAGGTGTGCAAGAAGCTGGGAGGGAGCAGAGCCGGGGCAGCTGACCCGAACTAGCCGAAGGGGTATTCCATACCATGGAACGTCATGCCCAGTATATAAACAGGGGGGGGTTGGCCGGGCGGCGCAGATCGCGGCTCGGGAACTAACTGGGCATTGGTCAGCGGGTGGTGAGCAATTGCATTGTGCATCACTGGTTTTTTTCCTACCCCCCTTCCTTTTCTGTTATATTCCTTTTTATTACTATTATTATATTTCATTATTACTATTGCTAGTATTATGTTTTACTTTAGTTATTAAACTGTTCTTATCTCAACCCAGGAGTTTTACTTTTTTTTTTCCTCTTTCCTCCTCCTCAGCCCACTGGGAGGGGGAAGGGGGAAACGGCTGCGGGGTGCTGAGCTGCTGACTGGGGTTAAACCACGACAATATAAATACCTGAAAGGAGGGTGCAAAGAGGATGGAGCTAGGTTCTTTTCGTTGGTGCCCAGTGCCAAACCCAGGGGCAATGGGCACAAACTGAAACACAAGAGGTTCCCTCTGAACATCAGGAAATACTTTTTTACTGTGAGGATGACTGAGCACTGACACAGGTTGCCCAGGAAGGTTGTGGAGTCTCCATCCTTGGAGATATTCAAAAGCAGTATGGACCTTTGCCATCCTTGGCAACTAGTTCTTGGTAGCCCTACTTGAGCAGGAGAGTTGGACCAAATGACGTGTGGAGGTCCCTTCCAACATTAGTGATTCTGTGAGAAAAGAGAGAAAGGAGAAAGTAGAAAGAAGAAGAGAGAGAAAGGAAACAAAGAAAAAGAGAGAAAATAAGGAAGAGGAAGGAAGGAAGGAAGAGGAAGGAAGGGAAAAACAAAGGAAGAAAGGAAGGAAGAAAGGAAGGAAGAAAGAAAAGAAGAAAGAAAGAGAAAGAAGGAGAGAAACAGAGAGAGAATGTAAGTTTGCAAAGACGCAATGAAGGACAAATGCTCAGTTGGTCTAAATCAGTGAGAGGAATTTGTCTAATGGTGCCTATTTATTTTCTCTTCAGCAAACACATTCCCTGTCACATCATGTGGGAGTTCCCACGCAGTTTCATATTTCTCCTATTCTGATCAAGGATGTATCTGTCTTTGCTTATACTAGGCAATGACTGTCCTCAAGGTACTAAGCAACTGAAGAGAAAACAAATGATTGAATACATCTGCTGAAGTAAAAAACAAATATTACAGTTAGGAGCATCTGACCCCCCTCTTATAGCAGGTAGTACGTACAAACCATTAAAAACTCGGGCTAGTGCCTAGACCAGCTGACCTGTTTCCCTTGTTCTCTCAGGAATTAAAGCATACGTCATGCAAACTAGACATTCATCACCTACCATTTAAAACCTTATAACTTTATTCTGATTCATACTTGATCAATAAAATAAAAAGTACATTAACAATGAAAAAACACAGCAATATCTATTAACTTCCTATTAACCGCAGTACCTTTTTACCATCACTGCTGTATGAAGGTACATCAAATTGCAGCCTACTCCTGATGAACAAAGTATTAGGAGCACAACAGAAATATAGCAGAGAACTTGATCATTAAACCTTGACCATTAAGAGCTATTAATGCCATAATGGACCATCCTCCTTGGCATTAAAGAACGATATGTATGTTCATTCAACTATCCAAAGTTATGCTAAAAAGGTATGCATGGTCGAGTTCTTTATATAAGTAATAAGAAAAAACACTATTGGTTTTGGTGGATTTTGGAATGCTATCTATGAAATTCGGACATTTTTAATCCGTTGGTCCACATTTGTTGCCTGCAAACTTCTTAAAAGAGAAGATGTTTGGTCAGGTGGTTTTCTATTTATTTTCGAAATATTTTAGAATACTAGGGAAATTCCAATGAACTGGGGTAAAATGCATATGACCCAATATTTTAAAAGAAAAATGTGGGTAATTACAGGGCTAAATTTCTGTCTGATACCTATCCTGGGCAAAAAAAAATAGCCTGCCTAATATGAGAATTGATTAATAAGGAATTAAAGATGGCAATATGTAAATCAGAATTCAAGTGTAAGAACAGATCTTGCTAAAATAGTATAGTGTATTTTTTCCTGAGACTGCAGGCTTGGATGAAAAAGACAATGTCAAAACAGTAGAAATCACTATGGTATTTGACTTTACACCAGAAACAACTTGTACAAGAACTAGGAGAATACGAAATGAATATGTAGATGTTGAACTTTTTACAACTGGTTGACTGATAGTCTTTGACAAGTAATTGCAAACAGAGAAAATATTTAGTTGGATTTCTAAGCAGACAATGCTGAAAAGAGAGGTCACTGAGACAGAACTACCTAATAAAGTAGACACACAAAAAGTATGCTTTTATCAAGTGTCAAATTATACATGAAGGAATAAAGAATAATATATTAGCCTCTTCCCAATTGGAAATTAGTGACTTTGGGAAAAATCATGACTTCTGAGTGTAACATAGTCAGAAGGGTTAATATGACTCCTGCATACATAAATTTGAGGATTTCTGAGTGTATGAACAGAAATTATACAGCCTCTCAATTTGATAAGATATCACAGCTGTAGGATTACTCCTTCTAGTTCTGGTCTCTACACTTCAGGATGGGTATCAAAATATTAGGAAGATCACATGGGTAACTTAAGCTGCCCACCAGTTATCACATACAGAACTGAAAAGTGAATTAAACATTCCTCTATCTCACAGGCAATCACACAGAAAGATCTAGCCCAGTCTAGACAAGCTCAGACAAGAAATAAGTCATGAACTTTCAACAGGCAAGGTAATTAACTAGCAGAACAACTTACCAACAGCTATGACGGATTTTCTATCACTGGAAAATTTTAAATCAATATTGGATGTTTTTCTGAAAGTTACATCACAACTCAAGGAGAGATAATGGGCTTGAAAAAGGAATCAGTTAAGGCATGTCCTACAGCTTGGTCTATGCATTTCACACTGGATAATTACTATAGTTCCTTCTGGCTTTAAAAGCTGCTACACTAGGAAAATAGCAACACATTTGAGAGTCATAACTGGGATTTGAGGATTAGCATGCAGCATTTTCCTGCTTAACACTTGAGTGGATGACTTGGGTGTCCTTCTTGTGGTCAGACTACCTGATGAGACAGTGACTTTTAAATTCTGCCATTTTTACTGTTTCCAGTATGTGTATATATATAGATGTATCACTATTTCGGCCTATTTTACATTAGCAACCTGATGTTGAAACTTTTGGACAGGCTGGAAAGTAGAATCCTTAGTTTCACAGAGAATCTTGAGTACAGTGTGAGGTCATGGTCCTTCAGCTTCTCATTGAAAGTTCTCAAAATGGGCTAGAGAAAGCTTAACCATCTGTTCAAGCTTTCTCTGTCATACATATTGACATTTGCTAAAGGCAGCTCCACTTTCCAGAACAGCTCCCTTCTGTCCAGTCATTACAGATCCAAGCCGACCAAACCTTGTGAAACCCAGTTCCTTAATCAATCTTTACCACCTAATTTGGATCTCTCTTCCCAAGTATCCACTTCTGGTTTCCACAAACATCCTCTGAGACCTTGAGCAAAAGGTCATTGTATATTTTCTGCTACAAATACCCAGCTGTTTATCTAAACTCATTTCATACATCTTTTACCTGCTTATCTTCTTTGTTGAAGAGGTAAGGTCTTGGCTATAAAGACCAATAAATCAATAAACGAATGCAGAATATCTTATCGTGAGGACCCTGATTTAATTGTTACTATAGTGCCATGCATCAATAAGTTAACAAAGAACTCATGAAGTTCATAGAACTCACACTGTGAGAGATAATGCAGAGCACATTAAAATATCTTTTTTTTCATATATTCATTTAAATCATATAAATCCACTCTGAAGCTTAATTTTTACTCTGTCAGAGGTCTTTTATTATGTTATTATGATCACATGTAGCAGCAAGAAATCAGTGATGGAAATCTATCCATAATGCATGTTAGTTAATGGTTTTCTAAGTGCGTTGAAAACTCAATCTGCTTCCACAAATTTATGGTGCCTCCACACTTAAGTCTTTATCGAAGTAGCCTTCCCACAGGCAGTTTCATGATGACCAGTCAGGCTTAGTCGCACTTTACTGTACATCTGCTCTACAGTGCTTAATATATTCTAAAAAGCCAAGAATATGACAAACAGTAATTATTAAACACCAGTCTAGGTGAAAAAAAGCTTTATAGAGATTAATAAAACTACAAGGGTAATAAAGCAAGACCTTTCAACTCATGGAAGAAAATAATCCTTTTTATAAGATTTCTGATATTTAGGGTTATTGAGGCTGGAATGACTTTTTCTTAGTTATTGATTTCCAAGTCTACACGATTATTGCTCTTTAAACGTTGCAGAGTCATATTGTGCTTTGCTGCAGACTCTAAACCAACAAGCAGTAGAAAGGCCACTTGAGTCCCAAAGCCAAGAAATGCCATGTGAGGTGTTTTTTTCATCTTCAACTGACACATGAAACTTCTGTTTAGACCTCTTTCTTTGTCAAAAGTAAAATTACATCCCACCTACCTCCTTGCCTCCCTCCAGCTTGTTATTCAGTGATTAGCAGCAATCTTTGTAGACAATTATTTCTTCCTTTGTATTAATTAGTAGGAGCAGAGACTCAGACTTTCAGAACATGAAAGTCCTGCTAGGTCATCTGCCCTTCCCTCCACTGGAGCAGGAGATATAAGCTGATGCTCAATGCAGTCAATGCTCAAATATCTCTACCTACTCTTTTTTCAGGTTAATAGATAAGTTATCAGGGAAGTTTCTCCTTAAGCGGTGATTTAGAAGTTTTTATTTTCACTTCAGAAGTGTGTAGATGAAGAATGAATCTGCCCAGTAAACATTTCAGAGAACCGTGATTTCAAGTAGATGAAAACTACACTGTTGAAAGATCCTTCTCTACTGCCAGAGTAGTCTAAAGACAACTTAGGTCTCTTCTTAGCATAGTGAGAGTCAGGCTCAGAAATCTAAAAACACCATGATGTCCATTAGCACTTGCTCCTCAAAAAGCCAGATGCCCCAGTCTGGCATGTGGTGTAGCATGAGGTAGGTGCATGCCATGATGCCCGTTGGGAACAGGGAGCTACACCAACATCCTACAGACACACACGCATGCACACGGAGAACCTGCCACAGAGAGTGAAAGCTGCAAACTAGCATCAGTCACTTGCTTTTGTACAGAAAGCAAGAGTTTGCCATCTCCAAGACAAGACTGCATGAAATACCAGCTGTCTTGCGCTCCGCACATTGACTCTCCCTATCGCCCTTCAAACTCGAGAAGAAAGGAGATTTTTCTTTGCTCTCCTTCAAGAGCTACTCTTTTGCTTAAACAGCTCCTGTACCCTCCCCTGAACGAGGCTGCACTTGGACAGCAGGCAAAGGGAGATTGATTTTACAAGAATGCCTGTGAAAGGGAGACCCTTTGGCCATAAGGGGCATAGAAAGAGTGTAATAATTATTACAGTCTTTTCAGTGGTCATTACACAGATCCAGAGAAGAGAGGAAACTGTGTGGGATATCTAATGTGGTAGAAAAAAAACCTAAGCCATTACTGATATCTTAATATCTGTGCAGTATTTAACAGAAGAGACTTACCACGGTTCACCCTCTCAGTTGGGAGAAATTACAATGCCGTATGAATAATAGATGAAGTGCTATTTTGATGATGTAAATTAGTATTAATGCAGAAGATTATTTTAATAGTGTGCATAAATGGAATTTTCAGTGCTGAAAGGAACCCTAATTAAATCTGATTCTTTCAACCATTCTCTGCTATGCCACTCAGCATTTTGGCAGGGGGGAGGCTGTTTGTTTTCTCTAACACTTATTTCTGTCTCCTCTTTAAATCATTTATTGTTATATTTAGTCACTACAATCACAAAGTAAAATAAAAACCTAATGATGAGGTCAAACAAGAAGCCTTTTAATAATGCAGAGCATGCTGCACCAGAAGGAAAACATGCCAGCACCTAGGGAGAGTCATACTGAGGACAGGCAAGCTTTAATGCTAGGAAGCTGGAGAAACTACTTTCCATTCCTCTTGCTTGTTTTTCTGTAACAAAACCTTGGAATTTCATCAGCACAGAACAGTCAAGAATACTATTTCTGCAGAAAGCACAAGGGACTTTGTTGCCTTGACCTTAGCTTTGCCTGTTGCATACAACAGGGTCACACTTGTACAGTGATATGCATTCACCATTACCGTATAATTGGAGCACTGCATTAGATCTGACTCAGGAAAAACAGGCAGTCGTATAACATCTTTCAAGGGTCTTTCTCCCACAGCAATTTCCCATTCAGCACGCATCTACCTGAATCCCTGTTCGCATAAGACTGACCAGCCTATTTGGACTGTCCTTCTGCAAGCTCAAGTGCTTCTAAATTACATTTACTAATCCACATGCAGGAAAAGAATTATATCAACGAGATCACCCAGGAATGCTTAGGACGATGAAGAACATGGCTAGCCTGTTCACATTGCAGAAAGTGCAAAGTCAGGAAGATGCTATGATAATTTGGTAACTCTTCTCGAGCTCCACTTCCCTCCTTCATAAGGGGTGTGGGATCAGGATGAATCAATAAAAGGTGTTTACTTACCTTAAAAGCAATTCGCCCCCCCCCCCCCCGAATAAATGAGTGTGGGTCAACACTTCACGAACTTCCAGGACAAGCCCAGGCAGCGCTACCTGCCTTCCTCTCTCTGAACAGGCAGAGCAGCTGAATCAGCCCTGCTGTGAAAAGACCACATCAGTTATTGGTAATGACAACATGATTCTTGGTACATTCTTTATGAAACGGCTAATACATTCCGAGGTGTTGTACAGTACTAGATTACATGGAACCTCACCTTCCAACAATGGTTGCTTGCACTTCCTTGGAGAGAGAGTACTCAGACAAGAGTAATCTCCCAGGTTATGTTCCCAGTGCTCAACTATTCCAGACACTACATGATAATAAAATATCCATCATTATATATTCACCTTCTACAATGTGTCTTTCTGCTATACTGTGAAGAAAATACACTTGACCAATCCTGACCAAAAGCAGCCAGCTGGCTCCACTCTCACAGAAAATTAGAATTGTAGTCAATGCTCCTACTCTCCCTCTTTAAGAAACGTCACAAGACATATTTTACCAGAGCTAGGATTAATATTTTGGTTCTTTGGTGAGATCCTGATGTCTTGTGGCCAAGAGTAGCTCCACCAAAATCAATGAAAGGAATAAGGGGAAAAAACTTAAGATCTGGAAGAAATCCAGGATCTAGAACATGCAAATAGCCAGGATAGTAATAAGAGTTCCCTGTAGATGCAAGAACAGTAGAGGTCCTTGAAATACATGAATCTTTTCAGCTCTACATGCGCTGGATGTAGAGGGCAGTGGCTGGAGGCTACTCTGCCTTATAGCAGGGGCCAGCCACTGTCCTCCACAGACTCTACTCAAAGGTGATTTAAAGCTATGATTGCATCTTTATCCGCACAGAGGTAAGGTACAGTATCACTGTACAGCCTGTCATGTGCTAGTCATTTGAGCAATATTTATGGCCATGTATTGTGCTATGAAGCATAATAAACAATGACAAAATATTGATGGCATATTCATCTGAAGAATCATCATTTATATGTTTTATGATGGGGCTGTTTCATAATTTATTGCAAAGTTGCTTTGTACTGTAAAATGCATTACCCAATAGTTTCTAATGTATAGTCACAATACATTATCGCAGCACTCAGGTTACACTCAGGTGTTTATTACTGAGGCATTTTTAATCTGGTACAGCTCATAAAGGAGAAGCCAGGAGTGACTAACCCATTTTGGTAGGAATTTGAGTTAATGGAATACTTACATGAGAACAATAGATGCTGTCAAACCGGAGGGGCCATTGACAACAGACTGTGGAGCGTTTGAATTCAGGAGACAGAATGAGTCTTATTTCAAGCTGCTTTGCTTTTGTTCTGGTGATGTTGATACAGATATAAATGCCTGTTTATGGAAAAAATGAGATTTTTGAGTCACTCCCCTGAACAAAGAAGGTCAGAAGGAGTTTAGGTTTTTGCTGTCCTCCTGGGGCCTTCAATAACAACCTCTCCCAGATACAGGTAGAGATTATCACCCCTGCAGGCCCAGGCTTCCCCCTCTGTAGATGCTACTGGTTTCTCAGACCTGTCAGCAGAGCAGATGGTATCAGTGCACCTCAACCTACCTCAGCAAAAATTAACTAACTGGGTTAACAAAAACCTATTGTTCTGAAGAATTTAGCGATCTACACCTCCAGGCCATGGAAAAAAGCAGAGGGGTACAGCCACTGTGATCAAGCCATAGGTACTTGTACTGTACACGTCTACCCACCAATCAAATCACATCTGTTTCTCCTCCTAAATCACATTTTGCTACTAAAGAGAACATGATCTTGAAGTGTGCAGTCACCACTTCTGTCTCCTCCAGATCCCTCCCTCAAGACTCACCTTTTCAAGGATGTCCACAAAATGCACCACCTGACTGCTGATGGCCAGTTCTAACAGCGTGCTCCAGGGAGGCAGCATTGCTCACTTGACTGACACATTATCCACTCTCCACACCACAGGTTTCTGTGGGGTTTCGGAGGTTGTCCCCCCCCCCCCATTGATTGCATCCAACCATAGAACTAGACTAGGAGGATAAACGTTTATTGACCTAGTGCCACCTATATATTTCAGACCTGGGTGCAATTACAGCACACAATGAAGTGCAGAAAAAAGATCCTCAAACAAGCCAGTAAGTTCACAAACCCCAGCATGGGTATATGGAAATGTCAGTTCAGGTCCAGCACCAATAAATCTATTTCAACACCGATATCTGTGGATAGCTCTAAATTTCTTCTATGACTTGCATTGTGTGGCTGGGGTGTGCCTCCACTGTGCTCCCCTTCAGGGCCAATGCCAGGGTGAGATTTTTCAGTAAGATCTGCACTTTGCACAAAAATAGGAGGTTAAAATAATATGTAGCTAATAATTAACTCATTTTTACATAATTTTAAATTTCTCATAACATTATATTAAAAAATACAGTGTGGTCATAGACCTAAAGGTATATTATTGCCATCAGTGTCATAAAAATTGCTCTCAGAGAAGCAATAATGAGAACTCCAGCATTGCATATTCTCAGCCCACTTTCAGGATATGTAATGTGTCACTGCTACTTGTCTGCGGTCATTAAGGAGGTCATCTGACAAGACAGACCTGAACTTGGACTTCAATATTTTCATCATGGAAATTTCAGCTTCACTCAGATGTGTTGACCTGAAACATGCACTTAATCAAAAGGGAACTCCACTCAGAAAGAGAAAGCTGAGTTTTTTCCAGTAATGGCTAAAAATATGGTTGACGTGGCTGTGCATTTAATTGCACATCTGTTTGCAAGGTTATAATTTCCATTCCAGGTCACTGACATTTACTTTCAAGACACTTTCAATCTGATTAGGAATTCTGCATATAAGTCTAGCAACCAAGAAGCTAGCGAAGAGGTGAGTATGTTGCAGCTGAGGACAGAAAGTCACATCTCAAAATTCTCCTTAGCATTTTCCAAATACTCTGACTACATCATCTTAGGAAAGTTTATTTCTTCTTTGACTTTCTTTTGAAATGCAGACAAAAGAAATCTGTGGTGAACTGGGTTATCTAAGCTCAAGCTTCATTCTGAAAGCACTTACTGATGAAATAATTTGTGTCAGTTTTCCCTTCACCTTAAATTTCAAGATTAAGGTCTTTAAGTTTGGATGTCAGCTCAACAGTGAAAGCCAAACCAGACAGCTGTGGAGGACCACTGAGTTCTTCACACTGCTTACCTCTCTCATCCAAGAAGTGGCATATTTCTGGAAGAAGATTTTGAAATCTTTTCAGTGTTTTTCCATTTCTGTAGCACTATCGTGTGGAGAAGGCAGGCAGCTGTAATATGCACTACTAAAAGATCATTTCAAAAATGTAAGTAATGGAATCTGACAGGGATTAAATTTGCTGTCCTCAGGACGGTCTGTGCTACCAAAAGACTGCTGTTAACCTTAGCAGGGACTTACGGGCCCTGGAAAGATAACACTTTCCTGTGCAGTAGATCAGTATCATTACTGAGGCAAGGAAAAACCACCAGTTGCCGTTGTTGAAACAAGTTGTGGAATAAGCACTTCCATGTCTTCCATCTACCTTATGAATCGCAGGAAGATGTTTCCTCCCAGTGTTTTCTTTTGTTAGAGTTTTAAACAGTTCTCCTTTGAAACCGTGCTCTGTGGACATCATTCAAATGAGTACCGGGCTGTGTCGATAACAGCTGCTGACTCGTTTAAGAGGAAGAGAGTGAGCATGCATGCTTCCAACTTTTTTCAATTTCCCCTCAGATTTTCCTGTTACCACTTCAATTTGCCTTGCTGCCACACTCCTAGAAATCTGGATACCATACATAACATTCAGAATATATATTTATAGCTATCAGATAATAAGTTTGCACTTGCAAGGTGATCCTCTTCTACCAGCTCGACATCTTCATTGTGTTTCTTTTTGGCACAGATTTCTGGTGCAAGACATAACTGTTGCAGCTTCAGGTTTAATTCCTAAACATGTGAGTAGGACTAACGCCAGCCTCAGACCTAGGGGTATATCAGTTCTTCCACACTGGCTGGCCTCTTGGCTGTGCTGTTTGGAAGACTCAACTGTGTTGAAAGGAAGGTTCTCTCCAGCCCTTGCTCTGCGCACGTCACATTAGATAATCCTTGATTAAAAGTATGTAAACAGAGGTAGGACTAGGACCCCTTTGTTCAACTTCTATTCCAACATCTCTTGTATCTTTAACTCAATAGTAAACTAGCTTCAGTAAAAGACATGATTAAGATTTTCTTTTCAGTGATGTGACATTTGAAGATGGGAAGGCCTACAGGCAACATGGACAGTGCTCTGGATGAGGTTCTGACCACTAGTTCATTACATACATATTCATCATAGTATCACCTTCAAAGAGAGCAAAACCTCACATTGCAAACTTTCCCTCAGCCAGAGACCCAGGGATGGAGGCATCTAAGCTACATGCTTGATTCAGACATATGCACTCTACAGAGGGCACTTAAACACACTCCTCTGTTCAAACACTGCTTGGTTGTTCGATGCCAGGCTGTGTGTGACTGTCTGCCCCATGGGGTGGTAACCTCTCCCCATTGAGTTTGCAGATATCCTAGATGCCACACGCTTCCTTTTTCTCACCATGCAGGGTGGCAGGGCAGGGGGCACAAATATCCAATTTTTCATCCTCTGACACCTAAATTGGAAGTGCTTATGGTGTTTTTCCAGATCTTGTCCTTTGGCTTAATTTTTGCACCTACCGTCAGCAGAATACCGAACAAGTCTCCGGAAAACCAAAAGGTAGATATCCTGAACTAGGCACATTGATAAATACTTCAGAGATTACTCAGCCTTAGCTTTCTGCATTTCTAAAATTCAAATAATGATTGTTACTTACCTTGAGGGCATACTGGGAAGCTTAATTCATTAACTGTGTTCACAAAGCAGAGCAGTATCTGTTGGCTCCTAATTTAAATTCAGTAGCCAATGTTAAGTTCCTAAATCAATATGTAGAAATGTGAACAAAAAAGATTTGTCTTTCAAAAGAGTCCATTCATCTCTCAGCAAGAACTCTCCTACTCTCTCTACTTTTAATTGACTCAGTTGAGAATTGGGAACCAAACATCTGACCATTATGATCTAAATTTGTGTTTGTCAGAGCAAAAACATCCAGCCTAAATAATGTGGCTATTATACTCCCCACAACAGCAGCTATCTATGATTAAAGTGTTATTCTCATTAACTTCATCATAAGCCTCTGCAATCAGAAGATACTTCACTGACGGGAACTTTCTGAGACTGCCTCTGCCCTGATTAAATGTCTTTGGTGCATATTTGCAATTATATTTGAGCAAACATACATACATATATGTGAACATTTCAGACGTCCATGCCATACTCTTACCTCTGCAGGACCATAGAGTAGTTTTATCTCCTCATAAGCCAGAGAGTATGTGGTCTTTTTCTTTCCTTTATTTCCTCCCTATTTCATGGAGCATCTGTCCATAGTATAGTCGTATTATAGGAGGACTGGAAATGATCTGGACCTACAGGTCAAATGTAGCTTTCCCCACCCCTCAGCCTTCTCATCCTCTCATTCCTTTTTAGATGCCAACTTCATTCCTTTCAACTTCCTTTGAAGCAGCTAATGCTTTCAGGTGATGCCATTGGTTTGACAAGGAAGCCTAAATCATTGAATATATCATCATTGTCATTCTTCAGGGTTTCTGCCAGTTGCCTAGAGGGATGATGGAGGAACTGTTTCCTTCTTAGGTACAATTTGTCTCCTGGGATGCTTTAGAGGAAGATTTTACCTCTCTCTGAATCACTGCAGATTGCTACAGACATGCATAGGTGATAAGTTGTCTCTTTGCTGGTGAGTCTCACTGACACACTCACATCCTTGGGGGATCAGAGCGGTGTAGAGTGCTGGAGTAAGATTTTTGCCTTTGCCTGTAGCATTTTGCACTGCCTGCCTCCTATGAGTACTGGAGGATGTCATGGCAAAGCCCTTGGTCTTCTTTGCATGCCATACTATAGTGGTGGCATTTGATTTTTTGATTATAAGTCTTGGCACAGGCTGTTATAAATGCTTTATTGGCCTGTGAAGGCAGGTGGAATAAATGTTTTATAGACCTTTCTATACTACACATTTATTATACACTTGTTTATAATTGTAAGGAATTGAACTTGTTGAACTAAGTAGTCCAGTCCAGTGTTTATATGTTCACTTCAGTGTGACCAGTTCTTTAATCAGCCAAACTCTTTCAATGGATTTTTCAAATCTCCTTATGCAGTTGATTTCTAATTATTGCTGCACTCCTTTGTGTGTAAAGACTACAACAATCTAGACTAGTCAAAGTTTTCACCACTTGTTGAAGTGGTGAACTTGCAGTACAGTCTGCATTTAGATAAGCCACTTGAGCCCAGCTCAGGAAACAATCCTGTTTCAGGGAAGCATTTAAACACATACTCAAGAATAATTGCTTGAGATAACTGGGATGATGATGGCTGGATTTGCAAGGATTTCCAAGACAAACAGGACACTGGGATAATGCAGTTAAGGCCTCCCCATGTTTACAGTTGCAGAGCACCAGGAAATGATGTGACTAGCACTTTGCTCAGCTACATCAAAATGTAGGAAACTAATTAAACAACCAGGCTTAGATTTACTGGTTGGGAAGGGGAAATCGCTGCCTTAGAAAGCATCTGTACTCCTGGCTGTGGTGCAACTCTAGCTGCTCACCTGACTTGCTGAATTTGCAGCACAGCTGGATCTGGCCTGGCCCAGTGGTCACTTCCAGCTGCTTTGGTGTTTTCAGACTCATTCTGAGAGAAGATCTCTGAATTTCTATGGGTTCCCTAGTGCTAAAGGTCCAACAGTTTGGAGAATGGCTTTACTTTTGCCCCATGTGTGATACCATGACAAGTCTCTTAGTCTCTTTCATTTCTATTTTTCTCCACTATGAAATAGCCCGTAACTCTACCCACCACCAAGCTGTGGTAAAAACAAACCGGTTTATAAGAGTAAAACCCATTTCTGTTTCTAAATACTCCCACTCTTTCTAGATTGTGAAGGGGAAATGGTAATGAATATACCAGGATTCATCCTTGTTTCCTGGTAGGACTTTTACACTTGTTTTGACTCTTTGTGTTAAGATACTGGGTTAATACCTGGGCAATGCCTGGAGTGTCCAGTGGGAGGTTTGAATCCATAGCATTATTAAAATGAGCTGTAGTTCACTTTACCAGAAAACAGAAATTATTAAGGAGCAGACAGGGCACAAGGTTACATGAGCAAGCCTAACCTTTCTTATATTCCTTTAGTGCCAAAACCCTGTTCTTAGGAACATCTTTCTCATGTTCCTCTCTTGTCTTCCTCTTGGGTAGTCAACAGCAGAAGCCCAGAGTGCAAGTCAGGTGGTAAGAAGTTTTCTCAGCAGGGTTTGAAGTCAATGAAGATCCAGAATCGCTGGAGCCAAAGGTGGGAAGACCTGCCAAATCTGCTCTTAGCCTAGCTCTGCTGGAGGAAATTATTACCTATCCTTACACCCTGCTTTCCATCTTGTTTTCCTTTGTTTCCCTAAGCAAAAAAAAATCAAAGATCTTTGTTTACAACTGTATAAGTGAGATGTCAGTGGCACTTCTTGAGCATTATACTGCATTAAGTACTCCATGCACTCCTCAACAAAATAGTTGCGAGAGATCTTGAAAGGCTTTGTATTAAACAAGTGAAGACAAGAGGAACACAACACACTAGAGACACTGATAAACAAAGGCCTTATCCGAACATATGTCTATAACCATTTTCAAATGATTAAAGAATCACAATTTTTTCACTTTGGAAGAATGGAGAAATAAGCGGTGTTTAAATCTTTAAACAGTAAGACCTGCGGTCTCACCCTTTATTGATTCAGGTACTATTTATCTCCTTGTATATTTCACTGCAACTAAACAAAAATGGTTCCTATTATATTCTATTCCTTTCAGAAAAAAAAATCAAACATATCCTGCCTGGGAGGAAAGCCAAATTTTTGAAAAGATATGATGAATGAGAGTAGACATTAGCTGAAGCAGGAACACTGAACAAAAAATGCAAGGCATCGGCATGGTACTGCTTTCATTGTCACTAGCGAATCTGAAGGCTGCCACTTATTAAAGCATAAGCACTTTTTTTTTTCAACTTAATAGTCCATATAAACTGAATGGTGGCTATTTTTAATTAAATGTCCACCACTGCCACAACCAGTCCCCAGACAGGCTGGAAACCGCAAAAGGTATCCACAGAAGCTGTTGTTGGTTGGTTCCTGAGATGCATGCGGGAGCTGCTCCATACTAGCTTCCAGAGCAGGAAGACAGTACTTTCTTCTTCCCTATGCAAGCAGAAATCTGCAGTCAAGAGAGGGTTATAGAAACCTTTTCCTCAGTGGAGAATTTTCTTGGGTTACTAATCCCCCAGTCATTTGAAAGTCGGCTCCAAAGCACAGTGAAGTTTTTTGGTAATGTTTCCACGGACCTTAAGGTTTCATTTAGTTCTGCAAACATCATGAAATGCCCTACCACGTCCTAGACATCCACAGATATGACATGGGTCCTGTGGAAGATTCATCACCCAATAGAGACCAGGTGGGATGTGCCAAAAAGTCTAAGAAGGTGCTAAGTACTTATGTTTACACAGTGGGCACCAAGTGAATTATGAGCAGTCTTGTCACCATCCCTTCACACTGTCTCCTAAAATTTGACCTAGATGATTTGCCAATCCAAATGAAACAGTCAGTCCCTTTCAGCATGCACCAGTAAACAGAATTTGCTCTGTCTGCTCACAGTTATCTTGGCATGAATCAGTTTCCAGGTAAAGATGTGCTGTGCTGGTGCAGTGCCACAGCCAGGGTGGAAAATCAGTCTCCCAAGAAACCCATTAGCATGCTGATAGATCCTGGATCTGGCACACATGTGGCCAGTTTGATGTCCAGGCAATGTGAGCTGAGCTCTCTCTGTACATTACTCCCTAATATTAACATCAGCCATTTCCCGTCAGAGATGCATGCCTGGAAATGGGATTAAATTCCTGTTCACCTTTAATCTCAGACCTTCAAGTCTGAGTTTGGGCGATACCTGTTAATACCAAGATTTCTGGAAGGACTTACGTGGGTCTGTAGGCACCCAAATCTCTCAAGCTTGCCAAGCGCTCTTTCAGCTGCCTCTGTACCCCCACATCAACTACAACTGTGCTGGTAGTAGCCTGGGTACATTTCCTCACTCTTGCCTTCTGCCTCAGCTCCTGCAAGGAGCCACTCATTGCTGTAATTTCATCTGCTATCTTTGTGCAGATAAGAAGTGTGTTTTCTACCCTGTGGGTGCTGGAAGGGTGAAATGTTTCCCCTTTTTGAGAAGTGTCTTAACAGCACTGTGCTTAGACAGGTTTCTGCAGGCAGGATGTCCCCCCAAGGAAGTCTGTGGAGGAGCCCCCTCTTAAAGAACATCGAGAAATGGAACAGCTAATGAGACTAAACTACTGGGGTTTTTAAGCATGAGCCTTTGCTCAGAATGAAAGATTCATATGGATTATAGCAATAAACAGAGCTCTTCCTGAGCTTCTACATAGCTCAGGGCAGCTCTGCCTTCTCCTCTGCAGTTCCCTCAAAAAAGATGGCAGCAGATCTATCTGCCCAAAGTGTCCTACGCAACAAGAAAGTGGGTAAATCCCAGCATCAAGTGGATAAATCAATTTTCTATCAGTCTGTAGTCTGTTTTTATTAGCACTGCATCTAAAAAAACCACCCACCTGGTGCAGAACTTCTCTTAAGATCTAAACTAGCAACACATGGAACTCAACACAAGCCAGCAAGAAATAATGAAGAGGCTTTAAGTTCCCTGGCTTCATTGAAAGCCCAGGAGTTGCTCCTGCATACCTGTGCAGGATTATTAATAAGGCCAACATTTGTGAGAGCCGTTTTGGCTGATGCATGAGCTGCAGAATCACTGTGTGTCAGATCTGTGACCAATGTGGCCTGCGATAGCAGATTCAGCCCGGGCGCACTTAGCTCACTGTCTGGGACGCATTTAAAGCTCTTTGTTTTCATTATGAGATGAGGATTTGCCAACTCTAGCACTTCTATATACTGACAGCTTAACCACTGATGTCAGATTTTGCTGAAAAATGAGTTAATTTATGATTGCACGAAATGTTTGTCAAAAAGACAAAACGCTTGGATCTGTTGGCAGTATATAAAACTATAAATACTAGAGAACATAGTGACAGGAGCCAACATTTATTAAAATTATGGCCTGTAATGTTTTCAATAACCTCTTTTGTTTGTTTATTATTATTTTGCATCAGGAGGTTTCTAAAACCATACGATCCAGGCAGCCAGAGTACGCCTAGAATACAGGTGGACAGCAAGTCTCAGCATGAAGGACTTGGGAAGGGGCGCAAGTAGAGAAAGGAGACAAGTCTGTCATCACATTTAGTCATCCTTAGACTTCTCCATAGGTAAGTCCCACCACTCCTTCTGCCAGAGGTGCTGCTCTTTATCCAGTGACTTTCTGATGTCTTTTCAACAGCTACTTGGATAGCAATCATGGAAGAGTAACACCAGGAAAGTAAAAAACAAGCTGTCTCCCTCCTGACCTTCTGAAGCCACTCTGGAGAACCAAACCCCTTTGGCTTATTGCCAAGGGTCACGGTTGCATTTGGAGGCCCCAGACGATTCCTGATCCATGAGTTCATCAGGGATCTTGGTGCACTGAACAAGGTGGGGACCCTCTATAACCAGCTGTTCTTGTTCACTCCCACCCACCTCCTGCTTGCTTTGGATCCCAGATCCCTCCAAGAGGTAGGCTTCTCTTCAGCTGTACTCTCTCCTTGCTATTTATGTCACTGATCAGGACTCCACTGTGCTAGTCCTCATACAGCTACAGAAGAGGGTCCTTGCTGTAGTGAGCCTTACATCTGAAGGCTGGTAGATAAAGGCCAGAAAGGGAATTTAGATGTCCAGAGAAAGCAAGTAATTCACCTGAGAGGAAATCATGACTGAACTGGTGAGAGATCTTAGGTTTCCTGACACAAACCTTAGGTTCATGTCGACTAATCCTGCCCCTTAGTGGTTTTCTCCCTGCCCTAGCCTGTCTTTCATATTCATTCCTATCCTATTCTCATGCATACTATTCCCCTTTTACCAATACCTTTCTCTCACTCTTAGGGGAATTTACTGCACTTCATGCTCTTCTACCTTGTTCTCTGCTTCACTAGTGTTTTTTTCCTGCTATTGGCCTCCAGTGAAAATAACACTATGGCTTTCATTTCCTCACGTCTTCTTTAGTGTTTGCATGTCTCAAGCTGCTCTCGGCCATGCTGGTCCAGAAAGCAACCAAGGGAAGAACCACCAGTATGAGACCGGCAGACTTCCAGACAGACAGCATGACAGAGGCACTCCACTGTCGATGCATGAGCCTTCCCACAGTGTTTGCTCTAATTTTCCGTTTATCTTGGTTTTAAATAGATTGTCCAATCATTCCTTAAGGGGACTATAGCGTATTGCTCAGTACTTAATCATCGTCATTTATTGGCGCTGCTATGCCAAAGACACAATCCCCTTTCCACAGAGTATGCAACCCCAATCAGGCTCCTCTCAAATCAGACTCGAGTCAATGTCATGGAGATATTTCCACTGGTCATTACTGAGCTTGCTATGAATCTGTGTATTTAGTAATACTAAACTCCTCTGCTAATCTGAACACTGGGAAAAGCTTAAACCGTTATTTCTCTTTTATACTAAAATCTGGAGGTGGAAGTATGAGTTCTGGGGAACACCTGAGTGGAAGATACATGCTTCTTTGCCATTTTGATTCTTTGGGCTCAATTAAGTTGCCCAAAAATAAGTGTGTAGTGACTTTTGAGATGCCACTGGCAGCCATCATGGCTGCACAGGTATGCCACAGGACCTACAGCAAAGGCAGTTTCAGGCAGGATGCCTTAGGGACTCTGAAGTGGTCCTAGATGCCTTTCATCAGGCAACTAGATGGTGCCCCCTTTCCTGCTAAGTCCAAAACAGGAGTGTAGCAGGGCACAATTTCAAGCTTCACTGATCACATTTCCCAGGTTCTTATCTCCTGCATAGCTAGCAAGGAACAAACTGGCATGACTGAAACCCCTTTGGCCCTTAGATTCCCACTTGCCCTTAACTTCTGCTGCTGAAGAGAAGGAGTAACAACTCAGTCTCTCAAAACACCTTGCCTAATCCGTGTAGCCAGCTGGGGTGGAGGTCTGAGCAAGGAAAACCATATATTCAGACAGAATGATTTCTAGGTTTGTCAGGAGAAACTTTGGCCGTCACAGATCCTTTTTTGGCTTGGAGGGAAAAACTAGTCAGATAAGTGGCCAATATAAGGATGTGGTCCCTTGATCTTGAAAGTGTGAGCAGCCAGGCAAAGAAACTGCATTAGTAGAAAACAAAGAGAGAGCTCCAGCAGTTAACCTATTCCAGTACTTAGAGGGTCACAGTAATGCTACACACGTGTTCCTATTGGGACTATTGCCATGAAAGGGCACTCTGAAGACAACATACAGAGTTTCTAACATTTCCCAGAGACAGCCACCTCAGCTGCTGTTTGAGGAACTAAGTCGTGGTATTCACCAGTGCTGCTCCCAGTGGGTCCTCGGTGGTGTGTCAGTCAGTCACACTTTCAAAAGCATTTGTGATGCTAAACATTTCTCATGAAGTCTAAACGTCTCTCTACACAAGCTGCTTTACCAGCAAACTTTCACTTTTCCTGGGCCCTTTACATTAATACAGCAAGGATCTTCAGTTGTTACGTCTTGGGACACTGAGGAGACAGTGGCTTTTGCTGACAACGGAAGAGTCAACGCTGAGCAATTTTACTGGAGTTTTGCACATGCAATCATAACGAAAGATATTGTCTAAGAAACAAAGAAAATGAATAGATGCTTTTAATTACCTGATCAACTTGCCATGATGTGGCAGGTTAGCCCTGGCTAAGGGCCAAAATTCCCAGCTGCGCACTCACTCTCCTTCACCAGGACAGGGGGAGAAAATAGGATAAGAAGCCTCATGACTCAAGATAAGGACAGGGAGATCACTTACCAGTTACTGTCACAGGCAAAACAGACTCAAATTTAGGAAAAAATTAATTTAATTTCTTGCCAATTAAAGTAAATTCGGATGGTGAGAAACAAAAACAACACCTTTCCCCCATACCTTTCCCCAGGCCCAGCTTCACCCCTTCACTCCCGACTCCTCTCCCCGCGAGGGGCGCAGGGGGTGGGGTGGCGATGGGGGTTGCGCTCCGTCCATCCCAGCCCCTCTCGGCCGCTCCTCCCTCCTCACACGTCTCCCTGCTCCAGCGCGGGCCCTGCCCCGGGCTGCAGTCCTTCAGGGACAACCTGCTCCCGCCTGGGCTCTCCACGGCCGCAGCTCCTGCAGGAAAGATCCCCCTGCTGCGGCGTGGGGCCCTCCCCGGGCTGCAGGGTGGGTCTCTGCTCCAGCGGGCTCTCTCCAGGGCTGCAGGGGATCCCTGCTCCGGGCCTGCAGCACCTCCTGCCCTCCTCCTCCTCCTCCTCCTCCTCCGCCCTCGGGCTCCCTCTGCTGCTGCTCCCTCCTTGCCTTCCTCCTCCTCTGCCTGTGCCGCCTTTGGCCCTTGCTGAAACCTGGTTTCCCCCAGGCACCCCCAGCTTGGCTGAGGGGCTGGGCTGTGTCCTGCGGTGGGGTCGTTGGAGCCGGCTGGGACCGGCTGGAACCAGCTGTGTCTGGCACGGGGCAGCCCCGGCCTCTCTTCACAGAGGCCGCCCTGCAGCCCCACTGCCAATGTCTGAGCATGGACACACAATGCACATGAGAAGAAAGTCTTAAACGAGGACTAAGGCATTTCAAGTTTAAGGAGCATTATATATCTGTTTTAGCTTAAAAATCAATTATAAGGATATGACACTAGCTGAACAAATTGAAGGAAAATTACGTAATTAGAGGAAAATTTCCTTTCATGGATCTTACAGGACATTCATAACTTGGGATATTTGAAGACACGTCCGTGGGGCACGTTTAGTCTCACCTCTTCAAACTGTGGGCTCAGATAGATGGATAAACTCTAGATGTTCCTTGTTGAGTAGGTAGGTCAGAGTCACAGAGCTCTTACGATCTTCAGCAGGTTAAGGACAGCAAAAGCCGTACAAGCCTAGAGCAAACATGAATAAGTACAAGTTTGCTTCTTAGCCAGGAAATAAGCCTGCTGCCCTTCGCTAACCCCCTGAAGCCCATCACATGAGTATGGCAATGAGGCGAGTTGGGCAACCATTGCACAGCAAGTCCTTCTCTTCTGCACATGGACAAGGACTGCTTCAACTAAGCAGTAAGGATCAGTCATAACAGTTCAGCTTGCTCCCCAGAGCAACTGTGAGTCAGACCCTTAATTTGGTTTACCCACTGTTTGGTTCCTGCTGTACTGCTGGGGTTCAGTTGAGATGGATGCATGGCAAGTTGCTAAAGTAGTTCTCAAGTGGAGAAAAAGCAAGTTTAACACACTTTGACAGTAGATTTTTGGTCCTCCTTGTACGTGGAAGCCCTGTTTGAAGAGAGGTAATAGATTGGCAGGACACTTTAATATCATAGTTAGACAAGCTGGACATCATCAAGAAAGATCACAGATGCTGAAATCCCAAAGGAAGAAAAGGTAGCAATGAAGTAAATAACCCAGCAATGTCTCTTTCCTCCCTCACAGTTCTGACAAGGAAATTAGCTTTGATGGTTTTCAATACCACAATACAACTGAAACTCAAAGGAAACAACTCTCCTTCTCTGAAATTTATCACAGTGCTCGCAAATTCCCCATCCTGGAAAGGGCAGGCTTCATCTCCCTGCTCTTTTATCTGCCTCCTGTGCAGCTGTAGATGTAAATTCTGCTTTAAAAAAAAAAAAAAAAAAAAGTTCGAGATCTTGTACCTCAGCCAAGATTCAATGTACTTTTCAACATCAGCAAATTGGAAAATCTCAGCGTAAGTTGGAAGATGAAATAAATGAGCTCTGAGATCTCTACCTCGGTGGGAAGATTTGTTTTGTCTTTTCTTCTTCTTGGCTGCTTGTGAGTATTATTTTTTTCTGAGCTTTCTTGCCTCTTGCCTTACTGTGTCACAAGCGAAATAAAAAAGCATTTGATGGTGCAGTCTGTTAAGGAACATGGAGAAGAGGGCAAACTGACTGCCCAGCTGAAGGCATCACAAGCAGATACTTTCTAGTGAAAAAGGTGGGAAAGATACAGCTGCCTCTGCAGATGTGAGCGCCGAAGACCCATTTCCAGACATTGGAACCTGGACTGCTTGCAGACAAACAGCTGCACTGTGAAGTGAAGTCAAGAGCAGGCATTAAATTATATGAGACAGCCCACAGGAAAAAGAAATGGCTCTCCCTACCCTGTGCATTGACCTTCTCTGTCCGGCCAAGGCCTTCCAAAGGTTCAGTCAGCCACTGTGAGGTTCAGGACGGCAAATCCTATTTTGCTGTGTGGTTTTATAGTAGAAATCTCACACTTAAGAAAGTGCTCAGGGTCCTGGCAGAGGGGAAGGATTTTTCTGAAAAGGATCTATAAAAGCCACGCATGAAAGCCGAGAGCACCCATGCTAGGAAATAGGAAATGCCGAAGACAGATTAATCCCTCTCCTCTTCAGGATCTAAGTGTCTTAGCACAATATTCATTTAAACCCTCTCCTTAAGATAGGAGATACCTTTCAAAGAGACTGCTGGAGGTGCAAGGGTCTGCTAGGATGTAGATTTGGAATCACATGTATGAAACCTCTGGGAATGCAAGCCAGACCAGATCCTGATCACTTCATTTCCCTGTCAGCCAGTTTTGCTTGATAAGATCTTGTCCCATAATTGTTCCCCTCTTATGCAAGGTGAGGAACCCTGCCTGGAGGAGCAGCCAGGATTATGGAGTTAACGCCAAGCTGGGCAATGTCAAAATCTCATCAACTGTTTCAGCAATAAGAGGATGTTATTTTGAAACTGTGGGAAAAGCACACATGAAAAACAAGCTATGGTAATGAATTTTAAGAAGTAACTTAATGCTACTCATAACAGGGGAGCATAATCTCTCAGACTGATGAACAGTCTAATTAAGACTAATTTATGAATAAGAATTCAATCTAAATAGCCTGTGTGTGTATGCGTGTATATGTGTGTTTGTGCAAATAGTGAGTCTGCCTCAGCACTTGGTAATCCTGTGAGTGTTTTGGCAAGGGTACTAACGAACCATAAAGTACAGAGATCTAGTTGTCTGACAATGCTTCATAATAAGAACAGGAAATGAAGTGTAAAAAAGGGACTGGATATGAATGCATTAAATGTTCCTGGTTTTTTACACTCATATGAAAAGAGTGAGCCACCAATGAATGGAATTGTACCAGGCAGCACCGGAGGTGTTTCAGATACACTCTTTGATCACTCATACTCCTGAAGCAGAGAAGGTTTTGTTTGTCTTGCATTAGTTTTAAGAATCACACACCAAATTCCTTGTTGCGAGGTTATTAAAAATATTTTTATCTGTCATAAAGCAAAAGCTATGAATTCCCTGAGAGGAAAAATACGGAAAAATAAATCCCTCCTATCATTTATTGTAAAGCAATCGTTGCAGACCCAGCATCAAGTTTTTATGTATTTTGGTCTCTGGTTCTTATCTCTTAAACAAATGTTTCTAAGCAGGATTAGATTTATACTGCTGATAACGTGTAGAGCAATGCTTCTTGGCATATTGCAGAAGGAACTAAAAGAAGAAAACATAACGTTTTCCTTTATTTGTTTCTTTGCAAGGAACACTCATTAAGAACTTTGCTGAGAGATTACATTGGTGTGGTCAGTGTCTCTTTTTTTTTTTCACTCAGGCATAAGATATATAAGCAGAAGAACATAAATAGCAGTAGGAGAGAAGAATTACCTACTTTTTACATAGAACACTGGAGGAAACACTACTGCAGTGCTGTGTGCAGTTTTCCTGTCCACACTTTAAAAAAAAAAAGTTAAACAAATAGAAGGGACTTAGTGGAGAAAAAAAAAAAATTGTTTGGGGTCTGGCAAACATGCCTTCCTAAAAGATGCCAGGAGTATTTGATGGGAAGATTAAGAGCCCATGAAATCATTCTCTATGGGGGCATCTAACCTGACCTGTAGTGAACAGCCAGATCCCAAAATTGGCCAGCTCAGGAATCAGGCTGGAGAATGCTGTGAGAACAAGTAACAAGGATTACCATTTGGAGCTGTGGCCTCTATCCTTATTCTTTAAGAAACTCCAAGTGAAGAATTTCCTGCAGACTAGGAATGGGAAAGCTGGCCTTAACGCAGGGACAGAGGATGCTGGCTGCTTTCAACAGGGACATATTTAGAAGTTGTTGGTTTAGTGCAGCTTTAGAAAGACACGCCAGTGGAAATCCAAACCCAGTGTGGTGAGACAAAACCAAGAAGTGCTAACAGCAAGGTCCTTTGTTGTTCCTTTGTCCTCTGACATCGCAGGTGCGACCAAGCCCCAATTGAGAAAGACGTGTCTACAGCTATGGTAGAGGCCCAGACTCTCATTAGAATCTAGTCCAATCTAGTCAGTACAGTGAATGGACTCAAAAGAGCAATTTGCCTGACCAGTCAGTAAGTGGCTACTTCAGGATGAACTGAATCGCTCTTTTTGACTAAGCAAGCAATTCAGTTGCCAAAGAGTAAGTGTGTAGAGCCACTTGAAGTATTCTAGGATAACCACACAAGGCTGACAGATATGACATGGAGAAACACTGCAAGAGAATGTCTAGGGTGCTGGTGGGAGTCAGGAGAGGCTTCTGTGCAGGGCCTCCTGCACAGGTTAGATCAAGGCTCACCATTCCTTCTTTCACCCCTGCTTCAGATCAAAATCTGCCACCTTCTTTTTATAATAACTTGGGACCATCCAGTCCCACCTTCTTCCACACACATAACTTGCACCCTCTGGTCATCCCAGACCTTCTGTCCTTCAGCCATCTATCTTCTTCTGGCAATGTGAATTGTCTATTCCCTCCCAAAAAAGACTTTCATCCCACCTTCTTACAAAGTAGCTTCTGGTCATACTCAGCACAGCCACACTCAAGCCACACCCAGTCCAACATCCAGCAAGGATTCCTTTGACCCTTCACTCTCCCAACGCCTGTCCAGCCTCTCCTCACTTCACACCTGCACAGCCATTACAGCACTTCTGCCAAGCTGAGCTTGCTCACAGCTGCACAGGGGTAGAAGCATGTGAAAATGGGGAATGTGTTGTGGGTTAACCCCAACAGGCAGCTAAGCACCACGCAGCCGCTCACTCGCTCCCCTCCAGTGGGATGGGGGAGAGAATCCAAAGGGTGAAAGTGAGAAAACTCGTGGGTTGAGATAAAGACAGCTTAATAGACAGACAGACAAAAGCTGTGTGCGCAAGCAAAGCAAAATAAGGAATTCATTCACTAATTCCTATCGGCAGGCAGATTTTTAGCCATTTCTAGGAAAGCAGGGTTTCATCATGTGTAACGGTGACTTAGGAAGACAAATGCCATAACTCCAAATGTCCCTCCTTCCTCCTTCTTCCCTCCAGCTTTTATTGCTGAGCATGACATCATATGGTATGGGATATCCCTTTGGTCAGTTGGGTTCAGCTGTCCCAGCAGTGTAATAGCTAAAATATCAGTGTGTTACCAACATTGTTTTCATCACAAATCCAAAACATAACGCTATAGCAGCTACTATGAAGAAAATTAACTCCATCCCAGCCAAAACCAGGACTGAGTAGAATAAGGAGGTTTCAGCCTGTCTCCCGAAGTAAGTGTCATAGCTGTTTCATGGGTGTGGAAGAGGAAGAAGCTTTGAGAGAGGTAAACTGGAAAAAGGGGCAGTAAAAATACAAAAACCACATGAAGTTTCATCAGTGAGGGTTCCTACTGAAGGCTTCTACATATTTCATAGAGAATGAGAGGGACCAGGCCCTTTGCTTGTAACCTAATGCTTGAGAATCGTTAGGTTAAAGAAGCATCTATTAAGCTTCGGCTTTTTTCAAAGGGGTAATTAGGTAGCTTCTCAAGAACTTTTTCAGCACTATTTTCTATTCTTTTGCTTGGGTTTGTTTTTTTTTTTTTTTTGCAATGTCTGAGACTCAGGCAGCTCTATAAAGAGATTCAGGCAAATACAATACTCTTATAAAACTGACCTCTCTCTACTTAGTCCTCTAGCTAGGGAGTTACCTTCTTATATAAAATCCATTACAACTGTTTTGGAAAACTGATTGACTCTTCCAAGTAATCATATAGTGAGTTACTCAGATTTACTTCATTTCAAGCCACATTCTTCTTTACAGTTGCAACAGAAGATGAGAAACAAGGGAAAGGCAATATATATCAACCTGCAATGCATTGTTCACATGCAGTAGCTCATGGTAGTCAGCAGTAGCATCTAAAAATAGGCCACAAAATGGGGAGAGATATAAATATATAGATAGATATAGATATAGATATATCTCTTTCTCTTTAAAGTTTCAGCAAAAATTATTCTGCTGTTTCAAACAATGAAGCTAGGGAAAAAAAAGGTGCATCTACATCATTTCTGGATTCAGACTTAGCAAAAGTAGAGAACAGCTGGATGCTGAAGTGTTCATTTTTTGAGGGAAGTGAGAAAGAGAAATGGCATGATGAGAACATGTCATAGTAAGAGACTTCAGTGGCTGGTGAATGAATACCAGACTGGAGTTATGTCGGGTAAAGTAAGAGCCAGCTCATACCATACTGGCCCCAGTACGGCACAAATACAGGGAATGCTCAGTATCAGCAATGCCCTGGTGCTCTGCTTTTCCTAAAGGGCTGCTGTTATTACTGGGAGGATAAAACAGTTTATAGAAAGGAAATTGTTCTGGGGAAATGCTGCTTGAAAGCATCTGCTGTTCTCATAGCATATTGCTGCAAATAACTGCCTGCTTTATAACCAAGCAAAGGAATTTGGTGAATACAAGATTGCATAAGGTTTACAAAGGCACATTAAGATGTGAGATACGAACTCAGTATGATCTACAAAAGAGCCTAAGAAGGGAATTGTAGAGGATTAGGCACCTACCCTGCATAGGTTCTTTTGCAAATGCTGTGAGGCACCCTTATCCATCTTTGTACGCAGAAATCCTGTAGGAAACTCCCCAAGCTTTAATCATATCCCTTTAAATGAAGTTTGAACCTTGAATTTCAAGTTCCAAGCACAGAAATGAATCATGAGCGGAATTTTCCCTTCACTTTTCAGCTCCTCTCTGAGCCTTCCCTTCCCCCTCTCAGCATTTTCAGTGAGACACGGGCTGTACTTGCAGAGCACAAAAAGACAGGTTTTTTGCTGGAGGAAAACAAGCAAAAGTGAGCCGTCAAGGCAGGGCTGCATGTGTTCACTGATCTGACACATTTTGACTGATCTCCCCTCTTTGTCCCTTGCATTTCTGTCTCAGCCTTCTCTCTCTGTCCTCAACTTCCGTTGAGATCAACAGAAAGTTTCTTATCGCACCCTAACTGTTATTTACAAACAGCAAGCTTGGAGGTTGGAAGGCTTAAACATTTTCCCTTAAACGTATATTTTGATTGTGGAAAAAGCAGGGTCCTTAGAAAATTTCAGCAAAATTGCTTCTGCTGTTTGAAGGAATGAGGCAAAGGACAGAAGCAGGTTTAAAGTAATTTAAAGTAAATCTAGGAAGTAAATCTTCCATAGATTTAAAGTAATTATTTCACTGTTTTCATGATGATTATCTAACACCTTCATGCTCACCTCCATGCCTCACTTATCAGCAGTGTCCTGTCCCTTCTTCTTGTGCCTGATGAGCTGCAGTTTCAGCGGAATATGTTGCACAGCCTCTGGGTCCTTCTAAAACTCTCAGTCTAGCAAGCATGCTTCATCCCAGGTTTTGGGCCAAATTTTTCCTGAGGTTGCTTCTTTTGGCTGGTAGGGACAGTTATGGGACTGAAAGCAGGGAGGCTGACACCCAGGCAGCCAAGACGAGCAGAAGGGACAAGAACCAGGCTATGAGTGGAAATGTGATGAGGAGCCTGAGGACTGCAGGGTAGGGGAAGGGAGCAGCACTGGGATGAGCAGAGGGCAAGGTCGGGGCAGTGCCACAGTCCCCAGAACAGCAAATACAATTCCCTGAGCTGTACCACTGCCCTGGGATCCTGCAGCTTGCTGGTTTAGTCCCACTGCAAATGGGACACAAGGGAAAGCATGCAGCCCACCTACCACAACATCACAAGCCCCCACAGAACCTGCACGGGGGGTGCATGCTGATCCTTTGCTATCCCACACTCCTAAGGGTGAATCTATCGCTTCTCCTGCGAGACAGAGGACTACTGCAAGAAATATGGCCTGAGGACTCCTGGCAAATTACAAATGAAGTTCTCAGATTGACAAGCTTAGCTAAGTCTGTAAGAGACCCAGACACAATCTTGTGCTGGGAGAGAATGGCAATAAAAAGCAATCTTGCTTTTATATTGCTGAGCAGAGGCAGTAAGCATTTAAAGAAATGCTCAGCCAGCAAACTGAAACAGCAACAGCAAAACACTATATTTTGTCAAAATTCAAGCCACCTCAAGGAGTAAATTAACACTAACCAGTTCTGAGCTCCTCACCCCATCAGAAATGACAGCATTGCCATATTTATTGTTTCAGTAAGCTTCAATTGCTGGAACAAGGAGCCCTTAAAGGAAGCCAGGCAATTTCAAGATGTGGTGGTTGTAAGTGCATTAGTTGTGCAGATGGCTAGTTCTTTGCCTGAACTATTTTTAAAGACCCTAAGAATTACTCATCTATGTGTAACACTGCTAGAAAAAATATCTGTCCAGTATATTTCAGACATCAAGTCAGCAAAGGAAACTGGGGGCCATGGACAAAGTACTGGGGACTATTTTGTACTCAACTCTGTATTCCAATCTAATATTTGATCCCACCGAGTTCAGTGATCAGTGAGAATACATATTTCTTAGTTACACTTTGAAAGCTACTTTTATGTTATAATCTCTTTAGGAAAGTCTCAACAGATAAAACAGGCAAGTTATGATTGCGTTCATGATGGAAAAGGGTAAAAAGAAGCCCTGAGGAACTACATCTTCATTGCCAGAATTGAGAATAAGGATTGATGTCCAAGTCTTCTGTCTGCAGGTGAACCTCAATAACTCTGCCTTCAACATGTACTGTTGCCAAAAGAGCTGGTTTGGTCTTATCATCCCAAGAAGCACATGCTTGCCTGAGTGCAGGTTTCGTGAGAGAGGGTCATTACAGTATGAGGAAAGCTAATGCTGCCAGGCAGCCAGGCAGCCACTGCAGGAAGAGCAAGTGCTTGCCTGGGTCCCCCTTTCACCTTCACCTGAATGGAGGATCCTGCTTCCTTCCAAGAAGCACATCGACTTAGCGCTCCTGATTTTCTTACCTATTACAGTTCCTTACTATGCCTACCAGTGAAGACAGAGATCTGGGCATTTTTTGATCAATACATATAATATTTGAGTTCCTTAGTGAGTGTACTGATTTTGGCTGGGACAGAGTTAATTTTCTTCATAGTGGCTTGTATGGTGATATGTTTTGGATTTCTGAGGAAAACAGTGTTGATAACACAGGGATATTTTAGCTGTTGCTGAGCAGTGCTTACACAGAGTCAAGGCCTTTTCTGCTTCTCACACCACCCCACCAGCGAGTAGGCTGGGGGTGCACAAGGAGTTGGGAGGGGACACAGTCGGGACAGCTGACCCCAACTGACCAAAGGGATATTCCATACCATATGACGTCATGCTCAGCAATCAGTACTGAGGGGAAGAAGAAGGAAGGGAGGACATCGGGAGTTGTGGCATTTGTCTTCCCAAGTAACCGTTACACGTGATGAAGTCCTGCTTTCCTGGAAATGGCTAAAAATCTGTGTGTCAATGGGAAGTAGTGAATAAACTCCTTATATTGTTTTGCTTGTGTGTGCAGCTTTTGCTTTACCTATTAAAGTGTCTTTATCTCAACCCACAAGTTTTCTCACTTTGGCCCTTCCAATTCTCTTCCCCATCTCACTGGAGGGGAGCGAGCAAGTGGCTGTGTGGTACTCAGCTGCCTACCGGGGTTAAGCCACCACACTGAGTCAAGAAATCTTGCAAAATATTGGTTGGGCATGAACAGTCAAAAAAACCTCATTGAGATGCAACACACCAGTTAGAACCTGATCTAGGTGGCCAAATTTTTCATACCTCTGACATAAAATAGTACAGCTACTCCTTTGAACGTGTTAAGGTAAGAAGCTACAGCTTCTTTTGAAATACTGCAGCTCGCTCCTAGCCCAAAATAAATAAATTTTTCAAACAAATTCTTCCACTTATCCCCAACATTCATTTTGGTGTCTGGAATGCTACCCTCTGCTACCTCATTTAGAAACTAGTAGGCTCTTGAGTGGGAAGCCAATAGGCGTGGGCCCCATGTCCTGAAGTTGCATTCCTGTGTGAATTCTCCTACCTGTAGTAGGAGTTACCATGCCTACGACTTTTCTGTCAGAGCATTAGTAGCATCTTTTATCCTATACACATGGAAAATTGAGATCTGACATGTCAAACTTTCTTTTAGATTTGGTTGAAGCTGGCCATCAGGTTAAAACTTACAAGGGATTAGGGGATACTGACTAACAAACAGCCAGCGTGCCAACACAACCGCATTTTGTACTGATTTCAGTATGAACTCAGACTAAAAATAAAATAAATGTGTCATGATTTCTACCCATTCTCCTCATTCTAATTTAGAGAAGCTCTTTTTGTCAGGACACAGTTAGGAGCTATCATCACTAATATCCAAGATCCCCAGGGTATCATTTAGAGAAGAGTGACTGCAAACATCTCTATTCAGCTTCCCTGGAGGCTCAGACTCCCATGTAAGTCAATACGCAGCTCTCAACTTACATGATCGCATTACTCAGTAGCAGTTAACCAAAAAGCCAATCCATAGGCCTAATCAATGAGCCGTGACTACCATTCCAGATTGTGTGCAGAGAACGGACATGGGACAGGCACTTCTATTTTTGTTTCCAAACTTCTTCCAGCTTAGGCGCATTTTGCCTTACAAAAAAATGCAAATTTGGTTTACCGTGGATGTGTAGGGCAGTTGAATGAAGAAAGAATTAGGAGTCAGAGGCATTTAACCTGCTAGCAGTACTCCTCACAAATAAATGAATCTGTTCTCAGAACATTACAAGCTTGGCTTAAAATAACAGCTTTTATGAAATGCTGGCCTCTCTGCCCACAGGGGGACCTCCATTCATGCAAACTTTCCTTCACGACAGTGTGTGCTAGAATTATTTGATTTAATCTTCTCCTTTGTCTTTTCAAATGAAGGCTGAGAATATCAAGTCTTTGCTGTTGATTCTGGCAGCTGGGACTTGCTCTAAGAAAAACATCAACTATTATGTGACTCACAACTGTGTCACAAAACTTCACAGGAATACCAGTGCCACGCTTCCAGCCTGCTTTGTTCAAGTAGCCGTACCATTTTTGAAGATATTCGGAAGATGTCTTTTCTCCCTGTGGCTCCATTTACGTTAAATCAGACTGGAGCATGGACCAGATCATGCTACCCTGCATCCAGTCTTTATGGTTTAGTCATCCCCATATGGTTTAGGTTACCCCATGGCATGATTTTGATCCATACTAACTAACATGGGCAGCGCCTGTGCCTGCTTCACAGGACAGTGCAGCCTAACCACTAGGGTCAGGAGGTAGCATAGACTAGACTGGTCCCAATACACAGTTTAGACAAGAGGGTTGGGGAGATGTTTTAATCCTATGCATATAAGTTGTGCCATGCCACCTGCTCTCACAGTCAGAGGCTGAAACACATTTTATTACCAGGAAAGACACAGCTCTCCAGCCCAAATACAGAAAGCGTTCAAGAAGGGACTAAGTATTAGCATCACTAAAGCTTTTGATTAGGCAATATTCAGATTCATGATTTTCTTAATAAAAAGACCCATAAGTGTGTTCACTATCTTGTCAGAGAGCTGCCAGTCTGAACCTTTGCTTTCATAGTCCTCTTGTATTGTGCAGGTCTTGAAAGCTTTCTGTTGTATCACAACATTACAAGTCACAAGATCTTTTGAGATTTACAAAATATATTAGTACTAATCTCTCTCTTTCCCTCTCGATCTCTCTCTCTGCTCACCTGTGCAGTTAGCCAGATGGTAACTAAGGCAACCTGGATTTATAGTGGGATGTACAGACCATAAAATGTTTTACAACTCTCTAACTCATAATATTTCTGTAAGAATCTGTGGCATAAACAAACCAGGAGTATAAGAGCCACTCATGAATAATACAGCTGTCCTAAGCTTCGCCATGAAACCTTTAATGGGTTAAACAGGATCTCCAAATCGCTCTCCAGATACAGACCTCACATCTCCCATCTCTAGAGACTGCCTATACTGCAGTTTTGGTAATGGCACCTCATTTTGCCTTCAAACCATGAGTTAGTCTCCAGCTAGTTTATTTCCAAAATTCTAATTTAACAATGTCAAGCAAATGTCCTTGGAGGAATCAAATCTGTTTGCCATAAAAATTAAACCCCTTAAAATTTGAGATTTCATCCCACTCTTACCTAGTTATTGGACAAGACTTTCACCAACAGCTAGTTTGAAGTCTGATGTCTTGCATGGCAGTAACACTAGAAAACAGTGGTGGGATCTGCAGGAGGTGAGGAAGCCACCGCTGCAGGGATTCATACAGTGGTGGAAAAAATGGATAAAATGGGTCTCACAAGCAGAATACATCATTCCCATGTCCTAAGGCAGTGGAGTATATACCCTGTTAATGCCACAAGGGCAGTGCCCAAAGTAAAGGAAGACAAATTCATTTCAGGAGCCACTTGAGGCAAAAAACCTCATTCTGTTCCTCTCCTCCTCACCGCACTTTTTTGAGACCTGTTTCAATATGTCTTATGTGCCACAACCAGAGGAGCAGAAACAAAGCACGTTGTTTCCATTATGTGTCTGGACAGTGTCAGCCTAGAACTAGAAACGCTTGTCTTCTTTTCAGATTGCAAAAGAAAAGACTCAAAAGTAGGCAGAGAGCTGCCTGGGAAAGGTTATTCAAGGGTGTCCAGATTTGGAGAAGGGTATTGCTTTATAGCAAATTGTTGCAATGTTGCACAAGCTAATCCAGCGTCTATCTGAAGCCTAGGCACTCACTGAGCTAAACTCATCAGAGTCTGAAGGTGACTGCACTCAATAATGTGATGGGACCCTGATCTCCTGCCGAGCAGGTCCTCGCTCAGTCCGAGGCTGCCTGGACACAGCAAGGCACAGATTCAAACCAGTCTCCAGATCCACCTCAATCATTCTTCATCGGTCTGTTCCTGCCTCATAGTGCTCTCCTTCTGTTATATATTTGCAGGGTCTTTATAGCCAAACATATTTGATGTTGCCTTCCAATGCTAAACATTGCTTGCTTTTCACAATACAGTTTTTCCATTTCCTTGCCCTGGAGCAAATACTTTTGAGAACTGCAACCTGTGCAGTGCTAGGGCATGGCTGTGTAGATAGACTTAGCCACGATTTATCATCTGCTGCGCTTTCAGATTCTTCCCAAGGTCACTGTTGTTACCACAGGAGCTCGTACGCCAGCAAGGGCCAGTTACCAGCAACACCCCACCAGCAACATTTTCCCTCCCAGGGACTGTATCATCCACCTGGTGACAGTAAGAGCTGATGCAGAGCATCAGGACACCAGCACACCAAGGTCATCTTCCAAATGCTTGTCCACTGTGCTAACAACAGTGCGTGTATGAAGATCTGCACTACTCCCGTTAATGAATGAGAACACCATTTTGCAGAAAATACTGAAAAGAACCTGTAATAGGGAAGCCTCTTGTTTTGATGACTGTGACAATATCCTTTCTATTCAAAAAACCCTTGGCTGAAGTTTGTTTGCAGAGGCACCTGAGCTGGATAAGGTTTTGAACTCTGAGACATCGATGTCACCAGTGGTTTGATGACGAAGACTGCTGTGGTGATGATCTGTGAACCAGGGAAATAAAATTCCTGGGATCAGGCACAGAAACGAAGCTGTAGAAGTCGCTTGAGAAATGGAGCAGTCAGTGGTGTAATGACTTGAAAGCTAGGGGATCATGCAAGCGATGATGTCTGTGCTACACACAAGGAATTCAATCCCTTCTCCCAAATAAGGGCCCTTGACAGATTATAACACTACATTCTGGACAGAGAGATATTGTGTGTCTGCTGCCTAGACTTTTATTGAAGTCCAGGATTATGAACCGTAAATCATTTAGCCCACTTTAGATAAGTATCACTTTCAAATCGGATTATAATTTGCAAAGGCACAACATGTTCAGGGCAAAACTGTGTCAGACACCAAGATAAGGATTCCAGGAGGCTCCACTACCTGGTAGCTTTGCAGATGAGGAACCAGAGTATTGGGAACATCGTAGTAACACATGCACTGACAAAGAGCCCTTTTTTAATTCCGCTTGAGACAAAGGTGATTTATCAGACATCCCAAGGGAATTGCCACAGAGAACTGGGGAAGACTGTGCAACGTGCAGCTGTTTCTGGTTGCCTGTGGTGCTTTGGCACACATATACGTTATTAATGCCGCTATTGTTAAGTCTTATTTTCCCTTGTGTTGTGTGAAAAGCTATGGCATTCACTGCTGTGCCAGTGACCATCCTTTGAACGTATTTTCATTTCTCGTTTTCCCATGTGATACATTTGTCTATGTCCAGTGAAACAAACAAACAGAAGAGCCTCCAGCTCTGACTCAGAGGAGCGCTGGATGCCACAGGCAGCTTCCCAGAGGAAGCGAGTGTGAAGGTTTCTCTAGCACGGCATGCAGACAATCTCAGGCATGCTTTGCCAGCTTCACAGAAAATCTGGAATTTAAATGAAGGAAACGCAGGTCTCCCTCCTGCCCCTGCTTCTCTCAGAGACATCGATGGAGTGAGTCAGTGATGAGCTGCTGTTGCTGCGTCATCGCTGCAATCATTGGGGAGAAGCCCGAGTCACAGGGAGAAGCTTAAGCCATCGAGTTACTCCTCACCAGAGTGCTGAGGCAAGCAGGGGAGGATGACGTTCAGCAGTGGGCTCAGAAGCAATTCTCTAGTAGGATTAAGCTTCTTTGAAGAAGAGGCCTCCCCTTCCTCTGGAGTCCCTTCCCTGCCAAGCTTTGCATTGACCTGCAAGAGGTTAAAGTCATCCACAGCCTAATAAGAAAGGAGAGGTTTGGCTGTGGTGTTTTAGCCTTTGATGCCATTGAAAAAAAGGATGAAAGTGCACAGACTCACAACTGTGGTTCAGTTTTATGTCCAGCTAGGTGTGCGGACACGGGAAGATATTGGAAGATTTGGATCCAGTTATTGGCTCTGCCAGAGCTTTGAGTGAATTGGTTAAACCACTGACACCCAGTTTTTCTCCTATCCATGCAGGTACTTCAAGCCATTGCTTAGGCATCATCAACATACTGAAACCCACTGATCAGGCCTCACCTAACCTATGTACCTTGGGAACATAAGTTTCCTCCAGAGATATGCTCAGAAAAACCCAGTATTTGTGCACCAACTTCAGCTGATGAGTCGTTCATAGAGCTAGCCCAAAGCAAGACTATGGAGCAGGTGTCTGAGACCAGATTTGTCCTCCTTTTCTTACCAGTAGGTCTGAATTCTGGGTATGGCATTTGTGCTTTTAAGTCTTATAGTACAGGAACACTGATGATTGTTTAGGGGCTTGTGATGTGTGGGAAAGGGCAGAGAAGAGGAACATACTGTTGGCACCATCTGTATCTTTCTAAACTCCACATAGTTGTTCTGTGGAGCAGGAGACTCCAGGTGGTCTCTTGTATTCCTAAGAGGAAATGCTCAAGGGATTATTATCTGATTGAGTTTTTTCTTTATTTGAACCTGGATTGTTTCTCCTTGACCTGAGTTCTATATTCTATTTTACTCTGGCACCTGTACTTAACTATTGAATTTTTCAAGGATCCATCATTTCTCTTGATTTATGAGATGAGAGAGAGTGACAAGCCTGACTAATCACTATGTATCTCATCTATGACATCAAACTTTCAAAAAGGTCAAGGAGGAGCTGCCATGAGAGTCATAGTCCCTTAAGAATAATTTTGACATGGAAGCTGAATTTATATTAGCCAGCCCCACCTACGGCAGCATGAATTCCTGCCTATATCTGGAAAGGGTGGGTATCATGGCCTTCTGCTGCACCAGCAAGATGATCAGGGTCCAGAAGCACAGATCCACTGTACTCAGTGTTTCTTCCTACTGTCCCTGAATAAAAAACCCTCCTGTTTCAGTTCGTTGTCTAAAGCCAGTTTGTTCTATAGGGACATCACAGTCCTGAATTTTCCTGGGCCATCGTAACTGGAAAAGACACAACGGGGCTTGCTGTGGGCCAGTATCCCCCTTCATGTAAGGGAAGCACTAATCCTTAGCCTTGGGGTAGCATGAGGATTCATTAACTCATGTTTACGTAGTGCTAAGTATTAATTATTAAGTCAAACTGCCACTGAAGGGAACAAAAGGCCTTGGCTTTCTGAATAATAGGGCAAGCACTTCTTGGAAGACTCCCACAGCCTATTTGACAGATGTGCAGTGTGACATGGCATGCAGGAAACTGCAACCATGTTTTCCTTTAAGTCACATAACTAATTAAACTCATGAGTTGGCTCAAGCTTCACCGAATAGCGTGGTGCTTTGGAAGGAAAACTGCAAAGCTTTGTGAATAGCTGAAGCTCTGAAGACGAGGATTTACTGATGAAAACTACAAAGACAACATCACTAATAATCAAATGGTGAGTATTTTTCTTTCAGCAGATTTTTGTGTGTGTGTTAAAAGGAGAAGGAGACACATGAAGAAGTGAACATTTCCTTTTTACGAACAATTACTATATCAACAATACAGCAGCATGCAAACCCCAAATAAAATTAGGACTCCACTGAACTAGTTATTAAGCAGTAAAGTAAAAGACAGCCCCTGTTCAGTGAGAAAGGTCAATGTCTTCTGCTCTGCAGCTGAGGAGAGCAGGGAGCACAAAGCATGGCTGCACGTTTCCATTTGCTTCACAGATGCTTGGTAACTTCATTGGTGGATGCAACCCTGTCATGACCAAGAATATGTCATTAGGCTAAAAGACAGTTTATTTTCTAAAGACCATCCTAAGTAACAGAAACAACTGGGACTGTGCCGTACCAGTACCCACCCTTTCTGCCCAGTTCTGGGGTTATCTCATCTCCTTTAAACTGAAAACTGTAAGTGTCAGGGGCCAGACAAGATCCTGACCTGGCTATTCTATGTATGCACCATGCCTCAGCATGTGCATGTGGTCAACAACAGTTGACCCAGAATACTATAAGGGTCGATGTTTTACAGAACAGGAGTGTATTTCAACTTGGAAACACAGGGAGCAACCAGGTATCTGGCTATATGGGCATCATTTCTGTTCTGAAAATTGTAAATGATCTTCAGAGATATATCACACATTCATGTGAACGTGGCCACGGTCACAATTTTATCACTGGACTCTAATAGAATGTTTTTAATTGCTTACAGCCCCAACCCAGCATCTCCCACTAGCCTATTTATCTTCACACACACCCACACCCACACACACCCTCTTCACCCCCCATTTTAAAGGCACCCCTGCAGCAAACTTAAAAAACACTAGCTCCAAAGTGACACCCCAGGAAACCCCTGCATGGATAAACTGCAGCTATCCAAAGTCTAACGGTGCTGGGGAGTCAGTGCTATTCTTTTTATTCTCCCCAGGGAAGTTTTAGTGCTCAGGAAAAATGAGGGAAATGTCTTTATTATTATTATTCCTTGTTGCTTTTATCATTAGCACTACTAGGTATGCTATATCACCTGTATAAATAATAGTATTAGTAGTAACAGTAGCAATAACAATAGTAACAAGAGCATTATTCTTAGGAGCCATGGTCATGACTTCAGCTTTACTCTTATCTGAAAAATAAAACTCTTAAGGCATCTCAGCTTAGTCGCACTGGCAAAACCAGTTAAGTCCAGGGAGGCGGGGCTTGCTGGCGATGCATGTCTGCTTGAAACTAGTATGGCATCTCTAGCACATTTCCCATAGGTACCAAGACACTATCAGATGGCAACAGCACTTAGTCAGAGCTAACCCGGGCAACACCAGAGGTGGAAAAACAAAATGCACTCCAACGAGTAAGGGAGGAGCACAAGGAGATCCTCATTTGAAGCGTACAGGCTCTGCTCAGATTTACTGTCACCAGTTAACTGGTTCTGTAAGGCAACCACTTATGTGTAACTGATAGGTAGTAAAAAGAATTATTTGATGATTATCCCATTGCCTTTCCATTACTGGCCTGACCTGATAAGAAGCAGCTCCCCTATCCATCACAGCTGTGACCATTCTAACTGAACTCATTTTTCAGACCACTATCAGCCAGCCTTGGCTATTTTTACTCCTAGATTTATGGGGCAAATTCATCCCTTAAATTCAATTTTCTTTGATGAAAGCTTTTCAGAGAATTTTTTTTCATCCTTTCTCCATTGTCTGTGAGTTATGCTTTACCTTCTCAGTCCCAGGTGTAAGTCCCAGAAGGTTATCTGGACCTGCAGGGAGATTGCATTGCCTTCCTATATTTCTTTTTAACTACTGAAGTTATTATTTGCAGAAATAATGTTTTTCATTCAAATCTCACTGTAAGCTTCAGGAAGTCTTAAAACAAGGTAGAATCTATGTTTGTGTATGTAGGTGGGTTTTTTCCTCCTCCCCAATAGACTTTGGATCAGCAGGTGATCTGTGAGTTTCTGTAGAAGTGAGGACATCAATCAAATACATGCTGGAGGACGCTCACCATTCACTTGCATTACTGCTTCAATTATCCATTAATACCTGCAGCAGACTTGGATATCTGTGTCAGGCACTTTGCATCAGTTTGAACAGCAGACTAAGAATGGGAGTGAAAAAATAGCTTCCACAGAAGGGAAAGGAGTCCTCAGGAAAAAAAATTAAATTCCCCAATAACCCAAATACCTACTCAGTCGCAAATGTCCTGTTCCTGCTTGTCAGCCCTATGCAGGGATGCTGCTGCAAGCCCATTTCCCAGAGCTGAGTTTGGCTCTTTGGGGGAAATTTAGCCACCTCCTATTGCAAAAGGTGAATATCTATCTTGCAGAATGGAGATAAACAAGTTGCAAATGCACATGTCTGAGTCAGAGACGTGGTACTGATGACTCCTTGGACAATCTGTACTGCATTTAAAGAACTAGGCCATGTCCTGGCTGTGTAAAAAATACTTTTTGAGGCAGCCCAGCCCTGCCCAGAAAACACTCACTGAGAGAGCAAAATCCAACAGTCCAGACTTGTGCATGCCCAGACACCCAAAATCTGGCTTTGGATGTGAGGTCTTGGCTTTTGCTCGTCCTTGTTTACATTGCTGCTTGAATTATTAAAATAAATTGCTTTAGTGATTTTGAGTTTCGCATTTCACTCCTCTCAGGCAGCTGCTTCGGTAGGTTGGCAAGGCAAGCACTGAAGGTCAAACACCTCTCCAAACCCTCTTGGCACCGCATAACAAGGTGGGGAAACTGAGAAGGGCTAGTATCTGATGCTGCCAACCCTGACATTCAAAAGTGTGGAGCCAGACACGACCCCAGGGAACAGACTGCTGAATATCCTCTTCTGTCTGCGTGGGTGCAGGTGAATTGAAACAAAGGGCCAGACCAGAAGGTGTTAGTCCCTGTAGAGACGTACAAAAATCATGTCAGACCTAGAATTTGTGACTTGGAAGTTTCCTGACATCAAGGTATGCCTCTTTCCGTTGAATCTGCAGCTAGTATTTAGGATGGATGCAGACCCTTCACTCAGCAGTGCTGGATTAGGTACGAGGGAACACAAGCATTGCCCAAGCCCCAGGAGATCTGGCTTTGTCCTTTGCCTTCGGTGGAGTACAGACATTCAGAACCAAAAGCCCAGGATCCCATGTGGTTTCAGGGGATGCCTGCAAGGGAGAGATTTAGTCCCTCAATTCTGAGTTTTCAACTCGTTTATTTTTCCTAGCCTTTTTCCACAAAGCAGTAGCTTTTGTCTTGATTTTAAACATCACGACTGCTTTTATGGGAACCAATCTCAAAAAAAACCCAAAAGTAATAATTCTTTGCAGTAACCAGGTTGCTCCTACTTTCATAGCAGTTCTCAATTCCTGTTTATAAACCTCATACTCCGGCCCTAAGTGGTGATCACCTGGCAGAAGAGAGTAGTAATGCACTGACCCACCACCCCAAGCAATCACTCGTTGTACCGTGGCATTATAATACACTGCTGTGCTGAAACATCGTAATCCCCCACCCCCAAATCCCACTCCTACCAAGATCTGGCCACAAGATAGACCTGATTTAAAACATCTACAAAGGTTATATGTGATATGCTGATTACCCCCGCTCCACTCAGCAGCAATTTGGTGGGGAAAGTGGTGACTTTGAAAGCAGCTGGCCTGTAGAAGGGAGAAGAGCAGGAACCATCTTGCTACAGGGCACAGATAAGTGTTAATTGATGCCACACACTATAAAAAGGCTTGAGATAAAGACTTTGCAGTGATAAATGGTGCCTCCTCTTCCCTCACAAGGTGCCCCCAGCTCCCTGTTTGATGCCAATCCCCCTCAGCCATCCTGCTGTATCTTCCCACTCAGCTTCTAGCCTTCCCACTGCTCCTTCTAGCCTTCCTACTGCCATTGTCCTATACTGCACCCTTCTCTACATCTGCTATGGACTGTATGTTTGCGTGTCTGTCTTGTGACAGCCACTGGGAACTTCACTAGACATGACTCTTTAGGAAACAGCAGCTGGATTTCCAGCTCGGGTTTGTGTTTGTAGAACCAGGACACTGCTGTGCCAGGGGCTGCAGGAAGGGCTCCTCTCCCTTGGTCCTTCTCCCTCAATCCCGGCAGCGCACAGCAAGGCTGGGTTGTCCACCAAGGAGCTCCCTGACAGTGTCTCCTCATGGGAAGGGTCCCTCAGCTGCACTGGCACTGAGCTGGCCCCCACCCTGGCAGACAGATCTCCCAGTAAGGGGATGCTCTCTGGACCCTGGTGCATCCCTCCCTCATCTAATACCCCCACCCACCCCTTCCCCACCCCGCTCATCACCTTGTGCGCTGAGTCTCACCCACCGCTCCCTGCATACAGAGAGACAGAGACGGTGCCCCATCCAGTTCGTAACATCTCAGGTGCTCTGTTTCCCTGGGGGGTACTGCTCAAGTGAATTAATCTCTCTGCCAGGACATTCAGCTCACCACAGGGATGGTGAGCTGCACATCCCCTGAGGACCGTGGGAATTGGTTTTACTATTCTGCAGTGGTGTGGACCTTTGCTAGGACTAATCCCCTGCATTACACTGATCTGTTTCTCACTGAATAGGCTTTGATTGATTAAGGATGTAACTGTTTCTCACACTACCACTAACCTTCTTAACCTTGGCATCAAGAAAAGTATTGAGACACTCAGGGAAAGATCTAAAAACCCAACAGCATATACCTCCATAATCAGGCCCGATAAGCCCAGCTACTTTTGTTTTACTGGTAACAATATCTGCCACAAAACTGCATTATGAAAAAAGCAGGACTGTCTCTGTGGCAGGTGCTGCACTCACTGATGCTGGTTCGCAGGCAAATTGAAATAAATGAACTGTAGCCTCCCCAAATCCAGACTATTCATGGGCTACACCTGTAACCCAAGCAGCTGGGCTCTGGGCCAAGCAGTTCTTCCTGGGAGAGGACCATCTTCTCAGGACACAGTCTTAGTGGAATGAGTCTGTTCCTGCCATATCAGCCTGTTGCCTGTGTCTCTGCAGTGTTACCTTAGAGCCCTTGCAAACTCAGTGGTCTCAGCACAAAGCTCCTGGGTCCGCTGCACATCAAAGACCTTCTGGCTTAACAGCGGCCATTGGAAGATTCTCCTTGCTCCCAAGTACCATGCTGCCAGGCATCCTGTGGGGTGTGAGGGGATGTACATTCCCATTCTCTTGGGATTTTCTCGGAATTGAGCGCTGTTGGAGTATCTCAGCAACTTCATTTGAAGGACTGGCATGCCAAAAGGATGAAAAGACTTGGTATTAGCCCATTATCTCTAAATCACTTTATTTCAAGCTGGGCTAAGGTAAGAGCAAATAGTAGTAACACCAGATACAGTATGCAGTGTAGGAATAGATAATGCAGTTCACAGAGACGTTTCTATAAATATGCTACTTTCTAGTCTAGCAGGTTTCAAAATTTCTTTCACACTCTGTGATTCAGCTAATAAGCTGAAAGATGCTTCTCAGCCTTCTTATTCAAGGACTTGCACAATCCATTCACCATCTGGCTGCCTCACAAAAGGCAACCCGTGCGTAGAGCCCTTCGGTCTTTTATAATTTAAGTTTGCAGTTTCTTCAGATCCAAAGATTTCCTACTCAATCAAGAAGACTGTGGCAGCATCCTATCCCCACACCATGGCCTGGCCCCACTAGCATTCGAAAGAGTAATGTCTTTTGGATATAGCCTAGTGCAATTTCTGTTTGCCCAGATGGTCAATAAAGATATTTAATGAATATTCCTGTGGTCAGGGGATAAATTATTAAGTCACTGTAAAAGAAAATGATCTTGCTCCCTGCAATGGCTATAGTCAAATGCCAGAGCAAAGCCTTGTTATTCATCTTCAGATTCCACAGAGCCATGCAAATTGACAACCATATTTTATCCAGCTAAGTAAATGGATATTGATGCGTGTGGCCTACTGTTGGATTTTGATGAAGACTGTACTGGGCTGTTAAGGAGTTTGTGACTAAATGACCCATGAATTCTGGTTTTGAGGGAAACATCAGCAGAACCATGCTAGTTCCACCCTACCCCTAATCACACAGCACCCCAGTTGGTGAGGTTCTTTATGGCAGATATGAGAATGCCATTAGAAAAAACTGAGTCTGAAGAGAGACTCTGCTCTGGAGTCTAACTGGACAGGGACATTCAGTTCTTTGAACGTTGAGTGCAGAGCAGCCCATTACTGGCTCTGTGGGCATTACTCCTTCTTTGGCACATAATTTGCCAATGGATACCTTCTTATATCTCACTTCTTTTGAAGAGTATTTATTCTTTAAATTTGTGGACTTTACTGTCCTTTCCCATTTTCAAAAGCTCATTTGTTTAATTTGTCAATAGGACTGTGCATCAGCTAGAGGAGTTTGCTCAGGGCCGTGTCTGCTCAGGTTTTGAATACCTCCAAGGATGGAGACTCCACAAACTCTCTGGGTGACCTGTTCCAGAGTCTGCCCCCTCTAATCTCCCCCTTTCCCATAGAAATGTTTTCTTTTGTGTTTAAATGGAATTTCCTCTATTTCAATTTCTGTCATTTCCTTTTGTCCTGTCACTGCACGCCACCAAGGACATCTCAGACATCACAAGATAGCTCCATCTTCTTTACTTCACCCCATCAGATATCTATACACATGGATAAAATCCCTCTGAACCTTCTCTTCTTGAGGCTGAATAGTCCCAGCTCTCTCAGCCTCTCCTCGTATGTCAGATGCTCCAATACCTGAACCATCTTTGTGGCCCTTCACTGGACCCACTCCAGTATGCCTATGTCTCTCTTGTACTGAGGAGCCCAGCACCAGACACAGCACCCCTGATGGATCTCACCAGCGCTGGAGAGAGGTGAAGGATCACCTCTCTTGATCTGCTGGCTACACTCCACCTAATACAGCCCAGGAGACTGTTGTCCTTTTTTTTGCTACAAGGGCACATTACCAGCTCATGTGCCACTTGTTGTCCACCAGGACCTCTATGTCTTTGTCTGCAAAGCTGCTTTCCAGCCACTTGCTCCCCAGCCTTTACTGGTGCCTGGGGTTATTCCTCCCCAGGGGTAGGACTTGGCATTTCCCTTTGTTGAACTTCATGAAGTTCTGTCAGCCCGTTTCTCCAGCCTGTTGAGGTCCTTCTGAAAGGCAGCACAACCCTCTGGTCTCTCAAATACGCCTCTCAATTTTGTATTGTGTACGTAATATAGGACACCCAGAAATCTCATGCAGGACATCTCAATTCTACTCTTAGAGCCAGAAGATTGAAAATTAGGTATCACAGAAAGTAACTTCAGGGGTCTAAGTTCCTTTTTAGTTCTGGATCTGATAACTGCTCTCCCTGTCATATCTCATTATCCTCCACTGCTCACTGAAAAGACCATATTTAAATATCACAGCCCTGGTGCATACATTTTATTTCAGCCTCCCTGCGTGCTAATAATATTAGTATTGATTTTCTGAGATTTTGCAGCAGAGATGGCAAAGGGGTCTCTCTGCCTCACGCTCTCTGCACAGCACTCCACTCACACATCATTGCTTTCGCAAATATGAAAGTTCCATCCCAGTTCTCCACATGCCACAAAAATTTACTAACAATGAACCCTGCAAACAAGCCACCTTACAGCTCATGTCTGTTTTTAAAATTGTTTGCTTGGTTTTGTATTTGTCTCATTGGCTTGACTTTGCTGACTGAGGTTAATCTCTGCAAGGAGGCAGTGAGATTCTGCTTCTTCCCTTACAGCTGATCAGAGAAGGACAGCATGAGTGCAGATAAGCATTTTCTTGAATCTGGGGCACATTTCTCTCCCTCCTCTGCCCTTTGCAGGAGCTCCACTAGAAGGACCTCATTAGGAATTCTTACTCGTGGCAGCTTCAAGCCATCTGTTGCTATAGAAGAAAGTGCTTGTTGAAAGCATTTCTTTTCCTAAATGGTTACTGAACAGTTGGTGCTGTCTGGTGTTTGGGGTACTCCTGGAGGGTGGTCAGCGTTCAAACAGGACCTGTCTAGACAAACACTTTCAGTCGTGCTTCTTGCTCAAACACACCCAGCCTCAGGATCTGGCCGGATCCCAGTGGATGTCAGTTGAATCTACAAATGCCTTTCCTAGAGTTGGAACGAGACTCATTCTCTTTCTAAATTTCTTCTCAACAATTAAAGTGGTCTCAATCAAATGATTTGCAGACTTCAGACATTCCCAGCGTCATGGATCACTGCCCACCTCACAAGCTGTGGTTTCTTTTGCACTACAGAAAAAGGTGTTGTTCCTGTATTAGGAGATGGGGTTGTGCCAAGTGGGTTCCTGTCTCGCTTTTCTGATGGGTTATTCTGCAGACCAAGAACCTGTTTTGCACTCCCTGAGCATTAGACTCATGGGGATCCTTTAGACCTTCCTGTGGCGGGTTAAAAGGCTAGCAGGACCTGAGACCCCAGCTAGTGCCTCCCTCTCTGGGAAGGCAGCCTCAGATTATACTTAAACTATTCACTATGATCAGTGCCATTGTTTGGTTTAGGATCCCCTTCCAACAGAGAGGATTCGCAGCCCTCTGTGTCAACCCTTAGATAGAACCACTGGGAAGGTGGTGAGCATCACAACCAGCTTTCTTCCAGGATTAACTAAAGAAGCAAACAAGCTCAGTGATCAGAGTCACTGTTTAAACCACAAACCAGTGGCTATTTCACAAGGGACTGATGGGAGAGGCACTGCACAGGACCTCTGTTAACGGAAGCAGTCACAGGATGGCAGATGGAAAGGCTGGGAAAGAAGGGGAAGCAAGAGAAATACTGACGGTATGACCCTGAGAGAATCAAGGAGAGGTGTGGTGTTGTACTGGTTGCAAAGAGGTTGTGAACTGAGCAAAGACACCGATACCTGCTGTGTTTGGAGAAGTGGTATATTGTACATTCATCAGAAAAAAATCAGACTCTGTTAGAGAAGCGTATTTAGTCTATAATCAATCTGTAATATAATAATAACTGAATATAATAATAAAACCATGAAAGTAATAAATTAAGTACAGTAAGAACAAGAACAAAGGGATAGGAACACAACAGACTTCTTGAGCCCCATAGCAGGACAGTCTTTGACTTGCAGAACTCAGAAACTCAGCTACTCTTCCTTTTGGTAGCCAGCTCAGAGTTATTACAGAAGCTGGCCTATCACTAAAGGTGAATTTGTAGGGGCTGAGTAAGGTCTGATCCAGTGACTTTACAGTGAGGAAAGAGCTACAGATGCCTTTACAAAGTGCTGTGGAGATTTTCATTCATTCATTTGCCTCCACGTTAACAGCAGAGACAGTGTTACTGAAATCTTGGCCACTTGAAACCTTGGCCCAACTTGGAAATGGGAAAAAACAGATATTCATGGGTATGACCCATCTGAAGAATAAGCTTCAGGTTTACCACATGCGGACAGGGAAAAAAAGAGATCTCAATTTCTTTCCCAAGTCACAGCTAGTATCCTCTTCTTATCCTCTTCCTTGCTGAAGGATCCTAAGCTTTCATGAATGCTGCTGGGGCAAACACGCACCTCAGAGAACAAAAACTATCATTAGAGAGAAGAGTGGTCTTATCTATAGGAACTGGTCTGAGATTGAGGAGTGTGAGTGTGTTTGCCAGCTGTGTGATCGGCATGCATCCTTCAGAAATAGCATGTAATCTCTCAGATTGTAAAATAATGAATCTAATATACTCCTTTTAATCTCCATGTTGTCTTTTCCCCCCATCTAGATTTTAATAAGGAGATATCTTTTCATTTAAAGGGTTAGGACTTCAGTGCATACTAACAACAACAACAGATTACTATGTATGTTTTTACTGTTATTAGAGAAGGCAATCCAATGCCTGTTAAATTTCAGGTCCTCTGACTCTTAGGATACTGCACACCTTTCCCTGAATCAGTAAGTTTGTACAAATCAGCTTCCCTCGCATCCTGTTTCAGGCACGAGGCTGGACTAGATGATCTCCTGAGGTCCCTTCCAAAGTGAATTATCATATGATCCTGTTATATTGTTGCAATTGGCTACCGATGCTTGGGCTACACATTTTATCTGAAGAGGTGTCTTGTTGTCTGGCTGTTGTGGTATCAAAGGCCTCCAATTAATCAAGTAAATAGTAAATACAGAGCTCAGTCAAGTTGTATTGCATTTGCGTGGCAAGGTTTTGGTAGCGGGGGGGGGCTACAGGGGTGGCTTCTGTGAGAAGCTGCTAGAAGCTTCCCCTATGTCCCATAAAGTTAATGCCAGCGGGTTCCAAGACGGACCCGCCACTGGCCAAGGCCGAGCCCATCAGCAACAGTGGTAGCGCCTCTGGGATAACAGATTTAAGAAAGGGAAAAGAAGTTACAGGGCAGTTGCAGTTGCAGCCAGAGAGAGTGGAGTGAGAAGATGTGAGAGAAACAACTCCGCAGACACCAAGGTCAGGAAGAAGGAGGGGGAGGAGGTGCTCCAGGCGCCGGAGCAGAGATTCCCCTGCAGCCCGTGGTGAAGACCATGGTGAGGCAGGCTGTCCCCCTGCAGCCCATGGAGGTCCACGGGGGAGCAGATATCCACCTGCAGCCCGTGGAGGACCCCACGCCGGAGCAGGTGGATGCCCGAAGGACACTGTGACCCCGTGGGAAGCCCACGCTGGAGCAGGCTCCTGGCAGGACCTGCGGACCCATGGCCCCGTGGAGAGAGGAGCCCACGCTGGAGCAGGTTTGCTGGCAGGACTTGTGACACCACGGGGGACCCACGCTGGAGCAGTCTGTTCCTGAAGGACTGCACCCCGTGGATGGGACCCATGCTGGAGCAGTTTGTGAAGAACTGTAGCCTGTGGGAAGGACTCACGTTGGAGAAGTTCATGAAGGACTGTCTCCCGTGGGAGGGACCCCATGCTGGAGCAGGGGAAGAATGTGAGTCCTCCTCCCCCTGAGGAGGAAGGAGCGGCAGAAACAACGTGTGATGAACTGACCCAAACCCCTATTCCCCGTCCCCCTGTGCCACTCGGGGGCAGGAGGTAGCGAAAATAAGGAGTAAAGTTAAGCCTGGGAAGAAGGGAGGGGTGGGGGAAGGTGTTTTAAGATTTGGTTTTATTTCTCATTATCCTGCTCTGATTTGACTAGCAATAAATTAAACTAATTTTTCCCCAAGTCGAGTCTGTTTTGCCCGTGACGGTAATTGCTGAGTGATCTCCCTGTCCTTATCTTGACCCACGAGCCTCTCATTTTATTTTGTCTCCCCTGTCCAGTTGAGGAGGGGGAGTGATAGAGCGGCTTTGGTGGGCACCTGGCATCCGGCCAGGGTCAACCCGCCTCACCAGTGTACTGTCATGTGTCAGCCAAGGGCAATACTAAAACGGAGGAGAAAGGAGCAGGGGGGAAATTTGCCTTACGTATTCATTATAAGCAAAATCTATGAAATTGCAGAACAATTTGCAAAAGGATGCAACAGAAGGAGCATCATTTCAGATAGCTTCAATACAGACTAGGCTGAATATACCGTGGAAAAAGGAGGCTTCTTGAAGTGCCTGTGACAGGGAATCATAAAATAACAAAATAATTTAGACTGGAAGCAGAACTTGATCATCTAACCTCTGAATAAAGCAGAGCCAACTTCGAAGTTAGATCAAGCTGCTCAAGAGCTTTTCCAGTCAGGCTTTGATTATTTCAAGGTTAGTACTGGGGCAACCTGTTCCAGGGTTTGACCATTCTCATTGTGATTCATTTTTCCCTTGTACCTAAAGGGAATTTCACTTGCTGCAGCTTGTCTGTCGCTGCTCATCCTGCACAGCTCCAACTAGAGTCTGGCTCCATCTTCTCCATAACCACTCATATAATGTGGGAATGGTCCCATCTTTTTAGTGCTAGTACAGCTCTACTGATAATCAGTTGAGTTGTACTGGGCTAAAACAAAGGGACAAATCTAGCTTATCCTTCTGTGGATTCACAGTGTGATGAAATTTTCTCATCCTCAGTGTAATAATTCTTCAATGTCCCTGCGTCACTTCCCGACTTGCTTTTCTTTACACATGGATATCAGCATTGCCTTTCATGATGCAGAGAAAAAGAACTATTTAATACCTCATATCCCAGCATCTACTCTTGGTACCTCGCTGGGATATTGCCATGGAAACAGGGAAAGTTTGAAATAAAAGCGAATACACTCGCTTTTCTTATTTTTCAGTAGGGACTTCAAAATTTACTGCAGTATAAAACAGGCCGTGTACCATCTGCTTATTGAAAATTGAATGCAAATGTTTCTTTTCTTTTTTCTGGAGCTCTAAATCACTGCCATGGCGTATCCCCTCAGAAGCATCCTTAGAGGTGGTGCATGAGTTCATGTAGCTTCCTGTCCAGAAGTTAAGTAGATGAGAAGTATCCTTGTCCTTCAGCCATGGGTGGCACAGATAAAGAACAGACTGAACCAAAACGGAAGGCAACATGTACTGGAGACAAGCAGAACCATGAAATCAGCTGCGGGAAGAGAATCTAGGCTGTATAAGTCACACAGCCTCCCAGCTCTGTGGTCACTTTCTCTGTGAATCAATTGAGTCAAGCACCACTGAGCTGGAGAGGTGAGTCCTCTGTTTGCAGAGGCAGCAGCACGAGCCTCCCAGCTGATGTGACTGTGATTTATTCAGACTGCCTTCTAATAAGGGGCACCAGAGCATGGTTTTCGATAAAGTCGATGGAGATAAATAGTTACAACATCTAAGTCAGCTAGCTGGAAGAGGCAAAGGGTCTGTGTATGGCATCATTTCTCCCCACTGCCTGCTGAGGTCTGTAAAGGATCTCAGTCTCTCTTCAAGTTATATGCCACAGCAGACACCTAAGTCCATCTTAGGAGGTGGCTAGAAGGAAGCTAATTTCTTTTCACATCCTTGATCTCTCTCATTGTATTGAGATTTCTGCTAACGAAAACTTTTGGCATCATTTTGAATGCTGCTTTATGACCCAGACACTTGCCTGTCAACGACCTGTCTCTCTGAGGTGGGGTATTGCTCTCTGCACTAGCGTCAGTGTTGTGATACACAGGGAAATTCCCCCTGACTTGAGGAGATAGTCCAGACCCCCCACTGAGCCTCTGGCAGCTTCCCAGGGGACAGGCAAGATGTGGCAACACTGATGAGTGTAGTTGTTTCTTTGCCCCTGATTTCCCCAGCCCTTTCCCAAGTCAGTGGTCAAAGAGCTTCCATCTCTTAGGAATTTCCATGGAGTCAAGAGTTAGGTTGGCAAGGAGAGGCTGACTTGCAACTGTGCTTATGTACAGGATCACCTCTTGCTTAGAAGCAGAAACAACCCAGCTCCCTCTGTCTTGCACACTGTTCTGCATATAACGCTGCTTTGCAGGCAACTCACAGGGCTGCAACCATTGCAGGGCCATCCGTCTCCTGCATGACTTCGCCCTTCCCTGAGCTGTTACAGGGGAGAGGTGTTCAAGCAGCAGTTGCAAGCAGATTGTGTTTTCTGTTACTGTTTCTCTGGTAATCAGACAGCTACACTAATAATCATGTCCTTACAACCCTGGCTCCTGCTTATCACAGCCGCCTTTGAGAATGAAAGCACACTGTGCCCTGTTCACTCAGCCATCTGTCACTTTGCCGTCCTGAATGATTAATGTCTACCTACCAGAGCCTGCACACAGCTCTCCCCGGGAGGCAGTGAAGCTGCATGTATGATGTTTTGGGCCCGGTGAAAGATAATCATGAATGTGTGATCATTACCAGGGAAGTCCAGGGTGCTACGAAAACGTCCACGAGAGACTATGCTTTGCAGGAGATTTATTTTAAGTGTGCTTAGATTATGCTTCATTTAAGCTTCCTCCTAATTCATGGACATCAGGTCAAATCTTCATAGAATCATAGAATCATTTAGGCTGGAAAAGACTTTTAAGATCATCGAGTCCAACCGTTAACCTAGCGCTGCCAAGTCCACCACTAAACCATGTCCCTAACCACCGCATCTACACATCTTTTAAAGACCTCCAGGGATGGTGACTCAACCACTTCCCTGGGCAGCCTGTTCCAGTGCTTGATAAATGTTTAGGTGAAGAAATTTTCCCTAATACCCAATCTAAACCTCCCCTGGCTCAACTTGAGGCCATTCCTCTTGTCCTATCGCTTGTTACTTGGGAGAAAATACTGATACCCACCTCACTACAACCTCCTTTCAGGTAGTTGTAGAGAGCAATAAGGTCTCCCCTGAGCCTCCTTTCCTCCAGGCTAAACAACCCCAGTTCCCTCAGCCACTCCTCCTAAGACTTGTTCTCTAGACCCTTCACCAGCTTCGTTGCCCTTCTTTGGACACACTCCAGCACCTCCATGTCTTCCTTGTAGTGAGGAGCACAAAACTGCACACAGTATTCGAGGTGCGGCCTCACCAGTGCCGAGTACAAGGGGACAATCATTTCCCTAGTCCTGCTGGCCACACTCTTTCTGATACAAGCCAGGATGCCATTGGCCTTCTTGGCCACCTGGGCACACTGCTGGCTCATATTCAGCCGGCTGTCGACCAACACCCCCAGGTCCTTTTCTGCCAGGCAGCTTTCCCGCCACTCTTCCCCAAGCCTGTAGCATTGCATGGAGTTGTTGTGACCCAAGTGCAGGACCTGACACTTAGCCCTGTTGAACCTCATACAATTGGCCTCAGCCCATTGATCGAGCCTGTCCAGATCCCTCTGTAGAGCCTTCCTACCCTCAAGCAGATCAACACTCCCGCCCAACTTGGTGTCATCTGCAAACTTACTGAGGGTGCACCCGATCCCCTCATCCAGATCATTGATACAGATATTAAACAGAACTGGCCCCAATACTGAGTCCTGGGGAACACCACTTGTGACCAGCCGCCAACTGGATTTAACTCCATCCACCACAACCCTTTGGGTCCAGCCATCCAGCCAGCTTTTTACCCAGTAAAGAGTACACCCATTGAAGCCATGAGCAGCCAGTTTCTCCAGGAGAATGCTGTGGGAAACAGTGTCAAAGGTTTTACTGAAGTCCAGGTAAACAACATCCACAGCCTTGCCCTCATCCACTAACCAGGTCACCTTGTCATGGAAGGAAGTCAGATTAGTTAAGCAGGACCTGCCTTTCAAAAACCCATGCTGACTGGGCCTGATCACCTGGTTGTCCTGTACATGCCGTGTGATGGCACTCAAGATGATCTGCTCCATAACCTTCCCTGGCACTGAGGTCAGGCTGACAGGCCTGTAGTTCCCCGAATCCTCCTTCCGGCCCTTCTTGCAGATGGGCATCAGTTTGCTAACTTCCAGTCACCTGGGACCTCCCTGGTTAGCCAGGACTGCTGAGAAATGACTGAGAGTGGCTTGGTAAGCACTTCCACCAGCTGCCTCTGTACCCTTGGTTGGATCCCTTCCTGCCCCATAGACTTGTGGGTGTCTAAGTGGCGTAGCAGGTCGCTAACCATTTCCCCTCGGATTATGGGGGCTTCATTCTGCTCCCCGTCCCTGTCTTCCAGCTCAGGGGACTGAGTACCCGGAGAACAACTGGTCTTACTATTAAAGACTGAGGCAAAGAAGGCATTAAGTACTTTAGCCTTTTCCTCATCCTTTGTCACATCCTACCACTGTGTCCCTTTGGAGTGACAGATCTATTGTCTCTGGAGAAGTGTTGTTGATATTGAGAGACTATGTTTAAGTAGCCATTGTGCCACTGCTGTTATATCTATGGGACAAGTCTTGATTCCAGGTATCTCCTTAGTGTTACACTGATTCAAACACAGAGTCAAAGTCTTGTTTAGGCTGGGAGGGACCTCAGGAGGCCTCTAGCCCAATCTCCTACTCCAAGTTGGGCCAATGCTAAATTCAGACCAAATTGTTTACAGCGTTTTCCACTTCAGCACTATGGTGGGCTAAGCTTGGCTAAGGGACAAACTCCCACCTAGCTGCTCTGTGTAGTGACTTTTGAGATGCCACTGGCATCCATCATGCCTGCACAGGTATGCCACAGGACCTACAGCAAAGGCAGTTTCAGGCAGGATGCCTTAGGGACTCTGAAGTGGTCCTAGATGCCTTTCATCAGGCAACTAGATGGTGCCCCCTTTCCTGCTAAGTCCAAAACAGGAGTGTAGCAGGGCACAATTTCAAGCTTCGCTTATCACATTTCCCAGGCTCTTATCTCCTGCATAGCTAGCAAGGAACAAACTGGCATGACTGAAACCCCTTTGGCCCTTAGATTCCCACTTGCCCTTAACTTCTGCTGCTGAAGAGAAGGAGTAACAACTCAGTCTCTCAAAACACCTTGCCTAATCCGTGTAGCCAGCTGGGGTGGAGATCTGAGCAAGGAAAACCATATATTCAGACAGAATGATTTCTAGGTTTGTCAGGAGAAACTTTGGCCGTCACAGATCCTTTTTTGGCTTGGAGGGAAAAACTAGTCAGATAAGTGGCCAATATAAGGATGTGGTCCCTTGATCTTGAAAGTGTGAGCCGTCAGGCAAAGAAACTGCATTAGCAGAAAACAAAGAGAGAGCTCCAGCAGTTAACCTATTCCAGTACTTAGAGGGTCACAGTAATGCTACACACGCGTTCCTGTTGGGACTATTGCCATGAAAGGGCACTCTGAAGACAACATAGAGAGTTTCTAACATTTCCCATAGACAGCCACCTCAGCTGCTATTTGAGGAACTAAGTCGTGGTATTCACCAGTGCTGCTCCCAATGGGTCCTCAGTGGTGTGTCAGTCAGTCACACTTTCAAAAGCATTTGTGATGCTAAACATTTCTCATGAAGTCTAAATGTCTCTCTACACAAGCTGCTTTACCAGCAAACTTTCACTTTTCCTGGGCCCTTTACATTAATACAGCAAGGATCTTCAGTTGTTACGTCTTGGGACACTGAGGAGACAGTGGCTTTTGCTGACAACGGAAGAGTCAACGCTGAGCAATTTTACTGGAGTTTTGCACATGCAAGCATAACGAAAGATATTGTCTAAGAAACAAAGAAAATGAATAGATGCTTTTAATTACCTGATCAATTTGCCGTGATGTGGCAGGTTAGCCCTGGCTAAGGGCCAAAATTCCCAGCTGCGCACTCACTCTCCTTCACCAGGACAGGGGGAGAAAATAGGATAAGAAGCCTCATGACTCAAGATAAGGACAGGGAGATCACTTACCAGTTACTGTCACAGGCAAAACAGACTCAAATCAGGAAAAAAACTAATTTAATTTCTTGCCAATTAAAGTAAATTCGGATGGTGAGAAACAAAAACAACACCTTTCCCCCATACCTTTCCCCAGGCCCAGCTTCACCCCTTCACTCCCGACTCCTCTCCCCCCAAGGGCGCAGGGGGTGGGGATGGGGGTTGCGCTCCGTCCATCCCAGCCCCTCTCGGCCGCTCCTCCCTCCTCACACGTCTCCCTGCTCCAGCGCGGGCCCTGCCCCGGGCTGCAGTCCTTCAGGGACAACCTGCTCCCGCCTGGGCTCTCCACGGCCGCAGCTCCTGCAGGAAAGATCCCCCTGCTGCGGCGTGGGGCCCTCCCCGGGCTGCAGGGTGGGTCTCTGCTCCAGCGGGCTCTCTCCAGGGCTGCAGGGGATCCCTGCTCCGGGCCTGCAGCACCTCCTGCCCTCCTCCTCCTCCTCCTCCTCCTCCGCCCTCGGGCTCCCTCTGCTGCTGCTCCCTCCTTGCCTTCCTCCTCCTCTGCCTGTGCCGCCTTTGGCCCTTGCTGAAACCTGGTTTCCCCCAGGCGCCCCCAGCTTGGCTGAGGGGCTGGGCTGTGTCCTGCGGTGGGGCCGCTGGAGCTGGCTGGAACCGGCTGTGTTCAGCATGGGGCAGCCCCAGCCTCTCCTCACAGAGGCCGCCCTGCAGCCCCACTGCCAATGCCTGGGCACAGACACACAATACAGGTACCGACTCTTCACCTGCTCTGAACAATTGCTCTCCCAACCTTTTCATCCCTGTGGTGCCTTCCCTTCTTGGAGTAGATTTTGAATGATGATCTTCAGCACAAACAGCCCTAAGGTAGTGTTCGCTCCCTCTCTGACAGAGCAGCAGCAGCAGAGTTACCTGCTTATGACTACTTGATGTACTGGAACAGTAGAATATGGGAGGGAGGGTTTTTTCCCGGTTAATTCATGGTAACACTCCCAGGAGAGTGGTGCATATTACCATATTAGATTATAAACACTCTGAGGGAGCAATTTGCCTCAGCATTGTCCGTGTACAATGCCAAGCTGAATGGCCCCATTTTTGCTTGGCATTAAGAACAAAATAACATGTAATCAAGAGTATAACACTAAAGCAAGAATAGGAGGCATTTTTCCCCATCTATCCGGGTCTGCCTTGAAGAGTCGTGTGTTTAAAACAACCTTAGAATCATAGAATATCTTGAGTTGGAAGGGACCCATAAGGACCATCGAGTCCAAATCCCTGCTCCTTGCAGGTATAGCTAAAACTAAACCATATGACTAAAAGTGTCATCCAGATGCTCCTTGAACTCTGATAGGCTTGGTACTGTGACCACTTCCCTGGGGAGCCTGTTCCAGTGACTGACCACCCTCTCAGTGAAGAACCTTTTCCTAATATCCAATCTGAACTTTCCCTGATGCATCTTCATTCCATTTCCACATGTCCTATCGCTGGTCACCAGAGAGAGGAGATCAGCACCTTCCCCTCTGCTGCCCCTTAATTCTGCTGGTTCCTTATTAACTGTCCTTGGGCATCTGAAACTTGTTAAGAGCTAGTAGCAGTTGAAATGGAAAGAGTGATCAGAATGGGGTTTGAGCTGGCTTCCCTATGTAAAGGTCTTTGACCTGATACATACTTTACATACACTTTGACCTTGACTCCTGATACAGAAGTACACCAGTTTCCTACAGAGACTTAACTGTAGTGGAGCAGGCCAGACAGCTCCCCAGTAAATATGAGGTAGAATAAATGTCTCTGTGCGCTTGTCCAGAAACACACACTCCATCACAACTGACTGGAAAACTCTACACAGCATGACCACGGGCTGAGGAGAGACCCGAGGCCAGGTTCTACAGCTCACCTGATACGCGACAGCTTGTTAAGACACTAACTTCATGATGCTATCTGTCTGGCTATGTGAATTCTGGAAAGCTCAGGAACACGTCCAGACCATCGCTTCCTTCAGCCGTTCCACTAAAGGCCCAGACAAACAAAAGATGATGCTTTTTTTACTGCAGCTCAAGACTGCAGAATCCTTCTGTCTCTACAACTCATTCAGCCCTGGACCCTATCAGATTATCTCAAGGAGCACAGGGAAGTAATGGCAAATTTCAAAACTCATCTGCTACGAGAAACTAGATGGTTACTCAATGTTGAGACCTTTGCTCCTGATGTCAACATGGCATGGATTTAAATGATCAAAGGCAGGCCAAAATCACCTTGAAATTATGCAACTGCAATCACCACAGACTGCGTTTGGGATTCCACTTACCAAGTGGGCTCCCAGAGCCCTCCCTTTTACTAAAACAGCATCTGGGCACCTGTTGTTCTTCTTGTTAGTGGATCTGCCAGACTTGATTGAGTTGTTTGCATTTGGGAATCCTGACAAGACCACGTCTTTCAAAGCCATATTGGCCTACAAGCTGTTGCAAGGAGGTAGAGAATGTCCACAGGACAACAAACACAGCGTGATTTGCGTTCTAGATTTCTCTCTCCCTCTCCATCCCTCTCCCTCGGGAGAGCAGACACTAATCATTGCCCGTAACAGCACTGGGTGATTAATTGAAGTGATTTAGCACCTGGGGATTCACCTTCACACAGAGATCGATGATTTGGATGTTTCCTACATTATCACCCTTACAGCAATTACCTCCCACAGATACTTGCTCTTGTGCTAATGAGCCAGAAGCTATTAGCATCCACATCCACCATCTACATGTTTTATAGTTGCAGGAGAGCTCTTCCTTGGTGACCACATCTTCTGGGCAGGCAAATTTACAAGACGAATGGAAAAGTCTTTTCTGCAGACATTTTGGGAAGGAAAGAAAATAGGCACATTGTATTAGCATTAGGAAGAGAAGTGCATCGTGAGCATGAAATTAGAGCCAGGGAGAGCAGAATCAGGCTGTCAGTGATGTGAACAGTGCTGGGATTTACTTGGTCAGCACGAGTAGCCCAGGCAGGAAGACCATACAGGTAGAACTAGCAAGGTGTTATAACTTGCACCAATTTGCTGGGTTGACTCAAATAAGCCCCAATGTAGGCTATGCCTAGATTAAATTGATTAGTGCAATGCTGAAAAATTGAGGTAAGCTCTTTTATTAATTCTGACTAGTTAAATAATTCAGATTCCATTAATTGCTGCTCTAGCCTCTCCTTTCTTTTTCACGACATCTGCATTCAGCTGAGACCTATCTCAGTGATGTTGGCTTTTAGACTACCATCCAACATTTTGGTTCATACCATCCCACAGGCGCTTGCACAAAAATACAGGTTAATTAACCCATCAGCCAAAATATTCCTCTTGTTTCCAGTAATATAAATTCAGTGAGTTGATTTCAGATTTATTCTGAAATGCAGAGTCCATACCATGATAGTCAGAGCCCATGCACAGTGTGAGGAGAGACAGACTAACACAGAAATACAAGCTGGGATCACTTGTACTGCGCAGTGTTTCACAACGGCAACGTGAGTCTAGAATGGAGGCAGGTTGCCTTCTTGCTCCATCTCTGCTCCATGTTTCCTTTTGCCTCTTGGGAAAATTATTTCAACTCACATCTTCAAAGACAGAGACAGGGACAACATTCCCAAAGAAATCTTACAGGAGCAGGGTGATTGCATGTCTTAGCAGCCTCCTTTTTATACATGGAATTTCTTACATTTTATGAAGTAGAAATAACAAAAGGAAAGGACAGCAATAGCACTAAATGTGAGCATCATCAAGAGGCATAACTCATAGTTTGAGATCAAGGTCACTAACATTGCGAGTTGGCCTCTTTTCCTCTCACTTCTCTGTACAACACAGCAAACCTCTGTCCTAAAACTCCACAGATGTGTCAGCATCTTGCAGTTTGTCTCTGCATCCTACTATTCAAAATGCAGCTGGTAGCACTCATCAGACACTACAACAGTGAAACACAAGATAAAAGCTGTTGCTCATGATGCACCGTGCAGCACAGGACAACAGAGGATGGTGTAAACTGTTCTTCCTTGCTTGAAAAGTCAGCTGCTGGCTTTTGTCTAGAGAAGGACACCAGATTAAGCTGACTATGGTATGACACACTGAGGAGATGCTCTTCCTGCCCTATGGCACCAGCAATCTAGTGTCTCCTTTTTCACAGGTCCTCTCCAGCAGGTAAGTGCAAAGTGGAAACAGGTCAAGGGTAAGGTCTGAAATTCCCTGTGATCAAGACATACCATATGTTCGCCTTTTATTCAAACCTAAGTCTAATGTCACAGCACTGGGTTGTTCCCTTTGGAAATAGCAAGTTCATTCATATGACCTGAACTTCCAGTGTGAAACTGGAGTCTGGTGTGACACAAGACCATTAGTGTATGAGGTATGAAGAAGCAATGTGGCTATCAAAGGGTTTTTTTCTTCCTCTCAACCTTGACTAGGAGGTAGAAGGGAAAGATTAACCTCCAGGTAGAGTCCATATAGTCTGAAGTGGTATAGGTCAGTAGTTTCTATCATCTCTTGCATTTCTACCCTCTTAGAAACCAAGCGACACAATCCCACCCCAGCCAGACCTGGAACAAATAACCGTAGTGCTAAGACAGGGCAGCTCATCTGAATCCATATCAAGTGTTAAAGCCAAGAGTTTCCACTAATAGCCACTATGTAAGTGGCACAGTACATTGACTTCATCTATAGGAACATTTTCTTCCTTTCCTTCAACAGTCAAAATTTCCCAGCAGTAAAATGCTGGAGCCAAGGATAGTCTGCATATAAGCAGCAACTAGTCTTCTATACCTCCTTCAGTGGCTGAACTTGGACTGATACACTGATTGCAGGTCTTCCAGAGCTTTTGTTTTCTGCTTTTTAATCAAGTAACAGTTTTTTTCTCACTCTGAAGATCCTAGAAATATGCCTTTCTTTTTTTCCTAAAAAACATTTTTTTTTTTTTAACAACAGAAATAAAAATATTTCCTTCTCTCAGTTCTAAATGTTTTGGTTTCTGTTTAATTGGGTATTGCTTTGTTCTGGGAGAGTGAGAAAGCACAACAGGGAAGAGCTCATTTACCTTTCCTGTACTGCTCATTATTTTGTACACTTCTAGTACAATTCCTTCATTTGTCCCCTCTCAAAAGTCACTGTTTTTACAACGGGCAAGCTGAACTGAAGGCATCGCCTTAGGTGAGAAAGATGCAGAGATTTGGTCACAGCATGATTACAGACACAAACCCATTTAAGGCGACTGAAATATTTTGTTTGCTGTCAACCAAGCAGTTGATGTGTACTGAGCAGGCTCTTGCATTTTGCTGCAGGATGCTTAATTTATTTTGTCCTCTGAGACAGGACCCAGGCACATGGCAGCAGCCAAACCCTGAACAATCAGGCATCTGTGACTTTGATTCAGATTTATAAAGATATTCATATGCCTATAGATGAAAGCTTGGAGGGTTTTTTCTGCATTTTTCCCCCCCCCATCCCCTGAAGTCTAACATTCCTGTGGTTGTTAAGAAAAGTTCAGCACACAAGGTCTTCTTCAAATTCTCCTGGGCATGTCGCTGCACTACCTGGAGCCCTTTAAAATGTGGTCTTCTAATCTATATTATTGATTGCTTAAATAATTACTCTAAAAGGTTTTTTTGCTTGCAAAAGGGGTGGATGGGGTTCAACACCACTTTGGCTTGTCTGTGCATGCTGGATAAATTGAGATGATAAAATACACTGGCAAATACCACTCCAAAAAGAAAGAAATTGTTGATCTTAATTGCTAACAGAGATGTTATCTGATGCAGCACAGAAAACGCATGTGAGATTGCTTGGGTATATTTATCTCTATTGTTAGAGCTATTTTTCTCTTTTCTGTGCCATAAGAATTCCTGTCTTCATCAGAAAATGAAGTTTTTACAAGCATTTTTTGTTGTTGTTTTAATGTAGGCCAGGGACTAAATATAGGGTGTATATAACACCAACCGTGTCCCAACACACAGGATATGTTGGCCCTTCACTCCTTTGTAAGTGAGTCTCATACAGAGCAAGAACAGATGAAGACTATGACGACAAGCTAATCTCACGCTCGTTATAATACAGAACAGTGACTTCTACCAAGTACTTTCTGCATTAAGGCAATGGTTTCTTCCTGTAAGAGTGCACAAGGTAGTTGGTCTCTATTTTGTCACTGCATGTCATGGCAAATTTGGTGCAACCAGTTTTTTATTCTAATGGTTAACTATTCGCACTGCTCATGTCGATATTTTCTTTCATCAAGGCTGCTGGAAGGAACTATAAAACCTCTCCTTCTCTGTCACTGTGCAGCTGGGATCAGCTTCTGGCCACAGAATCATCAGGAAAAAAAAAAACAAAAAAGAGGAGATTCTTCCTATTGGTAAGATGTTTCTCAAATATGAAATATTAGCTCTGGAAACTTTTAGAATTCTTCCATGAACAGCAGTGTGTAGAAATCACATCGTAAGGACGAATTAAGGTCCTGTACTTGACTTCACTTGTGACTTACCTGGCTGGCAACAACAGTACAAGTTGCCCAACGCTCCATCCCAAATGAGAAATCGTGCTTGTGCCTCACAGCAACACCTGCCAGCTACAACGGGCACTGAGACCCACGTCCCCTCTTTTGCTAGGAAGCACTAGATCAATGATTTTGTGAGTGAAACGCTAATCTCCTCAAGTCAGGAGAAGTTATGCTGTTCACTTCGGTATCCTAAGATCTTGCCCTTCAGCTCCACAAAGTTAAGGTGGGGGGAGTCTCAACAGCTAACTCCAGTCCGCCATGCACCGGCTCTGCTCTTATGCCTCCCCTAAGCACTTTCCTTTTGCTTATTCTGTACTGTAGTCTTCTGGGAACAGCATGGTTGGGTATTTGATGAAGGCTCATACTTCACTCTGCACGTACTTTTGTCAAAAAAGCTTTTATTGCAATGCAAAATATCTTCTGTATATGACATCTTCCCCCCCCCCCCAACCCCCTTAAATTTAATGAGTAATCCTTTCTGGGTTTGTACATTGTGATTCTTGTGTGTATGTATGAATATATATACATATCTATATATCTGTTAATCTATAGATATTATATTAATACAATCATATATAAATCTGGACCTATATCATTTTATATATATACACATATCACTAGATATAGGCATGTGTGTGCATATACATATATATACATTACATATACACTATATACACATATACGCACACACATACATATCATATAATCATAAACATCTGTTGGTTGTCAAGGGACTTTTCTTTAACAAAATAAGTTCCATCAGTGGATTTTACTTCTGTAGTGCAATTTTACAGGAAGTTAACATTTCCACATTCAATATAAAAGAAACAATATACATTTGAAAACGTGCCATAGGATTTTTAATGAAAAAATTAGAAAAGTGCATTATTTTACAACACTACAGTAAATGATTCTTTTTTGTTTTTCTCTGTAAAGACATTGTAAAATATATACAGGGTTGCTTAGTGCATTCATTACAAAAGAAAGATGCAATCCCTTGCATAAATTACATATTGTACAGGGGTTCGCTGTCTACTTGGACTTGTAAACATTTGTGTGATACAGTTTTCATTCTTTATGTAAGCTGCAATACATCTTATTTTCATTTGACTGTTGTTGCATTCTAACTCCAGTACGGCATTCTAAGGCCATGTGTGAAGGCATCCTCTCCCATTACGGAGAAGGCCAGGAAAAGAAATGAAAACACAAAAGAGTCTTTAATTTGGTTCTTTGTAATCAAGTTATCACTGGTTTAACAAATTGCATCTTGATGCTTATAACCTGCTCTTTCTCCTTTGCTAGGACCAGCTCAACAACTATGTTGAAGTTAGAGGTCTGAAATGAGCAGAGAAAACAGCTTCCAGGAGGTAAATTCCCAGTGCAGTCTCCACAGCCAAGCAGCTCCTCTTTCTAGATGACCGTGCTCCTAATGCTCTGTGTGCTGCACAGAAAATGTATCAACCAGGGTAAAAATTTAGAGAGTTTTGCTCTATCTCAGGCTGTTGAGGGCCTTTAGAATGCCGTCAATACACCATCGGTAAGTCCGCATATGCACATTCAAAGAAGTACAAAAATGCACCAAAAAGTGTCAAGAGATCCAAAAGAGACATAGCATCAACACGCACTCACAAACACACACACACACGCACGCTTCCGTCTGAGCAGGAAGGCTCAGTCTCCAAAGTAGGAATCACAATTTAATTTCAACATGTATGTGTGTTTGGAAGAAATCCAAGAATTTCCATATAAACTCCTTAGGTCCCAAATTGAACACTTTTATCCCTGTTTCTCATAGATGAACAGTTTGTTGAAGTAAGAAATTGCACCTTGAAGAGACAGTATCCACATTCTTTTGGCCTACTGGAAACAACTTTTAAGCCCCCCTCCCATTCCCCATTGACCTATCCAGCTCCAAATAATTTCCTTTGCCATCATATCACTAAGATCAAAAGTTTTAGTCAATACTCCTCAATGGCAACAAACAGCCACACAAATCTTAACAAGTCAAGGGAAGAGGAAAAAGAAAACATTTTTTTTCTTCCACAGTTCACTCCTGACCTTGCAAAAATGGAACAGATGGATTATTGGTTGTATAGCATGTTATAGGAAATTTACATTCTGTAAAAGCAAGACAGATTAGGTTTGTGTTCTGAAGAATGAGCCAGTCTCATAATTTTTGCTTACTAGTTAGTTATTAAAAAGGTTTGTAGCAGACAGGACTCTTTCTGAAGCATATACTAGTCCTTTTTTCCTACAGGGTCAACCCAACAGTACTTACTTACACTCAAACTAACTTTGTGTGGATTAACCAAATTTGTTAAAGTCCAAAAAAGCGGTGCTCAGAGTGCTACCCAGGAAATTACTTAATAAAGCCAACCGCTAGATTAACAGAGTCTTAAACCTACTGTAACCTGGACACTGGGATCCCTCTCTTGTTATGCAGGTAGTATACTTGTACTCCAATATCTGAATAATATTCCTGCACTAACAACTTATACAGAAAGTTATCTGCCACAACATAAATGCAGCTGAGCAGCCGAAAAGGAGGTAAACTGGCATGAGAAGATCACTAAGTTGTGTTGAGCGTACCAGTTGTGTTGGTCGGTGGTGACCACACCAAGACTCTGCCGTACTAATCTTCCTAGGAGAATAAAAAGGGCACCGTATCAACAACAAAGAGGAATTTCCTACTGCTGCCTCTGACTGCAGTATCTCTCCATGTTGGGAATTGAAAAAATATGCTAAAAAGGAGCAATATGGCATCCATCTTTTCTGGAAAACGTGTGTGACAGTAAGGAATTCTTCAAAGAAAAGAGAGTCACATGGAAAGAAAAGTCACCATAGAGCAACTGGGGCTTAGATGCTGAAGAACATGAAAGGAATGTACAGTGAAGATAAAAAATCCCCACAATAAATAACTGTGCATTGCTAAAAGGATCTCACATATATGTCTTTGCTCCTGTGTTGCACTTGGCCAACCTTTTGGCAAAACGACAGCTGCCAGAGCAACCAGAAGAATTTGGCCAGGTGCTGGTGGCCACAACCACGATGAATAGCTGTGAGCTGCCCCACAGATCCATTTGGATGACTGGCACGAAGAAGATAATGAGATGTGCCCACTGCTGCGCACTGAACAAGAAACTCCAATTCACCCACATCACCATTCAGAACGGGCTCTCAGAAGAAGAGCTTCAAATCAGAGAGATCAGTGTGCTAGGTACTTCAAAGGAAACATTAGAAGAAACGGCTACGGAGCTATCTGAAGGCTCTGTCACCGAAGTTCCTTGTCTTGATTCCTAAGGAGAAGGCTGCCCTGAGCTCTTGCCCAGTGTGCAAGTCAGAAATCAGCCCTGTCCTCCATCACCCTCACCCAGAGGCCAGGAAGAAATCCAGTCTTTTGCTCTGCCTTTTTTAACCTTGCTCAGAAAGGGTTTGGGAGAAGGATATGCCATAGCATCAGTGTCCTCATCAATCCAGCTTGTGACACAGAAACTCAACTGTATCTTCCCCATTCCACAGGTGGTCCAGACATGTTTGGACATGTATCCAGCAACCCTTCCTCCTAGAAGCATAATCTATCCCAGACAGCACAGCTGAGACACTTTGGCCGTTGCACCAAATGGGGACCAGAACCACGCTCCATCCTGAAATACAGCCCCTTGCTCATCCATCTGCATCATCCCATCTCCCTAAGACACAACACTGGTTCTTTCCTCTACAGGTGAGACAAAATCAGGCCCAAAGCCTATCTCCACAAAGACATTTAAGCACCTATTTAGTTCAGCGGGAATTAAGAGCCTCACTGCATATATTGGATCTGAGCTAGAATCCTTTCCCCAGATACTTCCATGACCAGCTCCAGTCAACGTGCCAAGATGATGCTTGTCAATAGGACAGCCGTGGCATGACCTCTGTGTCAGCAGTGATATTACCAAACAGGCCTTTTGGAAATCATTTTGTAGACTTGCGATTTCAGACTCTGGGAGGCCAAAATCATTTAAGCACTCTTCTTCAGCTAATCTAATTAAATACTGTTATCAGATTAATTAGCCTCTTAACAATAATTATGATTAAGGACATGCATACCCGTGCTGTAAGGAGAGCCAGCAATAATGAATTAATGTTATTTCTCTAAAGGTCAATTTTTATTATCTTTTGACATGTAGAAACTGCCCAAACACAGTCAATACGAAGGGGTTTCTTTGCTATATTGTGACCTCCTGAACCCAGCTGGAGAAGCTTAGCATTTCCCACACGTTTCTATGGCACAGCTCTGGGGAGATGCTATCAAAGATGGGCAAGGATACCACAATCCAGGTCTTTCTGAGCCACAGTACAGATTCACTGCAGGCAATAGGAGGGATGGTGTAACTGATCTCTTCCAAGGAACAGTAGAGGGAAGATGCTCTAGAAGACACAATTTTCCCTGCTTCCTGCTTGACACCGACATTAATAATGTGGTCTCACCAATGACAATCCACTCCACTACGAACCAGCCATGGTCCATCCTTCCCACACCCCCTGCCACTCCTGCTTGGGAGGATGCTGGCAGATGACTAGCAAATAGACTAAACCCAGAAGACCCATGGCTCTTCCTTAATTTGAAACCACGCCACAGACCTTACCAATGATCTACAGACAAGGAGCCAAACCACTGTGTCTCTTTGCCTGCTCGTGTCATTTGTGCTGCCCTTTCTCCTGATGGCCTTCTCCCAAACGAACCCGCTCCCAAATTCTCCTCGCAGGCTAATGCATTGCATCCCAGCCAGGGAAGAAGTGGATCTCACCCGTGCAGGTTTATGGACTTTGCATTTCCTATTTGATTCCCCGCATATTGTTTTTAATCAATCTGTAGATTTCTTTTGTCAGTAGTAACTAGAGTGGAACATTTCCTTCCCCAGGGTGCAGTTCTGTAGCAGAATGCTTTCCATTAATAGATGAGGGGGGGGGAAAGTACAGAATGTGGAGATCTCGGGTCTGCACATACATCTATGAAATGGCAAGCTAATGAGTTAATGTCTGGGTAGGAAAAGGGGGAGGGCATATGGAGAAAGCCGGAGGGCCGCTGTCTGTGAAATGGATCTCTCTTCTAGCCTCAAGTATACTGCTCTGCATACAGCAATTACTGCAAGCTGTTCCACAGACCAGATAAACAATGAATCAAAGCCAGGCTAGTGGTATCAGAACTCACGCATGAGGAAGATGCATTATAGAGCATAGTTTCAATTATTATATTTGCTAGCTCCACTTGTGAATTAGCCAGCTATCATAAACGTTATCATGCTGTTGTTTGCTCTGCATTTCTCAAAGTGAACTAAAAGACAACACAGCTTGGAACTGTGAATATTAATTACCAATAGAATTGCAGCATTAATCTTTCTTTTTACCTTTCTTTTTTCTCCCCAATCTGTTGTGGGTGTTAATGTATGGCAGCACTCTTTACATTGTCAGAAAGCAAGGTGAGGGAGGGCTTTGGGATATTTATTAATTACAATATTCACAGAAAGAGAGATTAATGAAGGCTGAAGGCTCCAGGGATAGTATTTCCAGCCTAAAATTAGCAAGAAGCTTTGGATGACTGAATTTCATAAAGCAAAATACAGTTGCATAAATTATACAAGTTGACTGTTGTCTTTAGGCCTTTCTGCTCTCCATTAGGTTTAGGAAAATTTGTTCATGGTAAGCAGTAGTTGGAGATACTGATATAGTATCTAGCAGTAAATAGAAAAAGGCTCACATTCCGGTTTCAGTAAAGGAGTATAAATCCGGACTCATTGCGTTGCACCCAAATCAGTTAGGTTACCATACTGGAAATCTGCACAAGAGAAAAATAGCCTTACAGCATTTTGATTTCTTAGTAGCTTATCAATTCACAGCAATATAAACTCACCAACTTCAGAAAATAGTCCAGCAAGAGCCTGCTCAGTAGCTGTAACATCCACCTAGGTTATGTGCAAACCCAGCCATCGTGCATTTCCCATGTCTGTGTTCTCCAGCACACACAAGGAGAAACTTTGTGGAGCTCCCAGTGTAACGGGGACACAAACACCGAAAGCTTCTCAATTTGAAGCTTTATGTTGGCCTTTTCCCCCAAAGGAATACTGATGTGTACAGGTACATGACTTGGAAATTTGTGCAAAGGACAATACGCTTTGACTGAGAATCAGTCAGGGGCTTTGGAGAAGCCTCTTTGGGGAAAAGGAAAAAATAAGAATAACAATCACCAAACAATTTCCAATTAAATGAAAGACTTAGGGCCAGTCCGAACAAGTTTAGCTTTAGTAAAGCATCCATTGGCTTTAGAGGAAGGTCCTGCCACTCCAGGCTTTAGAGAAGGAAAGAGTTTGCTTACATCCTACTGGGCCCTTGCACTTGGGAGCACCAGTAAAGGAAATAGCATTGCTAACATAATATATCCCAGGGACCAGCACTGCTCAGGATGGGCTGGCTGAATAAAATCCTGGTTTCAATGAAGACAGCAGCAAAAACCTGACTGGAGAATCAGGAACTCCATGAATCTCCTTATCAGCAGTAATCAGTGAAACACTGTGGCGTAGACCTTGACTGAGCAGAGGACACTCAGTCTCCCAGACTGATTCTACCCAGATCAAGGCACAACAGTCTTCAGTATATCACCTCACGGTGGTTTCAGCCGGAAATAACACAACTACTCCTGCTGTTGAGAAAAATTTCTTTCTTTCCAACTTCCTTTTTGCCCTCTTACTACTTTTTTGGGGTGAAGGTTCCTTTGCCATGTTCATTATCTGCAGCTTAAAAAATTGAAAATTGCATTTTGGCACAGGGTACCATCAGTTTTCATGGTTTTAGTTCAGCCTCTGAGCTCAGATTAACTAGCATAAGAGTCCCAGAGCGCTTTCCATCTGTAATCAATTTCTCTGTGTCCAATGTCATTATTCCATTTGTTTCGATTTTGGTATATCGTTATGATGGCTAATCCTTTTCATACGCTTTATCTTGCTGAAGTTCCCAAAATAAAGTTTGATATTAAAGTTAGATGACAGGCAGGCTGGTCAGAAAGGCAATATTTCTTTTTCAGTTCTGTGAGTGTTATGCATCTCTAGTTGATGAAAGCAGTGGTGGTGTGATTCTCATTGTAATTTGTGCAATATTCCAGTCAATAATAGTGTCTTGTTGAAATATGCATTAAAAAGTCCATAACATTAGTGTAATGGACACACTCCAACACATCTCTCTGGTCTGGCTTCCTCATAAAGATTTGAAATGGCTGTCTTAATTAGATCCTAATATTAACAGGAGTATTACAGAAAGCTAAATGAGGACATAAACTTCAGCTGAAAGCTACTTCCACCCAAGCCCCTGCCTTCTGGTCTGCACACACCAAATCGTTCTGGAACACTTTCATTCTCCATCTTGGTTCCACTGACTGCTCTTTTTTAAGCTTTTAGCAACAAATGATGCTTTTTTCCATAACAAAAGCTCTCAAATCTGTCAGAGAAAACAAGAAATTACCGTGCTCAGATTTGATTCACAATAATCTTGATTACTGCCCTGGCATTTCTTCGATCAAAGCACTAGGAAACTAATGAGACAGCCTACAATACAGTAGATTAACTTGGTCACTTCCCTCTTTTCTTTTTTTTTTATAATGTTGTTGATTTTGTCCTAATGAGCTGTTACAGAGGAGTCCAAACAGAAGTCTATTGATGAAGGTCACTGTACATCTTCGCCATTCATTAACAACCAAGAAGCTATTTTGGACCCTTGAAGTAACATCAAAACACCCCTTCTAGAGCTGTCCCATTACAGTCATCCCTGTAAAGCATATACATGTATAAAATTCTGGCAAAGCAGCCCCAGTTAGATCAGTCAGGATCTTCCTTACGCAGTAATGAAGACCAAACAGAGACTTGTACCTGCATTGTTCTATTAAGTTTCCTCTTTCGTTTCCATATCACAGCATGCTCAGTCAAAGCTATTTTGGTGCTTCACTGATCAAGCTGATTTTTCCCTTTGATGATGATATGAAATATGATAGGATAATAGGGTTGTTATATAATCAAAGTCGACAGCAGGGAGCTAAATTTGTGTTGTTTTGATGAAGAGCACATTAGTGTGACATAAATAGACTAATCTGATTTATTATTATTATTTCTAATGCTTAATAATAGGGAAGGGTAGGGGAAATGAGACTCTGGGGAATGAGAGTGTATCACAAAGTGATAGCAGACGTCTGTGCTACAGAAACCCAGGTTAGGTATTTTGGGTATTAGGATGTCTTGTCATAAGCAGCACCGCTACTACCTGCTTCTAGCTGAATTTCAAAAGAGTAAGTAGCAAGCAAGAGACATTGTTCTGAAAGAAATAATGTCTTAAGTGGAATAAAGCTAATAACGTACCAGAGAAAATATTCTGTGAAAAGCAGTGTTGTGGGAAGAAAACTGGTATTCATGCAGGGCAACAAGAAGTCAGAGACAGAGCAGAGAAAAATCAGCTCACTTTTCACTGACTGATTTTTCATCTGTAACTGAAAAGCTGGGATTAACCTTGGACAAAAGCTTCCCTTTCATGATACTGTCTGTTCTAGTTCCAGACAACCCAAGTCATTATTCACACATCAGTCAAGAACCACAAAAACAACGAAAGAAAGAGGCATTTTGAGCATATTTTTGCCTGGTATACACACAAGAGTTCTTGCATTTGTGGCTGCTCACAAAGCAAAGTCCTGCAAGAGCTCATGCAAACGTCTGAATGTGTGCAGGCTTGCAAAGGAAATGTCTTGCCACTTTAAAATCTTGTGTGTAACAAAAATATAGATTGGACGGAATTGCGGGTTCTTCAGGCAGAAAATAAAAATAAATAAACATATTTTAAAATCCTAAGGAATGCAGATACATTTTAGCAAAATTCTTTCCCACATACACACTCATTACAGCTTTTAGACTTAAAAGTGTCACTACGGACATCTACTCTGGCTCCTTCATATCAACATACATAGATTTCTTCAACCACGTCTATAAACTTTGACTAAGCTAAAGCAGAGCTTTTATAAAGCTATTGAGTTTTAATGTAAAGACTCTAAGTGGCAGATAACCCACGACATGCCGAGGTAAGTTGCTCCCCTGGTTAAATACCCCATGTATTAAAATTTACTCTTCATTTATGGCTTCAGAGGGAAGATTTAGCAACAAATCAGCTAGAGTATGTACCAGCCTTGAACTTCTGGAGTTGAACAGGATTTATAGGACATTTAAAGGTTATTTTTATATGCAGCAGAAATAGAATTTTCCTATTTTCTTAAAGGAAAAAAAAGAAAAAAACAAGCGATATTTTATATGATGTAACCTTTTTTTCACAAAACTGTTTAAATTTTTTGCTAAAAGTCCTGTTACAAAAGTTCTCCTTTGCTAGGCAGAGAGAATTTCACTCGAGTTCTGCAAAACCCCAAACTTTTGCTGCTTTTCTGCAGTGTCAAATACACCCAGCAGTCGTACACGATACAGATGTGTATATTCCACGCATTCTTTTTCTTATCTCCTTAGCAGGAAAAGAAACCTACATTTATTTGCACTTCTGGGATATCACCAGCAAAGACTACGAAATTTTGACAGCACTGTGAACCCTATGGGCCGCCCTCGTGGAAACCAGCCTCTAGGTGGCAATCACTGAGGTGGTTTAACGCATCCTGAAACTGCTTTTCTAGGTATGCTTGCTTCAATACTTCTGCCATCAGCACTTGCCTTAGGACATGGTACCAGCCGCACAGCATTAATGCACCAAGCATGCTCTCCTACTGTGTTGAAGGATGTTATCCCCACACGTTAGGCTGAAAAAGTCCATCCTCATCAAGAATCCTAAGTTATTTCTTCACTAATCTTAACGGAGGTTTTCACACCACAGCAATTTATAATCCCAAAGGAAGCTGCATAGGGGAGTCAAAGTCATGGATACTTGCTTTTCATTTACTTGTCGAAACACAGATATGGAAATTAGGAGAACATGAACATATTTGACATAGCTAATAATTTAAAGCCAGGGAGAAGAGAACAGAGGAGGAATGACATTCCTTCTTTCTCCCTATTAATGCTCTTTATAGATGCCTCTCTGAAAGGATATCAACATCCATCAGCACACAGAGCTCAGAGCTGGGGCTTGTACAAAAACACACCATCTAGTTTTAAGAAACAAAGAAAAAGGATTATTGCTTTTACACTGAGAGCACAAAATGGTAGAATCAGCAGGAGGTGATTAGTGCCAAAAAAAGATGGGTTTTGTACGGTGAATTAACACGGAAGGTGATTTAAAAGATAGGATTAAATCAGAGACAAAGGTGGAGGTTTATAAAACTCCCAGTCCTATCCCTGTCAAATCAAAGATAAATCTCCCAAAGCACTAAATCCCATGTAATCATTGCAAATTCCTATTGTCTTAAAAGGGAGCTGGATTAGGCCTCTAATTCGGTTCTGTAAAGTCTGTTTGGTCCAGATGATGAACAACCGAGAGATGAACAATCTCCAAGGAACAACTCTACAACATGGTCTCAACATCCTCTACTACAATGTTACCCTCCAAACACCGGAGTAAAACTGCTTTTGCCCATTACTGCTAAATGCATTTTGCCTTTCTGCTAGCAAAAAAGCAATATCACATCTAATCTCACAAGTTCCCAGTGAGCCAAACACAAGATACTGTCCCTTGAATTCTTCCTGAGACCAACAAAGGCTTTCCATTATTTACAAATCAAAAGCATTTAGAGACAATCATCTTTATTTTTTTATTTAAAACAAGGAATGCCCTGTCACTATTATATAAGAAAAAATATACATCCACCTATTTATACCCATCCTAATCCAAGCATTCCAAAAAATATAACTCCTATTCATGCAGGTAATTGCTGCACAAAATAATAATAATAATAATAATAATAATAATAATAATAATAATATAAATAAAATAAAATTAACAAAATACACTCTTTAGTTCCAACAATTCTCCCAATTTCTCTTAAAAATTCCACTTGCAAATTGTTGGAACAGTTGAAAATGACAAAAGTAAATATAGTTAAATCAATAGGATTATTTGCTTTTGATTATTAATTCCATTGCTAGTTTTTCTTGTGTTTTTATTATGCATACCAGTTTTACAAAGTGCATGCTTTATTTTATTTTATTTTTTTTTTAATTTTGAACTGGCAAGCTAAAATGATCCATCTTTTCCTGCCTTTTTTAAATGTTAATACAATCTAAAATCTAGCATTAAAAAATTTATCATGATACACCTGGTATATTGACTGCTTATGGCGCATGCTTGTCTTGGCAAAAAACAAAACAAATTGGCTCCCCTCCCACCCTCCCCGTTCCTTTTGGAAGCAATCTAAAAGTTAAAAGCAGGCTGGAACACAATTGCTTCAAGGGAAAAAAATAATACCTGATGCTTTAATTTTTGTCACATGGCACTAGTTGTGGAATTGCACGCGCACACACACGCACACACACCCAACACGCACGCAAGCACGCACGCACGCTGCAACCTGCTCGTGAGGAAAATAGTTTATTAGGTCAGGAGTGCCAGTGGCACATGAAGGCTCCCAGCTGTGTGTGCAACTTTGGATTTGGTACCCACTTCACGTCACCTTGAATCCTCTGACATCCACCGAGGGGGTAATGTAAGGCATACTTTGCTGGAACAGTAATAATCCATGCTTCATGCTCAAGAGCTGAGTCTCAGAGGAGGACTGGCTTTCTCTACTCCTTTTGGCCTCGCTCCGTCTCACTCAAGGAACAAAAACCCCAAAACAATGGAGAAGAACTGGGGAAAACAAGGAAAGCAAAAGAAGACAAATCCTTTTAAATGGACTTTCGCCTTTTCATCAGCCTGTGGTTATCTGTAAAGCTGTGCAACCCAGGTGAGATGGAGCTGACAGGAGATGGGAAAAGGCTGTTTTTTAATGTGCTTGGCGAGATCTCCTCTATCTTGTAAGAGATGGAGTGAAAGTACTGGGGGTTCAGCTTCGAGCTGAACGAATTTTGGTGGGACACCACCCGGCTGGTGTACTCGTGGGACCTGTAACACATGCAGGAACAAACTGACTGAAGGTCTGTTACTTCGGCCTTGTACCGTGGCCGACCATGCTGGGAGTCCTCTTGGATGTGGATAATCATGCTGTTGCGGTTCCCTGCCAGGGACGCCCGTTCCTCGGCATCCCGCCTCTCATCCTCGCTGTTCATGGTTAAGAACCTGAGAACAACCAGATTTAGAAATGCCCCAATGACTGTCAACCCCACTAGAATGTACATAAAGCTAAAAGCCACGTAGAGAGGCTTCTTTTGAAGGGCCCCTTTGGTCTGCAGGGCCACATAGTCTCCAAACCCTATCGTAGTCAATGTTATAAAGCAGTAATAGTAAGCATGGAAAAAGCTCCATTCCTCGTACTGGGAAAAGGCTGCTGCTCCAATGCAGAGTGTTCCCATGCAGGAGAAGAAACCCACAGTGACCATGTTTTCCATGGAGACCTCGGTGCTCCTCATCCCACAGCACTTTTTGATGCGTTTCAAGAGGTACTTGACGAAGGTGTTCATGCGCTCGCCCAAGCTCTGGAACATGACGAGTGTCAGTGGGATCCCCAGGACCGCATAGAACATGCAAAAGGCCTTCCCTGCATCCGTCCCTGGGGCAGCATGTCCATAACCTGGGAGGGGGAATGAAAAGACAGGACAGTCAGCAAGGCAGGTGATGACCACAGCTCCCCCTTCGTGCAAGCCACGTGAATCGCAGAGGCTCGATGCCACAGCCAGATCCAAAGCTACAGGCACATTGCGGTCACACAATCTTCCTATCTCCTTGCCCACATCCTGTATCCGAAGCAAATAAGACACAGAACAACAAAGTTGTACACACAGGAGTGGGAAAGATGAAAGAATGGGCAACCCATCCTACCTCAAATAACTGTGCAGTCTCCTAAACAAGATTATATCGCATTCATTCGCTAAAGAAATTTCACGTCCATCCTCTATCACATTCAATAGTGGAAACTTTAGAAATAGGTGGACTTTTCCACAGTATTTTTGAGAGGAGTCGGTGTTGCCCTGTCCCAAAATCAGAGTACACTGATGGCATCCAAATTCTGTGTCTGCTGGCAGCATGGAGTTAACAACATCCACAGACTCACCAACCAAAGAAATTCCTTTTCAAACTCTTCCATACCAAGCAAACCTTTCTCCTAGACACCCTATGAAAGCCACTCACTGCTGGAACACCATAGGACTTTAGGGATGTAATGCCTGCTCTATCTTTAATTATTGAAGAATAAACAACTTATCAGCTTGTTTTATAGTTTTACAGCTTTTACAGCTAGTCTGGCAAAGGCACTTTCATCAGGATGTTAAACCAGTCCAGGACAGAGGATGTGGCATATTTCACAGCATAGTTTACAGACGGTAAAATCATGGCTAAGCCTTTATTCTAAATCAAACCATAAGGGGGGGTGGGGGGTGTTGAAATTATAATTTCACTTTTTCACATCACACTTCTTTAAAAATCTACATTTCTTACAGCTGAGATTCTAAGTGACAGTACCAAAGTCTCCAAAATGGGATGGCTGGGCCTCACCTGGCCATGGTGTGCATTGACCCTGTGGGTACCACTATCTAGACTCCCCTCAAAGTCAATGAATAGAAATATGCACTTCACAAGTGCAGTTCCTCTCATCTGCGCCTAGGTGCCTAAAACAGGTCAATGAGTTATTCTCAGGAGACACCTATTTCTCTACAGTCATTATAATAGAAATCTTGGGACAGAACTCAGTTGAAGATTAATATACCTAAATTTTGGTATCTACATGTGTGCTAGGTGTGCAAGCTCCCATTATAGTCAACAAAGATTTAATGAAAACAGGCAGTAGTGAGTTATTTAACTGACCATCCCAAGTCTACCTTACGGCAAGATGAAATGACAGTACTGACCGTTCCATTGACTGTATTCACTAGGTCCTCATTAGACTGACTAGATGTCTGTTGACTGCAGAAGAATTTAGACACCTACTGCACAGGTAGACAACTACGTGCAAACAGCCAAATGCGGGCATCGTAATCATGAGCTCCACCTTCAGTGACTAGCTCCAATGTAGGTGCCTGCATTGTAGACACTGAGGGTTTAAATCAGCTTTCCAGAAAGAAGCATCTAGCATCATTTGAGACCCCTGAGATATCGGGATATCCATAGAGGGCTGGCAGATAAAACACAGGGCATACAGCAGACCCACACTCTTCCAGATCAGAAGCTGGAAGCCAGACAGCACCTGAGATACTACTGAGGCAGGACCATTCCCCTCGTACTGTCTCAGCCCTGCCCATCACCTTTAGACTCAGGTCATGGACCTGCTGCTCTGAATTTGTCTAATCATTTTTTTTGAAACTGTTGACACTGCCCACCTCCTCAATCTCCTGTGGCAACAGATTCCAGAAGTTCACTATCTGCTGTGTGAAAAAATACTTCATAATTTCAAGCAGATCTCCTTGTTTCAGCTAGTGCCCCTTAGCTCTAGTATTAAAGTTCTACATCTACCTTATCTACGACCTTCATGACTTCAGCTAAACTCAGCTTTATCTCTATTCCCAGTTTTCTCCTGTCTGAACTGGAGCCACAGCCTTTTAAGCTCATATAGCAGAAATCATATTCCTTGATCATTTCAGTGTGCTTCTCTGGACCTTCTACAGCTCTACCATATCATTTTTGAGGTGCAGAAACCAGAACTCTGCATAGCCCTCAGCATGTGGGTGCACCACGGAGCCGGCAGTTTTGCTAGAACAAAAATATGAACACCAGGCAACCTTCAAAGTGAAAAGCAACAGTGGACAAGGAAAATAAAATGAGAAAACCAGCAAGAATGCCCTCCAAAAAGCAACAGGTATCTCCTTTGCTCAGTTGCTAGTTGTTGGCAGACAGATGGGATGTAAAAAACAGTTTACAAAAGAAGCACATAACTCAGAATAGGAAGTTCTTTTTCTGTTACAAAACAAAGAGATTCACCTGTTGTATTGGGCCAGGTAGCCTGTTCATCATAAAAAGCAGTCTCCAAATTACCTGGAAAGGGAAGTGTCTTCACTAGATTGATGCTGGGTTTGTTCCACCTGACTGTCCCTCAATAAAGGCTATAATTGCCTCTCATTACTAAGATCAGCTTTTGAACTACAGGGGTGTTAATTAAACCAGGGACATCTTCCCATTTTATAGCTTTAGCTACAGCTGATAAAGAGAAGGAAAGCTTCTTTTCCAGATGGTTGCAGAGATGGCAGTTGGTGGAAACAGCTTTCACTTTGGGTTCTAAAGAAAATGGTTGGGGTGAAAAAAAGATTTCTTTTGATATCACTATATCCCTCTCACTAAAGATATCCACAGTGACAGTTTAGGGAGATTATAAAACATTAATATTATATGCTTACACACTATCTCACAACTGAATTTCTAAGAATTGTCACAGATTTTGTAATTATCTTGGGACTCACAGCTCTCCCATAAGATAGGAATATATCCATATCCCTGTTTTACAGATAGGAAAGCACAGACACCTGCAGGTTGTAATTTCTCTTCAATTCACATAGGTAGACAGAATATCCGGAAATTCTGATGTCTATTCTGCCCCATGTCATACTCATTTTCCACAATATCAGATAAATGTCCTTTACTGTATTTTCACCATGAAGCTAGGGTAAAAAAAGCACTTTATTCATGAAGCTGGAATAACATTTTACAAACAGATTCATGTATAGGGGATCAGAGTCATATATTTCTCCAGTACAACATGGCTTTAAGGAATAGGCACCTTAGTCATTGCCTTCAGCACTCTGAAATGAGGGGTTTCAAAATACACCAAAGACAGACTTAACTCTCCAATATTTTAGCATTACAGAATCTATTCAGCAATACACAGAGCAATGCACGAAAAGCAAACTCCAGCAGTGCACGTTCTTTGAAATTCAGGAAATCTCAAATTTAAAACAAACCACTGTCTTCTTAACATCAGAGACTGCCTCTGGGAAAAATCAGAAGGTCAGTAATTGCCAGAGGAAGAGGGGCACAGAGGATCATTAACACTGGGAAATAGCCTTCCGCAGTGCACAGGATCACTCTCCGAGTAGTTGGGTTTTACTTGTGTCAAGTAAAGGCAGAAGCAGAAGCAACTGCCTTGGTAGCAGGTTTCAGCTACCAGAATTCAGCCTAACTTCCTCTACATGAATGCCACTGCCCTTTGCCAGAGTATAAAGAGATGACTCCATGTGAACCATAAGAAACACAGGGCTTAAAGAGAAATAGAAAGGTTAAGCATGACATTGGTGTTTCTCACTCTTCTGTGGTGAAGAGGAAAGATCAAACAGAAGACCTTAAAATTAGGTATAGCAAATGCATGCCCTAGCAAGCCACGGGGCTGAGATAACAGTGAGAAGGGTATAGATGGAGCTTTACATTGGACCACACCTAGGTAAATACTACCTATACTACTCCAGTATACTAACCAGTTTGCTGAGGTCCCACAATACAGCAATATGACCACAGCAGGCAGGTTTCTCTGATATTTAATGAGATATAATTTGAATGATCAAGGACAGTCTAAATAATTTTCACCTTGATTGGAAGTGCTGTCATTAGTACTCTCTCTCTCTCTTTTATAATACCTCCCAGCTGCTTAGGCTTTCAAGACAGAGCTCATCTGGGTTGGCACCAAGAAGAATAGCTTGGCATGAAGAAATGTCATGTCTCAGAGTGTTACTCCAATTCCGGACTGCAGAGCACCAATGCACTGCAAAAGCCATCTCCTCCCAGTTATGGAAGGGCTGGGCTACAGACATCAAGCAGAACTGCAGGAAGGTGTAGGCAAGGGAGGCAAAGGGTCAGACCGTAAGGGCTGACACCAAGTGAGTACTCTGTTGAGGTCTTCCCTGCCTTTGATTTTTCCTGGCCTTGTCCATTCTCTGGTGGAAAACTCTCAAAGACCCTGTGCATCTATATGTTATTCTAGGAAAAAAGGGAATACTATTTTCTTGTTTGCCAGAGTGCAGCTATGAAAGTCTGGGGAAAACCCACTCAGCCTCCTTCAAAGCTTATGTTTCCATAGTGCCTTTCAAATGAGACACAGAGGGAAACTCCTCATTACAATCTATGTGAGGTCCATTCAGGAGGACAACCCATATAGCTTTCAATTCTAAGGGGATATTGTGCTGGGGTACCAGGCCACAACCATAGTGTGCAGTGGAACGGAGTGCACAACTACCCTGAATCCAACAGCGACCACAAGCAGATGGCTAGATAAGAGTATAGAAATGGTATAATGATATGTGACATTTCCCCCAACTATTGATGAACCCAGCTTCATCATTTGGAGCTCAGGGATTTCCTAAGCCAGATATGGTTTCACTGGTTTTAGTAACACACAATGGATTTCTCTTCCAGGAGCTTTGGCATTGTCCCTGGAATGTGTATAAACTTTTAGCACCTGCAACATCCTGTGGCAAGAAGGTCCATAGATCAACCATGTGTTCTTTAAAAAAATCACCATCACTTCTTTATTTTGAACTTCTCTCCCATTACTATCATCTGATGTCCCCACCTCCTCTATGGAAGAGACCAGGAAGAATAATTCCCTGCTCCCCTTCTTTGTGTCACTCATGATTTTATAGACATTTTATCAACAAAAATGCCATGTCTGCATTCAGGCCCTAAGCAAGTATCTCTGGCACTGTACAGCCTCATGTGGACAGACCAGCTTGCTTAGATCTACATCAGTGATCTTTGCACCATGCTCAGCTGCAGGGTATAGACAGACCCATAAAGTCTCTTGAATAACACTTTGCTTCTGGGGCAAAAAGGGTCTCAATAAAGAATTTCACGCTATTGCAACAATGCCGACTGCCCAGGATAAGTAAATCTGTAACAAAAATAAAACTTTATGGGAAAATATCCCGAATACTTTCAGTGTGTTGCATCTACATAGTGACCACCTCCAAGACTGCAAGGTGATAACGACTCCAGCAAACTAAACTGGGACAAGGGATGGATTCTACCACCAATCCATGACTGTCCACACTGTTAAATCATTAGCATAGTTCCCAACATGGCTTTACCCTGGACCAACCAGCACTGTCCCAGGCAATGTCCATGCATGGTCCACCCACGGAGGTTAACGGTGGCCAGGGACCACTGCAGCTAAGCACCACTCTGGGGCAGTACGTGTGTTTAGCTGTTACCGGCATTCTCCACGCCATCTCTGCTGGCCTCTGTGTCTTACAAAACATAGGTCCTGCTCTACTTAGTAGCGTAGATGGAGACTGCATGGTGCAAAGCAAAGGGTGTTTTTCTACACTGGGCTCTGTCAGAGATTGGGAGAGGTTTGTCTCTAGATGTGCATTGGTACCAGGCCAAATATATGGTCAGTGCTAAAAAGTAAAAATGAAATGTGGCAGTGGTAAGTTATTTATAGTTTGTGTTCAGGCCAGTGTGTAGCTGCAGAGCAGCTAAGACTCATTCACATTCACATTCAATGTACAACAGGTTTTAGATGTCTTGAATCTTGAAGCAACACTCTGTGTTATTCATGAGGGATGCTTTATTTCTCGCAGGAGTAGGTTTCTCCCCTCATTCATCTATACATCATTCATCCCCGTGATGGACATTTGGGCCTGGTCGTCTCTTGACAACAGCCTCCGGAAAGAAATGAACTACTCCATCCCTGTGACTCAAACCTTTCTTACTCACGCTGGCAGCAGCCCTGGCCGTGAGATAATGAAAAGAGGATAACGGCACCTGTTACTCAGATGGGCAAGCATAATTCAGATTAAAACATCTTCCTGATGTCACACACTTCACTTCAGAGGTTTATCTACGTCAGAGAAACTGCCACAAAGAACAGGCTGGCTCTCCACTGGATTTGCTGCTTTTGCTTTCAGCAGGGAGAAGAAACAACATGGCCTTTGCGGTGCAGATGAAAGGTTTCAGTAGGGATCAGGAAGATAACTTCATCTAACTAACTGGTAGTAACTCATTTGCCAGGACAAAGGCATTCTCCTGTAAGGAAATCGAGAGCACATCATGGATGCTGCTGTACTTGGATGAAAGCGGCTGTGTAACTACACCAGCCTCCTGGCACGCGAGCACCACTGACTGCTCCCTCTTCTCTCTCCCACGTGTCTGGGCTCTCCTCAAATCCTTCTGCGTTTCTCCCCAAACATGTCCAGGACCCCCTTTTTCTTTCATTCCCTGTCAGTTGATCTCACTGCAGCACATCACCTGTATAATATCTCTTATTTTGCACAGCTTTCCCTTTCATCCTCAAAGACACCCTCCCCTTCCATGGTCAACAGACAGTCTCAAAGCGTGGCACATGGCTCCCTAGAGGAACACATAGCAATATGGGCTGGTATCATCCCGTGTTGTGAAGCCATGGACATCGTATGAGAGAACGAAGGATGTGCCAACCTCCAGTTGCAACCTGAAATTCAAAATTCCTCAGCAAGGTTGGCGCAGCCTCTCACCCCGGCTCGCCCCTGCTCTGTTATGACTGCTTCCATGTCCTGACTGCAGAGGTAAGGCCATGCCACCTTGGAAATTACACTCATCGCTTTGCATTGCATCAAGACCTGCAGAAGACCTCCTGTTCTGGGCAGCAGGGACGCAGCAGGCTTCTCTCACTTTATTCTCCCCACCGTGAGCACAGACGTCTCTTCTTGATCTTGGAACCAAACTTTCAAGATGTGCAGGGAAAACAGCTTCAAAAGCAGCTCTGACCGGCTAGGCAGGCACACACTTACGCACAGGCGGTGTCCAGCAAGGAGATGAGGAGGAGAAGAAATGGCTTCTCTCTGTGATCCGCTGACCAGCAGGTGAAGACGCAGCCAAAGCCGGTCTTCTTGCGGGTAGGAGGCCAGCCCTGACTCATGCGCATCTTGAGTCAGGACAGACAACTGCCTCAGCCTCGGAAATTATCCCCAGCACAGCGATTTCTGTAAGCTCACCAGGCACGCTGAATCTACTGTCTGTCAGCAAACTTGGTGTATGACAGCCCAGCAGCAGAGCTGAAGGTCTCATCTAAAATGACTTATAAGATTGAAAATTACTGCTGAGTCAGCACAATGCCAGTTTCCATGCCACTCATCCCTCCACCACATTTCCTCACTCCCTCCATTGGTCTGGTCTGCAGCCACAATACCTCCTGCCTTATGAGACTTGAGCCTCCCACTCTGAAGCATTACTGATTGATAGTAATTTTTTGCCATAACTTCTCTTCCAGCCACACAAAGTTGCAGTAAATACCAGCATGGCAAATGCTCTGCATTGCCCAAACTGCCTGTTGGCATCAATTCCCGCCCCTGAGTGTTACCAGATGTTGTTAAACCATGTCCCACTGGAAGATACAACCATAGGAAAACTACTACATCAAGCATGCTTGGACAACTGCTTAAGAACACAGCCCCGAACTCTTACAGCCATGATGGAGGAAGAACTGAGGCCATCAGCTGTGACAGCCTTCTGGGTAGTCCTCCTCTGGGTCCAGCTTGGGAAGACAATATGTTTCTCACACTACCTTAAATGATAGTGGTCCAAAGGCAGCAATTTAATTTTGTGAAACATAGTCAGGCACTGCCATCCTCATTTCTGATTCAGGGTAGGACTTAGGACTTCAGGTTTGTCTGGTTTCATCTGGGGATCACATGCAATACAGTCAGGCATTCCCCATAAGAAGCTGACCCTCTTGAGGAGACTTCTCTTGGATTCTTAGAGGATCGAGGCAAATAATGTGTCCCAGTCCCAGTAAGGCTCTCAGTAAGGTCACCTCCATGGGACATGTTGCAGAACTGTGTTTCAGAGGTTCTCAGACTGCTCAGACTGGGCTTTCCTCCTTCCCCGCCTGGACTCCACCGCCAGCATGTATACAGGATGGTCTTTCCTCTGTGCTGTTGAATGCCTACCTGGGGCAGTGAGGGGACGAATCAGTTCAGTTCATTGGGGCAGAGTAGTTGGAAGTGCTGCTCATTCAGTTGCGTGCCCGTCAGAGGTGTGAGCCCAGGCAATTTCCACCCTCCCCACAACTGGAGAGACCTGGGGACTTCTCTGCTTCCCCTGGAAAAGATCTTGTATTCCTCCTGAACTAATACCCCAACGGGACACAGCTCCCCCGTTTTGAGAGATATTGCTTCTGCCTAACGGGGAAGCACAGATTTGGTCACAACATTCGGCCCTTTCAGATACTCAATGGGTTATACTGCATGAAGGAATAGGTTTACAAGTTTAAACCAAGCCATAAGAAACTCTTCTTTCTCTAGATAGTTTTGGTTTTATTCTCATTTCTTGATAAGGATGAGCCACCTATATCTATTTCTCTGCCCATCTGTTTTTCCTCCCCAATAGCTTCGAAGCTGCTCACCAGTTTCCACCACTTAGAAGAAGCTGTAATGTGAACTTGATAGTAATCTGTTCTGCTGGGCCTGCCATCTGGCCAATCTGTGAATACACATAAAAGGGCCAAAAAATCAACACACACATAGTGCAGACTCAGCTGCAATGCGATCAGCTCTTTCTCTGGCCAGTTACAGGAAAGAAACAGGAGCTGGGGGTCCTGCAAGGTGGGGTGAGACGTCGGGGCGTGGGAGAGAACTGCAGGAATAGGATGTCTCTATCGCCTTGTAAGACAGCTTGTGATGGAATACCTATCTGCCTGCGAGGAGGAGGCTGCAGATCAGGGTTCAAGAGAACTGGGAGATGTTTTGGAGTTCACAGGAAACCAGGCTTGACTACTGTTGCTGCTCAAGAAATGACTTGTTTGTAGCAAAAGACAAAACTTGAAAAATAATGCTTTAAAAAAAAAAAAAATATTTGAGAGTTCTGCAGTTGTTTGTGTTTGTTGTTCTTTTTTTTCTTTTGCACGTGAACCTTTTCCATTTTTTCTGTGTAAAATTTACACTAGAAGGGTTTTACTAAAGAAGTAAATGAGGGAAAGTGGAAATTTTCAAATGGCCACATGAAACCACTGACAATCTTCCTGCTCATCTATATGACACAGAAGACCTAATTATCTCAAACCTCCTCTTGTTGAACTTAGACAGCCTCTGCTTTTACTGCTTAGATAAGAGATGTCTGCGATCACTGGAAATTCTTTTGAATAAGATGACAGAGCACCCGAGGTAATTGCCACCTGGTGTATCACCCCCCAGGAAATCAAGGATGCCAACACTTGCCAGTTAATTTTGTCCAGATATGACAACATTATCTCTACTCATCTCTGCAAATTCCTCTGCTTCAGAAAAGAGGCTGGGAAGAGGGAAAAGGTTCCTCTCCAGCTCTGTGAGGAGACTAGCATTGAAAACAGCAGTGATTTGGGCCATGTTTCTGGTATACCATTTCCCAACTCCTCCCGAAAACCAAGAGCAGCTCTGTTCTGGATTTCCAGCTGGGCAGCAGTTGACAGTTCCCTGGACTGCTGCTGAGCCTGGCCACCTTTCTGAAGAAATCAACAGCGGTACAAATCGGCAGCCAGGCACACCACCAGGAGAGCATGTCTGCATCACAGGGGCACAGCAAGACAGATCAGCCAACAAGCTGGATTCTTGTAATAGCAAGAAAAAACAATCTCCAAAGTCCAAGGACAAGCAGGTTGACCGTGACTCTTTGGGTTCATACATCTTGGGAGCTTTGTGATAAGCACCAAATGATCAGGTTTTCTGGAGCCTGCACGCCACCAGCTCAGCGTAAAACCTTTGCATCTGGACCAGAGTGTGTTTTATATCTCTTTGGCACTGAGATACCTGACTGCACAAAGCCCTGTAGCACTTCTGAGTCAAGATTTTCCCATGCTCTCTATTTCTGACTGCCCCTGCACGCCTTTCCTCCCCTTCCTCCTCTCCATTTTGTTCTCTGAAACAGTCGGAGGATTGACCTGAGGCTCACATCACATCTAGTCCCAAGACAAATCATGCCCAGAACAAGTTCTCAATCTGAAGAGAATCGTAGCAACCACTAGGAAAAGACTTATCAGGTCATGTTATCCATTCCTGGGGGACAGCGTATGATTGTTCCCTACAATATATTCTCCAGGGCTTTGTCCATTTTTGTTTAAATGATTGAAATAACAAGGTTTCTGCTCTCTCCCTTAGGAAATTATTCCCCTGTCTAGCAGATCCAGCTATTAGGAAGGTTTTTTTGATACAGTCTGTATTTTTCTATGCTGTCTTTTATCACAGTGTTCTTTTATAGTCCTCAGTCCGACACACCCCATTTCTCTCCATCATTACTCGCTCCTTCACACTTCTTGGAGATAGTCACAGCTTCATCCCTTAGTCAACATTAGCTATAAACAGAGCTCTTTGGGGCAGAGTCCTGCAGCAAGGAAGACAATATACCTAGATTGAGATTTTAAATGTCTCTTCAGAAGCAGCTCCTTATGTGGTCATTTTTATTGCACTTCTTTGAGATCCCTCTTGCTCTTCAGAAACTTTCAGGACCTTTGGTAGAGTTGCGCACAGTCCTCATAGATGCAGGACCATGGTAGCAGGATTATCAGTTTCCCGGACTGCCAAATGTCCCCTTTGGGTACGTAGGTCTGACTGGCTAATGCGGTAACATAATGATCTCATTGCATTGCAAACTTTTCCTGATGCTGTCATTTCTTTACATCCCAAAGGCTCCTTCTACTGCACCTATGTGACTGCAGTATTATTTTTCCTCAATCCTCTCTATAAATGGCCTTCTTGGGCAATTTTAATCATTTTCTGTAACTGTGATTTTGGTTGCTCCCAGTTTATTGGCAATGATCTCAGACCTCTCCACGAGGGGCGAAGATGAAGGACTCACCACCTGCAGGGTTGGCAGGATGATCCAAACAGCACTCTGAGGGATCAGGGAAATATACCTCAGGAAGAAGCGTAGGGGCTCACATCTTAACAAAAGGCCAAAAATGAACGGGCTGCTTCTTCCTTTACTATGCTGTGATGACAGAAAAGAGGCTTGAGAAATTTCTGATTTCTCTTTGCTCAAAGGGTTAGTTCTTTTCAAACTAAAACCCCATCAAGTCTGAGCCTTCACAAGGTTAACAGGATTCTGCTTTCAGACCTGCTGAATGCCTGAGACAGCTCTCAGTCTGACACTGCCAGAGCTTGAGAAGCTGGATCTCAACAAAAATCCTGCTAAACAAACGTTACCGAAGGCTGGCAAGCAGCAGAGTGGCTTGAAACATCAGGCACAAATCATCCCTGACGTAGTAATCGCATCCTCTGAACCTGTGATGTCATTATCCACTGCAGTCCACAGAGCTCTGTTTGCAAATCAGCGTGACATCAAATGCTGTCAGAGCTGGTCTGGTAAAACGCAGCACATCCAGTGAGAGGTGCGGGGTGACATTTAGGGAAGTGGTTCAGCTGTGTTTTCACCAAAGCAATTGCATTTCGCCTTTGTGACTCTCCTCTCTATGCAACTAAGAGACACAGAAGAGCACAGACAACTTGTCATGAGTTTGCTCACCTGTCTTTTTATTTCATGCTGTATCTACTGCAGGTTGTTCCCATGCGGAAGAAAAAAAGGATATTTTTCAAACTTTTAGAAAATACTAATAGGCACATGGTATTTTGAGCAGACTCTCCTTTCTGCTGTTTGAGAAACCAGGGCTTCCCCCATCCAAAAGGGCAGCTAAAGGAAGGGTTAGCGATTCCCACTGTACTCATCTTCGGTCCCCGCTAGAAAATAATGCCAGCAAATCAATTAGGAGACACGACTTTTACTAATACAGATAAAGTGGTACAAGCTCTGATCTAGACAAAGTCATACAGATGCAAAAGCGCTTCTTCCAGGGTAGTCGCTGTCTCGGCAGGTGAACAGTTGAGTGTGGAGGAGCCACCAACTCCTCTTCCCTCTCCTTTGCTTCTCATTCTCTGTCCCTTCATGACCACGACAAGGAATTAGCCAGATGGACACAAGTTTTCCTGCTTCTAGATGTCTGCAATCATAGACTCCTTTGTATCAGTTACAGCATTTATTGTACCCTTCTCTGAAAAAAGCACTCCCAAACATGTCTCCTGACTCTGGCTGGCTGCAGTTTTGGCCAAGGCTATTTTCCCTGCAGATATTCTCATTTTCCAGCAGCTTTATTAGCTGAAACCTGGCTTCAGTGATCTAATAGCCAAAGCAAGTGGAGTCCATCATAATTTCCCCCATTACATCACATATAGACCAAGCAGTGATTCAACTGGATTTATAGATAGATTTCATCAAAGGGGTACATGTATTTCATTTAAAAAAAAAAAAAAGAAAAAGAAAAAAAGAAAAACATTTTGTTCAAATGCTTTGGATTGAGCTTATCTTACCACTGTACGACTTTTTATTTCTGTTGTTCTTATTCCCAAAACAGACTTACGCTTGAAAATACAAGCAAAAAGAGATTTCTCAATTTTCCTTTACAAATTTTAAGTGTGTTCTGTCAATTGTCTTTGAGAAACTGAAATAACTCAACCAAAACACTTCTGTGAAGGAAGTTCAATTCTGATTGAGAAAGCATTTTTGGAAGTTGAAACCAAGAAAGTTAATGGAAATATATTGCCCAACTCCACTGTCCTGTTCAGTTTTCTATTGAGTCAGTACTAACTTTGAGGTACATTTATCCTTGCACTTTGAAGATAGAAGAGCTGAACAAAAATGCGAAGGTCAAAGTTTTGCAACCTTGTTCAGGGTTGTCTATGAGAAGATTTGCTGGAATTGCAGTATCAGGGTAATTACACCCCTGGAGCTAGACTGGTCTAACTCATTGGGTTGGCACTTTCATGTGAAGCCACCTCATTCTTTTTCTCTGATAGTAACTTTTATCTCAAGGAAGCAAGCACACACCAGGAGTGTAGAGACTGCCAGTACCTTTCTCCACCAAGACGAAACCAGAGAGGTTTCTCATGGGATGCTGTTCCAGCCAGCAGAAACTGTCCAAGGAAGTCAGGTGTTTTAGGAACTTGAGCTTAAGAGATATTAAACTCAGAACTTGCTTTCTTATGCAATGAAAATCCCCTTCCTAAAAAGATGGAGCTCCACCTCGGTTAGGGCTTCCATCTCCACTAATCAAGCTGTAAGGCTGTCCCTAAACTCACTGCTCTTACAGCTGAAAGTCGTCTTATTTTCAATCCAAACTTGTTCATGGTCTGTTTGTTCTCATAAAAGTAAAGTCCTTAGCTCAAACAGCAATCCTCACCGTTTGTCTTTCCTACTCCGATAGATTAATAAAGATCAGCCATATCTCACCAGCCTGTTTTTTTTTTTTCCTAGGATGAATAAATCAGCCACTGCTAGTCTGTTGCATTAGACAGTTTCACTTTCATAGCATTTTTCACCTTTCCAGCTTCAATTCCATTTTCTTGTACATCAACAACCCAAATTTAGATACAGAAACACAGAAATTCAATGCTCCATTTGTACAGACTTTGAATAGTATTTCATGCAATTTTAGACAGATCTTGTAGACAGCGCTGACACAAAACCTGAAATAAAGTACTGCATCTCAAACCTACCTGTCTTTGGTTCGCAGTACTAAAAATCCATGGGATCTTATTTTGTCTCACGCTGATGAAAAGAGAGTGATCTTTCTTGGTGACTATGAACTCACCGCACTGTAACTCAAGTACACACGAGTTCATGGTTTAACTAGAGACAAGCGTTTGAGCTAAGCTCCATGTTACCATAAAACAGATGGATGCTAAAAAGAAACTTTCCATATACTGCAAGCGTCTCTCCAACAAATGACCCATGAAAAGCAGGATGGGGTTCATGTGCACTACTGAGTCTTGAAGCTGACAGGCATATCACAATTAGTTATTCTAAAAGTGGCTTGGTTTAATCTCAATGCATTTCCAGTTCCCAACAAATACTTTTGCTGAGACCAGGCTGAGATCTTTCACCTCCCCTTTTCTCTCTTTATTGTTTACAGACATCTACCTTTTCCACGTCAGCCCTGATAAGCACACCGAGCAGCAAGATTGCAGGAGGCAGTAGAGTGAGACACCATTTAATGCACCTGACTAGGCATAATCAGAGCAATCCATCACTTCAGTTTTCTATTCCCAGCCAACAGGAATAGTCAAACTGAGTGGGAAGAAATGGGAAGCCACTTACCAAAACTTCTTCAAACCCCTCACCATTTCTCTTCTGCTGGGTGGAAAACAGTGTCCTACTATATTTTAATGTCATAACCAGGTGTTTTTCATTTTATTTCATCTCTGAACTCCTCCATACAAGGTAGCTCAAGAAATCAGACTGACAAAATACTTCTTGTGACATTTTTGAGCCGTCATAACCATCATGTGCACAATTTTTATACCTGAGAAGCTCCATTGTGATCCAAGACCCTACAGTGGCAGGGGCTATATAAATGACACAGAATAACATGAGATGGTCCCTGACTATTCACAATTCTCCCCTGACACTGGGAATTACCATCTGCACTTTCCAGATGTGGATACCAGAGAGGGAGAGGGCCTAGTCATGAAGAATACAGATCAGACTAAGAGTTTGACATCCCCCCCAAAAAGGGCCATGTAATGAGGAAAATTATTAGTCTCTTCAACAAGGGAGAAAATCCACTAGGAAGGTTATTTAAAACTGCTTTGGACAAAACACTGGCTAACATCCTCCAGAGCTATTCCTGTAGTGATTTAAGTCTCAGTTTCAGTTTCACTTGCAAGCTTTGAAGCTTATATAAATAAGGAGCAGCACTGCTGAGGGCCCACTAGAGTTCCTGTCTATAAGACATAAGGACCCTCCTTTGCACTACCCCTCCAATGCATGTCCTGTATTACCAGTGCGGTATCATCTCACACTCCTTAGTTTGGGATTGGAGTTGCAGACACATGCTCAATTTTGGACCTTCAGTAAGGATCTTAGCACAGTTTTGTGGAAGTCAAGTTTCCTCAACTGCACATTTCTGGGAATCAATATATATATTGATAAATAATAGATATATCATGTGGTGGGTTGACCTTGGCTGGCCACCAAGTCACTCTCTCACTTCCCCTCCATCAACAGGACAGGGGGAAAAAGCAGGATAGAAAAACTTGTGGCTCCGGATAAGGACAGGGAGATTGCTCAACAGTTACCATGACGGGCACAACAGACTCAACTTGGGGAAGATTAATTTAATTTATTGCCAATTAATAACAGAGTAGGATAGTGAGAAACAAAGGCAAAACTAAAATCCCCTTCCCCCCATTCCTCCCTTCTTCCTAGGCTCAACTTCACTCCTTCATTCCCAACTCTTCTATCTCCTCCTTCCCTCCCCATTCGGCACAGGTGATGGGGAATGGGGGTTGTGGTCAGTCCATAGCACTTCATCTCTGCCACTCCTTCCTCCTCATGCTCTTCCCCTGCTCCAGCGTGGGGTCCCTCCCACAGGATACAGTCCTTCACAAACTGCTCCAACATGGGTCCTTCCCACAAGCTGCAGTTCTTCAAGAACTGCTCCAGTGTGGGTCCTTTTCATGGGGTACAGTCCTTCAGGAACAGACTGATCCAATGTGGGTCCGCAATGGGTCACAGGTCCTGCCAGCAAACCTGCTCCAGCGTGGGCTCCTCTCCATGGGCCACCGTTCCTGCCAGGAGCCTGCTCCTGCTTGGGTTTTCCAAGGGCTGCAGCTTCCTTCAGGGCACATCCATCTGCTCCGGCATGGGGTCCTCCACCGGCTGCAGTGTGGATATCTGCTCTGGTGTGGTCCTCCATGGGTTGCAGGGGGACAACCTGCTTCACCATGGTCTTCACCACAGCTGCCTCTGTCCAACACGGGGACAGCTTCTGGTGTCTTCTCACAGAAGCCACCCCTGCAGCCCCTGGCTACCAAAACCTTGCTACGTAAACCCAGTACAGATCAATAGCTATTTTTTATTTGCTTGCTTGGTTGCTTTTAAGTCTTGGAAGTAACAACTCCACTTCCAGACTTGCTACCTCATTTGCTGATGGGTCTTATTTGCTTTGCAAAACCGTAAGCAGTTTGATGGAGCTGTTGTCACCAGCTCCAAGTGCTCACACAGAGGCTGAAGCTGTTTCTGAGTCCTGAAGACCTCCTGACTTCCTGGCTGTGTAGCAGCAGCAGAATTATAAACCTGGCAATGTTTTATTTATCTCTGCAGAGGACTGACTCTCAGCTTGAAAGAACCTGTCCCAGGGAGAAGACTCCAGTAAGCATCAGCACATCTACTGGGTAACCAAGTTGCTTTTCTTACTAGGGAGATAGGTGGTACATGGCCTAAAGACAGAGAAGCTGAAAATATCCTTAAAAAGAAAAAAAAAAACCTTCTTTGACTACACTGAATCTCAGATAGACTTCTGTACTCACTGGCCTATTTCTCCCACCAGCTTCTTTCTATTTCTTTTCTATATCCATTCCTCTTCTTTCCTTGCCCACCTATAGGTCACTCCCATGCCGTTCTCGTGGACGTTTCATTTGCTGTTATCCTCCTTTTTTTGGTCTTATTTCCCTCCTCTCTCTTGCCCACTTTCTTTCATTCCCATCTGCCCCTTCTTCATTCTCCTCTGTCTTGACTAGGACAAACACCTGCCTCCTTAGGCAATGCACAAGAGTTAAAAGAACTTCATAGCCTATAACCACCCTATACAACAGTTGTTCTATGACCATAATTGCCAACTATAAACCATCAGCCTTACCTTTGCAGTCAAGATTAATTCTGGTGTGGTGCATTATAAAATTAGCCATCCTTGGCAAAGCTACCGGCCTTTAGTTTTCACAAGAACACAATTAAATGGCATTTGCACAGTCAAGCTAGAGCAAAGCTAAGAAGAGACAGACATCATGAAGTTATTAGATTATGAAGTAAAAAAACTTCTTGGCTAGATCAAGCGTTCGAACACATTATATAATGTTTCGGAGGTAATACAGGCAAAATGAAACCTCTTAGGCGCTTTCCCTCCTTCCCCAGCCAAGCCGTGGGGAAGTGCATGTAATAATAGCAAATGAGGAAAGTCGCCACCAGATCTCCAGACTTTGGGTTTGCTCATAAGGTAGCTTGTGCCACAGCAGCAAAAAGGTTAACTTGGTGGGGACTCCAGAGCATGCACACAGCTTGCAGTCTTTCCTAATTAAACACACACTCACACATCATAATCAGAGCTGCTCCCTCACCCCAGGGCTGGATCTTTGGCTCGTATAGGTCAGCAGAATGCCCCAGAGGAGCTTCTTTGTTTTATGTTGGCTAAAAATTCAGTCCCAGAGCCTCTGTGCATACATGAGGATGTGTTAGCATAACTGGTGAGTATCTGGGCTTAAAGAAGCCTTGCTCACACACAGATTATTACCGTGCAGATAGGTACTTGTATATACATCAGTAGCAACTCAAGCCTCACCTCCTCTCCAAATCAGCTTTTGATTAGTGATGGGCAATGCTCTGGATCTGGTGTCCACGAGCTCCATCCTGCTGTGGCAATCTCCCCCCCACTCAGGGATATGGCCCAAAGGAAACAAAATCAAGCAAATTTGCTGAGCATGCCCTACTTTGTCATCACAGAGGTCCCCCAAATCACTGCATTTGGCATGATTTTGGAAGAAAGCTATAAAACACAGAACAGTTTCAACCCACCTTTCCCCCCCCCCCCCCCCACAACCTGTGACATGGTTTGCTCACATAAATTGGAAAAGTTAAACATTTGTCCAGCCCCCTTTAAACATCTATGCCATGTCAAAAGGTAAGCATCAATACCACTATTAGGAAACCAAGGATCCTAATGTGGTGTTCTTTAGAGGAAGGGAGGTAAGAGACACTGGCTTTGGGGTAAGATCTGTAGTCCTTTGGAGTCTGTCAAGGCCAAGTGTCCTAGGCACTCAAATCATTACACAGTGATAACACGTCCCCTGGGAACTGGGTTCAACTTTTGACAACTCACACAAGTTTTACGTGTGAACCCTGTTCAGTGCAGCTCTGTTTCTCCACCCCCCCGCAGCCAAAGGAGCAGATCGGCTTAATTTACTGCTGTTTAAAAACAGACGCTGGCCCTCAATTTATCTCCATCAAGAGAAAAAATACCCAAGCTCCTCAAATGAAAAGCCCTGCAGGATTTTGCCTGCGTGAATGTGAAATGGAGATTTGACAATAAAAAAGACATTTCATTTGTCTTATTAGTGGCTGACTACTGTGGAAGGTGTTCAATCAATTAGACTGATCTTGGACTCCTCAATTATTGATAGAGAGCGCTGGATTACACTCTCAAATGCTTTTAGCTTAATTGCCCAACCCATCATTGCTTCATTTTCCTTTTCTTATGTATATAATTTTTTGTTGTTGTTTTGTTTTTTAACTATAGCAGCTTGCCAGTGGCTGACCCTGTTACTTGCTGCTGTTGCCAGCGCTGTCGATGCTGATCCAGAGAGCGAGCGCTGAAGCCTCGGCCGGGCAGCGTTCCTAGGGTGCAGGAGGCAGGCAACGTCAAGGTGGTGCCAGCATCCCCCAGAGACCAAGTGGGGCTCGGTGGGGGAGAGAATAGTGGCTTCCCGCTATGAGAGACACATGCACGGGGGATCAGGGGTGCCCCACTTCCACCTCCAGCCCACTCTGTACATTTTATAACTCTCAGTCCCTTTCCATGCCTTTCTCTTCAAACATCTGCTCCCCTTCGCCTTCTGTCCCCTTTCCTTCCCTTTCCTCGCATGCAGAAACACAATAGAGCACAGATCTGGAGCTCATCTTGGCTAGTATACCATCTCCAGCATCATTTGGGTACCCAAATGGTCCTTCTTACTCCATCCTGACCACCACAGTTCCCCCCAAAACCTCTTAACTTTCCCCTCTCCACCCTCAATACCTTCCAGCCTCTTCTCATGTCCCCCTCATCATCATTTCTCAGCTCATACACTCTCTCCTCCATTTTCCAGACTGGACCCATCCTCTCCCTCCTCCACTTGTAGCCTGGAGTAGGCAGTTCGGTGTAAAAATCAGCAGGATTTGGGAACACAAGCAAAACAGTTAAATGCAGCTGGCAGAGATAACAAGTGTCATTACATGCAGGGCTTTGAGTAATCCAGTGTGCACACAAGCCCCGAACTGCACTGACCTTGATTGTTTAACTCTCGCTGACGTACTGGGACATTAGCAGAGACAGATTCACTGTATTCAAGCGTGCTCCATATTTTATAGACTAAGCACATCTTAAATGCCTTTAAAGCATGGTTCCCTGCGACTCTTTCGCAGGCTAACCTAAAGCAGGGAGACAAGCGCAAATGGATTCATAAGGACATGGGAGCTATTTCACAGCGAGAGAGGGAAAAAAGAAAGGGGGGGGAAAGCAAAATGAGATGGGAAAGGGTATGAAAAAGAGATGAAATGAGCAGAGAGAAGCAGTGAAAAAGAGAAAGGAGGATATGAAGAATGAGAAAGGAGAGAGAATAAGAGAAACTGAGAAGGAAATAAAAATATGAGGAAAACTTGCCCATGGAAAATGGCAGATATGCAATGTGAATGCTTGGAAGAATAAGAACTCCTGGTGCCAGATGTGAAACAGAGTATTTCTGTGATAACAGGAACATGATACATCGGTACACCGTACTGGGAGATATGATCTGAGAGAGAAATAAAAGCTGTAACAGCAAAACTGCAGTGCAGGTGAATAACACAGTAGCTCATAAGGATTTAAAAAATGAGACCATGGTTATAACAGGATCCATCTGAATACAATTCATTTTCTGGGAAGCTGTTACAGATCTCTGCCATCAGATCCAGACATGACAAGGGATATCTGGGAAATTATTAGAAAAATAATACTGGGAAATGTGTCATTTTGCAACTTTCTAGATGGCAAGTGGAGAATTACTCTTACTAGCGACACTTGAGCTCCGTCCTTCCTGGATGTAATAGGCAATAGATTTTTCTCCCCTGAAATAGCATCAGAGCCAGTAAAAAGCAATTCTATTTTATGCTTGGTTTAGATGAACAGTGAGGACGCTACAGAAAGTGTTTGATCAAGTGTTCACCAGTACTGTTTAAATTCAAAAGAAGGATAAGCAAAAGCAGGTATCCAAGTCCTTAATATCCAAAGCACAATGGTGAAAAATTAAAGGGATTAGTAAGTGAATCACTTGGTATGAAGAACACCGGGATGATAAAAAAGCAGCTTGAAATTTCTCCATGACGAATGCACAAAGAATATTGGGATTAGATTACAATAATGCTTATTGCAATAGATCTTGCAACTTCTTGCAAGATTACCATAATACCTATTGCAAGGGAAGAACTGACAGGGATACTTAAATGGAATGGGAAAAGTACAAATCAAGAGATCAAGTAAGATGAGAACTGCCTGATGAACATTAAAATAAAGAGAAGAGGGTTCTCTGGATGTGTAAGGAAAGAAGGCAGCTAGGGAACAAGGGTAGGATGAGGATGAGCCATACATTTAAGAATACGTTGCTTTGCTTGTCAGCAGAAAGGAGGTTACTTAACGCTCAGGCGAAGTCCAGATAGAGACCAGTAACGGGATAGAGAACTAGTAACAAGTCCTGAACAACTCCTCACATCCTCAAATGTAGAAACCAAATATCCCTATATCAGAATTCATTAATTAAATAAATAAATAAAGCAGGGAAAAAATTGCAGGTGTGTTTCTTGTTGCACTCCAGCAAGATTAATTAATATGCCCCACTGGGAATCCCTCGTGAAAACGAGGAATGCTGAAGGATTAAATAAGAAATGTCAACATGTTGTGTGGGATGGGAGAGGATCGGCCCAGAAAGAGTTAATGGCTGTGTTTTATCACTGTGGTTAAAGAGGTGTCTGTGGCAGCTTATGAGCAAGACAAGCCTTTAGTACAAAAACGGGTAAGCGAAGAAACATCAGAGGAAGGAGGAGCTGAGGCAGGGGCAGAGATCCACAGATCTCAGCAGGCTGCAGACACGGGATGGTGGCCGGGCAACTGGCAGAGGTGCCAAAGCCAAAGCCTTGCTGGAGAGAGGGCCCATCCCTAGAAGCACACATGGAGCTCCTCATGGTGGGGCTGATCTTAATTAATATTTCCATTCCTGGGACAGAAGTGGGATGCCAGTGATTAGAATAGAATAGAGTATCTCTGTTGGAAGGGACCTACGATGATCATCTAGTCCAACTGCCTGACCACTTCAGGGCTGACCAAGTTAAAGCATGTTATTAAGGGCATTGTCCAAATGCCTCTTAAACACTGACAGGCTTGGGGCATCGACCACCTCTCAAGGAAGCCTGTTCCAGTGTTTGACCACACTCTCGGTAAAGAAATGCTTCCAACGTCCAGTCTAAACCTCCTCTGGCGCAGCTTTGAAGCATTCCCACACATTCTATCACTGGATACCAGGGCGAAGAGATCAGCACTTCCCTCTCTGCTTCCCCTCCTCAGGAAGCTGCAGAAAGCAATGAGGTCGCCCCTCAGCATCCTTCTCTCCAAACTAGACAAAACCAAAGTCCTTAGCTGCTCCTCATAGGACATGCCTTCCAGCCCTTTCACCAGCTTTGTTGCCAGCTAGCAAGTCATGAACACATCCACAGTAAAGGAGGGGTCACCAAAAACTAAAACGGGAGCATTGGGAAGGTTTGCACCATCACAAAGCACCCCTGAAAATATAGCAGGTGAGTGTCTTTGGGGGCACATTCTGACAGCCCCTTTCCAGGGGGCTGGGAAAGAGCTGAAACACAAGGAAAACCGTGTCCTGGAAAGGTTTCCGTCTTCCCAAACATGGAGCATGGACCTGGCCCCGCTCACCCGTGCCACCCCAGCCCCTTCCCACCTATCACACACCCCAAGCGACCGGGCGAGTGTAGCGGCGTGTCCCTGCCTTGCGAGGCTGATGCCCGTCCTGCTGATGTGAAGGAGATCCAGAGCTGCCGTTCGACGGGTCAGTGCCAGCAGAGACAAATTATATGGAAACGAGGAGATGCTTTGCTTACACTGAAGCACCCCGGAGAATGATTTCATTCATAATAAATCTCCTTTCTCAGCAGTGGCAATCGTAAGGGGCTGGGCTGTTCTTGCATTTAATTCCCCTGATTAACGTTAGTCCCAATTTACCGTGTTTTAAGGACTCAGAACTGAGTCCAAATTTCTTTTGCTACTGCTTCACTGTATCCTCCTATTTAAACTTTTCTCTGCTCGAGTTTGCCATGGTGCTAGGACACATCCTGAGAGATTCAGTCTTATACTGCACTGTCCTTGGCCACTGCCTTGGGCCAAAGAATGTGCAGTGTCTTGGCCACCAAGACACTTCCCAACTCTCCAGAAAGAGGTGCTACATAGCACAGGTGAGCTGGAGCTGCTGAAAACATCTCAATGGTCCCAGTCTGAGGATGAAGTAGAAGGTCCACCCCCTGGCAACACCACCAGATCTGGGTTCGCCTTGGTCTTTCATGGCTTCCTTCCAGCCCAAGGGCTGGTGAGACGCTGGTGCATGCCCAGGTCTCAGATCCCAGCGTGTTCCCAATTTCATACATTGCTCATGGCCGAAGAGCAAAGAGATGCTAATTGCCAGGTCACGCTACAAGTCCCAGGGGCCAGAACAGTCTCTGCGTTCTGGATTTGAGGTGCTCAGACAATAATTCAGTGGGAGCACGGGTGTCTGTGGGATTAAAGCCATTTGAAATTATTTTGGCATAGTATATTAAGATAGTGACAAAGGAGAACCTGAGTGAATAAATACAAGTATGGGTAAAAAAACCATACAGGTATTTTTTTTAAATTGAGTTTTAAAGGAAATGGACCACTTTCCCCAGAGCATCTTTCAGAAGTGAATACAATTCCCTTCTTACTGGTTTGGGGTTGAATCATTTTGTATCACGGGCAAATCCACTCACAAACATACATCTTTTTAGCCTTTAACATGCAAACTGAAACTCTGATCTTGGCACAGCGCTCCAGGAGAAGCCAGTAAAGGATCCCTCTGCAACTAGCAAAACCAGTTATAAAGCAGTTTGGTGTCACCACGTGGCAGTGCAGCCCCTGACACTGCGACACCTCTTTACAGATGGAGTATTAGCACCCCAAACCCTCATATTCACTCGCTTGCTTACCCCGAGAACCCTCAAAGAAGTAGCCTGATACAGAACCAAACTCCTCGGCATTGTGCTCAAAATGTCAGTGCAGCCATGCAGGAGAGGTTTTCTTACACGGAGCTACTGCCAAGCATTTTCCAACACATTTCTTCATATTACTTAAGCTATTATGACCATGACCCAAGGCATTTCCTGGGGACCAGAGAACAGCTGAAAGTACCAAGCACACAGACCATTAACCCCAGACTGTTCTTACCTGCCAGCTTGAGCACCACAGCATACAAGTCCCTCTACATCCCTGGTCAGGGTCTCCAGCTGCTACCACAGTATAGATAAATACTACAAAAGCTTCTTTTGCACAACCAAACACAGAGAAAAGGAGAAGAAAAAAAGAAAAAAGAAAAAAAAATGAGCACCCTCTGGCCCTTGTGAGCGAAATGCGGGATACCCGACGGATTGGGACAGAGGAAATGGTGCAAGGAGACATCAGGACTCTGGGGAAGGTCCAGGTTTCCTTTCAACACCTAACCTCTGCCCTCTCACACCCTTGTGCATCACACTCCCAGGATGCTGGGGGAAGCAGCTTGGTGCCATGAATGGGAGCCACCTGGGACTGCCCTGTGCTGTGCTCATTCAGCTCAATAGTCTGAGTCGCTGCAACGCCTGGGACGAGAAAGCTAAGTTCGATAAAGTTGCAAGGGCTGAGATGAGGTCTTCTACTGCCAGCCCTGGATTTTATACTTGCCCTCAAACTAGGAGAGTGCAATATTAGACAAGTGAATCTACTACCTGCACTGCTCAATGAGGCTTTTATGATATCCCTTGTCCCCCTCGGAGAGATGCTTTCCATTTCCAGTTCCCTTTTATTCACCATCCATCTCTCGGCTGCTATATGCACACACTCTCTTCTTTCCACAAGCAAAGAGCCTTCCTCCCCAGCCCCTTCTTCACAAAAATGCCTCCCGTTGACCTCCGACCGGCTGCTCTGAGCTTCGTTAGCACACTTGGGGTAGGAGCATAGCTTTTCAGATTAGCCCTTCAGCTCCTCCATCACCTCAAACAACCTTGCACCTACTTGTACTAGAGCACCTAGTGTCTCCAGTAAACACTGCTTTCAGCCCCCTTTTCAACAGAGACATGGTTTATTGTCCCCTAAGTAGCCCTTCACAGTTCCCCTTCTCAATCAGCACTGGGTAATGGTTTCCTAGGGACCATAATACTTAGCAGCACAGTAATTGAATGATATTATTAACAGCAGCAGCATCTGTGTTGTCTGTTTAATTAACTGGAGAGCAAATGAGGCCCTAAGAGTCATTAGTCTGATCCTTTATTGTTTTCCTAGTGATCTGCAGCTTCTCTTATTTGATTATTGGCTAAGGATCCTCTTTACCAAAAAATGCACTTTTAATAAAATAATAACAATTCTCTATACTCCTGAACAACATATATTACTTCTCTCAAGTTGCAGATTAGATAACTGTAAAATTCTGCTCTAAATACTCCAAATACACCATCTCTACCACTCCTTGAGTAGCATAAGGGAAATAGGAGACACTAGCCTACGTTTCAAGGAAAGAAAGAACAAAGCTGCAATAAACATTGTATTGCTGTGGAGCTGATAAGTGACAAAAGCAAAGCTCACTCTGCTATCAGTCGTGGGAGCTCTGTAGGGGCTGGAGGAGGCAAGACCACCTTTAAAGACTGCTGGCCACCAAGGAAGAGCTACAATAACCCAGCACTGATGATCACAGCATTTCCTTCCACCTCTGCACTGAAAAAGGGATGGGGACCAAACAAAGAAGACATCCTCTCCATCCCTAATTGGGCTGAATTTATGGGAAGTCCGACAGCAGCAGTTCCCGTATCTCCACCTGGGAGCTTCTTGTATAGCTGGGACAGCCATTCTGCAGCAGCCCAAGCCCACTGTGCAAGCAGTCATGCAACCCTGCAACCCCCTCGTCACACAGAGGCAGGAATTGGATGTGGATGTGGAGTCATCGCTCCCTCCATACCCATTTAGCAGCTGTCCTGGTCGGGTGTTTGGGCTGAGGTTCATTGCTTGACAGCTGGTTATTGGCTTCTCCGCAAGGGGCATATGGAAATTTCCATGAAGATGATCCCAACTGCAGTTATTTAGCTTATCAGGAAGCACAGGCAATTGGCATTAACCAATTTAGAAAAAAATCCTATCTCAGACAGGAAGGAGATCTTGCTGTTTGCATGCCTAAGATATTTGCTCCTACAAAGTCCGTAAGTTAAAAGTTAAGCAGTAAAGGGTGTCAGATATAATCATATACAGATCTGGGGACAGACCACTGTGTGTTATATATCCTCTTCAATGGCCATTTCTGGAAGTTTTACCACTACATAGCTTTTCTTTAACCTAATCTTGTGTAGCTGGTTAAACTCCTGGTCTCTTAGCCATGATGCCAACGACCAACCATCACACTGCAGCCAGTATCTGGGCTGCCAGCTGTATGTATGTCAAAGCCTGTCTTCACACCAACATCACGCTAGCACCTTTGTATGCTCATGGGCTTGGAGACACTGTCTCTCCAGGTACTAATCTGGAGACCACTGTGCTCAAACATGGGCCTTAGGTAAGAGAAATACCACCTCCTTCCTTGTCCTCAATCAACACTACACACAGATTGAGAGGAAGGGCATGGCTCCATGGTTGTGTTCATGTTTAGAAGTGTGGCACTTGGGTTGTACTTTTTTACTAACATGTGTGGGTCTGGTAATCAACATGGGATCTTTGAACATCAAGTCCATGCTGGCTGCTTTGTTCCAAGTCCCAAATGCATCTCACTGCATAATATCATCGGTACCAAGAGGTCAAAGCAGTTGAACATGACACATTAGAACCAAGGCTGAGGCTTTGAGGGGAACTATGGAAGGAGAGCTGCCTGTAACTCCATGATCTCAACGCAAAATCCTCCAGGAGTCATTGCCTACTTATCTGAATCATCATTAAGGAGAAAAATAAACCCATTTTCTCCTGTGATGGCCTCATTCAGTTCAGTAGCATGTTTCATCAACTAACTTCTGCTTGCACATATTAAATAAATACAGAATGAAGAATGAGCAGAACTGGATCCTGGGGCTTTAAAGAGGTTGGGAAAATGACTGTGTCTTGTATGTGATGCTAAGAATAAACAGGAAAATCAAATGAGCAAGGAAAGAAAAGAAAATGTAATGTCTCTTGTCACCACTGGACTCCTCTGTCTCAGGACAAATTCACAACTGCTCCAAGATTTGCAGACTTAAAAGGGTTGTGGTTCTCTGGACATTTCTTTGGAGCTCCAGACTGACTCTTCACTAGACGAACTTCTTAGCTAGGGACCGGCTCCTTAACAATTACAGATGTCTCTGTCTGACTTGTTCACCTGGAAATTCTCCTACACTTCCAACCGGACGAGGGACTTATTTGTAATCCCTGATTTGCTGCTGTTCCCTCCCTCCTTGGATCCTGGTGCAACAGCTGTTGGCTGCCTCCCGCTCAGTGCATGGATTAAAAATAAATGAATGAACACATGAACTTTGTGGCTTCCTGTAAATTCAGAATATAGCGGCTCCTGCATACTGGGTATAACAACAGGTACCATAAGAAGCCAAGAAAACCGCTGTTTCCTGGATGAAGTTGCCGGCGTGATTGCTGAAAAGACCTCAGATATTTCTCCTTTTGGGTCTGGAGAACTATCTACAGCTTCAAATATTTTTAAAAAGCATTTAAAAAAATCTCAAAAGTTGTAATGTAAATCTGACAGATACAATCTTTCTTGTGATTCAGCTGGAGATTACCCCCCTTCAAGAGACAGCTTCCCAGCAGCACTTTGGTACAGCAGGTTCCAGTATCGATTGGAAAAGGAAAAAAAAAGATATGAGCTTCAGAGGTGGTACGCTTCAGAGAAAAGCCTAAATGATAAGAAATAATAATTTTTTTCAGGTCAGCTGCTAACCAACTAAGTGACTACAGAGAGTCTTGGCCTTCCAAGTCTTCTCTTTACTGCCTCTGTAAATTGGGAATAGTGGTGCCTGTCCATCAATAAGTGAAAATGATTGTGGGATCTCTGAACAGCAAGCACTGGACATAAAAATGTTCCAATAAACCCTGCTGATTTGTGATTTTTCCCATAAGAGTCTTCCTTGGGATAGCTGCTTGGGAAACCATCCCACTGGATTCTCCCAGCTTTTCTGTTCATGTTATTTATCGGCAAAATACCCATGGGTCCTCACAACGCAGCTTCACATGCATTCATATCTCAACAGACTTACTCACACACCATTCCTTTCTCCAGATGCCCATTCGCCCTTATCCCTTCTGTGCACTTACCTAGTTACAAAATGCCAACTAAAAGTGCCACACATCTCCATGGGAGGTTATTCTCTAAACTAACACATCTGACTGCAAATTTGTACTGTACTCAACCTGGATTTTAACCTTCCATAATTTCCCCCCATTACTGCTAAGTGCTATGCCCTTTGACTAAGCCAAATCATTCCCCTCTTTCTTCAGTTTTTATATCCATTAAATTTTTGTAGCTAGGTAGCACAAACCCTTTTACTCATCCCTTGGACAAGCTCTCCAGATTTAACCCTCCACTAGTATTTTGCATTGCCTTCCCACTGCTTTTTGTGCATTTCCTGGTAATCCACATTTTTTTCGGTAACAGCGTAACAAGGTCTGAATATCTGCCCTTAACTGAAGCTATGAGTGGGGGACTCCCCTTTCTTAAGAGGGTACAACAGCTTCAGTCTCTTCTTTTTGCTTGCAGGAAGTGTTGCACATTTTATATCATGGCATGAAGCCATCTACTCCTCTCCTAGCACCTACAGCGTATCTGGAGGTCACGCCAAGAGTCCAGGGGGATTCACACACAAGCTGCAATCTCTAAGCTCGTCTGCGTAGCATCTTTCCAGTTGCATTCTGCAGATTTAAAGACTGAAGCCTATAAAGAAAACAGGAAAGAAATAAACAGCGAAGAAATCCAGCTCTGTGGGAGGGATCCAGGACAGGCCCCTAGGAAGGTGCATTTGAAGGAAGCCCCAGCTTTCTTCCAAATAATGAAGCAGGTGGCCATGTCACACGCTGCGGAAGAGCCCAGCCATTGCCAACAGGCAATGCAGGGAACTAGAAATCTTGGCTCCCAGTCTCTGCTCTCCACGTGAAGCCACTGAGCAAAACTACATAATCCACTTAAGCACGAGTCTCATTTTATGATCTCTGGATGTAACAAGGTGGCAAGATCAATGGCCTCATTGCCCGTATTTGAAAGGTGCATGGGGAAGAGCTGCCTGACTTGGTTTTAAAGGGTGTTCCTTGCTGCATTTGTTGAAAGTGGCTCTAATTAAAATGAGGAGAGAGCAATCCCCAACGCAAGCAATCCATCAGGCAACGCAAACCCTATACTGGAATCTGCAGGATCTTACCCAGCCGGAGGTTGAATTTTAGGTAATTGATTTCCAGAAAACTTGTTCTTTGCCAAAATTACTATTTCCCTGGCTTTTGTAGTCAAACAGCTTATTCAGCAGACCTTTTCTGGTAAGTCTGTGGCAGAGGGGACCGATAGGAAATAACTGCCCCGCTGATGTAGAGCAGGGCTGAGCACATGCACATGCCATCCTCCTCCCTAACGGTGGCTGCGCCACGGGATGTCACCTCCCATTCCTCACATCACCAGAGCTCTGCCTGACTGACAAATTAGGGACAGTGCTCCTCACATTTTCTTCTGTTTCGGCTGGAGAGCCATGTCACATTCATTTTTGCTCCTGGCCATGCAGGACATGGCCGTCACGGCCTCTTGAGTCCTTCACACTCTGGCTCCTGGCAGTCTGATCTTCTCTGGCCCATCCGAGAGAGGGGTTCCAAACCAAGAGAGGACAAAGTCTGACTCAGGGTAGAGAAGGTCAGCCTATGGCATGCTACGGCTGATGACGCTGTGCTGGAGGCTCCTGGGATGACATTAAGTCAGTGAGCCTCCTGTTTTCTTTGTCTTTCCAGGGAGAAATGACTGGCAAGGGATCCAGGGGATGTTTTGATGGCTGGTCATGATCTCTACTTCCTCCTGGCATGTTCTGGCTAGCAGGTTTGGCCACCACTGGCTCCAAGTCTGTCCTGCACTTGCCCTATTTCTCTTCTCCCACCTGCCACTTTCTTTCCCATCTGTCCCTCCCTTTCCCTTCCCCTTTCCAGAGCAAACTCTGTGCTCCTAGAGAGCTTTCCATGTGCACGAGACAAGCACAAGTGACTTTGAGCTTCCTGAGGTCGTCGTGCGAAAGGTTTCAGCCCCTCCACAGCGCTGGTGAGCGGTGGCAGGAAGACTGGCCACCTCCAAAGACCAGTGCCGGCTCCTGCGCCACTGGGCTTTACTGGCCACCGGGGCTGCGTCGGGAAACCCAGAAACTCCCCACGCGCAGAACACTGACTCAGACACTTTGGCATAAAACCTGCTGGCAAATACTGCCTTCTGAGCAGGCAACTGATCTATTTTCCCAATACGGGTCTGCCACATACCAAGGGTATTTCAAAAGGACCACCATTCTGCTAGATGATCACAGTGAGCAGTTGCCTGTACCCAAGAGGCCACCAACTCCTTTTTTACAATACTTTTTGATATAAAGCAGGCAGAGTCTCAGCTTTTGCTTTAGCCTGCTGGAGACCTTGGTGCAGCTCCCCCCTCATCTTCTCTTCGTGGCCAGCCAGAGACATCAGGAGAGATCAGGGTGGAGAAGGCGAGGGTACAGCTATGCTCCTACCTCCCCTATCACCTCCTAAAAAGCACTTCCAAGTCTGTGATAGGCAGAGGCAAGAATGACAGCCTTACAGCTACACATACATACACAGCTACATAAATACCTGTATACACATACATATGCATATATACCTATAGACACTGTAGGAACCAGCCTTGCCGCCAGCATCCCTCTCTCAATCAAGACCTGACTGTTTTTGCAATGAGCTCAAAGTCTTTAGCAAAACATTTTGCTCCCCATATGGCAACTCCTGTACTTCGGCAGCTCTGAACCATGAAACAAGGCTGTGCAGGGGAGAGCATCAATAGCAAACGAAGAAGCCTGTGAGCCTGCGGCAGGGTTAGGAGCAGAACCCCGATCCGACAGCTCTGCCAGCATTTAAATCACATAACTATCTCCTTCCGCTCAGCCACAGCCTAATTGTCTCCTAAGCTGGTTAGCCTTGCTTTTTGCCCATGTCCTGACTCCATATGACTGGCTCTTGCATAAAGCAATATGTCCCATCTATTCAGCTTGCATTCAGATTGCCTTGTCTGTGGTGGTTTTTAGGCTGCTCTCAACAATGACTGCTGATCTCATTCAGATTTACCAAATCGCTTCGTAATGCTGAATGCTCTTTGCTTGGTAACCTTGCAGCCGTCTCAGTATGAACAGACTCAGGTCCTTCATCTTTGCTGCTATATGAATAATAATTTTATAAGCCAAATGCAACGAACCCCGTTGTCAGGTACTAGCCACCAGGTTCTTTATAGTAGAAGAAATGTCTCTCCAGTAAAAAGCAATCAGTTTGCAAATAAAGTCCCCCAAAAACTTAGCTGTATGTTACCATAGGGTTGATTTGGATTTCTAGTCTGTCCCTCCACTGGAAAAGCAGCAGCCACATCTCTCCAGCTCTGCCTGCTTAGGTACTTGTTAGCACTTACCTGCACCACATAACACATCAAGGACGGCCATAAGGCAACCCTCAACGCTCAGCACTCTTGCCAAAATCTACCAAATGTTGGTATTAACAGCCACAGAGGGCCACGGCACGTACGTTATCACTATTAATCATTCGCATAGCAACGGTCCCCAAAGGCCATGGGCATGAGCCAAGTCCCTTCAGGCCTGGGTTTTGGTAGGTGTTAGAGCATGGTATACTTCAGATTAAGACACATAAGTTGTGACTGGCACACACCAACAGATGTTGGCAGATGAGCAAAGAAATTACTACTGTTTTCAAAGCAGGAAATATCTTTTCCTGCTTTAAGAAAAGTTGGGCCAACTAAATCAGTCACCAAGGGCACCAACTGTGTGTGCAGAACCCTTACCACAACCAGGCTTAAAGATCTAAGAAGGGTTTGGGGAGCAGTATCACTGACTGGATGCTAAGCACAGGACTAAATTTGCCCTGGCTAACACATTCCCAACACTTCCGCAGGGAAGCAGAGACACAGTATTCACATAATGGCACAGAATTACATGACACGGAAACAGGGTCAAGCCCTATAGGGGTGTAAAATGGGTGATCTCTCTTGAAACCTATGGAAGTCAAAATCTTGCACAAAACAGGAAAAAAAAGGCCTGCTTCAGTATCATGCTTCTAGTAGGACCATTATCTGATGGTTCAAAGAAGCTCTCTTTATGTAAAAATACTTCCATAATGGATAATCAATATTTTACGTGGCAGGGATGTCATCTTTCTTGATCTATGCAGAAAACATTTTATGCTCTGAAATTCATAACCAGAAACGTTATTGCTGCCCTCAAAATTAGTCAGCTACAACTCTAAAAAGCTGGCCTCATCCACCGAGCAACAGGCTGCCTTGCATGCTCATCAGAAGAGGTAACAGGAGGTAACAGACTGATTTCAGCACCTACTGTGACAGGAGAGTAACATTTAATTTCCCTAGCCCCCGATGAGCCAGATTTCTTCCCCTGTCATATAATCTGCAATAAATAACCCATCAATACTTTCACCGGGCGGCTGGCTGCAGAGCTGTTCAGTTTAACATATGCACTTTACCGTCCCCGTTGCATTGTTTGACATTAGTCCACATTTAAACCATATTTTCCATTCAAAATCTCACTCAGAAAAAAAGGCGCACATCTCTCGCAGTCGACATTAGCCACAATCACCAGTGACTCATCCCCCTGCAGCAAACCAAAACAACTTGTCCTGGATAATCCCGTTTCATCTCCTTTTCATCTCCATCTCTCTGCGCTCCCCTGCCCTTCTTGTTAACCATTTCACTGCTGCCCCTCTGGGTTAACTTTTTGGGTATTAGACTGAGTAGCCTCTGTATACTGACTGAAGGACAGCACGAGTCAAAATAGGGCAAATTCAGTATTTCAGGAGATGAAAGGAACATCCCCCCCATGCATCCTCTAGCCCACTGTAGAAAGGGAGATACTGGACTTCTTCTGAAGCAGGGAAGGTACCACCTTATCACTTGCACTTGGCAATCTAAACTTAGCAGTGCTGAGGGCAACGCAGGTCTCTTGCCAGGAAACACACTGAATTTGCCTCTAAACACATCCTAATTTTATATCAAAATTAAATGTGACTTGACCACCTTCATGCCTGCAACAGACGAGGAGAAACTAGTGGCCAGCCAGCTCTGCCTGCCATAGACACCTTCAGCAGATCACTTTTCTCACGCTGCAGTGAAGAAGAAGATGGCAAAGCACCCACATTTCCCTGCAGGCATCAGATACCTCCACCAGCCCCTCGAGCCATCCCAGGGCAGAGCAAGGAGGCTGGGGAGGAGTGGGGAGATGTGCTCTCATTTTTGGAATGGACATAAACTGAAAATAGCCTCCTGGTAGGAGAGTACATTAGTGAAGCATGACTTACCAAGCAGGAGAAATGTTTCACTGAGACAACCCTATTGCCTCTGAACTCTCCCCGAGAGTGAAGGAGCCAGCACCAGGAGAAGCTGTTCACACCAGTATGTTTTCCACCTTTACCTCAGGTAACCTCTGGATCCTCACTGAATCTTGCTGGGGCTTTGAGAGGAGAGAGGACATCAAGGCCAGGACCAGGACACTGTGCTCTACATGACTGATCAGAGACTTCCAGTTTGCTTAAAGTAGTAATTTGATGATAAAAATCCTAACAATATCCTGCTCCCTTCAACCTCCATCCGCTATAATCTTATTTAACACATTGGGGAAACAAAAAAAAAGAAATCTCGTAGTGAGCAGGCACCAGAGGGAACGTGGACTAGAAAAGGATATTACAATATCACTTCGGAGAGCACCATAAATAAATCTTTGCCTAAGATGGGTAGGCAGATCAGTGCAGCACTCCACACAAAATTGCACTGCTCTACAAGACAGTGACTCATCAACTTCTCCACTTCTGATAATCAGTCCAACCAGGTTTTCATTACAGCAAGGAAGAGAAGCCAGAGAAGGGAATCATCTCCGAGCCTGACTAGAAAAAACATGGCCTCGCTGTCAGAGCAGGGAGTTGGGACTCATGGGTCCAGATCCTGCCTCCCTTGATCATTTTCTGATGGACAATGTGCATGCTCTCCAAAGGACAGTGCTTGTAGCCAAGGCATCCAGTGCTGGGCTCCCCAGTACAAGAGAGACATGGACATACTGGAGCGAGTCCAGCAAAGGGCATGGACATACTGGAGCGAGTCCAGCAAAGGGCCATGAAGATGATTAAGGGGTGGGAGTATCTGTCACACAAGAGGAGGCTGAGAGAGCTGGGACTGTTCAGCCAGGAGAAGAGGGGGATCTTATCCCCCCCAGCTCAGGGGGATCTTATCCATGTGTATAAATATCTGACAGGAGAACGTCACAAAGACAGAGCCAGACTCTTAGTGGTGCCCACTGACAGAACAATGGGCACAAAGTGGCATACAGGAAATGCCATTTAAACGTAAAGAACTTATTTACTGTGAGAGTGGTCAACACCAGAACAGGTTGCTCAGAGAGGTTGTAGAGTCTCCTTCCTTGGAGATATTCAATCCCCAGCTGGATGTGGCCCTCAGCAACCCCACTCTAGCTGACCCTGCTTGAGCTGGGGACTAGAGGATCTCCATCGGTCCCTTCAAACCTCCATGACTCTCTGATTCCATGAGTCTCACCCCAGTTCACTGCCTGTTCAAGGATATTAATATCACCTACATAATGGATTTAGCTGTTTAAAAGCAGATACACATTTAAATACCTGATGGGCCTCACTAAATGTAAAATCCAGGGTATTTACTCAGGTGTCCGTAAGTTTCTGAGCCAATGTCTAGCCATGTGCCACCAAAGACCCTAGCTGCATAGGTTGGGTGTTCAGAGCTCATTTTATTTCTCTTAAAGAATACAAATTCAACATATGAATCAAAGGTCTCCAGTGAAGACCCATTAGTCCCTGTAGGGGTGTTCTCTAGAAGCTATCCATCTGGCAAAGACCCCCTCTCAGATCGCTCTCTCCCACCACTGGATGGTCAAGGAACCCCTATGAAGGCTTTCTATAGTGCCCATTGCCATAGTAACCAGGCATTGTTCAGGTATACATATGCAAAGCAACACCTTCAGTGTGTCATGGACTATTCTGATTTTCTACTGTAGTTATAGGATGCCCCACGTATAAGATGGTTGATATGTGCACAGACAGCCAGGTAGATTGAAGACTCCCAAGACAACCTGTCTGTCCTCAATTTATTGCCAACTTGGCTTTGCTCCCTCCTGCATACTCTCTAATAGATCTTTTCAGTTCTTTGACTCTACAATAGGAAGTTATTTGTTGTTTTTTATGTAATATCTCCTTTATCTTTTAGCTAATGATACCCATCGTCTCCTTGTAGAACTGGAACTGGCTCGTCTGCTCCTTGCACTATTTTACTTTGCTTCTAAACTCAGGTTTCGGCAGGAGTGCAACAGGCAGAGCCAAGCCTTTAATCCTCATCCTTTGCAGACATCTCCATCCAATTCCCCTGAATGCATTATTTCTTTTTGTTGTTTTTTTCTTTTTTTTTTAAATCATTTTCCTTAAGGCAAACACCACTATTTTGTCTCTCCATGAGTGTAGACAGGTAATTGCATCTCCGTAGAGCCCAGGATAAGTGTGCATTCTGCAGGTCTAAAGCCTGTTACAATTTTGCCTTCCCATTTCCATGATATTCCTCTTGCTTAGAACAAAGAGACACTGAAGCCAGTTGGAGGCTTTCTATTGATTTCAAAGGCCATTGGGTTAGGCCTCCATTTCACAATAAACTCCACATTCCAACTATTCACCTCCTCAGGCTCACAGCAAAATCCAATCATCCTTTCCCCATTTGTCTTTTCCACTTTTTTTTCCCCGTAAGCTGGGAACTTTCTGCAATTAGCTTCCCAACACATAAGCCAGAAGAAGGGGACACCAGGCAACCAGCCCCTTCATTGGCAGCTTTTCTTCCTCAGAAGCGGTATTGACCCCAAGGCTCAGGCGGCTGCTCGGGAGGAACTACACCATGTGGATTAAGGGGAAAGCTACAACCAGGGCCAGCCGCGCTATTTATAAGCGTTCGCCAGCTTAATCCCAGCATCCCGGCAGGATGCCAGCTGTGGCAAGCGAGTTTTTCGTTATTTCTGCTTCCCCTAAAATTTCCCTTGGATGCAGCACTCTGTACTCGCCACCTCGAACTGACGTGTGGGGCATTTTATGGCAATTGGACAATAAACCAGAACTTCAGCTGGAATAAATCCTCAGAGCTCTGCTGAGGTCATGTATTAATGTCACCCCACACCAGCTGAAGACACAGCTTAGATTTCAGGGTGCCCTTAAAAATAATTGATATACTCCACACCTAGGGAAATGATACCCCTGTGACGAGCTGGAGAGTTGTTAGGGTAACACTGATGATTACAAGAACACTGATGATACTTGTGATGTTACTCCTCCACCATCTTATCTGGACACCTCCAAATGACTACCATTGATTATTATTTTTTAAATCTTCCACACACTGTTTCCTTCTTTTTTTTCTCCAACATGACATTTCTTCTCTCTTGCCCACTTGCACCTTCCACTAAATGGAAAAGGAAAATTCAACCAGACAGAAGTATGTAATACAAAAACTGCCACTCTGGGCCCTGGTCCATGCTCTTCAGCAGAAGAATAGGGCAATTCATACCCAGGGAAGGAGAGAGCTACGCACAGCAATACATATCACTTGCTCTGAAAATTAGGTAGTTGATTTCAAAGGAGCAGCATTTATACATGCAGAACAGCTATTTAAGGATGTTCACAGAAGCTTTATGGTTGTCTCCAAGCTCTGGAGAGCTCAACTCATGATAAGCAAAGCACCTGGATTTCCAGGTGGGAGGATGCTAATCTAAACCTCATTTTAATACATTACAGCTCTCTATAATGTTTGCAGAAGAGAGCGTATACAGAACAAACGTTAGAGGATGGGACAGGACAAATTTGTCAGTAGATGTTTGCCTTCTGCAATTCCAAGCCCCCATGCATTACTTAACCCACGACTCCCACAAAGAGTGTAACTGTCTCTTGCATCCTATAGGGCCACTTTGGGTCTTGCATGACATCCAAATCAGGTACAGGATAATTTTCAGTCAAATTATCCCACTAACTCTGCATAGTTAAAGGTCCTCTTTGTCATAGGCAGGGTGAGAGCAGGAAGAGAGCAGACCCAGGCGGAGAACCCACATGAACCCCAGGGACTGCAATCTCAGGCAAGGGGAACAGAGCTGCAAGAGGACTGAGAGAAGAACAGGGCACTGCCCAGGGCCTGTCCCATGATCTACACACTCTGTGCAGCACAGAGCAGCAAATGGAAAGCCAAGGAGCCGCTGCTGTTTAACTGCAGCAAACTACTGCAGAATCAGCTGGGTTATCCCAAAGGATATGGGGAAGGAGGACGACCACCCTGATACACTGATGCTGAAGGGGGCAGTTTCACGTGACAACATCTGCAGAGGCAAATCCAGTTTAAAAGATTCCCATGTCCCCAACCACACGTTCCTGCCTGCCTGCCTGCCTGCCTTCGTCCATCCCTTTTGCTGCTGCCATATACACCACAGTTCATCTGTCCAGCACCCACGCTTTTAGAAGGATAAGTAAACAGATATGTTAAAAAAACCAAGTCAATCACACCAAGGACTTCACCATAAGCTACTTACCTTTTCCTCACCTTTAAACACTGTGATATGATTTTTTTAAGCTAGCTACCACTTTCCTATAGCTTATTTATCAACGGCTACCAGTTCCAGTGACCCAAGCACCAAGACCAACATCCAACCAACACCGATGGTTGAACACTGATGGCTAGAAGGGCAGTAAGTTTCCCTATTCAGCTCTTGGTTTGGATGTTCACTTCCCTTGCTCCCCTTGCTTTTGAATGCTGTCAATCTGGATCATCAGCTCTTCAGATGAGTGGCTTTTTCTTCACACCACCATGAAACATGCTTAACCTTCAGTAGGGGCATAAAGGGAAGCTCAAACTCACATTTCTGGGTCTGTAACACGAGGTCATATCCCCCCTATCTACATACTTCTTCATGCAAGAGTGAACTATATAGTGACATAGAGCAGGAGTTCAGATCTAATGCTGCATCCCCATGTAGAGCTCTCACTGCTGTCTGTGGGACAACCTTGAAAACTGAGGGAAAAACCAAGATCAGCTGCTCGTGCTGGGTATTTAGTGCAACCACGCTGCAGGAGCAGGAAGCTTTGCATCCTTTGCAATGGACTTCTGGCACTCGGGCACTGCACGTTGGGACAAGCTCTCAATTCCTGGTGAAACACATTCCTGAAAGGGATAAAGGTTTTCTGTTTTTAATTCCATGCCTTCTTACTTCTGACTTATCAAAAATAACTTGGTAAAATAACTACTATGCCAGGTGGTGAGGGCATCCTATGGGAGAAGTATGAACAAAAGTGCCAGGAACTCCTGAGTGTAACTCTGTCTTCCTGAAGATGGGACTGAGTGTTTACAACCGCAGCACTCACAAACTTGTCCTGTGGGCACATCAGTGGGGAACCGCATGAAATCATGCCTCCCCGTGCAGCAGGGAAGCTGGCACGTTGGTGCACACAGGCATTTTGAACATGCAGTTACCATATCATCTGCAGAGCCATAAGCATCTGTGTTTTTCCTTGATAGCCATTCTGCATTTCGAGCCCTGATGATATCCATTAAGCTTTCCTCCCTTGGTCTTTCCTTAACGCAGCTCTAAGAAAACAATCTGTGCTTTTTTTCATCTAGACTGGCAGGAGGAAAGAGTAGAAGGGCAGTAAGGAAAGATCAATATTAGTTGAAAGCATTACGTTCCTGACAGTGAGGGCATGTGCACATGTTGCACGTGTATGACTGCCCATGTCTCTCCAGCCCGGCTCAGTTATGTCCCCTCTTAGAGTCCAAGCACTTCAAGGCAGACATCTCCAGCCAGATGCCTCCTGACATTCCTCCACCGACTCCACACAGTGCCTCCAGGACAGACTATGCTCATGCATTTACTTCTTGGCTTATTCATCAGGCTCACAGTGGCTTTATCCCCAATTAGCAAAGAAATACCAGTGCAGGGCAATGTGGTTCAATACTACCTCCCCTGGCTTTCCGATTTTCCTTAACTTTCTGCAGTTTAGAGTTGTCCTTCAGAGCTGTTCAAAGGCCAGGGGTATGATGAAAGTCACTGCCCAAGGTGTTTCTAGGATGCTCCGTGATGCGTACAAAATCACTGCTTCTTGGCTGGTTCCTGTCGCTGCCTCAGAAACCCCCCAAAGGCGCAGCGGCATGGACTGAAAGGTGCAGTTTCAAAATGCCCCATCTCCCGGTGACCCATCATCCGTGGATCACTGACATGGCCATTAAGGCTTATCAAGTCAGTGCGTGCCTAAGGAAGGGTCTGAGCCACACACCCACACACATGCGTTAAATCTGCAGACGAAAACCATCTTGATGTGATTAAGGCTGAACAGCAGTGACTGCCTTCGACCAGACCCTTCCTTTTTTCTAAGGTTTTCAAATTAAACAGAACATTTCCAACGGGGATTTATTAAAAGGAGAGACTGATGTCTTTTAAAAACATATTGTAGGGACATTAGAAAGTCCTTATCATTACTAATGCTCAGCACTAAGAGAATTATTCATTGGAAAGAAAAGAATGTGTTTGATTCATTTTAGAAATTACCCATGATTAAGGATTACTATTTCTGGATCATTGTTGTTATGAATTTGCATAACAGTCCTGAAGCAAGGTTCATTCCCCACAGAGCACCCCAGAAAGACCTGACCTGTCCATAGCACACGTGGATGCTAATGCTAAGCACGATGCAATGAGGCACGGTGACAAACAGGCAGGAGGGGAGAAGACAGCCTTGATGAAGGGTCAAGCTTCTGCTTTACACCCAGGGCTGGGATCCAGCAAAGCCAGAGTCAGTTGCTGGCATTGAATTTCTTCATGGTGTGGCCAGGACATTTTCTGTGCCTCAGCCCTCCGGTGATAATTGAAGGATGGAGCACTTCCCTGCCTTCTCAAGCAAAGGGGAGATGTGATCCCTGTGTCACATTTGATCAGTGTCTTAAGTGCTTATTCAGCATCCAGCTAGACCTTCCTTGTCCTATTTGCTACCTTTGCAGTTAACAGCAATAGCAACAGTGCTGCGGAGAAAGGAGATGAGGCAAGAGGACAGTAGATGACTTGTCAGCACCAGCTGGAGGACTCCAGTTAGCATAAGGCTGGGGCAGCAAGCACCATTACGGGCAAAACAGATGTATCAGGTGCCTCGGGTGGTCACATCTTAACATGCACATCAAGTGGCTTCAGGAAAAAGGAGAAGAATAGACAGTACATGTTCAGTCTTCCAGCAACCCGTCCCCATCGGTGGCGTGGGGGACTGACATCTCACTCACAGCAGCGGTCCTACCCACCAGCAAGCATCTCGCAGCTGCCTGGAGCTTGGTGTCCCTCCCACGCCAGCATGTGCGTGCACAGCAGCAGTGTCCCAGCCTGCGTCAGCACACACGGGAGTGTCAGGTCACAGGCAACTTCTCAAGGCACTCTTCAGCTTTGGAGGGATTTCACTTTGCACCTCTTCAGGAAAACTGATCTGGAGCTTTGCTGCCCGAGAGCTGGGATGAACAGATCTGCCCAAGTTTCATTCCTGGGGTTCAAATGAGCTCAAAAACTGAGCCTGAGACTGAATCAAAACTGCTGGGTCTCTCCCAGCTGCAGTCATACACAGGCAAAGCCTCCCACCCCTGCCCAAGTCATTTCAGATTGATCCAGGACACCACACACTGGGCACAGGCAGCTTCCAGACAGCTTGACCTAGAGCCCAAAACTGCCATCATATCTGAACCATGTGCAGTTTGGAAGGAGGTAACCCACGTTGCAATCGCTGCTGTATGCAAGGGATTTCGTGTATAGCAGCGCTTGTGAATAGAGTGATATTTCCATGGCATGACATCCCTTTCCATTCCCAGTTCGACATCAGTATGCACCTTGAATGTTCACAGCCCAGGACATTTCCTTTCCTTTAGAGTACTAAAGTACTAGCTCCTTAAAGTACTAGATCCTTAACTAAAAATATATATATCTGTATATATATAAACATATATTACAAAAATATAGAGCTGCCTCCAAGAAATACTTCCCCCACCGAGGTCCACAAACTGAAAATAGTTGTCGTGTAGCCTCTGAACACTTCTCCTCTCTGAAACAAACTGCTTTTAGCTTTCTTTGTACTTCTCTGTACTCATCACTTCATAAAAAGGATTAAAAGACAAAAAGCAAAACCAGAGAGTGGCAGACGAGCTCTTCCCTATGAGTATTAACCCTGTAAAATATGTCATTTCTAACTTATTCATCTTCTTTCCCTACAGATTAAAGCCTATCACTTTCCCTTCTCACCGTACAGAGGAACCACATGCTGCTGATCACTCTCATTTTTTTCCTAATTTATTTGCACTACCATTCTTCTTCTCAACAAAAGGGCGATCAGGACTCAATACAGCAGGTGGTACAGATGAAGCATTAGTTCATCGGATTATTATTAGCCACATCATTATTATTAGCCACAGCTTCCTCCACCCATTCCTTAACTCAGCTGAGCGGTCTTTTCACTGCTGCAAGCCCCCGCTGCGTACTGCGCGAATCCCTTCTTTCAGCTGTTGGCAATGATGTCCTGAGGTCTGGAGGGTTAAAACAAACACAGAGATCATCAGCGTGTACGAAGCATTTAAATCAGTCCTTTCGAGCAGCATTGCCTTGTACTTGGTTATATTGAAATTCACATTGGCAATTTTTGAGGTTTATTAGGCCTTTATGGAGTTGCTTTTATTCCTCGCTAGTCTTCACGAACCTGATTCTGGGCGGACCTTGTTATTAACCTCTTCCCATGCTCAGAATTGAACTCTTAGCCCTCCTCTTTCTGTCCCTCCTCTTCACCACTGCTGAAGCTATGCCTCTGCCTTCCTTCTCCATCTATAGTCACCAAATCCCATTAATAGCTTCTTGTAAGGCGCTTTTTCAAAAAAATCTTGAAAATCTGAATTACCTGTATTTACCAGTCCTCCTTTATCTGCTCTGCTCTTAATCTTTCCAAAGCAATTGAGGCGTTATTAACATTAGGGACATAACTTATTATTTGTATTCAAGTACTGCACTGTTCAAAGACATCAGCAAAGATTAGGTGGCAACGTGCTAAGCTCTGTCTACACCGAGTGAAAGTCCCCATATCTGTTTGTTCATGATCTTAGTAGATACAGAAATGCCAGCAAAAGGAACAATTCTTACCTCGAATCTAGAAAATGTGAATGAAAGCATGCAGGATTTTACCCTTAAAATCCATGGAGTTTTGCTACTTTCAACTTATACTTACCCTGGTGTTTTATTGCCTGTTTTTTAATTAATTTCTCAGTTATTCGTTCCGCAACTGAAATGAGACTCAGAAGTCTATAATTCTTTGGATCACCCATAGTTCCTATTAAATAGATGGATACATTGGCCTCTCTCCAGTCCTCCCTAGTCAAATTATTCATCATAAATAGTATTTATTATGAATAAAGCCCCATTTTGGTTAGCAGAATGTTTGGGAACCATCCTGATTTTCTTTAAATGTATTGATTGTTTATAAGCACTTGGCAAATAGACCTCAAGTTATTTGCAAACAATTTTCTTTGACTCTTCACTTTTAATGGTTGATTCCTAGTTGGTTCCCCATGTCCATGATCTTTTGTAACTGTTTTTTTAGAGAATCCACACACTACACTAGAAAATCACTGATCAATGATAAATTGATTTATCATCACTGGACTTTGGAGACTGGAAGATGCTTTCCCAAATCCTTTGGGACTCTCAGTATATTTGCAAACAGCATGAAGTGAACTAAGCAAAGCATAGTGAAGTCAAGAGCTCAGTCACAAAAAACAAAACCCCTATTTTAATTGTGTTGTTATTCCGTTTCTCAGCTGGTTTTGATGCTAAACAGCATGCATCTCCCATGTAATACTGAATTGCTTAGCTCTTTCAAGACACCTAGATTTTCCCCACTGCCCTGACCTGTACCTCTCTTCTGAGACCTGGTCCCTAGGAACAAAAGTTGTGCCCAGCCAACTTCAGCGGGGTACAACAGAGATGTGCCCATGATGTGCTCCTTTACCACGCTGCAGCCTTACAATCCCCATTTGTTCCAATGCCATGTTGATTTTGGCTCCCTCCCTCAGTGTCTGTGTTGCCCTCCCCCCTCTAATTATTCTATTGGCAAAGCATGAGCAAAGAAGGAAAAACTCTCCAAAATGGGATCCTGGATCATTTGCAACCCCAGTGTCAGGATAGTCTTTTAGTTGCTTTGATGTGATGCACTCACAGGGTAGACGTTATGTCAGAAATACTCTGGCTCACAGAGCTTTGCTTGTGGGAATAGTTCAATGGTACTCAGAAAATAAAACTCAGAAGAGGAAAGGGATTCCCTCCCACTCATCTCTTCTCAGCCTGCCACCCAAATCCTTTCCAATTCAATATGAACACAGCTTTGGAGTGAAGATTGATGCAAACAAGTAATAGAACTCCTCTGCAGTCTGTTTATTGCCCATGATCGCCTCCCTTTCACCTTGACGGTCTAGTATTTAGAGTCATTGCAACTAGCCTGTAACTAGAAAGAAGGAGATGAATCAACTGTTTATTAACCCAAGCAGGAAATTAATTTGAAAATGATGCATCACTTGGAAGCCCACAAAGCTTTATGAGAAGCCTGATCACCTCCACATGAATGAAGCCAGTAGGAGGGGTCCCCTCCTCTATGGAAAGGGAGCTGGCTTTCTGGCTGCCTTGCTATAAAACTACAGGTCAGCAGTAGGAATGCTGTATTTCACATTCATTTTTATACAGGAATTCACCGATAAATTGGGGAGCATATTACCACCATCGATTTATTATCATCGTAAAGTTTGTGTCTGCAGAATGGAAAAAAAAAGCCAACAGTTGGGGACTTCACCTTAGGAAAAGTGATGTTGTGCAGCCCTCCTCAGTACTTCCTTACGGCAAAGCACAAAAGCTGAAGGGAGAGGGGGAGAGAAAGAGATATGGAAGGAGGGGAAATACTTGGTCTTGTTTCCATGGTGTTCACTGCCCCACTAAATCCAAAAACCTTTAAGGCTCTGATTTATTACCATTTTATGTACCCAAGTTTTCCGCTGACTTCCAGCAGTAAAATCTTTGAGGTCTGCGGTCACATAGTTCAATGGAAGCCATGCAATCTATGCTTTTATTAGCCGATACTCAATCAGCATGTGTAAGGAGACTTTTCAGCTGGATATCTCACATCTATCTGTTTGATTTACCCTGCAAGTAGAGACTCCAGCTTTCACAAGACAAACAGCTGCCTGACCACTACCAGGGCTGGAGATGCCTAAGAAGACCCTGGATGGCTTGGGTTGTATCCTTTGCACCCATTTACCCCTCTGCCAAGCAGCATGGCCAAAATCTCCAGTGCTAGTGCCTTGCACACCAACTGGAGACAACCACATTTTCAGTGCTGACGAGTGTAAGTTGCCAGCTGATGGACCCCAAAGCATCAGCTGGATTTGGCTTTTTCTGTCACGGCTCGATGGTGCACGGGTGAGACAGGGCACAGTGGAGAGGGCTGTATCTCAGAGAGGCGGAAACAACCTGTGTCTCCAAGAGCACATGAAGAGGTGAGACCGGAGATGTGAGACAAGGGACTCCCATTACCGCTATGTTCGTTCTATGGGGGAAAAGAAGGCCTCCCTAGGGGCCAAGCTCTGAAGACCCTGCTCAGATTTTACTCTTTACTTACACTGTCTTTAAATTGGAAATCTAAGTAGGTATGTATGGGATCAACTCTCCTCATCTCTCTCTCTGCTTTTGTATAAGCAAGTTTAGATCAGATTAGGCTTAAAATAAGAGTGACATACCGTTGTCACAAGGGTTACAGCTCACGCAAGATGGTGGGTTGTTAAAGGAGTGAAATAGCACTCAGCCTTTCACTGGAGGATTTCCAACATTTTATAAACACCAGGCAATCAGACCTTCTGACACCAGCGAGAAAGTGAGATGCTTTGGAGGGGGAGGAGAGTGCTTACACAACCGTCATGGCAAGTCAGGATCAGAACTGGGAGAAAGACACAGCTGAGTGAATTTTTAGCCTGGTCCTCCAACCAGTCTCTCCTCTTTGGGACTGAGATGTTGGGAGATTCCTAGTTTTCCATTGGCCACGTCACCCAGGGCTTAAACAAGGCACAAGGTATTAAATCTGTATCCTCAGAACAACTTTTGAACACTTTGGGTTAGTATTCATCGAATCGAGCAGAGTTGGTGAGTCTTCCCTTCCTTCAGATAAAGAGAAGCATGCTCAGCAATTTTATGAATAAGAAAAAGCATCAACGAAGAGAAAGAAATGTTAAGCAGATACAATGCCACTGCTGTGCGAAGAGACCCCTGCCTGATGTGGAATGGGAGATATTTAGGACCTTTTAGGATTAGATGTATTCTTCGTGTTTCCAGTGAAGCCCACAGCTCAGCAGGTCCAGCACAGAGACCAGTTAGCCCCCACCTTCCTGCCAACCCTCCAGTGAGGCCTTGGCTCTGTGTTTTCAGAGCAAACGGATCAGACATCCAACCATATTCGGGATGACACCGAGTGAGATGCAGAGATCAGCAGATCCTAGAAGAACGCTGCAGGGAAAGCAGACTGGCCATCAGCACCCAATCTCGCTCTTCTGCAAAGGCTCGGCCTGGCAATAGCATGACGGACTCGGAGGATTAAGGTCAACATTTTGCAGTCTGACAGGGGCTCAAGATGTTAGCTTGTGAATTTTTCATGGCCTATCTGCACCTCTATCAGCAACGCTTCACTGGCCTGGCCTGTATTAACCTCTTGATCTAGAAGGGATTTTTGTCTTCACTGTTACCCTCCCTCCCATCAAAACTCATTTCCCATTATTCTGCTGCGCTACATGGTGCCAGTAGTTCAGACCTCTCCAGGAGACATCAGTGGGCTTGCAGATATTATTTAACCCCTGCTAGGTCACCTACAATGTTATGCAGCGTTTCAGCGGCACATAAGGTGAGTCAGACGCACTGTGCTGCTATTTCGGGTATGCTGCAAAGCTCCCAGCAAGTCCACTTGGGACAGAGGTAGAGATTTTGCAGCTTCACCCCTCAGATGAGGACACTGCCGTTACCCAGACCTGTGGGGCTGCTGGGCTCCCCCGCCGCAGGGAACTCCCTCCATCACAGCTGATTTACGGGAGCAAAGCACAGTGAAACATCACTTCACAGAGCCTGTACCTCAACACCAGCCCACACATCCTTGTCCCATAATCTGGGCTAGCTTCATGTTTCCAAGTGGAGCTCTAGAAACTGAGATACCCTCTACTAGAGACTTCTCTAACAAAGATATTGGTATGGTCATACAGCTGTGGTTAGACGGATGCTATTCCTTCTCTACAGTGGGCAAGGTCTATCCTCACAAGGGCTGCCAGGTGTGAAACGTGCTCTCCTTCCCATTTGGAATAGCTAAGATCTGGGTGATCTCTAGTAGACTAGTGAAGTCTACTTCTAACCCAAGAAAGGCAAGGCCAGGCTTTGGCTTTTGAGTAGCACGCAGGCCGAATAGTTCAAGAGCCACTCACATTTCAGGAACAAGGCCAGGGGAGCCACAGCTTTCAGTAAACTGAACCCTTAGTTTTACAAAGAATCACAGAATCACAGAATGGTTGAGGTGGGAAGGAACCTCTGGAAGACATCTTGCCCCACTCCCTTGCAGGGCCACCTAGAGCCAGTTGCCCAGGACCACGTCCAGACAGCTTTTGAACATCTCCAAGGATGGAGACTCCACAACCTCCCTGGGCAACCTGTGCCAGTGCTTGGTCACCCTCAGAGTAAAAAAAGTGTTTCCTGATGTTCAAATGGACCCTCCTCTGGTCCTGTCACAGGGCACCACTGAAAAGACCGTGGCTCTGTCCTCCTTGCAGAGCATGACGTCATATGGTATGAATATCCCTTTGGTCAGTTGGGGTCAGATGTCCCAGCTGTGTCCCCTCCCAATTTCTGGTGCACTCCCCAGCCTACTCGCTGGTGGGGCGGTGTGAGTAGTAGAAAAGGCCTTAACTCTGTGTAAGCACTGCTCAGCAGTAACTAAAACATCCCTGTGTCATCAACACTGTTTTCAGAACAAGTCCAAAACATAGCCCCCTACCAGCTACTCTGAAGAAAATTAACTCTATCCCAGCCAAAACCAGCACACCCTCCCCTCAGGTATTTATACACATTAATAAGAACCCCCTTGAGCCTTCTCTTCTCCAGGCTAAACAGTCCCAGCTCTCTCAGCCTTTCCTCATAGGAGAGATGCTCCAGTCCCTCAATCACACTTGTCCTTCGCTGGACTCTCTCTAGTGTGTCCATGTCTCTCTTGTACTAGGGAGCCCAGAACTGGACACAGGACCCCTGAGACTACGCAGGACTCTTGAGACCAGCTCCATCAGATTACCCAGCAGAGCCAAATGAGCAACCGACCCTTGAGAAACCACCCCCATCTCCCACTGTAAACTATTCCTGAATCTTCCCATCCCTTCATCTCCCAGGGACAGTGATACATCCTGTGGCTCACAGGCTTTGCAGAACAATTTTGTATGTGAGTCAGAGGACTAGAAAAATCTGTCGCCTCGATCCTGCAGCTTGAAGAGAAGTTGAAGCTTCTGAGGCAGATTCAGGCATACTTGTGCATTGCATTTAGCAGTTGGTTAGAGTCACTTTACTTTTGCTGTCTGAGACCTTGGCTTTGTTGCGGGTACCAATTCTTGCGCAGATGCTTCTTCTAAATAAAAGGGCACCCAAGGCATTGGCAAGGCTATGATTCTGTCATCTGACATTTAAATCAAAGTCAATCTTTCCATCCCTTTGCTCATTAAACAAAACAAAATAGAAGAGAAAAGTCCTCAGGTTCTCAAGGTGTCTAACCTAGGTGGAAGAAGGAAAAACCATGAATGTCCTTGCTTTCATGAATATCAGCTAACATCTTCCCCTCCAGTCCTGGCAAGCTTCCATCTACCCAAGGAGACAGCGATATGACTCTAATATTGAACCTATCCATGGCACTTCCCGGAGCCACATGCAAGGCTGAACATATGGACTGGATTCTGTTTTCACGCTAGCACACATGAGGATTAACCTCACCAAGGTCGCAGAGAGCCTTAGCTCCAGCAATAAGCTACTTGCAGCATTATTTGATGCGGTACCTAAATCACCAGGAAGAATTACAGCACGACGGGACCTTGGATCTCCTACAGGAGAGGTAATCCCTTCCCAGTGCCATTTTAGCATAAGAAGGGATGAGGCATCCACAAACTTCAGTCACAGGCACCAGCCTGTTCTTTTTTGCACGAGATTTGGTTCAAGTTTTAGTATGGATGAGGCTATGTCTGGCTTAGACTCCTTTCATTTTGTCATGTCAGACAAATGCAAAAGAATTAAGACCCAGAACTGGGCAATAAAATCCCAGAGTCATAGGGCACAATTCCATGTAGCCGCCATGACACTTGCTTTCACTTTATCAGGACAGATAAAAGTCCTGAAGGCTGGTAAAACGCTACCAAAACAGATCTCCTCTATGACTTATGTCACCTTTTGTGCCTGTGCAAATGATGGTACAAAGTGAGAACCAGGTTAGCATGCAGTGATTTAGAAAGAATTCTCCCTCGATTGCACAAAAGATAGGAAGCTGCTCACAAACCTTGCACTAATCAGCACCCCTCAGATTTATTAGCGTCTCTGAAGGGTCTCTAATTTTGGCTCACCTTCCATTTCACATTTCCCTCTTTCCTGGAATCATAAAGCCTCCAAGAATATTACCTACCACTCACCTCACATCTATTTCCCCGCAATTCGTGCCTAGTTCTGTGCTTTCCTGTAACCCCAGGTAGTTCAAGGTTGAATTCTGTAATAACTCTTTTCTAGTTTAAATACTTCTGGCACCTTAGTGTTGGTCTCGGGTTGGTTACTTCTGAATGAAAATGTTTTCAGACATGTTACAAGAAGGGAGGATCTCTGAAAAAAAAAGAAAGATAAAGTCTTTAGGAGACTTGAAGTTTGGGAATATGTTAATGAACTGATCTAATACCAGAAGACCTCTCTGAATTCCTGTTAAATCCATGGAAAGAGTGTGTGATTGCAAAAATATCTTCTCAGAAAGCATCCCTCTATAGTAAGTAACAAAAAGTGGTGCCTTACAAATTCCCAAAAGTTTCATTCACACCAGTATCCTGCCCGCTTGGTTTTGCCAAAGAGCCCAAAAGAGAGATATTTTTTTTTAAAAGACATTTTCAGTATTTCTTTCCTCATTAAAAAAAAACCCAAAACAGATCCTAACCAAAACCATACAATTTTGCAGAACAACCCAAGTTCTCCTGTTTACAAAGCACAGGCAAACCAAAGTCATAGAATCACAGAATAGTTTTGGTTGGAAGGAACCTTTAAAGGTCATCTACTCCAGCCCCCCTGCAATAAGCAGAGACATCTTCAACTAGATCAGGTTGATCAGAGCCCCATCCAGCCTGACCTTGATTGTTTCCAGGGATGGGGCATCTACCAACTCTATGGGCAACCTGGTCCAGTGTTTCACCACCCTCATAATACAAAATTTCTTCCTTATATCTAGTCTGAATCTACCCTCTTTTAGTTTAAAACCATTACCCCTTGTCCTATCACTACAGGCCCTACTAAAAAGTCTGTCTCCATCTTTCTTATAAGCCCCCTTTAAGTATTGAAAGGCAGCAAGAAGGTGTCCCAGGAGCCTTCTCTTCTCCAGGCTGAACAACCCCAACTCTCTCAGCCTGTCTTCATAGGAGAGGTGCTCCAGCCCTCTGATCATTTTTGTGGCCTCCTCTGGACCCACTCCAACAGGACCATGTCCTTCTTGTGCTGAGGACTCCAGAGCTGGATGCAGGACTCCAGGTGGGGTCTCACCAGAGCAGAGCAGACCAGGAGAATCCCCTCCCTTGACCTGCTGGCCACTCTTGTTTTGATGCAGCCCAGGATACAATTGGCTTTCTGGGCTGCAAGCGCACATTGCCAGCTCACGTCCAGCTTTTCATCCACCAGAACCCGCAAGTCCTTCTCGGCAGGGCTGCTCTCAATCCCTTCATCCCCAGCCTGTATTGATCCTGGGGGTTGCCCTGACCCAGGTGCAGGACCTTGCACTTGGCCTTGTTGAACCTCATGAAGTTCACATGGGCCCACTTCTTGAGCTTGTCCAGGTCCCTCTGAATGGCATCCTGTCCCTCAGGTGTGTCAACCACACCACTCAGCTTGGTGTCATCTGCAAACTTGTTGAGGGTGTCAGATGATGATACTCTGCATAAAGATCCCCTTCCATGGAAGCACTTTTTGGCATATCCCTAAAGATGTCACGGGGTCTCTGAGGCTCAGGGGTAAAGCCTTTGTCCATCTCCAGAGGATCCCACAAACCCATGTTTCAGCAGTGAACTACTGGCTGCTGAGGATTCCTTTGTCAAACCTACTCGCAGCAAAACAGGGCTGAAGGCATTTCTTAAAAGCCATTTTAAGAGGTGTATACTGTGCAGAAATCCAGGGGAATTGATTCCAAGTAACCAGCATAAGCTTAGTCCCTTAAGATCTCAAAATGTAATCCTTACAGGGATGGACAAATCAAGTACCTTTGGCAGTAAGGAGTAAGGAGGAGTAAGGAGTAAGGTAGTAAGGAGGCTGAGAAATTGGCCTGAAAGTCAAAACATGCTAGAGTTTGAGTATTTATTTATTTAGGAGTAAAATTCAGGAGTAAGACCCATGAGGTCCTATGACAAATCTCCACAGTCTGCTCCAAAATTAATACACGTGTCATCTCTATATTACTAAGGAAAACAGAAAAACTATTCTCTTTTGGCCCGTCTCTCCCACATACGCTGTTTCTTCTTACATGATTATAAGGAACAATCTTTCTATGACATTTCGACTGAGAGCCTGCAAATCTCATGATCTCTAGCTACAGAGTAACAGCAATTGAAAAATGGCAGTTTGGTTGCTCTGAATGTCTTTTTCACATGCTGAATAGAGAATAAAATTGTTTGTTTGTTTGTGGGAAGTAACTCCAGCAGGGCAAACAGCCCCTTTCTCAGCACAAACTCTGCCCTGGACTGGGTCAGAGCGGGTCCTGGGTCAGTACAGCCAGCACGTGGGGAAGGCAAGCATCAGGAGAATTTCTTTATGGCAGACATTGCTCTCCATCAGAAAAAGATTGAATTCAGCTTCGAGCCTTCCCTCAGAGCTCAATTAAATCTTCACAGCCTGAAGCAGCCAAACTGCTCCATTTGCCCGCGAGTGTAGCTGTGACAACATCCTTAAAATCTTTTCAGCAACTGTTCTTGAAAGAAAAGACCATGTCTGGCCTCAGATTACCGGGGAGGATCAGACGTGGGCCTAATCCCTCTTTTGTACCAGCAGCTGGAGGGCTGAGACGGAGGAAGCCTCATCATATGGGTCATCTCACATTGGCTTGAAAAAGCTGGTATGGACAAGCCCAATAGCGCAGGTTTCTCTGCTCAGAAGCCAAGCTGGAGCTCTTCAGAGTGAACGCCGAACTGAAAGCTGGGGGAAGATGGGGGCAGGAAGGAAAGCTTTGGGGGAGATGGCTACAGAGCAAGCTTGCTGCTTCTACCCCACGCAAACGATGGAAGTGGTTAGGGCAGCAACCGGTGCTGCTGAGCATGGTCAACCCCCAACCTCAGCCCTGTCTTCAAAGGACAATTAATCCCACCTTTAAGCTGAAACAACCTCTGAACATGCCTGTGACTGCTTACAGCCGTGCAGCACCGCCAGAGAAAGAGGAGCCAGGAACAGGATGGCAAAGCCACTTAAATGGAGTAAATGCCATTAATATGCAATCGAAATGGTTGGTAGCCACCAAACAGGAGAGGCGTTCTCGCGTGGTAATTGGGCTTGGCTGCAACTTACAGCGTTACACCCGTCCTGTCTTGCTAATAGAGGCTTTGCTGATGCATATTCGACGGCTTCACTGTGTAATATGTAACAATATGCCAGGCTAATAATTCAATGGCTGATAAACCCAGCTAAGCAGGACCTTGGAGTGAATTGTTCTGAACATTAGCTAATTTGCCACTAGCCAACTCATCCAGCAAAAAAAAGCATTATTGTGCACAACAGCATTTCATCACTTGGGTTAACAATTAGCACTTTTGGAGGTATTTCTTTACTCCCACAGAACTGTACCAACATAACTAAATAATCCTCAGCAAGGATTCAGAAAGGCAGGCAGTGGGTACCATTGCAGCCAGAGAAGGAAATCGAGGCAGCAAATTTAAGCCAGTTGCCCTGAATGACTCAACAAAATAAAGGAGAGAAGGAGCAAAACTAAGAGGATCTCCACCCCAAATCTACCCACTGAACCGGATTGTCAGGTCAAGGACTGACCTTTCAGGGAGGTTCGTCTGTCCCTCTAAATGTTTCTAGAGAGAAAGATAAAGCCAGGACACCACCAGTGCGGCTACTCTGGCAGTTCTGACTTCTCACATGGCTTCCAGGAGAAACCTTCTCCTTCCAGCTTTTGAGCACTAGTTTAATTTTGCTGCAGGTACAGGAGGCTCTTGTTATTGACAGGGGCAGATTTCCTGGAGCACAGCGCAGCTCTAGCTGCCCCCAGGCCCCTTCACTAGTCCTACAGTCCCGAGAGAGGACTCCATGGGATGCAGCTGTAAGGCCTGGGAGGCTTCCTGAGCTAAGCAGATAGCGCCAACAAATGAAGACTACAAGGTAACAATGAATTAATCACGCATTTGTGTTAGAAGCAATGATTATTATACATATAAATTGGGGGACGAGAGGCTGGAGAGCAGCCCCAAGGAAAGAGATCTGGGGGTGTGGATTGATGGAAAGTTGAAAATGAGTCAACAGTGTGCCCTGGCAGCCGAAAGGGCCAGCTGTGTCCTGGGGTGCATCAAGCACAGCATAGCTAGCTGGTCGAGGGGAGTGATTGTCCCACTCTACACTGCACTGGTATGGCCCCACCTCGAGTACTGTGTGCAGTTTTGGGTGCCTCAATATAAGAAGGACATCAAACTATTAGAGCGTGTCCAGAGAAGGGCGACCAAAATGGTGAAAGGCCTCAAAGACAAGACTTACAAGGAGCAGCTGAGGTCACTTGTCTTGTTCAGCTTGGAGAAGAGAAGGCTGAGGGGTGACCTCATCACAGGCTACAGCTTCCTCAAGGGGGGCAGCGGAGGGGGAGGTGCTGATCTCCTCTCTCTGGTGACCAGGACACCAGGAAATGGAATGAAGCTGCGTCAGGGGAAATTCAGATTGGACATTAGGAGAAGATTCTTCACGGAGAGGGTGGTCGGTCACTGGAACAGGCTCCCTAGGGAAGTGGTCACAGCACCAAGCCTGTCAAAGTTCAAGGAGCATCTGGACAATGCTCTTAGTCATATGGTTCAGTTTTAGGTAGTCCTGTGAGGAGCAGGGAGTCGGACTCAATGGTCCTTATGTGTCCCTTCCAACTTGAGATATTTTATGATTCTATTCTATGATTCTATGATTCTATGTCAGTGCAGGTACTTCTAGGACTACTGATCTCGTGTGTGACAGGTTCATACTGAGGGCTTGGGGTGGAAGTTAGATCATAACTGACTGATACTCCTAATTGAAAGAGCAAACAGCACGTATTGTTTCAATTTCAAACATCTCATAATTTTCACCTAACATTTTAGTAGCACCTTCGCTAGGGGAAAAAAACCAAATAACCTTTGTTTGTCTTCGGGAGGATTCACTATTTCATTTCCTCTTCCCACCAAACACTGTTTTGCTGAAGATACTAAAAATGGTCTCTTATGATTATGATAAAGTAGTGGCACTTCTGAATAGTCAAATCAAGGGAAAAAAGAAGATAAATGAATCTGTTGATGAAAAGTTGACTGATTCAGGGAAGGGAATTGATTATTTTAGTCAATTCCATCAGAATGTGAATGTCACTGTTGTTCTTCAGTTTCACTTTCTTTTATTGAAACCTTATGGCCTAGAAAGTAAAAAAAATTCATTACCTTAACAAAATATCAACAGAGACCTAATTCTGCATCATTCCTGTGGAACTCTTTGGTCATCTTGAACATGTTTTTGACTATATACTTAAAAGAAGTACTTCGGGGTACATTTTCTCATGACTTCTGGTACTAAAACCTCCTTGAGTTAGAAGCAGTGCATCTATCCAAAACACATGTGTATTTTCCACAATGTTTTATGCTTTTTTATAGTCTTTGAAATGAAAAGTATAAAAGCAGCATTTGCTTATCCTGTTTTATTAAACATCTATTAACCAGAACATAATATGATTTGTATTTACTTACTGACCAATTCAATGAGGTACAGGATTTTTTATTTTCTACATGTTTCACAGTCACTAAACTAGATACTGGCTAACAAACAGCACATTTTGAATGTAATATTTTATTATGAATGAGATGATGTCCACATACTGAAAAGATTTTACGTGGTATCGTTGTCCTTTTAATCTAACACAGCATTACTACTCCTGGCATTCGGAGGACTTTTAGCCACCAGCTATTGATTTCTTGTTTACACATCACTGCCTGAAAGCTTGTTAATTTTTTATCATTTACCAAAAATTTTGAAATTATACTTTAGAGAAGAAAAAGAAAGGTACTCCAGTTCCATCCCCACTGAGCTTCATGGTTACAGAGAAGAGGGCAGGTTTGTTGGTAAGAAACGTCAGACCAGCCAATTTCAGGTCAGGTCTGCTCCAGTAGATGTTTTATTGTAACAGGTGCCAAAGCCTCTCTGGTGTCCACTGGTATTATTCTGCTGCCCAGTAGCTGCAGTGACACAGCAGGGCACAACTCTTCAGGGGAGCTGAACTGACATCAAATGTAGTTGCTGAAGAACATGCTCCAGTCTTTAGCACTCAAGCCATAAAGGGACAAAAAATTCCTACATAAATCCCATTGATTAGAAAAACATAATGCCTGAAAACATACCTACTCTTTCCTCTCATGCTGATGGAGAACCTCCTGACAGCACCTTAGAGATTTACTTTTGGTGGCCCGCACAGCATGGAGCAGTCTCCACCACAAAACATTTTCTTGCCACATGAAACATGCAAGTATCCTGAGAACATTTTCACTGACAGGGTTACTCAGGGCTTGAGCTCAGAATTCCCAAATAGTCTCACACTGGTTCCCACTCTGCCTCAAATCTGGAATAAAAAAGTTTGCTATCAAGTGAAGAAACTCTTCACCAGACAAGAAGAAACCACCTCAAATGCTACTCCCTGCCCATTGCAAGCAGTTAAGTGACTTGAATCACATCGGGTGAGTGATTTCAAGCCTGTGCTCAAGCAGGACAGATACATTCAGGGAAATACCAGAAAACAATCCTTGTCAAGTACATAGCCCATTGTAAAAATCTAGCCCAGGTGCCAAAAAGAAATCCAATAGAGAATCTGTCAGTCTGTGCATGTCCCAGCTGAATACATAATAAATTTAAAAGGGGGAATGACTGTGTCTACGGAGTGTCAAGCAAAACAAATGGAAGCTGAGAAAGGATAGTCAAAAAGCCACCATCGTGAAATGGGAATTCTCTACAAATAAATTGGCATCCCCATAGCTCCCCAACTGCACTTTGCTTTCAGTTCACTGACTCACTAGGACTTGGCCAAGGCCTTACTGACAACGCAAAGATTTCTGTCTTCTCCTCCTTCATCTCAGAGAGGCTAATGAGACCATCCAAATGTCACCATAACGTTAACCAAACACCATAACACAGGCTTGGGAGATGAGTACTGACAAAGCATTAGCATCTCCTCCTACAATCCCTTGCGTGAAACCCATGTAATTTGAAGAGCCCCTACAAAACACCGGTTTAATGCTTGTATCATCCCTCTCCTCCACAGCACCCACTCACAAGGTTGACCAAACAGCCCCCACACTGCAGTCTAACTGATGTTGCTATTCCTGCGGCTCATTTTTCTTTATCACAATAACCCATCCTTTTGGGGAGGAAAGGAAGAGGAGTGGGATGGTAGGAGGAATCGATCCAAAATTCCCCAGAAAAATCAGAAGAAAAACACAAGCTTAATCAAGCACATCCCTCAAACCTGCAGTAGTCCTAACAACTCAGCCAGAAACAAGCGTTACCTAGAGACATGAGACTGTGCTCCCAAAAAGTGGGAGTTTGGTTTGGCCAGGAATCCAGACTCAATAGGAACATCCAATATGAGGATGCCCAAATGCCGCACAAGGCAAAACCCAAGTACAACCACATCCTTCAAAGGACTATGCACAAGTGTCCCTTCTGCCTTCTACACCCTCTCTTCAGTAATGGCTTGTACTAAAACAGACAGCCTAAATGAGAAGTGTTTGTACACTCTCAGCCATCTGCAAACTTCTTTTAACCTGAAGTCTCTCCTAAAAAGCTAACACCAAAAATATAGCAGTTAAAATTGTTTAAGATAAAATTTGGAGGGTTTTCTTTCCTTTTCTGGTGGTTTGTTTTTTCTTTTTTGTTATCCCAGAGTCCACAACAGGCTTAACAACTGATTGATCAGAGAGTACCCAGGGTTGCGGGTTTTTTTGCATTGCAGACGGTGGTGGCTGCCTTATTCTACAAACAAAATCCACCGGTAAGGAAGGGAAATAGAGCGGGGAGGCACATTTGTGCTGAAGATCAGAAATGCTTTACTTACCTATGGCTTTCTTGGGGAAAGAAATAAAAGGAAAAGAGCTGGAAAAATAAGAAAAAGAGTCTTTGAAACCCTGACGAGGCTGGCGGGGAGCGGGGCGCCGGTGTGCCTCTGGGGGGAGCTCGGGAACCGCAGTTCGCCCCCCCACGGGGCTGTCTCCATCTCGCTGTCTCTGCTGTGAAATTAGGAGAGGAGGGGAAAGCAGCCTTCTCTCTCCTTTGTCTCTCTTTTGAGAAACAAGCATCCTCTTCCCCTGGAAATTCAGTTTGGAACCACAGGTATCTATTTCACAGCATTTTGTCAGCTAGCTTGAAAATAAATAGAAAGACGAGGGCTGAGTAAACCTGTATTGGGCCCTGCAGCGTTGCTCTCAACAACAGTGTCTCTTTGGGGTGCTACCTGTTGTACCTGTGTATGGGATCACGCACGCAAGGGCTGGATCCCCAGCCAAGGCATCCCAGGCACCGCCGTGAGTACCAGCAGCGATGCTGAAGTTGGTGTCACATTATCCACCAGCTCCTGTGTGATCTCTCAGAGCCTCAGGCATTTTGAATGGCTTCTGAATTTAGTAATCTCAAAATCTTCTATATCTCGGTCACATGGCGCCCGTCCCAGCTATCTCCATCAGTATTATCACTGAGGACTTAGAGCAGTCTGTTCGTATGCCTTGGTGAAACACAGCTCCTTGAACACCTCTTGCTCAGAAAAGCCTACTGGGAATATACGTTAATTATATATTCACTCCATGGGGGAGGTGAATCTGTGGCCCTCCTGTCCCCATCCCCTTTGCTGGTCTGACTTTGGGCTTTTAGCTGTGATGGTCCTTGACGTTAATTAAGCTGAGTTTGGGAAAAGCCATGCTTCTGAAGAGCAGAAGGAAATATGAAGGCAGTCGGTCAGCATGTTGCTCCTCCATTTCAGCCTCAGCTATAGATGTGGCTTTTGGTTCCAGAAGTCCCCAGTTCAATGCAGTACTTGCTGACGTAGTTGCACCACTCTTGCATTCACAGTTTCATCAGGGAAGGCAAAATTAAAAACTAAAATCACTGATGAAATATAATTGACATGAATGTTCTGGTGAAAAAATGAGGGACGAAAAGCTTGCCTGTGATTGCTTTTCCACAGTACTCCCTGGCCCCGAAAGGGAGGATAACTAATTGTACGAGATAAGGAAATCCGAAGAAAGGCACGAGAAATTATTTCAACGTTGGAAAGAACTGACCAACAAGGGGAGATTGAAACAGTCAAATAAATATATAGTTTGACTAAATGTAACCCATGGTGAGGACTTTATAACAGTCTGTAAATACTGGAAGAATGCAAACACTTTACTTGAGGCAGTAAAACTAGCAAGAACTGAAGGAATTTATGAAACACAAAATGCAGGCTAAAAATTAGGAGCTCACTCCAAATGCTGGGCCTGTGCATCAGTGGAACAGTCCGTCAAGGAAAGTGATCTTTCCTGGAAAAAGCAAAGGTTTTATTTAATGCGGATGTAGTCTCTCAGAACGATCTGACATCTGCGAGGATTGTCGAAATCAGTGGAGGAACCTGCAGGCTCCGGCATGCAGCCTCACACTAACTGCTTAACATAGCATGTTTGCAAATTGTAACGCTGCTGTTACAACTGATACTGTGCAATTTTTTAGCAGCTCTACACTAAAGGAGGAAAAAAACATCACTCCAGCTACAAAAAGAAGCACCTCTGCTCTGCTCCTCACTGACAGATCCCTCACTGAAGGTTTTCCATTCCTTTTTTCTAATATTCATCTAGATGGATTCCCGGTCCTTTGCTCTTGCCCCTGTGATCCTCTGGAAGTGCAAGTGCTGGAAACAGTCATGAGGGGCCTGAAAACCATCGTGACTGGTTAGGGAGCAGCTTTGCAGAGAAAGATCTGGGGGTCCTGGTGGACAGCAAGTTGAAGAGGAGTCGGTGGTGTGCCCTTGCAGCAACAAGGGCCAACCACACCAGCTTGCATTAGTAAGAGCCTAAGCGGCAGGTCAAGAGAAGAGAGGGCTGTATACCCAGAGGTGCACTGCAAAATGAGAGGCCATGGTCACAAATTGCAGAAGAGAGAACTCAAGTTCAGTGTTAGGATAAAAATCTTTACAACAAACACCGAACAGGGGCAGAGAAGCTGTGCAATCTCCAGCTGGTTAAAAATCTGCTTTGGAGATGATCAAAACACAACTGGACAAGGCTCTGACCTAACTTAGGACTGAGCCTGCTTTGAGGAGAGGCTTGGACTGATGACCAACAGGCATCCCTTCCAACATAAGCCATTCTGTGGTTCTATGTAAGGAGCTCACTTGAACCAAAATTGGGAGCAAAATCAGGAGCAAGAGCCCTCAGAAGCGCAAAATGGATTTAGAGCTGCATCAGAAACAACTCACAGAAATCAGTCTCCCTCCTCCCCGCCCCATAACACTGCTGAAGACCTGAACTGGCCCAGATATCCACCCAAAATCCCAGAGGTACAAATGGAAATCTAATGACATCTTTGCATGCTCCCCTTTGGGAATCACTCTCCGAGCTGCTACCTTCAGGACACAGCACATCCCAACCTACAGATTCTGTAATGTACAAGTGGGAAATCCACCCAACCCTCTGAAAAGAGGGACAATACATACATAGATAGGCTTTTTTCTTCTCCACCACAAAACAGGCACAGATGCATCAGCTTTTCACCACAGTGAACTTTAAATATGAGTGTGGGAACCAGGAAAAAAAAAGGCAGAAGTCCACAGTTACCACCATGTCGAAGCAAAAAGCAGCCCCTTCTTTCTCAAGGTGGCATGTCCCCAAATTAGGTCTTCTGATTTTGTTTGGAGGGACCAGTTTTTACTGTTCTTAGCACGATAGGGTCACTGCGGTGAGGCATGAACTGGTATCTAAACTGGCTCACATATCGCCAATAAAGCTGTTTCCCATGTGCTGATTGCAGGATATTACTGGAGGCAACAGTCGTGAGGGAGAAAGGACTGTTTGATTTCCAGAACCCAGCTGAGTTTGTACAGTTGGCAGTAGGAAAAAAAAACACTGTTGACTTGAAAATCAAGCAAACCCAGTCTAGAAGTCATTGAGGGGGAATAAACATGGAGTCCCAAGATGCCTTTTATAGAAACACTTTACCATGGATAAACACACTTTGGAATGAGGCATTTTTCCAACTCTGTCTTCTTCATGTCGATGTTACATTTCTATCAGGAATAAGGAGCTTCTTACAGCTTTTTTTTGTCAGTTAGATAAGAACCAGCTTTTGCTAAGTGCCCTCATCCCTACCTCACCAGGGAGATTTTTGAAGTCCTTACTGCTTGAAAGCCAACCAAGAGTAAATGACTCCATATCATAACCCAGTCCCAACCCATCAGAGAGACGAACTGTCAGGCTCGTTCAGGTTGGCTGAGTCACAACATCATTGCTTTCGTCTTTGTGATGAATGTCAGGGATAAAAGAAAAAGCACTACAGTTACATTATTCCTGCTCACAGGATATTGGAAAATGTATTAGATGACTTCAAATTGACTGAAGCACAATACTGGGCTCCCTGAAGTTTTTCGTAACGAAGCTCCTACTTCAACAGCCCAGGGTATGTTCTGGGGGAGCCCTCATCTGCCCATCAGGTCCCACCTGCCAGCTACCTTCCCCAGTGTCCAGGATCCCTATGACTGCATCCACAGCTTTTAAAATACCCTACAGTTTTCTTAGACTCCTTTCACAGTTGCCTGCTTACAAGTGGCCAAAAAAGCTAACTTCCTCGAGCAGCCGTAATAATGTGATAGATATTTAGATTACCTTCTGGGGCTGCCCAGCAGTAACAACTCTTCCAGAGTGTGGAGAGCAGTCACTTTCCTGCCTACAACACATATCTGAAGTGAATTCGTGAGGACAGACCTGTCCCCATCACTTGAGCTGAACAAGACGTTCACTCTTCTCTCTTCCTCTCTGCCTGCTTAGATTTTACCAAGGGATGCAGATCTCAGGGTGCACTTCTGGGGTTCCCACTGCATTTGCAGGGACACATTAAGGAGTGTCCACTCACTTTAGGAACAGAACTGACTGCACTGGGATTGTGCTCAACTTCAGCGCTGGAGAGAAGGTTGCTGCTTCTCCTGGGAGACACACGGGACACCCAGCTAGATTCCCTTGCAGCAATGAGGACAGACACTGAATATACAGTAATCTTCCTGTATTTTTTATTAAAAGTGTTAATTCAGCCCTTGCCCCCCTGCTTGGGAATGCACCACTTTTGGCATACAGCATTTCTTAGGAGCAGGATGAAATTTCAGGCTGAAAAGCACCGTCATTAGAGTGACACAGCTGTATTCATGAAGGACTTGAATCCTGACATCCCACCATCAAGCTTCCAATAAGACTATCTCCTTCCCTCTCCCTTGGACATATTCTTCTCCATGCATTTAACTGAGCCATTAGCAGAGTGACAACATGAATGTCACCCAAGTCACTATCTTTACTATCTTACATCCACCTCTTGAATGCTTGCTCTCTTTGGAGCAATACCAAGTACACAGACGGACCATCCCAGAAAAAGACACCGATTTGAAAACCAGGGGAAACCCATGCAAACACCTTCACAACTGTGGTGTTAAACCCAAGCAGCCACATTCTGCCACAGCACTATTACCACACTGCCACAGTCTTCATTACTCGTAAACAAAAAATCACAGGGCAGGAAAAACATTGTCCTGTGCTAGGATTAAATACTCTCAGTTGCCTGTGAAACCTGAAGCCCAGGTCTTTCCGGGAATGTTATGAATGTCTCAGGCTAGCACCCAGTTTTGGAGGCTATTGAATAGTTCAAACAAGCATTAACTGGCACTTTTTAATAGCCACCACTGTTCACCTACCAGCAACGGTTCTGATACATAACAGCTGCCTGCTGTATAACCCTTCAGCATCAGATCCTGGATAGAAATTCCATGAACTAGACATAACATGGGCTAAGGATCAAAAAGAGAGTAAAGGTGGGGGGGGATAGCTTGAGATATAGTAAAAAAAAAAGAGAGTAATGCAAAGGGAGTGAGTCTATCAGTGAATGCTAAAGCAAGAAAAAACAAGTAGGGGATGATTTGGCAGCCTAGAAGTCTGCAGAGCATAAGGCTACCTTTTTTCCACAATCGGCTCAGGCCAAACTACAGATTCTTTCCTTTCCCATTTGTCTAGTAAGTTGCTTTTTATGCTGTTTTATTCCTAACCCGTGAGCCAGCACTAAGATTAACTGATTATAAGCTATCTTTTTGAGTATTCTTTGAGTTGGAGATCCTGTTAAATAAATGCCATTTATAGCCAGTTTGTGGCCACAGAAGACAGTAGGCATTTCTCTGATATAGGAGAGCTTCCACCATGCTCTCATGCAGAAGACCACCGTTACCACATAGCACGCCATGAGGCATTTCTGATTCTACCTGATACCAATCAGTTCCACTATTATAAACCAGCTGCTTCCTCACAGCTCAAAGCACTTTGTAGTGTAAGCAGTAACACAGTACAGTGATAACTTGAGATGATAATTTAGATTGCTGCTCTTTCTTAAGTGTCTGGATTTTTACAGGTCGTCTACCTGAATTCTCTCTGCCCATTAAAACCTCTTAGGGGAGAATGAGCATGAATTCATAAAAGAGAAAAAAAGAATCCAGGAAGTTAGAGAACAATAACAGGTGCATACAGAAATTGAAATAACACATTAGTTCATTGGATTTGAGTTGGGCTTTTAAAACCCCAGCCAAGCATCTATATATTATGTACTGCACAAATGTAGTAAAAAACAAGGGAAGGATTCTTTCTCAGTGTGGACTGCACATGTAGGGGAAGAGGGAGGCTCCATTATACCTATTTCACTTGTAGGAAACCGAGACACAGTCAAATTAAGGGTAGAAGCAGTAAGGTCCTTGGGCACCCAGAACAGAGGTATAGCAATGCGTATGCTTTATGTGTCAAGTTCACGGAGTAAAATTCAAAACCTTGTCTCAGGGGCTTGGGATATGTGGCTGTCATGACTGTTAAAGTATTTTATTCAAATACAAAATCCAGAATTAGTGCAGGGAACAAAAAACAGAGTCAAAGACTTCCTTCTCATCTGATCACCATGCTACAGCATCACATGCTCCCTCCTTTCTACTCTCTCTTGCTGGTTTCTCTTCTACAGAACGGCTCATTTTTAACAGCACAGGTAGAAAGTGCTCATTCCCTACCTCCTCTTGCTTCAAGTAACCTCTATTTATGATCCCAGGGATGCCTAAATCTGTGTTAGGTGTTGAGACGATAGGAGAAGGGTGGTTCTGCACACATGCAAAACTGCGACTGTTGTCACTGGAAGAACTAAAAAATTCAAGGAAAAAAATAAACAAAACAGCAGAGGCATCAGAAGAGTATAGGTTAGGTCACTTGAGCACCAAAGAGAGCTAGCCCGAGACATGAAGACACATCATCTACATCGTAAACCACCAGCAACTACAAGGCCATGTTGATTTGGCTTTATGGCAGATGGGAGCTGGGAAAGGGAACTTGCTGGGACATCCTCATGTTTCTGGGGTCGTACGCCCAGTTCTGAACCCAGGATCCCAGAGAGCTGTGTCACCTTTTCCTGACCTATTCAATCCCTCAGGCTTGAATGAATATTGAATTTGATTGTGCTGTTCCATCCACAGCATCTCTGAGTCTAGGAGAAGAGCAAGCACGTACCTTGCCCATGTCCTTCATGACTCCTGTAACTAATGCATTCTCTAAAGACTCTTTTCCCTCTCCCCTTTGCATTTCCATTGCAGCTGGCCACTTGCCATAACAGAGAAAAGCAGCACAAGGCAGCACACCAAAGAAGCGCAGAGCCTGTGACAAAGCAGTGCAGAAGTTAACACAGCCCTGAGATGCCAGTCAGTTCTGCCATCTCCAGACAAAAGCAACAAGGAAGCAAATCACTGAGATACTTCCATTCCACTTTTTCATTTGCCCTGGGCACTACTGACTTTTCACAGACTCGCATAGATTGCTCTCTCCCTTATCAGCACCAGGACTCATCTGTCTGAGCTAGTCTGCCCGGCTGCCTTTTTCAACAATAACACCACTAAAGCAATTAACATTTCCTTTTAAGTTTTTGAGACAAGGTAAAAGGACTCAGCCTGCAGAGTGCCGCCTTCATCAGAAAGGGCTGTTGTGCTTTTCAAGGGGCACAAGAGGATCGTTAAACAGCTAAATACACCCAGGCACAGCGACAGCTTTGTAAGAAATAACTCGCACAGTGAGGTTTGGAAGGCAGCACATAAACAAGACCAGATTGAGGGTCCTGGCAATGGACATCCGAAGAACAGATGAAGGAGGGCAGCAGCAAGCCATGGATTTTCCACCTAGGAGCTGAGGAGGAAATTGTAACCTCCAGGCAGCACGAAATAACCTCCTATTTCTGAGCTGCTAAATTTGTCGCAAGTCGTGAAGCTTTTTGCCTGTAATAAAACAGAGCCACAGTATAGAAAAGGTGAAGAAGTGTTGTCCTACCACGTCCCAGACAACATCCATGCTCCTGATACCTTTGGCACACTGGACCCAGGAGAGGTGTATGTCAGCAGGCCCACCCTATGACAGGGGACGTGCCATGGTCCTAACACAAGACGGCACCGTGCCTTCTAGTTGGCCTCTTTTCAGCATGCTGAAAAGGTGATGCCACATGCCAGGCAAAACCAGTCATGGGGATGGCTAAAAGTATCTAACACATGGGGATCGCGGGGAGTGATGTGCAAAGGATCGGCTGCACCGGGGGAGAGAGCAAGAAGACAACCAACCCTATCCACCACGTGCAGGGCTGACAGGCCAGCAGCATGTCTCAGCGCCAGCCCAGAAGGACCACAATGGAAAATGAGAAACACTCTGTCTCTGCAGAAGGTGCTAAGGCAGGTGGGATCATACGAGGAAGAGATGAAGAGCTTGGCATGAGCCCTGGAGGGGGGCTGGGAGAGGGGGTGGCTTTGAGTGATGTGAAAACCTGCCTGCCAGAAGTTGGACTGAGATCCACCAACTCATTCCACACAGCTCCCCAAACAGACACACTTCCTTTTCTTAGAAGCACAGATGCCTATATATATTTAAATCACTGCTCTAGTCAGGGGTTGTCCTAGCTGTAAATTTTGAAACTGGGGGGAGGGGAAAGGCATACTGAAGATTCCAGTATGTAATTTTCTCTTTTTTGGCTTATTAGATTATACCCTTGTTTAAGAACTAACTGTTCTTTTACTTGGTGTCCTTTTGGCAACCATCTCTACCTAGCAATACGTGGGTGTGTGCACTCCCCCAAGTTTGCTTGTACTTGCATAGCAAGTTCAAATGAAATACAGCTCAGAAATTGTACTCCCGCAGTCCAGGAGCAGGAGTATTTAGAGCAATTAATCACTAAAATGAAGAAAAGGCAATGACTGGCACTGTAGAGGAAGAGAAAAAAAATGTTAACTCAGAGCACTACTGAAACGTGCTCAAAATACACAATCCAGAGAGGAAGCAGCACGTCTGCCTCAGCATTACAATGACGGCAGCTGAACATCACAGCAGCTTGGAGCTGTGCTGCTCACAATCAAAATTCTTCTTCGGGGCGACGCGGCCAGGAGAGTGGATTTGGCCGGTTCTTTCTTCCCCGAGGTAATTTTGCTCTCTTCAGTCACACAGGTAATAACGACAATATTTAGTACTCCCTGAGCGTGGTTTAACCTAGAGAACAGCTCCAGGAAGGCTTACATGGCCCTGCCCCCAACTGAAAAGAGAAGCATCAGCGCATCTGCCACACATTTGCGATAGCGGCTTCCCTCCTTAGAGGTCTGTTTCAAGACACCCAAAGCTGGAAGGTGTCCACAAATCCAGCTGAAGTCATTAAGAAGTATCTGGGCTTGGAAAATTAGGATTGCAGATTATTGATCGACGACCTGGCTTCAATGCCATAGGTCTAGCATTTCTACTCGGACGTTGTCTAATCCTACTGAGGTATGACTGTTTCCACAGCCAAATACCTCCACAGGTCAGAACAGTGGGAAGAGTTTTACAACTCTCCACCAGAGTTTTAACCCCAAAGTTTCCTGAAAATTGTTGGTGACCATTAAAAAGAGCTGTGCTACTAATGAGGCTGATGCTAGGATGCTAAACCTAGTGCAGAGACCACACAAAACCTGTAGGCTCAGGCAATACTGTGCTGGGATGCTTCAACCCTGCCTATGTTGCAGCTTCGTGAGCTGTGTGAACCTCTTCTGTTGTATTAGACCATATTACAGATAGCTGTGCAGTGCAAATAGCCTGGGAACCTATGGTAGGGCTTATCTCTGGAGGCTTAAAAAATAAAATATGCAGCTTCAGACTCTTTTGGAAAGGACAGTGCATCCCGCATCCAGATCCCCACAACCATGCAAGGCATAAAGAAAGCCCTCAGCCAAGTCCAGTTACCACCGGCATCCCAGGGAAGGTCAATCAAGTCATAACTGTTCTAAACAGCACTCGCATAAGCTGTGATATTCTATACCTGCAGGCTACCCCATTCAGGTGGGATATCCTCACCTATCTTGAAAAAAACGTCAAAGGAAACCAAAGTCAACACTTCTATTCTGAGCAGCACAATACCTCAAGAACTTCACCTTTCTCTCTCTATTGACTTCTCTTTTTCCCACGTCTTCAAACTTTTCATGACCACACAGCCCTGCTCCATCTTTCCCAGCTCCCATTTCTCATCACCCACTTCCCCATCTGCAATGCCATTTGTGCCAGCTGTGACTAGCATTTTTTGGCTTCTTCAAAAAATGTCTCCAGGCATTGTTCCTCACAGCGTCTTGGACACAAAAGATGTCCCTGAACTAACCCACAAGGCCAGTATCTTTCTTGGGATAAATTCTTCAGCTAGTCAGTGATGGTAGCAACTGAGAGCAATTAGCAGAACATAACTGTTATTATTTTCATTATTTCTTCTCCTTCCATCTTATTACTTGTTGCACTCATTTGTGTCTTGTTTCAAAGCAACAGAAATTTCTCCAAGGTAGTGACTTACTCCTGTGTTTTACAGGTATTCATCAAGCTCCTGTGAATATCAACAGGAGTTGGTACCTCATGAGCCAGCATGCAGAAAGAGCAGTTTTAACTTCTACGTACAAGCAGACCAGCACCTACTGCAGCTTTCATTAATACTTCACGTGGTGAATTACTCCCTCAGGGGTAACAGGAGAGGAAAATCTTCCAGGGGAAGTTTGTGTGACAGGTAGCTGAAGAGGTGGATTACCAGAGGACTCAGGGTTACCAGGCACCTGTACCCCTTTTTTTTTAAACTGTCCTGAAAGGCATATTTTTCACATGTTCTTCAATGACTTCACACCCCAACCAACCTGTTTTCTAAACTCATATTTGGCAGGTACGAGCTTACTTGGCTTAGAAACTAGCCTCCTAAGTGCAAAAGCTACTTTTGAAAATGGAGCTTTAGTTCTGTGGTCTTCTAGACGCTTTTTTGAAATTATCCTGAATTTCATGCTGGTACAGAGCCCGCTGCAGCAGGGCTTGAATCCAAGGACAGGACCAATCATCATGACTGGCTCTAAGTTTCAGTGAGTGGCAAATCAGAAGAAAGCCACCATCAAATCCAATTGCAGATATAGCTGTGCTATTGTCACTGCCAAGTGGTGAGGCACACAATTCAGCACATAGCAATTCACCTTCTTCCCAGGTGGGTCTTACAATCTGTGCTGAGTACCGCACCAGCGGCAACCCACTTAGGAAGGCTAAATCTAGCAGAGGTATAGCTGCAGTAGGTTGTGATTTTGGAGCAGATGCACACTGGCATCTCGAAGACTTCAGAAGATAGCACACAGGCACAAAGGACAGGATTGCATGTAAGGTAGACGCCTCCATTGCGTTTCCCATATCAATGGCCCCCAATCTTTTTGGAGGAACCCTCAGTGATGCCAGATATGGTGTCTCTGCCTCACCTCTCCCATCCCATGCTAAACTCTAGTCCATTGCATCACTGCCTCCCTACTCTTTCCTGAAACTACTGTCTCCTTGTTACTTTGATGGACCAAAGCGAGGCCACTGCTGCCTGCCACTGCAACGGCCCTGGTGTCGAAGAGGTCTCACAGCTCAAGCTCAGCTGAAATGAGAGATGGGTGAGAAAGAGGTGGGACTATGGATGCAGCAAGGTAGGGGCTTCTGCCTACTCAGCCCTGACACAACCCTGCTGCTGTTGTTGTCATGGTCATGGCCACCAGCCAAACTGCAACAGCTGGCCCCTGACTCCAATTCCTGTTGTACTGGGACCAAAGGAGAACCAGCAGCCAAAGCTGCACCACCTCCACTTCCTGAGTGCTGCCACCTCTCCATCAGGCCCTTGTGCCCCGTATAGCCTCCAGACACCTGGATGAGACAAGCCCGAGCCTTGTGACTATGCTCACTGCCACTCATTCCAAACACATGCTTAGTCCCTCTTACACTGACCATTATTACCTCCTCTTCCCAAACTTAGGGAACGTTCTCAGAAAAGTTTCCCAAATTAATGCTTTGCAGTCTCAGTGAATTGGTATCTTCTAACAAAAATATTTCATCCCCAGACCTCCAACCAGCTCTGAAAAGGAGTTTTACTGATTTCAAAATGCATGTACTGCTTTTCAGCTGGATATATAGAGCAGGTTGACGTTGGCACATGTGCTCCACCATTTTGTCCCTTGCTAAGACACATATTTGGGATTACTAAATGGGCCCAGTCATCAATCCATTCTCCCTGGCCTCTGCCTCACTTCTTCTATTTCTTTTAATCCTCTGCTTTACTCCAACAAAGGAAGAAAGTGGAAATTTTCCACTACCCCAGTGTCTGGTCCTGAGCTTGCTGGTCCCTTCTTGGGTGCTCTGCAGTAAATAAAGTTCGCACAGTGACACGAAGATTGGAGGATGCTTTGCAGCTGAATAGACATTTCTGTTCAAGCAAAGGCTGGTCCTTCATTAGATCAGCCCACGGGTGAAATGAAAGTGTGGTGACATTAGTGAACACCCTACTAGAAGCAAAGAAAAGACTGCAGACCCACAGATGAGTCACGAAATCTGTCTGTTCCAGTGCTCTAATTACATTGCTCATCCTAGAAAAGCCTCTTTTGGAGCCATTAGGTCAGAATCTGTTCTCCCCTAGCTGTAAATCCCTCATAACTCAGTGAAGTCAATCGATTCATATTGGTGTAAGCAAAATCAAGTGCAGTGCACTTGCACACCCTTTGATCTTTCTGTCTCTCTCTGAACACAAGCTCACGGAATGCCATTAAAGAGACAAGAAACCCAGGCCCCCAGGTCTCATACACGCTGAAGGCACTCTGAGCAGCAAGATCGACATCAAGCACTGCAGTTGGGAGGTGAAGGAGAAGCCAGAGGAGAGACAAAAGCCTTCTGTCTCCCCTTCAAGATGAAAGGCTGTGGACCTCCTAGACAGCCTATGGACATTTGTAAAAGGGTTGGAGCATGTCACATTAAAAGGTACGTACAAAAGAAAATAAATTATCTATCTGTCTATCTATCTATCAATCTACATTTCAGGTAATACTATCTTTCTAATAGAAAAGCAAACACAGTGAAGCACAGCTCCTGTGGCTCTCCAGCAGACTCAGTGAGCGTGCACACCTTTTCTGATATACAGAACTAAAACACTAGAAGACTGAAGAGCACCAAAACCAGACATTTCTGTTTCAGGAAATCACCTGAATGAAGGATTCCAAGCAATGGTCCATTTTGTCCTAATAGACGTTTCCAGCTTCTCCTCTTCTTCAAAGTCTCTACCAATGTGCTGTGCAGGAAAACTTGCCAGCCTCTCCTTGGCAAAGAGCTGTGCACTGTGAATGGAAGCAAAAGTCACCATTCAAAAGACACAGGATGTTCCCCCAATATTATGTGTATTAGGCAAGCAACCAAAGAATGGCCCTGGGTCACAGGAGCATTTCCTCCTTTTAAATCTAACACAACTTCCACTGAGACAGGTGATGACACAGTCTTCTGGTTGGGAAGACCACCAACCACCTGCTTAGTCCGTAGTCCTGACTCTTGCTTCCTGGATCAACGGGGACATCAAGTTCTCAAAGGAAGAGGAGGAGAAGGAATGCCTTCAGCAGCCAAGAGCAGCTTGGCTTGAACAAATTCAACAGAGAAGCCCGCAAGAATAGCTTGAATATTACTGATTGTGTTGGAAGACATGAAGAGTAAAGGAGGAAGGCTATGAGACATAGACTGGAAAGCATAAGGACATTCCTCCGTCTAGGATTCCCTCCAAGCAGAAGAGCAGCTGAGGAATCTAAAGCTTTTAGAATGCAGAAAGCTAAAAGGCTGTCCCCTCTTGGACGTCCTGAACCTAACATTTGTTCTTGCAAAATCATTTTTTAAGTCAGTGGAGATGACTCAGGAAAAAAGAGCTTTTGAGGAGTTGTTTCTAATAACGTTGTAACACCCATGAATATATATCCATTTTGGATATATATTCACATTTCTTTTGTTCAGTTAATGCTGTTTCGGGGGGTGGAAGGGGAAAACCTCTTCTGTTATTTAACATGAATCTCTGTCAGGCCTTCTATCCCAGACCCTGCATTTAATATACCATCTCCAAGTTCTGAAATGAGGTCCTCTGAGTTATACATTTTCCACAGCACTGAAATGTGCACAGTATGATGGAGACAAAGACAGAGATAACTGTAATGGCTAATATGGAACTGTATTGATTTTGTGGGTTATATGATGTTTATTTACTTTTTTAAGCCCTGTTTGAGAACATCTTCTTTTCCTTTCAGGCTACTACCACATTTTCCATTTGCTACAGGAGCTAATATTGATGCTATACCGTGTGTGTGAATGTGTTGGGTGAGTAGGAGGGGATGCTTCCTTCAAAATACAGGCTCTCCAGACCAGATTCTGCACACATTCATATCAGTTTAAAGCCAACAAATACACCAAAACAACCAAGTTCCACAGGACTTACAGAGAGCAACTGTGATCAGAATCTGTCCCAGTCTGTTAGGATCCACCATTTTTGTCTGTTGGGAAAGACGTAGGTGGTCTCTCTCACTCCCTGTTGATGGAAGGGGGTGGGAACACGATACCACATGGGAATAAAAAAGCAGCTTTACGGTGCACTTATATATGAACAGGAATTAACAGAGTGGTGGGAAGGGAATGAATCAGCCAGTCCTAGTGAAGACAAAGAAATTTTTCAGACACTACCCTGGATCTCACCCACTCAGACACAGCATCTTCTCTTGGCCTCTGTGATACATCATCTCTTCCTCTCATAAAAAACTAGTATTGCAGTATCAAGAAAACCTATAAAAGTGACCCTGCCAGGAGCAGATCAACTGATCCTACACTCAACCAGGGATGTACAATCAGTCCATGGATGCCAAGTCAGCCCAAGGCATCCAGGATTGTTTGTGTGTAAATGAAGCCTGGACCAACACTGAAGTCTAGAAATTATGGAACCTAACAAAAGTTTGGGCATCTGTACTTCCAGAATTAGGGAAGAATTCATTCAAGCTATGGAACACGAAGAAATATATGGTCATGATCTCTGAGGTTATTTCAAGAACGGCATGTATCTATCTCACTGTTACAGTAAAAGACCCAGACTTGAAGCCCACAGAGGGGGAAGCAGGTTTTGAAATACAAAAATGGAGGCTGTACAAAGGCTTAGAGGGCTCTTCTGGAAAAAAGTGCATTTGGGCTTAAAATCTGTGTAGTAAATTACCTGTTCTCCCCTTGGTGCAGGCAAGTAATTCCTCTCACTTTAATGGACAATTTTATGGCTGCTAATAACATTTGTAGCTAAGATAATGACAAGGATAATCAAATCCCATGCTTGAGGGCATAAACTGATTGCTGCGGGGGTTAGCAACGAAATCACCATCGCCATATATTGCACAGGTGTATTATGGGATACATTTCCTTCCTCCAAAGTAGAAAGGCATTGGTGTCTGCCAAGATAACAGATTGGATGATTGTCTGTATTATGGAAATTGCTGGTTTGTATGCATGGGATTTAGGGAAAGAGGAGAAACCTCTTTGTTTCAGCATGACAGAATTTGTAACCCAAAATGCAAAATGAGCGGGGGTTGCAAGATGCATATTGATGCCTGTTCTAGTGGAACAGCTCTCTTAAAGGCAAGGTCAGCCTTGACCATAATGAAGTCCACTGCCAGATAGCAAATGTTGTTGTACATTTACCGCGGTACTCAGAAACATCCATAGAGTGTATAATCCCAGAAGCTGAGGGCTGGGAGAAACCTCAATAAACTATTTGACCTGCTTAGATCCTCAGTCCATCACTTAGGGGTTACTCAAGTCATCAGTCAGCTCCTGTACAGCAGCTATCAGCCATCCACTCCTAGGAACACATAGCTTGGAGAGACCTCAACAGGTAACCTAGTCCATTCAGATCTGAAGCAGGCTGACGTATACCAAGCCCATGCATGTTGGACAACTGTTTAACCTGTTCAGATAAATATCCTACTACTGGCACTTTGGAAGTTCCTTACAGATCATGTTACAGCTGTTTTCACAGCTGACAATGAACCTACATCTGCCGTGTTGAAGAGTAAACCTTGGGTATACATGTAGAAAAAGTATCACTGTCCTCTTTACAACAACCTTTCACATACATGAAGACTGTTATTATTCCTCCCGTCATATATTTCTTTTCCAGCCTAAACAATCTCTGTCCACACACTGAATACAGGTCAAGTTTTCTCTTAGCATTTTGATTTTTCTCTTCCTTTCTCAAAATACTGTGTGCCCAAAACTGGAACCAGTTTTCAAGCTGAAGCCTTACCAATACCACCAAAACAGAATAGCTACCTTCTGTGACTTACATCCATCACTTGCCTGTTTTGAACATCTCACACCATAGACTCATATTTAGACTGCAGTCCACTTTATCAGCATGATGTTGCAGTATTTCATAGAATCATAGAATGGTTTGGGTTGGAAGGGACCTTAAAGATCATCTAGTTCCAACCCCCTGCCATGGGCAGGGACACCTTCCACTAGACCAGCTTGCTCAAAGACCCATCCAACCTGGCCTTGAACACTTCCAGGGAGGGGGCATCCCCAACCTATCTGGGCAACCTGTTCCAGTGCCTCACCACCCTCACAGTGAAGAACTTCTTCCTTACATCTAATCTAAATCTACCCTCTTTCAGTTTAAAGCCACTACCCCTTGTCCTATCACTACATGCCCTTGTAAAAAGTCCCTCTCCAGCTTTCTTGTAGGCCCCTTTAGGTACTGGAAGGCTGCTATAAGGTCTCCCTGGAGCCTTCTCTTCTCCAGGCTGAACAACCCCAACTCTCTCAGCCTTTCCTCATAGGAGAGGTGCTCCAGCCCTCTGATCATCTTCGTGGCCCTCCTCTGGACTCACTCCAACAGGTCCATGTCCTTCTTATGCTGGGAGCCCCAGAGCTGAATGCAGTACTCCAGGTGGGGTCTCACAAGAGCGGAGTAGAGGGGGAGAATCATCTCCCTCGACTTGCTGGTTACTTGCATCTAGTCAGTTCATATCATTTTTCTATGTGTGTATTTGACGTTTCCTTCTGCAGTGCAATACTTTGCACTTGTCTTTATTGAATTTCATCATATCGATTTCAGACCATTTCTCCAATTTATCAAAATCATTTTGTATTCTGCTCCTGCCCTCCGAAGTGCTAGCCACCCCTCTCACAATTAATATGTGTACTCTGTTCTACCAGCCAAGCCATTAATGGGAAAATTGAATAGTAGCAACCACAAGACAGACCCTTGTAAGACTGTACATGTTATGTCCATCCAATTTGACAGAAAACTAATGATAAGTATTTTTGCATTTTTTTATCCTGTTGTGAAATTATCTGGTGGCAGATTTAGCAAGGGGCAACTGGGTTTGTATTTTCTGCCCCATTTACAACCACCTGCACAGTGTATGTGCTTTTCACAGATGCGATAAGTCCACCCACAGTGCAACCTCTAGTCCACAGTGTGTGTGCATCCAGACCTTCCACCCACCTGTGGCAATTCAATCAAGCCTATGTTTTTCTACTGTAATTATGAGAACTCAATGCTATTATAATGCCACATATGTAATAAACGTCACGATCTACTGCTCTGCCACTGTCAGCTATCTATTGAAAAAAAAACAACCCAGAGAAGTCCAACGTGAATTACTCAAGAAAATTTGCGTTTGTTCCAGCTTGTCCCTTGTTATCCCCTAGGTACTTTCACGCTGATTGTTTAACAGCTTGGTCAAATATCTTTCTGAGTATCAAATTTAGGTTGACTGAGCATTAACTCCCCATGTTCTCTCCTGTCCCTTTTTTAAAGATAGGCAGCATGTTTGTTTTTCCCTGCAACAGCCACTGGTAGAGCTGTTCAAACAGCAGCCATAAAAAACTGGTGACACTGCTGACAGCAAACAGTTGCTGCTTAGAGAAGAGGTTTGATTCTTATCCAGATATTCAGCTGGAGACAAAATTGTAGGATGCACTGATAATCCTTCGGGGAAGCAGGAACCTTCAGCAAAAAAGGACAAGATAAACTTACATAGATCGCAAGCAAGATCCAAGACAAACTTCAAACAGCCTGTGTGTGTACAGAACCATTAAAAATAAGGCAGGAGGAGGCTAGTCCATACCTTGCCGCAAGGCAGGACAGCATGCATAGGTCATTCTTGACAGATGCTTGTCTATCCTGTTCTTCAAGACCTAGCAAAGACCCCACACCCTCCCCAGGCAATGTATTTCAGTGTTTCACTAGTATCATTGCTAGAAAGACTTTTTTTCTCTGTGGCCGCTCTAACGCTTCCTTGCTGTTGTTTAACAGCTTTTCTTATTCACTGTACCACACTCAAGTTCTTCAGGAACAGACCGTGGTTTTGATCAGATTTGAAAAGGTCCCCAGGCTGGATTCTTTTCAAAGAGATCGTGGAAATGTTTTTTAACTGCTCATCACCCAACCTGCAGTCAGGTTTCAGCTAGTCATCCAAATCAGGACCACATATGCTCAAGAGCCAGCAACTTCCATTGTGATACCTGTCGCTAGATACTCAGAGCCAAGCTTGCATCCCATGCATCTACCTCTTCAGTAGCACCAGCCTTTATTGTGGCCAATCTTGAGAAAAGAAAAACCTCTTGAAACCTTTAAAAAAGAAATCTATGTCATACCAAAATGCCAGCAGCTGACCTACCTACATCGTAAGGACATTGACTTCAAACATCATACAATAACAGCAATGAAGTAAGACTGAGGCCTTATGAAAAATCATCTCTGGTGCCAGTCCAACAAGTCAAACCAGAGCTGAATGCAACCCATACAAACTAAGGTATCACAAGCATAGGAGTGGTACGAAGACTTCTAAATTAAAATATAATTGGGGGTGGATATTTGGGAAGAAAACAAAAATGAAGCCATTCTGAATCATACCTAGTGCTTCTCAAGCATTAAAATAAACCTCTTGGACGTGCAGTACATTCATGAACTGACTTGTAACACTGCTAATTTGCCTCTGTTGGCCTACATCAGTAGGTATCAGCTTATGCTGTTTCCTCTGGCTGGCAGAGTGCACTCATTAAGGCAAACACATTGCTACTAAAGTCCTAATTGTTTTGAAAAGTGCCCTTTAAATAACAGGCCTTTTACTACTAGGCAGGATGTGTTTTAAGAGCAAATCATGAGCTTAAGCCTTTGCTGCCAAACGACTAGCTAAGCATTTATTTGTTTGTCAGACAAAAATGCCAGAAAAGACCGCAAAAGCTGATAGGGCATCAGTACAGACTGAACAGCTACCATCTCCTGCCTCTTCTTGGTATGTTCATTCCCACATGAAACAGCAAAGGAGGGGAGAAAACTGTGAAGGAGACAATTTGAGAAGATTGCTGAATTCTTAGTATATCAGTTGAAAGGTCAACTGAAGAATTCAGGTCAAATCACTGGGATTTCCAGGTGCTTCTGATAGCACAGATCCAGTGTTGCTGTTTTAACTATCAATTGCCTAGAAATAGCTTTAGCTCATTTCTAACACACCTAAGTAATATTGAAAAAAAAGACTGCAATGATAATTCATATTTAGTGGCCAGGAGCAAACAAAGAGTAGATCAGGGACTTTTACAGAGGATGTGGCAGAGCAATGGTGGGTAGATTCCTTCAAATGTTGGGAGAGACTCTCACTCCCCAATGTTGGTCCCCAGACTTCCACATTCCAAAATATGCTCTTTTCCTCTTTGGCAGTCTAGGGCAATCCAGTTTTTTTGACAGCCTAGTATATGTAACAATCCTGAATAATGCTGAAAGGGCATCCTTCTACTGTTTCTAGTCCTCAGCAGGAAATACTATATGCTTTATCTTGCAACGAACTCTTCTAAAACTCCTGGTCTACCTCTGGAAGCCCAAGAAGTGCCCAAAGGCCAGAAAAACTGTGGGGAAGCACTGACTTCAAGTCATCTCTGCAAGTATGAGGTGTTTCTCTGATGCAAGAGTGTAACGGCAAGTTCAATCATCTTTATTTCATGAACAGTTTTGAAACATTTCAGATGCAGTATCTTATATGACACAGCCTGCATGCAGAGCCTTATGGTCAGGGCTCCACGTCCTTCCTGCTGCTGGAGTTCATTTTATTGCAGGTCCCCCAGTTTCCAGAGCTAAGTTAACCTCAGTATCAAACTGCAGATTTTTAAAAATTATTACTGCCAATAATACTATTTTCACTGAGTGAAGTCAGACCTGTTTCACCATACAGTCCAAACTATTAACAGTTAACAGCAACTGTTCATTAGTTCCAGTAATGGAGGCCTAGACCTTTGAAACAAGAGTATTCCACACCTTTTCCTGCTGTGTCTGGTCCTGAAAAGTTCCAGATGGGTGTGAAATGCAGCAAAGCGACAACTCAAAACTCCAGGTGGTCACAGGTTTATTACAACAGTTAACTTCTGATACAGTTCCCATAGCAATGGCCTGTGATGGTTTAAATGTAGGAGGAGGACATCCTCTCTAGAGGACATCAAAAGAAAAGAGGGTGGAAGAAATAAAATATTCCATCTGCACCCAAAACACCTCTGTAATGAGTTAATGGTAACAGGCATCGGAAATTGCTGATAGTGCCAGTTGCCTTGGGAGTAGATCTTTTATTTCTACCTTGCCTTCAATTTGTCAAGAATATCCCTAAATTGGGAGTCTACGAACATTTCCTCGCAGCTAATCTCCTGCACTATACAATTAGAGAGAGCTGCTGCAGGTTTCATTCATCAATCTGTGCCCTAAAGCTCTGTGAAATTTTCCTGTCTGAGAAGGCTCCAGCTAGCAAAGGGAGCGATCCTCTTCTGTGACGGGAGAGCAAGGAGACAATCAGCTTCCCATCAGATACCTTTTAACCCCACCGCTTGCCTGCTTTTCTCTGAAGCTCTTCTTTCTTGCTGGTGCAAAGGGAATTGAAAGGACAATATAGTCTATTCCCTCCTAATCATCCTAATAATCAACAAATATATGAGTCCTTAATAGAGATATGTCTTTCACTGACATGCCCTAATCATCTCCATAATGAAAGCAGTTAAAAAGGATACTGAACCCTTTAACCAACTGATGACTACATAAGCCTCTTGTGGCAATTGGCCAGATATTTTAAAAAAATGGTCATTTAACTCCTTAAAAAGAAAAAAACTGCTAAGAAACTTAGGAGGTTCTTCCCCCAAAACAGAAAAGAAGTAAGTGTGTATTACACTTTAGAAAAAAAAAAAAAAGGCATCTCAGTGGATCAGAAGAGGTTGGATCAGAAGAGGTTGGATCAGAAGAGGTTGTTAACTGCCTGGCAGCAATGAAAGAAAGCAAAGTAAAAAAAACCACCACCAAAACAACTCAATGGAATAAAAAGCATCAACATTCTTCCTCAAGATTTCTTTCCTCAAAGTTTAAGGTATGCAATAGGCATGTAGTTTAGCCTTTCACTTTCAATTAAAAAAATAAAAATCAGTATAAATGCCAAAGTCAACACACACTTTAACTCCACAAACTCTGTTTGCTTCATTATTAAAAAAAAAAAAAATCTGAAAACTGCTATTACAGATATTTTCCAGGATTTGGTTTGCTATAGAATATAGCTCCTTGCGTTGTAGAATTCATGTCAAATAATGGCCTGATCCAAAACCACGACTCAAAATATTCTCTCCATTATTTACAACAGACTTTGGATCAGGCCTTAATTTATGGGGGTTTTTTTGCCTAACATTCCCTAATCCATTGTATTGGGTTTGCGTGGCAAGGTTTGGGGGGGGGGCTACAGGGGTGGCTTCTGTGAGAAGCTGCTAGAAGCTTCCCCCATGTCCGATAGAGCCAATGCCAGCCGGCTCCAAGATGGACCCACCACTGGCCAAGGCCGAGCCCATCAGCGATGGTGGTAGCGCCTCTGGGATAACAGATTTAAGAAGGGAGGGAAAAACTGCGCAACAGCAGCTGCAGCCGGAGAGAGGAGTGAGAATACATGAGAGAAACAACTCTGCAGACACCAAGGTCAGGAAGAAGGAGGGGGAGGAGGTGCTCCAGGTGCCGGAGCAGAGATTCCCCTGCAGCCCATGGTGAAGACCATGGTGAGGCAGGCTGTCCCCCTGCAGCCCATGGAGGTCCACGGTGGAGCAGATATCCACCTGCAGCCCGTGGAGGACCCCACGCTGGAGCAGGTGGATGCCTGAAGGAGGCTGTGACCCCGTGGGAAGCCCGTGCTGGAGCAGGCTCCTGGCAGGACCTGTGGACCATGGAGAGAGGAGCCCATGCTGAAGCAGGTTTGCTGGCAGGACGTGGACCCCATGGGGGACCCACGCTGGAGCAGTCTGTTCCTGAAGGACTGCAGTCCGTGGGAAGGACCGACGCTGGAGCAGTCCGTGAAGAACTGCAGCCTGTGGGAAGGACTCACATTGGAGAAGTTCGTGGAGGACTGTCTCCTGTGGGAGGGACCCCACGCTGGAACAGGGGAAGAGTGTGAGGAGTCCTCCCCCTGAGGAGGAAGGAGCGGCAGAAACAACGTGTGATGAACTGACGGCAACCCCCATTCCCCGTCCCCCTGCACCGCTCGGGGGGAGGAGGTAGAGGAACTGGGAGTAAAGTTAAGCCCGGGAAGAAGGGAGGGGTGGGGAGAAGGTATTTTTAAGATTTGTTTTTATTTCTCATTATCCTACTCTGATTTGATTGGTAATAAATTAAACTAATTTCCCCAAGTCGAGTCTGTTCTGCCCGTGACGGTAGTTGGTGAATGATCTCTCCCTGTCCTTATCTCAACCCATGAGCCTTTTGTTATATTTTCTCTCCCCTGTCCAGCTGAGGAGGGGAGTGATAGAGCGCTTTGGTGGGCACCTGCCATCCAGCCAGGGTCAACGCACCACATCCATAGACCCTCTCACTTTAATCAAAGCAACTGCCGTAGCTACAACACTAACAATATCAATTTTAGTTGTAGCTAATCAAGTCACAGACATCTGGTAGGGTACAGGTAACCTGGGGGAAGGACTCTATCCATACATTTTAACTTGAAGTCAGTAGATTCCATGAACTATACTCCAGGAAAGGTAAAGAATTCAAATTAATTTGCATCGCAGCAATCTACGTATGTGAAATTTCGGAAGTAGTCCGTGGTTTCACTCAAAAATATCCACAAGCCAAAAAGAGATGAATAGGCCTGCTACACACAGCAAACATCTGTTGCAAGTCCACAGTAACCTCTTAGTCCAACTTAGAAGCAGCAAGGACTCTTACGGATTAGTTCTGCATCACCAGCAAGCGTCCTTGTTAGCATCTGTTACAGGGGAAGGGGATATTTCATGTGGCCTTTATCCGGATCCAGTCAAGGATCTTCAGTAAAATCCATAGAAACTGGGTACCTAAAAACCTAAAGGGCCTTTGACAGAAGACGCATAGTAATAACAGAGATAATTACCCAGAATTGTATATGCACCTTCATGTAATAAAGCTCCAGGTTCTGCTATTATTGGATGTCAGAAGACCTAAGCTGCAGGACTTTGCTAATATCACCTTGAATTCATTCTCTGCCTTTGGTTCATCTTCACCATTTAATCCGGCTATAAACTAATGCCATGTGGCCTGCAAGAGAGAGAAGTGAGCTGTTTGGCAATTAGAAATAGTTCCCAACCTGAATCTTCAGAAAGTCATTTTATCTTCTTGTCTCTAAATTGAGGATAATTTTTACACAGAGGTGTTGTGAAGATGAATCACCTAATGTCAGTACAGCATTGTGAATATAAAGTGCTGTGTAACTCCAGCGCGAAGCCATGAGCATGGCTTTCAGCATTTATGAAGGAATATGCTCCGGCCTTGAAGGAACTAAGCACCTCAGCTCAGATTGCCTTCAAGGGAAGACAACAGCATTCTGGTCCTTGCTTTATGCCAGACCAGCAGCGTCTGTCCCAAAACCCATGGTGTCAAAAGGCAAGCTCTCCATTAATCATTTTTTCTTTAGATCAAGCCTCATAGTTCTGATGCTGCTCCCAGAGAAAGCAAAGGGATTTTTAATCTTTTTAGTTGAAGCAGGCATAAGCCCATAGCTAACAGCTAAACTTCTTCCCTTACTCTTAGTCCAGGACACCTCCTCTCCCTCCCTATTCTGCCCTGTAAATTTCTGCTTGTCATCCTTGTATCAGCGGGATCATTTTCTTCTTCAGCTAACTTCTTTCCCAAAAGACTCACCAACACCTCTAATCTGTAGCCTTGTCAGTGGGTAAACACAGATATTTCTATGCTGACACTTGCAAAGGTACATAAATGGTTTTACTGCATAGAAAAATAATTAATAAGCAAAGACCATATAGTGAAGAAAATGGAATTTCAAAGATCTTTGGTTTTCTTTCTCAAGAAAAACAAGCTAGCTCAGGAACTATTAGAGCTCAAGACATGGAAAAAGGAAGATTCAGAAAATCATAGAACATACGGCTGATAAAGACTTCAAGAGGTCAGCCAGTCCATCTTCCTCCCCAAAGGCAAAACCAGCTATAACTCAACCATTCCTGACAGATTTTTGTCTAAACTCTTTTTAAAACGCTCCAGTGATGGAGATTCCACAGTCTCCTTAGGCAATCTCTTCCAGCATGCAACCACCCGGACAGCTGGAAAGAGTTTCCTCGTGCCTAATCTAAATCTCACTTGCTTCAGTTAAAGAAAGAAGTTATGAATAGTTAGGAGGAAATGAAAGAGCACCAAATCCTAAAAAACTACAAGACAGTAATTTCTCACGCTAAGGAAATCTGCTGACACCATCACCCAGCTGAGTGGCTAGAGGTTTCTCGACGCTTCCCCAAAACTGTTTTCAGACTCTTACTGGATACTGCATTTGCACTGCCAGTAAGCCATACAGTGGGAAGTTGCAGTTCAGCATCAGTCTGAGCTGTATTTTTGCCTTGCTTATCAGTGATTTTTAAAAAGCTTTTGCTAATGTGCCTCTGGCAGGAATGTGAGGTATCATTGCAAAACCAGTTTTCAAGAACTCAAGAACTGTTTCTACGAACATGTGAGCAAAGTAGGCACAAAGTCCCCTCTGTGTTAGCAGAACACTATTTTGGATTTTTTTTTTTTTTTTAAATCTCTGTGAGACAAAGAATAGAGTGTGAAAAGGTCTTGCAGAACATTTTTGTTATGCAGGGGAGCAAAATCCTACGCACAATTCATCTTCATGTGGCTCGCTGAAGCTGCCCTCCTCCTTGCCTGGGAGATAGCACCAACAGATATTCAAGTCCTGATCATCCAGCATTCTCCACTGAAGCTTCAGATGGTGTGATGAATATATTCCTTACTTCAGTGCATCTACAAGCATTTGTATCACCAGAAAACCTTGCTCTCTACTCTCACCTGAGTTTATAAATAATGGAGTGGCTTTAAACTACTCTGTGCTTGTTTGGTTTTTTATATGAGATATGACCTTCATGGTCCTGGCAAGTCATGACTGTAGCCATTAACTGACCAAAGCATTGGTGTCTTTATTGTCTGTCTTTCCCTTTTCATGTCTTGTTTTCTTACTTCCTTTTCTTTCTTTCCATTGCAAATTGTCCATCTGCCATGATTCCCTACTCAAAGCTTTTCAATGGACTGCCTTTAAATATTTCCATCCATCAAAAACCAAGAGCAGACTCAAAACACCAGAGGCTGGTCTTAAAGGAGGAGCAATACTGACAAAATAATTTGCATGTGAAAACACTTATGCCTTTTTCTAACCCAAATTAGAGACTACGAGCTTGGTATTCTTATACCCATTTTACAGAAGGGTGAAGTGATGCAGAGAAAGGATACGGAGACTTAACTACTATCCTGAAATGGACTTAAGCATGTGTTTGCTTAGTTCATTAATGCAGGTTCAAACTCCCTGTCAGGCCACCGTCTGCCAGAAGTATGCAGTCTCCTCATCTGGATGTAGACAGTTCCTGAGTGTTTAGCTACTCGCTAGCCAAACAGCTGTCAATAGGTGGACATTCCATTCACCATTACAGGTATGACACCACATTCTTAAAAAATATTTTGTCTGTGTTCACCAGGATAGTTCAGTCACTGCTTGTAGTAGGTTTGAAACTGAAAACAAAGGCCTAAAAGCTAGAAAAAGAGACTAGCAATTCACAGCACACACTGTCTTAATTTTGCTCCCCTTACAGTCACTTCTCAGGAAAAAATAAATAAATAAAAAGCCTCAATCTGTTTGTTGTTTCAGTTCATTTTAGGGTGACATAAACAGCTTTCAGTTCTTTACATTCTGCACAAGCCTCCAGAAATATTCAGTGTTTACTAGAGCTCGGTGGTGTTAAATCAAGTATGACTATCACCCTTTAAGGCCTAAATGATGGAGCGATATCCATACCAATAACACATTTTGACAGTGTTGACACCTGCTTACACAGAAGCAGTTTACTCACTCTTATAAACCTGTAGAAGAGGGCATTAAAACTTAGTAGGAATCCTACGAATTACCTTTTGTTTTCAAAGGTTGGTGTTTTCATTCATCGTATCCAGCCTCTTGATGAACTCTGTGGTGTATTCTACAGTGTATCTCAGAAAAGACAAGTAGCTGGATGGAGAACTTGATTAAATCACCCTCTGTCATCATTTCGGCTGTGTAACTGGAAATGGCTGTGTAACTGGAGATGGATAGGAAATGATACCAGCTAACTCTGAAGCGAGAACAATCCCAAAATAAACTCAGCAACTGGTGAGAGCCAAAAACAGCTTATTAGTTCTTTCTGATCACCTAAAAACTTTCACAGAATTCAAACATGACCAAAACTTTGTGAAAGCTGGGTATTTTTCTTCTGCTAATGGATTTTAAGAGCAGACTCATCAAATGTTGTAGCACCTGCGGTTGTCAAATTTTTTTGGTTGGGTCAGTTAAAAAAAAAAAAGAAAAAAAAACAACATTACACCTGGGGAGTAGAAAAAAACGTTGTTGTGGCAAAAAAAAAGTGTTGTGATTTACTTGATCAGCCCTCGCTTCTTTGTTTAGTACTCAGCTTGACAAGTGAGCAACAACCCCCTGCCACCCTCTAACAGAAGCCAAACGCCACAGATGAGAGGAAATGTGAGAGCTGACCAAATCTCAGCGCTTCGCCTCGCACGAGAGGCTGTCAATTTTTCATCCTCCCTTCCAAACAGGTCTTTAATGACGTGCTTTCACAAGAAGCAACAAGCCGCGGAGGTTGCCCGACGCGGGGAGGCCGGAGCTGGCGGCGCGGAGGCGGCGGCCGGCGCGGCCGGAGCTGTCCCTTCAGCACCACCGCCCGCCCCGCCCGCCCCGCCCGGGGCCGCTCGGCAGCGCCGCGCTCGCCGGCTCCGGCGGTAAGGAGCCAGGGTTTGCCAGGCTACCGATGGCAACTGGCTCGTGGTCCATGGCCAGCGATGAACGCCTTGGATTGAATTAAAGCCACAGTAGTTTAAATGAACACAGTGAAGAGGTAATCGCTTCAGCCATGTTGCTAGCACGGCAATATCAAGGAGAACAATTAAGTCAGAGATAAATTAATCTGCTATCATATGCATATTGCTAGACTCTGTGGTCCGCTGATTCCTACCCCACTTCTCTGAAGAGAAGTTTTGTGGAGACAGATGTAGCACTCTAGATTAGGCAACGAAGGTTTTTATTCAGTCAGTTTTAAAAAGCAGCCCGCGATGGTTAGTTAGATGCACTTTTGCAGGAGCACCTGCTGGCTACAGCACATTCACTAACGCATACACCACTGCATGTGCTTCTTGAAGTCTGTCTGGCAGGTTTCAGAGGGAGAACGAAATGTATGTGAGAGCGTACATGCAGTCAGATTAAAAATAAGAACCATCACAAAAGATTAATACGAACATTTAAGATCACTGCCCTGTGCAAGAAACATAGAGGAGAAATCCTCTCTTATTTTCCTGAGAACACAGAAAGTCATTTTTTCCCCTGTGTGAACCAAATTATTTTAGGATAAATAAGAAATTAAAGAAACACCTTTCATGCTCACTTTTACAGACTACCAGTAGATCAGATAACATCACAAAGCTACTTCTGTACTGAAGAGACGATACACAAAATAGAAGTGCGCTTGGCAAGATGCAGATAGTAACTATTAATAAACTTTTGAAAGACGGATCACATATCCTCCTGGAGCAGAGTTTCCCAAATGAACAATCATTAAAGAATGTCTGTCTTTCTGCATCATTCTTTATTATCACTCTTCCTCCCAGTGGTTCCCCACTGCTATACACATTTTAAATTTAAACAATTCTGACATCCCAAAGCACCTCTGCCTAGAGAAACGCATACTATCCTCTGCATGCTGAGGTGCTCTGAGCTTCCTAAACAAATCCGAGCTCTTCGCAGGAGAAAATGCTAAAGCTTCCCTAGCAAGTTGTACTTGTTTCCAGGTAAAATACAACCAAAACAGCAAACTCCTGTAAAAACAGCCCTTTCTACCTGTCACCGAGCTTAAGAACGCAGAAAGTATTGCAGCCACCTCTTAGGCAGGAGTATAGGGCATCGCGAGTACACAGGCGTGTGCGTGGAAGCCTTGCTGTAAACCAGAGGGGCATGACAGTCCAGTAGTCACTTAGCACAAATAAATGACAAGAGACAGATCGAGGAAGAGAGAATCAGTGACGGAAGGAGGAAGGAGAGTTCTGACATCATAATGAACAGCAGGAAATCTAAGTCATCAGCCAAAGTTACATTCTACTTTATATTCTATAGCCTATTAATATATGCATCTTATATAAATATATCTAATAACAGAAGAGGAAATTATCCCTTAAAAATCTTATTTTTATAAGGGCAAACAGGCTTTATACTGTCAGATGGTCTTTCAAAGGAAATTTTTTACCGCCCCAGGTATAATATAGTCAAAACCAAACAGAAGTAGACACTGCTCAAAGGGCAGTGGAGAGCACGTTCTGCTGAAAACTGTCAGTATCTGCAAGTGGCAATGTGCAAATTTCTTGTAACAAGCCCTAAATGGTAAAAAGATCGAGTCCTTCTGTATTAATAAGAGAGCCAGTCTTTCGTCTCCTGTTCAATATAATGCCCTATCAAACAGCCACTGAGCTAGAGAGGTCTCTTCAGATCTCCCCAGATGTTAGGGGGGGAACATCTGGAAGCGCTGGAAGAAGAACGTTATCAACCGCCTCAGTAAATCCACCTTAACGAGTACAAAACCAGGAAGAACAAACCTGCTCATCAAGCCAAAGCCAGAGTTGTAGCACAGTTCTGCGTGCACTCTGCAGCCTCTAGTTATCGTGGTATTTATTTTTACGGCAGGGAAGGAAACTTTATGCAAAACGCTCCGCTTCAGCTGTGGGAAGCAGAGAAGTACAAAATGACAGCCTGGGGCTGTGTCCACTGACTGTCCCTCGACCGTCCTGGGAAATGGCACGTCTGGGAAGCTGGGCAGCACGGATGTGACAGCGGGCATCGTTCTGCCTGTCGGACCGTGTGCCCACAAAGGAGATGCAGACGGTGACCTGTTGGCACATCAGACACTCCAGCTGCAATAAAAACTTCAGGAACACGCTGGGAATGCCCAGGAGAGGCCCAGCGGTGGGATCCACAGCTGTGGGAACCCCCACCACAGCCCTTGTCAACACCAAAACAAAGTTTGCGAAAGCAGGGCTACGCTTGGCTCCATCAAGGGCTTTCCCAGCTGATCCAGTTCCCATGCCCTCATCGTTTTCATCCTCACCCAACTGCCTTTTGCCTAAGTTTTCCTCGCGTCTCTTAAGCAAAGGTGCAAGGAGGAGCGTGGCAACAGGGCCTCCTTCTTCCCGAGGGGAACCCCAGGAGAGTGTCACCCTGCTTCTTCTCCCCTCCTCCTTGCCACCCAAGCCACAGCTCGATGGTAGCCACCTGGCCAGCGTCAACCCCCCCCACCAGGCCAGCCCCACTCCTCTCCAGTCCCACTCAGGGGATGCAGGCTCCATCTTCATGGGAAGACGTGCGGGACACCGCCAAGTCCAACAAGTGCCCATGAAGAGCAATGAATTACATAACATGGGAGGGAAGCCAAAAAACTCATCCGGCACTTAACCCTTCGCATGCCACGGCCCCCCTGCCCCTCTCCCTTTCTCCCAGCCAGGGGAGCTTTTGCCCCAGCCCCGGCCCCAGCCCCAGAGGGCCTCCCCGAAGTGAGACACTCACCGATGGTCGTGATGACCGTGATGGCAAAGTAGAAGGAGCCGGCGAATTTCCACTGGACGCCAGCCCGGTGCGGCTCGGACTGCATGATCACCAACTCCAGCTGCCGGTAGTCCTCGCTGGTGATGTTGTACTTTCCTTTGAGCCGGATCTCCTCGGCTTTGAGTTTCTCCTCCTCCCGCATCTCGTTGTCGGACTCCAGGGCATCAAAGACGGCAGCCCCGACCAGCAGGTAGGTGAACGTGCAGATGATGAGGGACAGGGTCCGCACGTTCTGCCTCTTCATGGCCGCCAGCAAGGGGCGAGTGAGGGGACCATGTCCCCCCCTGGCCGCCCGGGGATCCGACAGGCCGCAGCAGCCGCAGCAGGGGGGCAGCTGCCGGGGGGGCTGGCGGCGCCCGCCGCCGCCGCTGCCGCTGCTCCGGGGCAGCTTGTGCTGCGGCGGCGGCCGCTCTCCTCCCGCCTGCTCGGGCTCCTGGGAGGAGGAGAGGCACAGGAGGCTGCTGGAGCGCCGGGACCAGGTGCCCTGGAGCCGGGAAACTCTGCGCAGGACCTGCCCAAACCAAGCCGTCCCAGTGCGCAGGGCCATCCAGGGCACCCCCGCTCCTCCCCAGCACCGAGGCCAGGGGCAGGGGGTCCCCGCCGCGGGAAGGGGGCGCTGGGCGGCGCCCCGCCGAGGGGCCGGCGGCCCCGGGCCGGACCCCTGCGGCGGGCGGGTCCCCCCGCGAAGTTGGCGCGGCGGCGCGGGGAAGGGTCCCCGCAGCCCGGGCGGGGCGCGGCGGGGAGGCGGAAGCCGCCGCCGCCGTCCCAAGTTTCTTCAGGCGGCGCGGCGGGGCCGGGGGGGGCCGGGCGGCGGCAGCGCGCCCATCCGCGGGAGGGCCGCGCAGGGGGCGAGGGGCGGCGGGCGCCCGGGCTCCGGCTGTCGGGGGCGGCCCGCGGGGGCCCGACCCGCCCCGGCCCCGGCTGCTTGGGGGAGCGCCGGCCGGGCGGGTCGGGACGGGCTGGGCGCTTTATTCCTTCCGCCGCGGTGCGAGGCGGGCGGCGGGGAGCCGAGCTGCTGCAGGTGGCCGCGGCGCGGGCAGCGGAGCGGCGTCCGGCGCGGCGAGGGCGGCGGCGGCGGCGGCGGTGTCAGGCGGCGGGCGGGGAGTTGGGGGCAGCATCCCCGGGCGCGGCGGGCCGCGCCGCCGCTCCGGCGGGAGGCGGGGGTGCCGGGCCGCCGGCGTGGCCCTGGCGGCGGGGAGCCAGCGCTCCCGCAGGAGCCGCGCCGAGCGGGAGGAGCGGCGCGGAGCCGCCCCGGCCGGCGGGCGGGGGAAGCGGGAGGGCAGCGAGGAGGCGCCCGCCGGGCGAGCCGGCAGCCGCGGAGCACCTGCCCGGGGCAGCGGCGGGGCGGGACGGCGGCGGCCGCTGCCTCCGGCCTCGGGCTGCCGGGAGGAGCGGAAAAATGCCGGCGGCTTCCCTGGGGAGAGAGCGGCCCGGGAGCGCGGGGAGGGGGCTCGGCCCCAGGCGGACACAAAGCCAGAGATGAGGAGAAAAATTTAAAAAAAAAAAAAAAAAAGGCAAAAAAAAGGAAAAAAAAAAAGCTACTTTCACGGCTGCTCCCCGGCGCTCGGGGCTGGAGCTGCTTTATTTAGGATGATTTTAGAACAAAGCCGTTAAGAAAAAGAGCAACCGTCCTCCTCCTCCTCCTTCTCCCAAGCTCTTGACATCATCTCGGGGAAAATCGAGCCCGCGCCCCTCAGCCATCGCCTGCGCGCGTGTGAGTGTGCGTGAGCGTGTGAGTGTGTGTATGTGTGTGTGTGTGTGTGCGTGTGTGTGTGTGTCTGCTCCGGCGCCGGCACGGGAGGCGGGAGCTCGCCCCGGCCCGCCGCGGGGAGCGGGTTAACCCCCTCAGCGCCGCCCTGTCAGGGAGAAGCCGCGGAGCTCCCCCGGCGCGGCTCTTTCCCGCCTCCCCCGGGCTTGGCCACGCCCCGACCGCCAAGCGGGGCCGGGCGGCGGCGGGGCCGGGCGCTGGCGCCGGTGGCGGCGGGGCGGGCTCGCGGCGTTCCCTCAGGCACAGCCCGGAGCGGGGCGGGCGGGCGCAGCGCCCGCCGGCCGTTCCCGCCCTCGAGCCGAGCAGCGGGTAACGGCCGGGACAGGTGGGCTGCCGCTCCCGCCCCGGCCTCCGCGCCCCGCGCTGGGGGCGGGAGCAAGCGGGGCCGGCGGGACGGAGGGAGCGGCCGGGCGGCGCTCACGGCCGGGGCGGGCTGCAGCGCAGGTAGCGCTGCGCCCGCCCGGGGGACAGCGGCAGCGCGGCCCCACGCTGAGGTCTGCCTCACACAGCGCGGCTCCACACACCACCGCCCCCCCACACACACACACAGCGTACACACACCGAGCTTCACACACCACGGCCCCCACGCACACACGCAGCCACGGAGACAGCCATGCACACCACAGCTTCACATCGTGCCCTCACCGCTCCATGCACACAGAGCCCCACACACCAGAGCCCCACACACCACAGCTCCACACACCACAGCTCCATACACCACAGCTACACACAGCCCCATGACACAGCTCCACACACCACAGCCCCAGATGCCACAGCCCCACACACCACAGCTACACACACACAGCCCCACACACCACAGCCCCTCACACCACAGCTCCACACACCACAGCTCCATACACCACAGCTACACACAGCCCCACATGACAGCTCCACACACCACAGCCCCAGATGCCACAGCCCCACACACCACAGCTACACACACACAGCCACGCACACCACAGCTACACATCCACAGAGCCACGCACACCACAGCTACACACAGACACACAGAGCCACGCACACCACAGCTTCACATCATGCCCTCCCCCCTCCTTGCACAGAGCTCCACACACCACAGTTCCACTCACGCAGCCCCCCACACACACTGACCTCCACACACCACAGCCTCACACACCACCGCCCCCCCGGTCCCCGGTCAAACACACCACAGCATCACACACACCAAAGCCTGCCACACAACACATAGTCACACACACACTGCACAACCACACCACAGCCCTCCACACACTGCCGCCGCCCCACGCACACCACACAGCCCCTTCCCCATCCACAGCATAACCTCCCCAAGCACAGGCACACACATAGATCCTCCCACACAACACACGCACACACAGTGCCATGTTCCCAGTGGCTCAGAGGAGCCAGCCCTGCTCCACACGGCCCAGCCCCAGCCCGGTGACTCCTGAGCCACCACCCTGCTGGGGGGGGCTGCAATCCCCATGGCTGCTCTGGACCCACTGTGAACCCGAGGCTTCAGACCAGGGCCCTTCCCCGCATCCTGCCCAGCTCCTCCTGGCACACCTCTCTCCCACTTCACCATCAGATTTTCAGCAGCAGGCGTTACCACAGAAGGTTGGGGCTGCTTTCATGTATGCCCTGAAACAAGGCTGTCCCTTCTGGTGTCACCTTGCCCACGGTAACTGTAGGCCTCCTCCTGTGTTAGAGCTGGGATTTTCAACCTTACTCAATGAAGGCTGAGCTGCTTCTGACTTCTCTGAGCCTCAGGTGACGTTCCCTTGTTTTAGGTCTTTCTCAAATCCTAAGCCCCAGGGCTCGTTACTGTCATCCTCCACCCCTAAAAGCAAGTCCATCTGTCTCACTCCTGACTACACATTGTCTAAGGCCTTTGGATGCCCCTGCTGAGGTACAAGCGGGCAATGGGATCCCAGTGCCTTGCAAATGGATCAAATCTGCAGGCTGAGAAGGCAGTCTCCGAGACTGAAGCCTTCTGAAAGGTGCACCTCAGTCTGAGTAGACAAAACAGGTCACAAAGCCCTTTGTGAAACTCTTGGACGCAGGGAGGAGGAGGAATTCATTAATTCAGCAAACAAGATTTCACCCAGGGCAAATTCTGCATCACATTACCTGAGCATTACCAGAATCTTTACAGCACCACATGGAGCAGGAAGGTCTCGCCTGCTGAAGGAAGCCTGTACGTAACAGCAACAAGGGGACGGAGGGGAAAGAAGGAGAAAAGAGGAAATATCTGGTTTCGATCAACATCTTAAAAATAGAAGTCTGATTACCATTGCCCATTTCTGATTCCCCAAGGGAGAGCAGGAGAAGAAGAATCTATAAATAGTTTGCAACACAGAGAATCCTATAGCAAAGTTGCTGGGAAAGATCAATAGCGTGATTCAAGGAGGGCTCCAAATTACATCTCAGGGGAGGGAGGTGCTGAACGGAATTGATAAATGAGTTGCAAATGCTGTGTGTGTTGTGTGCATCTAATTAACAGAGGGTGACTTGGGATCAATAGCAACGAAGGAGCTGGTCTAAAAATAGCACTCGGGCAGGGATTGCAACCTGTGGGCAACAGCTTGGATGGAAATGTCCCCTGGAGTAATTAACCTTTAGCTGGAAAGTGGTGGTTAGCGTGGGGTCAAAGCGGAGCCTGTCGGCAGCTGGGACGGGATGAGGTTTCCATGGGACTTCAGGGCACAGAGTAGCATGACAGTCACGGAGGGTACAGGCACGGCCATGAGCTCGCAGCCTTCCTCTGATCAGGCTGCAGTGTCAAGCTGGAGAAATATCTGAGTATTAGCATTTTGCTGGGGTTGTGGAATGGGAAATATTTGTAGTTCTGGGTACTTGCAAAGGTTTCAACATTGCTTAGAGAAAAGTCACAGTCATTTTTTAAACATCTGTTTACATCTAAAAGAATTTGGGATTTTCTTCTTTTTGCTGACCTTGTTGCTGAGAAAGTATCCACCTCTCTGAGGACCGGTCTTTGCTCATCCAGACTCACCAACAGAAGTCCGTGTTTGAACCACAGAGCAAATACCGTCCAAAGAGAAGTGTCCTTCAATCCTTCCATCTACAGCAGAGCAGTCAGGCAAACTTCAGGGAGAGGATTGACGTTGGACAGGATGATCTATGGCTCAGCTCACGGGTTCTGCTGGAGTGCCAGGCTGAGCTGGCATCACCCAAGTGAGAGGCAGAGACATATACACCCAGGAACAGAAAGTTTGTTGTCAGCCTGAGTGCAGGATTGGGACCCGGGGTATACGGCATGACTGAAAGAAAACGAAACCGTAAAGATGAAGAACCTAGAAAATATCTCTTTGTAAAGTTGGCATGGAAAGGATTAGAGGGGTAAGGGATGAGTGAAGAGCTTTTCTCTCTTTAATATAGATGGAAGTGGCTAAAAAGAACTTTCCTGGCCAAAAGTTTTCTCCATAAGGTAAAAAAAAAAGTCTTTTATTCTGTTGTAGACAGAGCTACTGAAGGAGCAAACCTTGTTTAGTCACCAAAAGGAAGGTTAACTCCAAGTGTCAGCACATATCTTAGCTCCTCTTGGTTTAGTCTAACTTGAGGGAGAGCAAGCAGGCTGGAAGATAGCCCTGAGCTGTGTAGTGGTTGCCCTGGCTGCTGACAGCTGTGCTAACCCAACGTTTCGCCTACTCTCTCCACAAAAAGCCAACGGGAGTTCGAAGTCTCCCCCGTTCAAGGTAAGAGTGTGTGGGTGCTGTTGTGTTACAGCAGCTCTCCTGTTTTACCCTGAGTTCACTCTGCAATGAAGGCAAGAGCTAGCTGCAAGGCAACTGGCTCTTGAGTTGCTTTTGTGGACCTCTCCAGTTGTTCCTGTTGACCTGTCAGAGATGCTCCTTGAGAGAGATCTAATGTCTCTCTCTGTGCAAGAAGGGGTTGAGAGCTGCCAATCTGTGAGCCATCTTCCAGCTGAACTGCAGGAGTCACAACAAATCAGATAAGGAAAAAAAGCCCCTAAACCAGAAAAATAACCAAAAAACATGATCAAAACTAGAAAGAAAAAGAGCTAACCTATTTATTTTTCTGCACAGGTTATCAAGAAACCATTTTCTTTCTCTTGAAACAGTGGCATGAAGATGGTCAGAACGGCAGTTCTGGTTCAGGGCCAAGGTTCATTTAGCCCAGAAGTCTCTCTTCCGCAGAGGCTGTAGCAGACACGAGGGAGAAATGCGAACAGAACGAGTATGTGTGATTCTTTTTCAGCTCCTTAAATACTCTCCCAGCCTCAGACTATTTTAATTCAGGGGATTTTCTGAGCCTCAGTTAGTTGCTCTATTTAGTGACCGATGATGGATCTTTCTCCCAAGCACTTGTCCTCTCTCTTCCTGAATCCAGCTAAAATTGGTGCATCCTCAGCAACAAGTCTCATCCTCCCCTAAGAAGGAATTCAACAGATCTGTCATTCAGAGCAGGAAGAGCACTCCCTTTTATTTATTCAGACCAGGCTTCCTTCAGTGGTCCCTAGCCCCTGTGCTGGAAGAGAGAGCAAACTGCAATTTCTCCATGCCACTCATGGTTTGGTAGAGACTTTGAAGGCCAAGAAGGTAGACCCCTTTTTAGCCACTGTCCTCCGTGCAGGGGCGTAACGTGACAGCTCTGTGTGGCTTCCCCATCTGTCTGCCATGACAATAAGAGGCTCCATGTGTACAGGTGAGCAAGGCAGAGGTGTAGCCCTGGCTCACTTTGCCCTATAAAGTGTCTCCAGCCTTTTGGGGGATTTCTTTGAATTACTACAATAAAAGTCCCATACGAGGCATTGTCCTCTCCAGGGCTGCATGCCCGAAGGAAGCAGGAGATACGTATCAACACCTGATGGGTGTTGAAATTTGCTGTGGATGTTCTTTTGAATGGCAATAGGCAATTATTCGTGGAAGGTGGTCACACACAAGGAGTGGTTGTTGCCACGCTGTTTACATGAGAGGAGTGCTTCAGATCTGTAGCAGTTCCAACACCCAGTGAGACTGGCAATGCATAAGAAAAACACTGCCATTTCAGTGATTAAGAATAGCTCACCAGAGGTCCCCCATAAAAATTCTTCCCTGCAAGTCTACAGAACTCATTCATGAAATGATCTGACCATGAATGAAGACTGTCCTTCACAACGCAGCTGCAGCACCGAGGTAAACGTTGCAATTTTGAGAACTGGGAAGTGGCTCAGTTTAAAAATGCAATGCCTGACTCAAAGTGTATCATAGCCATATCTCAGCTCTGGTGGCCTTTGGATCAGACTATTACCAAGAATGCAAAGATTATCACGACACGTATTAGAGACCGGATTGTAAGGAGCCAAACTTCCCTTTAGCTTCACAAGGTCTCGCCGTGTCCTTTGCTTCCGCCAGCTGTGTGCATTTGCACAGTCACGGAAGTGGTCGTGGACCATGGACTTATTTGGCTGCGAGAGGAAGCCGAGCTCGGGTTACTAGGTGAATACACCTGTGTCCTTGGAGCAGGAGCTCAGGAAAATGATGGAGGAGGGGACTTTCCCTGTGCAGCTCTCGTTTTATTCTTTGTACCTTTTTCCCATTAATGTTCAAAGGAGTGCAACCTCTATTGGATACGCTCAGGCAGGTCTCAAATGATTCAATAGCGTTCCCTTCCTCAAGCAGTGTTCATGCAGAAGAAGGTAGAACAGGGGACTGGTGCTTTAATTCTTGCCTCCATTCCCCCTGTGCCTGCAACATGACAGTCCTCTTGAAAGTAATCAGCAGTGACAGAAAACATGCACGAAGAGTCTCATTGACTTAGGGAGAGAGTGCTTGTGTGAAGCAAGTTCACACGTGGGAGAAAAAAGAACAAGATCAGACCTACATTTCATATTTTTCCCCCACTCATTTCTTTTTACAGGGAATCACTAATATTAAATCCACCTAGGTGGCAGGAATTTGAGCATCTGGTCCAACCTAAATAGTCTCTTCTGTTCTATTTTTATATTCATGTATCATTTTTATTCTGCAGAGCTTGTGCATGGCAGAAAGGGTGAGTTCACTTCTCAGTATACAAGCCAAAGGTCTCTTCCAGAACTGCTGTGAAGGATTTGGAAGATGTTTCACTCAAACACAGAATTTATATGTAGGCACAAAGCTTTCATTAAACATGAGCAGCTGAGGGGACAGCATCAGTCACTGACGGTAATGTATGCACGTCTTGTAGGCACACTATAGAGGAACAAGCTGCCTTGCAGAAATTAATACAGCAAAGGTGTTGATTATTGATGCATTTGTTACTGAATTGGCTCCGCCTAAGTTTCCTGAGCCAATGTGACTTCCAGATCTATTTGTAGATTACCAAATGCTCACAGTGTGACTGTCACTTTTGCATTTACTGCAGCTGATGCCTCAATGTAATATTTGATGCATACTTTAGATGACTACCTTGCGTACCAAAAATGCCACTGAATAAATCTTCAAGGAGAACCCTGGCAAAGTAGAAAGGAAGGTGCCTGTACTGGTACAGCCTTCTCCATCATCACCAAAGGTAACTGAGCTGCAAAGATCCAGAGCGCTGGGAGAGACATCTTCCTGTAGCAACGGGTACTATATTTTGATGCAACAACTTCTGAATGAATTTGTGGAAATGTGCATTTTGTTAAAATCACCACTGAAGAAGGAAATTAATTGCTTAGGGGGCTTCCTGGCTAGTGCAATAAGCTATAACTGTTACTAATAGAATGCCACTGTAAAGGGAAAATAGGAGCTATCATGGATATTTGCTGTGAAAAAAAGACTCCATATTGCTTGGAATATTTAAAATAAGGCTGAATAAAATGTGCTGATTTACCTTACTTCCCTGTGTTGACTACTTGAGCAGCAGCACCTAGCTTTTATCACCTTTGAATAAATGGTTGATGTATACACATCCTTTTTATCCGGAAGAGATTGAGTGGGCTCTTCCACACCTCCTTCTATTTTTTTCCTGTTTGAGTACACATGAATACACTCATTCTTCAGATACCTCCGTAGTTTTCAGAGTGCATTTTGTTCTAACGTATTTTTTCTGGCCTCTATTCCCATCATTTATGACCTGACCGCCTCCCAGTAATGGAAAAACTTTTTCCGACCAACATTTTCCTCCTGCATATACCATTTTTCAGGTAGGGAACAGAGAGATTTACCAAAGCAATAGAGAAAGCCTGTGGCAGGTGGGGGATCCAGCTGCAGCCTTAGTCTAGATCTTTCACAAACGAGGACAGACATCCTGTGGGGTGTCCCCGCTGCCTCCACTGGCATCTCTTGCAAACCTGTCTCAGTGGTCCAAGGCCTGGATATTCCAGTGTCATCCCTGAATACTCCAGTGTCATCCCTGAATACTCCAATGTAATCTGTGACTACTCCAATTGTGGGTGCAACTTTGGAATCTACCTAGAACAGGCTAGGGCCAAGCAAGCCAATCTGTTGTAGAGCAAGTGGAAGAACAGCATCTTCCCTCTTCTCCACAGACATGCTGGAAGTGTCAGCTTTAGCTCACCAAAATCAGGCAGTGGCTGGACTAACTAGTAATTAGGAAATTGATGCTAAATATTGTTATTACTGTATCTGACTGTGTTGAAATGGAAGAGCATAGCAGTAGCTTAAACCTCAGCTAATTCAATTACATTTAGCTGTGCCAGAGTCTCTTACAGCTATTTTCCAAAATAAATTCCAACCTGTATATACACAGAAGGCTAAACTGTTTCTTTGAAAGGAAGATTATAGTTTTACTTGTAGAGATCAAGCAGGATATATACTCTAGTGAAAACCTTTCCTGAGAAACTCAGGGAGTCAGGGCAAAGGCAGTACCATCTCATGGAGAGAATTTCCCACCACCTCATATTATCACTTATTTTGAAACTGGAGGAGGGAGGGAAAATGAACCTTTAATAACTGCCCAGCTCTAAAATCAATTTCAGTGCTCAAGACAGCTTGTAAACACACAATATGCTTTAAAAAGGATTGATGCTGAGGAAAGTGAGGTGCACATTTTCCTGCTGTTGAAGTCAAATAAAGCTTTTAAATAGCTTCCATTTTCGAGGGTGTGTAAATGGCTACAGTATTAAGAGCCTTCCTCTGGCTGAAGATGAGGGATTTGATTCTCAGCTCTGTTACATGCATTTAAATCAGGAGTAACCTACTGAGAATTGACCTGGTGTACATTTGTTACGAGAAAAGAATAGGACAAAGACTTGTATAAAAAAATTCCAACAAGGACATAAATTATGATGATTTACACTTTTGGGCCAGGAGTTGAGAGTCCTTTTAAAACCCCAGTTGATTGATGAAGCCTCACAACATGCCTGTGATTCAGTAAGTAAGTACTACTCAGTTTGCAGATGGTTGCTCTGAAGCTCAGCATTGTTGTATGGTTACAAGCCCAACAAACCATTAGTGGCAGAGCATGAACCAAATGCAGGTTGCTATATCCTAACTGTCATTCAGCAGTGCTTTGGGACAGCATTTCTTCCTTGGGGTTGCTCAGTACAGGCCAGTCTGACTGACTGAATAAGGTTATAGTAATACCTAAAGAGAGGGAGAATTTCTGCGGTTTTGTCCCTCTTGGCTACCAAAAATGATGACTTAGCATTGTCATGGTGCTGCTGCCTTTATACCTACACGGTGTCACATCTCATCACTCCGAGACCCATAGCTTTGCTCAACAATCCACACTCCTTTTAAGTCTCTGAGGTAGGAGTTGAAAAACTGTGCTTACTAATAGGTTTAGAGATGCTCGACTGCTCACCACGTTCAGTAAGGCCATCTTGAAGGACCAGCCAAGACTAGGGACGGCTGCCACTGATGGCTCACAATATACATGTGCAAGACAGAAAAGATCAATGGTAGGGGCAGAATGCACGAAGCGAGTGAAGAGTATGACAGTGATGGTTGTCATGTGGGGGATCTAACCTAGATGGGGGGAAAAAGCAGACTGGAAAGAAGGAGCGGGCAACTAAGCAAGGAAGTGGACAGAGAAATCAGGAGCTGAGGATGCGGGGCTGGAAGGGAGATGGTTGGTGCAATCAGCCATTTGGCACTGGGCAGAAAAAAATTGCAGTCAGAACTGCAGAAAATGTTTATCAATGTCCGCTTCAGCTGTGTCTGCAGCTTTTCCAGCTGTCTGAAGACTCTGGCTGAATCCTCTTGGCATTTTTTCTTGAAGGCAACAAAGTAGAGGAGGGAACAGATAGCACCCGCATTTTAGTTTCCCCAGGGGGGCAGACAGTCTGTCATGCAGTGTTCAAAATCTAGGGGATTCTTGGGAAAGGGACATTGTGTTCAGTGAGGTTACCACTGTACTGGCGGAATAAAGTGGGCTCTCAGACCCGAACTGTGTTTCCAACAGGCACCGTGCCTTGAAGATTTCTGAGCACATCTCTTGCTAAGGCTTTTTTCTTGCATGGACGTAACACTGCAGAGACTTTTGCCTGTGCTTGCGTGCAAGCTGATGGTGTGAGGGAAAAAAGAGCCAGAGCTCCACCAGCTCTCAGTTTTCCGATCCCAGCCTCAGTGAGTGCAGCTGGAGAATCCTTGTGTGTGCTGATAGCTGAGGGGCATTAACCCAAACCACCCTTCCCACCATTCTCCTGAAAAGACTGCTCAGAACACACTGTTCAAGAAGGAAAATTGCTTTTTAAATAGACTTTCTCCAGGATTAATTTTATGTCTACAGCAGATGCATTTCCCTACTGCTGAACTATAGTGGCAAAGCATCTTTGCAAGTATCCGCAGAAGCCTGCCTGCAAAGCAGAGCTTTGCACAAGCTTAGTAGCTTTTCCTCATCAGCAAAGCAAGCTGTCTGATTGCAGCACACAGCTTTCGCCGTATAACCGCACTGCTTTTAGGACGTGGTGCCAGCATAGCTAGACGGTCACGGTTCACACCTCCTCACACCCCCGGGCAACGTCGCTTGGCCAGCAAAAAGCTTGTGGTTAGTGTTGGCCAAGTAGCGTGGCTGGAGCTGGCCCCGGTTCTACAGTGTATGTGCTCAGGGCGCTGCTGAGCTCTGCCTCGCTGAACCTGCTCTAAAGCCACATTAAATAACAGGCAAGAGTTACAGGTCAAAAGTCTATGAGAAAATGGCAAATGGTATTTCTGGCCTGCGCAGTCAGGCAAAGGAGATGGGGAAGGAGGGGGCTGGGACTTTTTGGTTTTCCCTGAAGATCATGTCTTGGCAAGGATAATAATTTCTGGCAGATTGAATAGTCCCGTTGGGCAGATTGGAAAGTTCTGAAAAGGCCTGTTTTGGGCAGATTGAAAAGGCAGAAATCTGAGCCCTGAATATGAAGCTGCTTGATAGCTTCATAAGAACACTTACTATCAATCTCATCCTCTTAGCAACTGTATGAACAGCAGGGCATATGATTGAATGTTTTTCATATAAACGTTGTGAAATAAACTGCACTCCATTTCCTGCTGCAGGCTTCCTTCAACAGTAAATGTCAGGTGTGCAAGATAAAACAGGGGCTGAGATCCACTCCAGATCGTGGCATCTCCTGCATTTCAAATGTACGTAGAGCTGCCTTTCCACAACCTACACAAGATTGAATTCATCACACTTTCCAGCACACTGCTAAGTAAAACAGAAGACTGATACACTACTAATAGTTGAGGATTCTTATAGCAGCCTCATCTGTTATCACATCCCCCGCCATCGTCCAACTTCTACTCCCACCTCGCAGTTACTCTGGCCCTCGTGCTCTGTTTATCTTGCTCTTCCTCTCCTGACTCCATACCTATTTCCATGCCTCTCACTTTCCTGGGGTCAGTTTGCCTGCTGACCCCCGATGCCACCAGCTCATGCAAGTAAAATCACTTCTGCCATGACACAAGCCAAAAGTTCCGGACACCCTTCATGGGATGCCACCATAGGTCTGTGTTCCTGGCTCTGCACAGGGTGACTGTATAGCATGGTGCAACTCTCTGCGCTCCTCTGGGCCTCAGTTTCTTCACATATTGGAAGAAGAACCTATAACCTGATGCCATACCCAAACATCATGTAGGGCAGATGCTTGATTCTTCGTGTGTCTTGAGGTCTAGTAAATCAAAAGTCTGGCTTTGGTGGAAATGCCTGGTTTCACTGGGAGTTTGCATGAGCAGAGTCTGAGAATGAATGAAAAGACATTTAGGATTTAGTCCAAAGCATCTATTATGAATATGTCATTAAATCCATCCTAGCACAACTTGTGTGGTTAAGGAATGGGACAGGAGCTCCAGGCCTGACGTGGAGCAGAGTCTGAGGGACCTGAGGAGGGAAGGAGAATTTAATTCTATGTAAGATCACTATTAACTGCCACACTGTCGTGATGCTTTACAGCAAAGGAGAGGGGATGGTTACAGAGGGAGAACAGGAGCCACAAAACAGCACTTTTATTTTTCAAAACCTTCCCATAGCTTGGCAGAGCAAACGACAACAGAAGTTAAAACAGCACTTTCCAGTTTTCCATTCTTTATTTCCACACAATTCTTCTCTGGAACTGCAATTAGGATATTTATTTCCCTGTCTTATGCTTTTTCAACACAGGACGTCAAATGGTTTGGTAGCAGATAGAAAAACATGGCTCTTATCTCCATATAAATATAAGAGTGCATCCCTCTGCAGGACTAGACCCAGGTATTTGTGATGCTCATTGCCACCGTTACTCTATTACCTAAATGCCTCGCATTAATGGATTTCTCCTTGCATCACTTAAGTGAGGAGAAATTCAGTGCTGAATTACTATCCTCATCTTACAGACAGAGAACTGCATCTTAGAGAAATCACAGCATTGAAATCTGTGCAGATCAGAAACCTCATTCAAAAGCAATGTGGACACAAAGGCTATACACAGGAGCCAAATCTGCCTCCCCGTGTACCTCTGTCCAGTACCTACAGGGACCAGATTTCCCTGAGACTGCTCCCTGGCCAGGCCCACACAAACGAGATTTCAAACCACTGCACAATAATCTCAGAGTCATACTGAAATCTTTAGCTGACAGAAACTGGAGAAAATGCACAGCTTCAAAGTTGCCAGCGACGTCAATTTACACCTGCTGAGAATTCGGCCCAATCCATTCACTGCATCCAATTACACAGACGATAAACCACTAAAATTGTCAGATACTATATATCTTTAATATAAGATCAAAGCAGTCTTCTAGACTGTAAGATCTTAGGGAATTTCTCTCTACTGGATTGGTAAGAACAAAAATTTTTTATGTGAGGCAAGGATTCTCTTTTTACAATATTGCTGCTAAATTTACTAGAAACAGGGAATTTCCTTTGTGAGGAAATGTGTTCTCATGAGAAATTACTTACGAAGAAAGTTTCCTCCAGCTCTGTATTTCCATCATATATCATTCCGGATCTCCTGGTGAGGATACTGATTAACAGCAACTTTCCTAGACCCATGTAAAGTCTGGCTAGAGAACGACAGTACCGGGCCCCAGCTCTTAAGGTGATTTTGACCTCTCAGCTTTTGGGCAAAGCTATTGACACAGCTCACTGCAGTTATTCAGGTCACAGATTTTCTTCTTGATAAAGACAAAAAAAAGCTTGGAAAATATGGCTCTAGTATAAGGTATATAAAGCAGAAGTTGATCAACCTTCAACCATAGCCAGCCTTCCCATAGCACCATGTCCATCCAAGTGCTCAATGAACACCAAACAGTGAGTGGCTAACATCCCTGCAAAGACAGTAAATATTCTTACACCCCCTTTTCAAAACTGTACGCTAGCATTTTGGCCCCCCGGAGACACCAATGGTAAAATTCTTATTGATTTCAGCAGTGCGACGAGTTCACTTAGGGAATTTAGATGATTCATGTGAAGTCCACACACCTAATCAATGGCTAAAACAGAGAACTCAACCTGTGTAGGAGGAGGTGCTTTGGTGCTGGAATGGTTTGAAATTGCAGTGCTTTGGTAATTCTGCTCTATTTCTGGTATCGAAGGTATTGTGTAATCTCATTTTTCTTTCTCTCTTAGAAACCTGTTTTCTGTTAACGTTGTTGTTAGCTTGTTGTAGTTGTTAGCCTCTCACAATGAAAGTATGACTTTATTTATTAAAAAAAAACCAACAGTCTGTGTGCCTGCTTCTCTTGCTATGGGAATTTGATCAGATTTAGCTTTACAAATGCAGAAATAATTCCATTCAGAAGAGAATCCAGAGATATCGTTGTGTGTGTGATATCCAATGCTTTGTTTCAGAACTGCAGGAAATAGAGGCTCCATTTTCCAGCACTGAGACTCTTCCTCCCTAACTAAAGAAGCACATGAAACCTTTTCACAAAACTTCTCATCTTCTCCCCACCTGAAGGTTTTTCCAGCCATCTCTGGCTCCAGGTCATGTCCTTCTAGTGTCTTGTCAGCTTTCAGATTGTCTCACCTTTTCATTTCTATTTTCCTTTGTGCTGGCTCATTATCTCTCTCCTTCATTCTCAGCAATCTAGTCCTTGGTTTAGGTAAATGTCAACTTTTCTCTCTACTGGCATGAAATGATATTTTAACATTTATGCTCTTGCTTTGCCTCAACTCATAATTAAAATGATCAAATTAGCTATTTCATTAAAGTCAATGGCCAGACTGCTAACAGAACCCCTCTTTTAGTATAATTTAACATCAGCATACAGTGCAATGAAGGTGTCCAGCACTTAACATATGCCAGCATCAGCTGGAATAGATACCAGTTAGCTCTGAACCTAACTGAAATCATTTGACACCATTGAGCTAGAAAAGGATGTTTTACACAGGTTGCTGTAGTTTAAGTATCCAGGACCAACTATTCCAGTGCCTCCACTCAAAAATATCACACAAGTTGCCTTAGCTTCTCTTCCAGATGTCTGAATTCAGCACAGCAGCCGTCTGATATGAATCGAGATTGCTTTAACCTGCCTTTATACCCTCCTGGTCCTAGTGGTGGCCCTTTGTCTGCTCGTGGTGTTCGTTAAAACAGACTCAAGATTGTCAATAGACATCCCACTGTCCACGAATAGCTAGCAAGCAGCACTGCTCTGCCCGTGACCTCCTTTTCCCCCATGAGACCTATCACAAGACCCCTAATATGAGAGCTGGGTAGAGTAGTTCATTTGAAATTACTGTATTGACTCAGTGCTTAGGAGAGATCCATGAGGGTTACGGAAAGGCACTAAAACAGCTGTACTGTAATGAGAATGGGTCTGACTAGTGACACACATGTGCCGAAAATTTCCTTGAAGGGCTAGGTTAGCACACACAGGAGAATAAGGGCTTTGGTATTTAACAGTTGTTTTATTCTTTGCCTTTGCAAAAATGAACGACTTGATACTGGTACATTCTTTGCCTTGTCGGAAATTAACAACTCAGTACTGATAACAATAACTGAACCAACGTGCTTTCTGAGGGATTCGGTATCCTTTTCTAAGTGTGCCCCATAGAGAGTGAAGCTATTTTTACACAGACAAATCTGAATATTAATGACCATACTGGGGTCTTGCTGTTCCCAGTGTGGGAAAGGTGAGCTGGGACAGAGAGCTGAGAAGCCCCTTGGAGAGCTAAACTTGGTGTTCATACTGCCTTCAGGGGGACGGAAAACCACCACCCACATGCCCTAAACCCGCACGAGCAAACCTTGTCCCTCAGGCCTCCAGTATCAACAAGTCGGCAGTGTGTAATAGTCAGGTGCTCTGCACCACTGGTACCATTAAAGGCCATAATATTGTAACTGTATATTCCCAATGTCTATGCTAATCTCATCTGAAAAATCCTCCTTGGCAATTACAGTCATTACAGTGACTAGTGTAAACCAATCTGAATTTATCCCGCTATTACATTGCATATGGTATGGCCTATGGAGCAGATTTACTTCCCACAGAACAAATGCACTGCAGTTTCCATGGGACATGGTGGTTTTTATTTCCTTTCCTGTCATGTTCTAGATGGGAATCTTTTAATGCCATGAAAGTACTGGCAAATTGCAGAAAGTCATGCATATTTGAGACAGGTTATGTGACCACTGCATGCACACACAAAAGTGGCAGTTAGGGTGAGGGCTGGGTGTTTTGGAGGGGAGAAGGAGAACTTTGCTGTAATGAGAAACATTACTGACATAGAAACTATCCTATTCATTAAACATGTCTCTGTTTACTTTTATGTTTTCATGTGTACTATCTCAATGACATCTGTGCTGATGAATTTTACCATTAGAAGCTAAGATAATATCCCAATTACTAATTTTATAAGTAGCTCAACTTCGGACATAACCTTATACAGACAAGTATTGCTTCCAATGTTTAAAATGTGCCCTTATTAAAGCTGAAGACTTTATTAACTCCTAGTGGGTGCTTACAGAAACAATGGAGCCAGATTCTTCTCAGGGGTGCACAGTGAAAAGACAAGAAGCGATGGACACAGGTTGCAGAGGGAAATTTCAGCTATTTGCAAGGAAACATTTTTCACAATGAGGATAGCTGAGCACTGGAACAGGTTACCCAGACAGGCTGTGGTATCTCCATCCTTAGATATATTAAACTCAGCTGGAGGGGACCTCAAGCAAACTGATCCAACTTTGAAATTAGCCTTGCTTTGAGCAGGAGGTTGAACTAGAGACCTCCAGAGGTCCTTTCCAATCTATAGTAATCCCTGATTCTAAAATATATTTGTAAGAAAAATTTTCTTGTCCAGAGCGCTTAGGCAAAGAGCAATACTATTCATTTTAAATGGCATGAAAAATGGATCTGAAGGCTTCTACACTTGAGCTCATGAGTTTCTTCAGCTTTTGAGTTGAAGAGCTACTAGGTTCTTTGTGAATGACATCTTTCGGAAGGGAACGTGTAATGCACTTCGAAAAGCTTAAAAGAACAGCAAAATATAACTGAATCAGTCAGCAGGCAGACTCAGAATTTGTTTTTACAGCTGTTTTTCCAGAAGGCTTTACTCTGAGATTTCCTGCCATCCAATGATGGAAAAGAAACAAACCATGTAACATATGTGTGTAGTCAAAGCTGCTTGACCTTTGTCAATCATACATTCATAGAAAAAAGTTCATGATAGATGGAGACACAGTGGCAGAAATCGTTCAGCACATAATTCTAATCATAGCCTATTCATGGATAATTTGGGAACAGAACGAAAAAAAAAAAGGTCACATTTATCAGAGAAATTATTGATGGCAAATTACTCCCCCAACTCTGCCTGTTCCCTATACTCTGTTAATGTTACCTTACCTCACAGCTTGGAGGAAGGAAGGCTAATACATTAGCCAGGCTACTGTATTAACTGTCACTCAACAAAAAAGCAAATCATTGTATCTGCAAACTCTGCACGCAAATCACTGTAAGCAATCTTCAGGAATATGCACATTGACTTCACTCTCATGTAGTTCTTGGCATGTCTGCAAATAGAACTGGCACTGTTTAATTTAAAGTTCGATTTATCATCATTTTTATGGTGGACACACATGTTCCTTTTTTTTTTTTTTAAATAAAAAGCTAAATTCTTTTCATGTAGCTTAAATGTGCACAAATATCTATAATGGCATCATTAGGCCATTAAGGCCTGAATAACAACTAAGTTCAGACCAAAACTATAAACAAGTCTGGGTTTATATTTTAAATGCACCTGTTCAATGAATGTAAGCCATGATTACATGAGGACTTTAAATCTTACAAATGCTCTTACTCTGCCCTCCCCCAAACTTGTTTAATGATGCCAAAAAGCATGAAGTTATACTCTGGGACACACAGGATGCACTGTGATCTAAAAAAGGGCTGAAAACAAACAAAAAAAGAAACTCAAGAAAGTTTCTTCATTGAATATACGGATCAGACAGACATCTGGATGTGAACTCCTTTCAATTGAATTTCCTCTCAGGATCTTGGTTATTCCTGGGCTTCATGACATTATTGAACAGGGATGGGACTACCCACCATCTGAACATCAGGGTCTTGGAATATGCCTTTAGCTGAGCTCCAGAAATCACGGCAAAATAATAATCTATTGGACTGTGCATTCACAATGTTGCAAAGAATTCTGAAGGGCTCTCAGTGCAGTCGAGGTTATGATTTTGAACTCAAACAGAAGTAAACAGTGCTCTGAGACCCTACCTGGTACTCCTGAACTGCATTTCTCATCAGTGGATCATCATTGTCCTATGTTAGTTTCTTCTGCTCCACATTCCACGTTCAGCTTCTCTTTCTCACAGCTAGATCCCTGCACAAGTCCACTTCTTTTCAGGAGGCAACAGCTTTTCCAGGTGGGACCTAAATTTCCTTCAGCTCATTATGCCATCCTTGACATTGGCCAGAAGTGGATTCCTAAGAAAGAGAAGAACTGAGTCAGCATGTGCTGATACGTGCCCAGCTTCTGTAAATTGTCATCCAGGAATTCCTGACTCAAGACATCGTGTCTATGTATTTAATAGTCCTTAGCAGATATTTTCTTCTATGAATCTGCCTAATCACTTCCTGAACCCATGTAAACTTTTAGCATCTACAGCATCCCATGGGAAGAAATTTCACAGCCTAATTATACATTACACAAGGGACTGTATCCTCTTGTTTGCTCTGGACCTGCAATCTGCAGCCTGCTAGTTTCGTTATTATCCCCTAGTCCTTGTATTGAAAGAGGACATGAAGAAAACTCTCCTCTTTCATTTTCTCCATACCACTCAGGTTTTAAAAGGCCTTTTTAAAATTCCTCCTCTGCTGTTCCCTTTGGAGGGAGAAGAATCTTAGTCTTTTAATCATCCCTCACACAGTTATCCCTTGCTGTGTCACTCTTTCCTTGCCTTTCAGTTCTGCTGTACCTTTTTGAGGTAGATGGGACACAACTCCATACAGTCATCAGGATGTGAGCTGTGTGGAGTTACACAGGTATGACAAAATTCTCTCTTATGTTGTCAACTCCTTTTTCCAACATCTGATTTGTATTTTTGACCCCTACAGAGCAGCACAGTTATGTTTTCATGCAAAGTATTATTCTACCCTCAAAACTTTGCTCCTAAGTGATAATAAACAACTGCTCTGCACATGCTCAAACATCTCTTAATGTCCACAGGCTAAACATCTCCTGTCTAAGCCCCACAAAAGTTCCTTCATGTAGTTCACCTGATCTTGACCCAGTGGTTATTCTTGCACGTTGATCCCACATAAGGTGGTAGATACTATCTTCTGTCCACTATGGTAGAGGATTGCTGCCTTCTTTGCAGACTCTGATAGTTCTGTAGCTAGTGGAGCATTTTGTTTGCATAGAAAAGATGTGAGAGTCTCCAGAGGGGTTTAAAACTACTGGCACGCTGTACTGGAAAGGATGAAGCACCACCTGCAAAACCCACACAGAAATGTTCACCTCTGTAAACCAGAAACTTTCACTATTGCTTTCTATTGAGCATATATATAAATAAGGTTATTACACACCTTCCCCCACACAGACATGCACTTCTGAGAAATGCAATTGCAAGATCTGAAACGAAATGAAATGAAATATGGATTAATGATTCGGTTGCCAGGAAAATTTTGCACGGTTCATAATAGACAGGGCACAGACCAGCACCATCTGTGAACGAGCAGCAGATGTGCAAGCACCCAACCAGAAGTATGGCTGGGTCAAGTTTGTTTCTCTGATTGTCTCCTTGCCCACTGGTGGCAATGGGAATAAAAACACACATGAAAATTCAAAAATGCACAGTTTTTGAGAGAAAAAAATGACAATAAGGTTACCCAGGCTGAGTGAGCAGGACGGAGCCCTGGGTGTTCTTGCACTGAGCTACATCTCCTGTCATTTTCTTCAGCAGCTCTGTTTAGTTCACTGCCCCGTTTTTTGTGAAATGCTGTTAAAAAGAACGTGTGGTATAAGCAGCAAGGGATTCACTGAACCACAAGGCAGGGTGACCACCTGAGAGCCCCTTCAGTTGCATGACAACTATTAATGCGGCATTATTCTAAGAGTCTTCTTTAAATGGATGCCACCACCTTCCTCATAGCTTCTCTGAGCCCTTCAGTCTACGGAAAACAATCTTTTTATCATCCTATAAAGACAGAAACCTTGAAAGGTTACAGCTTAAGCTTATTATCCAGGCAGACATTTCAATGTTTTGCAAAGGTGTGGTATGTATAAGACTCACCTAACCAGCCGTTCCACAGATGGCTCCAGCCTAGACCGTGCTAGCACTGGTATTGCTATGATCAGAAAATGGGCAAAGTAAATTCTCCAAATGCACATTTACTAAGTTAAGGGATGCTTTTTCTCCTAATACTTTTGCAATACTTCATTTAGATCATGATTATGGATAGCAATGGGGGGGCCATGAACCACAGCGTCACAGAGATTGCAGACCAGCTTTCTAGGTCTTTCAACAGAAAGGCTTATTTTCTTTCAAAACACCTCGGATCCATAAAATATTTCAAAATGCTAGGCTTTTCTGTCTACATCTGCTGAATGGAGGAACGAATTTGGTGAGCTCAGAGAATACTGGAGGAAAGTATGTGTCTGCCAAACCACTGAGCTGGCAAAGATTTTGCTGAGGGCTTCAGCAACTCGCAGCTGGCCAAAGGCCTGTTATTTATCTAATTCACTGACAACAGTGTTATGTTGTTTTCCTTCTTCAGGCATCAAGCTGAAGGATATCGTAATGTACTTGGGCTGTAGCCCCATGAAAGAGAGCAAAGATTTGATTTGCTCATCCTATGTCTTCCCCAAAACTCTTGACAACAGTTTTCCTCTTGCCCTAAAAGCAAATGGTTCTGGTAGATATCAATACTAGGTTAGCTGGTTTAGTGTTTGCCTGTAGGTTCCTTTACAGGTCATGCAGGACATTGTGTCTTTGGGATTTCCACTGTGATCTGACAAGTAAAAGTACTTCAGAAAATCTGAATTCCATGAATTGAGCTTAGCTGGATATTAGCCAGTCAGTCAGAAGAAACTGAAGTCCTGAAAGACACAGGCAAGTATCTCATCTAACTATCCAGAGTGCTTACTGAAGGCTGGAACTCTGTGTTCATTTCTCTTTTTTGTCTGAGAAGAAGGACACTGGAGCCCACATCTGCCATCCATAAAAGCACCCTAGCTCCTGCTATTCATAAAAGCACCCTCATGACTTCTACCCTTTGTGTAAGGTGAGGGAGCAGCTCCATCCATCGCCTCTGTTGAAGATGTTCCACATTACAATAAAAAAAAAAAGAAAAAAACAAACCAGGTTCACTCAGCACAGAGACAAGAATGAGAATGAATCACCAATTGAGTGATGAGCATATTCTGCTGGGAGGGAAAGAGTTCGAGCCTCCAGCTCCTCTTCAGAAGACTATGTGTTTTATATATTTGTGTGATGAACACTTCATCTCACATCCCAAGGCTTCCCCACTCCAACACTGCACCAATTACCTGCCAATCAGACTATCAGATTAGTACACACACTTTTTTTGGATGCCACCTCTGGTTTCTATAGAAACTGTTTTAAGCCTCATCCTCTCTCAATTAGAACTTTTTATAATTTCTCCACCCTTATGAAATCGTTTGTGGTTCCCATGGTAATCACTGAAAATTTGTTATCTCTCAAGTACTGCTGCTTAATCAGAGGCTTCACCAATAGCAATGTCCTGCTGGAGCAGTAAAAGGCACGAGAAGGTTCTAATCCTTTTTTTGAGCGAGGAGTGTGTCCTTTACTCATCCATAAGACCATGCGCCACAAATCCATACTAAGCCTCCTAACTCTGACATCAAGGTTTTGGTCACTGCAGATTTCATTATATTCACAGAGCACGCTACAGTGTCCCCACTTTATTGATTGCAAAGGTGGTGCACGCAGATTTACACTGATTTTTCCCAAGATGGTTCCATAGGTCAAGTTATCTCAACAAAGCTTGTAGGAAAATTCAGGTCTCCTTTGCTGAATTTAGCTCCTGTCCAGTTCCCTTTTCATTGGATCACAGTGCCATGCACTGTCATACAAAACAGATGCAAAACATGGTCCAAACGCCCCATGTACATGTATTTCATGTTCAGGTGTTTAAAACACCACATAGTCAATGCAAACCAAATTTTTATATATATATATATATACACACACACATACACACACTACATTTATAACGCATTTTATACACTTTCCTTCAAGCCTAGATAGTAATTTCCATCACTATAAATAGGCCAATGCATGATAATATGTCCTACTACAGTCCCAGACTTAGAAGGCTTGCTTTGACACTAAATGCAGTGGTGTAGCTGATCTCAGCCCATTTTTTAAAAAATCAGCCCACATTGTTCCTCCTCTATGACAGTACTACTTCGTGTCCTGCTCTGATCCTTTTAGCAAGGCTTGTAGATAGTATCCTCTGGCCTTTCTGACTCAACTCCAGCATTTCAGCAACTTCTATCTTTATCCATCTGTGACGCTACTGGACACTTTTCCATCAAAACACTAGTTGTACTTGCCTCTTGCAGCTGATTCTGGAGTTCTTCCTGTACTGAGCGATACAAAACAAATAAACTATGTTTCAAATTTTGATTTAATATCAAATACAGATATGTGCATATATCTTCTGGATGTACAAGGCATCACTTGATGTGGTAAAATCCCATCCTCTCCTGTTCTAGTGAAGCTAGGACTTCATCCAGCAGTTTCAAGTTGAGAGGGGACTACTGTAACCAGCTATCATGATTTCCAGTCAGCAACTGCTGCACTGAGTTCCTCCTTCCTCTTTGAAATAAGCAGTATCTTTTGGAAAGATATCTCTTCTTGACTGAAAAAAATAAAGTGAAAGAACACCATTTTTCCTCTACAGAACTGTCCTTAGTAGTTAGTTACTAGAGGTATGTTTTTTGTTTGCAGTAAAATGTGCCACGTGACACACATCGATCCTATAGAAATTACTATCTTGTGCATCCCTGTGTGTTCAATTCTCTTTTGCTCCTGCTCCCTCAGCACAATAAATCATCCCACCAAGACATCTCAGACATATCTTTCTTTTAGGAAGAATCTTACTGTGTCTTTCAAATGTGGAATTTCTTTCTCAAAGTGACATTAATCCAGGATCTGGGCTGATGGGATATGATCTCGGATGTGACTATATGAATATCATTATGTACTGGAGATTATGTATGTGTTGGGACCTTTCCTCTAAAAAAGGGGAATGCCATCTGCAGCACTGCAGAAGGGGTTCATTGAGGGAGAAAATGATAGATAGTTAACAACAACCCCACGCAGAATTGCTCCATTTTGTTCATCAGATCAGCTTATCTCCCATGCCCACAGAAACCCAAGGTTCATAGTCTGTTCATACCCCATGTCAGGAGCTGCTCTTTATGCTTCACAAGAAGATAAATTTTCCAGCTGGGGTACTAGCTGCCTACCAGAAAGCTTTTTCAAGATCCTGTTCTCTCTGTGGTTGGCTACAGTCAGAGATTTCCCAACAGAGGGAACTGTAATTATCTGTCTGTATAGCTGGTAGGCTTTAGGAACTGTTCATTAGTACTAAGCAGGGTATCATTTTATTTTAAAGCCGTATATAGCATTTAAAACAACAGAATCCTGGAGTTGTTAAGAACACATCAGAATTTAAGAGAAAGTTCTGTAGCCTTGTATTCAAAAAGGGAACGTATTTTGAAGCATTTGACATTTTGGTGCGCCCAAAAGGTTAAATGAATACCTGATAATCATGTAACTGAACACTGGCATCCGTTTGATAACCAAGTAAAGGTATTTGGAACATATAGCAGGTCAAAGAGCAGCAAAAACATTTAATTTATATGTTGAAAAGCCAATGTGATGTCACACTCTTCAAGGGCCTTGCAAACAAGGCCTCAGAAGGAAACATGATTGCCGCAAAGGCTTGTTAGCAGCTTTATTAGACACAGACAGTAACCCCAGCTTGGAAAGAAAATAAGAATAATAAATAAAATAGAATTATTTTGGTACTGCTCCAGAAAGTCAGTAACTCATCACAAAGAAAAATTCTTTTTCTACAAAACATCAAAGCTACAAGTGGGTTTCAGCTGAGTCTAGTGTCTCCCCACAAACAACACACCTTATAGAAAGAGCACATCTCTTAGAAAAAGGAATTAAGTGTCAAAAAAATCTACGAAGCATTTTAAAGGCTCCCAAGGCCAAGCTATCAGAAATAGAGAGTTTTAATGCATTTATTGGTATCCTGCCCCTGGGACATGGGGAAGGGCTCTGTATACATGCTGTATGTTTATGTGTGTATATGTTTTACGGTCAGTGATACAAAACCAGAAGTACCTTTGCAATGGTGGTATGGAAAGCTTGCGGCGAATCAAGGGTTTGCCTCCGCTTTCCACATCTTAGGTAGAGCTCTTGGAAAATCCCTGTTAAAATGAACCCGTTTACACAAAGGGAGCTGTTTGATGGCCACCGTAGTGCAATGTGCATGGCTTCCTTCCACCAGCACAGCAGTCCTGCTTCCATCCCACCCTGCATTACTTCTTTCTACCTCTCCCAACCTCAGCCTTACGCCCTCAGAAGTACTGCCCAGCCGTACTGCCCAGCCTGATGCAAACAGAAAACAAAAAAGGAACTAGAGATTAGGAAATCAAACTTTTAACTAACGTCTCAAATTCCAATTGAGTGTTAGTTTCTTAAATTGCCTGTGTTTAACAGTGTAATCATTTTCTGGTCCCCCAGCAAGGTTTGGAAATAAGAACTGACAGAGGTGAATGATGCAGTAGAATATACATCTCACTGACATGAAAAAAGGATACTGCAGCTATTGTTTACCTACAGGTAAGTTTCTCCAAGGCTGAATTAACAAAATGACAGTGCTCTGATTAGATTACCCTGTTAGTTTTGCACTAAGCTCACTTGTGGATCTCAGACTTTTTCCATGGAAAGATGTAGGCACCATAATACCTGCCTGGTATGCAGGATCCTAGGCATCTAAGATCCAAGACTCAGCAGCCAGTGCTGATTCCCTGTAGCACTGCACAGGGAGATTGGGTTCCTCTGCATCCTTTTTCATCCGTCCTTCACCCAGCACAGGGTAGTGGGAGGGTTCCTCTGTCTTCTCAGTACTGAAAGTCTTGAAGCCCCCCAACCCTCCCTGAAGAAGCGACATAGGTCCATCCTCTGAAAGACATGAGCAGGGGTTTCTTTCCATTTTAGAGCAATGCTGTACCACTCTCAGTTGTCATTTCTATGTTATTTAACAGAGATGCTGGGATCAGTGCCCCCCTCAAAGCAAGCGGTATCTATCTCACCCATGTCTGTAACGCCAAGCTTCAGAAGGAGAGGTCTCCACCCCTTGTGTCAAAAGAAGAAAGGAGCACAAAGCTTCATTGACCCATTGGGCAAAAGCACAAGAGGGCTACGGTCTGCTCTGACTTCATGGGGAAAGGGGAGGCCTGGATTCCTCTCACTGCTTCTGTGCCTGTTAAATGTAAAGTGTATGACCAGCCCCTGGAGGAAGATCAGAACCTAGGTTTTCTGCTTCCCAGATAAGGCAAGGAATTCAGACTTTTTTCTGGATTCTAGATGGACTTTGGTGCAGATTCCAGCAGCAGAGAACAAGAACAGAGCAGAACTTCAAGAACCTGGAAAACATTGGTGTCAAATACTCACTGATAGAAGATGTGTATGTTTCTGGTGGGAGTTGAACATGGGGTTTTAAGCTTGTAATTTTGGGCTTTGATTCTTGCTTTTCATGTTTATATTCTTACTGCAAGAGTCAACTCCTACTCTTTTCACTCTCCAATAGTATCTTCTGAAGTCAGTGGGTCTGCTGAGAAAGCAGATAACCGTTTATCCAGATCAACATCTGAACTGGATCACTGTGCAGCAGCCATGAAGAGAGGGAGTAGGATTCCAATCACCAGTCTTAAGTCAGCTTGGGCTTCACAGCTCCTATGAATTTCCCTGGCAGAAAACTCATCTTCACCAGATTCTGCATTGTCTCAGCTGCAGCTGTAGCTAAATCCAGTATTGCAAAGCCTGGGGTAAAATTCCAGTTCTGAGAATAAATAAGTGCGTATATACTCCAGTATATCATGAGAGACTCTGCTCAAAATTGCACAGGTGACTATTTACATCTGTGTCAGCGAGGTCAGAATCTCATCCAAAATGTTCAGCTTTTTGTGTTGGCTAGCAAAAATGTTCACACTCTAACTAAATCTGTCTTATAAATCACCTTGACAGTCCTCATAATTCAACATAATAGGGTTCTTTGCAGAAACAATTGTCTCTCAGCTGATGCAAGGGGATGGACCAGATAACCTAAGAGAGTTTTATGTCTATGAAAAATTCAATTCTTGACCCTTTTCTTTTTCCTCTGTGACTCCACCCATTCGGGAGCAGTTATATCCTGAGCATTAAGGAGATTTCTCTCCATTAGCTTCCCGGATCTCTGTGCTAGTCAGTATGCTGCGGCATTCTCCTGGTTAACACATTCTCTCTTTATATTTTTTGTTCCAAGACTCATTATTCTACATTTATCTGCACCAAACTGAATTTGTCATCTTTTTGCCCAATTACTTAAATGATCTAAGACCTTTTGTGTCTAACTGCATTGTTCTTCATTATTTACCTCTCCTCACCAATTGCTGTCACCTAGAAATCTTGCTTTCAATACTATCCAAGTCATGTCTATAAATAATAAAGCATTTAAAGAGCCATGGTATAACACTCATAGTAAAATGCCTTCTCGAGACATGGAAAATAAACACAGTTTCTGTATATTTTACACATCTTAGTCTGATGCCTTCCTGTCACTCTCTGCTACCTGCAGCCTTCAGATGTAAAAGGCACATATTGAAGCTGCCAACGCAAACGTTTATTTATGAGCTGACTATCTCAGGGCCATATATCAAAGAAATATTTTCCACCTAACTGGACTCCCTAGGTTGGAAGATAACCTTATGAGTACATTGATGGCTGCGAGACTTAGTAATTATGCAGATCCTTTCTGCCGACTCGATTGGCAGGGAACAGAGGAGATGTGGTGACTTTCTTTAGAGCTACAATTTCGCACCTAGCTGGAGAGGACCCACTTCTCCTCACTGGTATGGCATCTTCTGGGATAAAGCCATGCTGGTGAGGTCAAGCTCTTCCTCATTCTCAGGGTAACATCTCTGTGTAAAGCTTCTGAGAGATGTTTTTGACTGCACCAAGTGCCAGAAAGAAATGTTCAGAAGTTTTTCCAAAAAAATGAATCAATATCACTAGTTTGGGCTACCTTAATTGGAATATATTTAGCCACTCACCAACACCAGATCAGCGCAGAATCACTGCACTGCGCTTTAAGGGTATAAAGAGACTAGCACAAACTTCGGACCAACAGCAATAAGCCACTAGAAAAGCTAATCAAATAAAAAGTAAAACATCTGCCATTACAGCATCTTTGCTTCTTAGTTTGTCCCTCCTCCCCTGCCCTATAGATATTCAATAGAGAAAATCCTCTAACATGTTCATTCCTAATTTCCCGCTCCAAAAATTCCCTTTCGGCTGTGGGTCAGTGGGTGGATGAGTCAGTCGATACAGCTACATCAGAAGATAACTTAGCTCCCAGTTCACTTCTGGATCCTGGTCCCTAGGTTGTTCACAAGGCATAAATAGAAGTTCACTCCAAGCCAGGGCTCACCAAGATGAGAGACAGAGGAGGACCGCTAGATCATGTCTTCCCACCAGAGTAATGGTAGCTAGCTACAGGGAAGCTGAGAGCTCAGCATATTTCCTCGGTAGCTCTGTTTGGCTGCTTCTGCCTTAGAAAGCAGGCAAATGGGATGAGCAACCCATCACTGGAAGATTATCTGGCTCCAGGCTATAGTTCATGAGAAGTCTGGAGCTTCTCCTTCACCTCACGACCGGTATCAGGTCTCATAAAAACCTGATCAATCACAAGATGCTCATCTAAGTGGGAAACACTGTTTTCTGGATAGAAAGAAAATCCATCAGGCCACATGGCACCTGAATTTGAAAACAGAAGAGATACCTTCCTATTGTCTTTTCAAGACAACCTGATTTACAGTCTTGAAAGACATACTCCAGCAAGTTCCAGCTCCCTGGAACCTTCAGGACTGACCTATAATATATTTTCCAGTGCCTTTTATAGTAGAATTTTTAGTACTTCCCAGAGCTAAGTGGAGACTATCACTTTCTACTAGAGTAGTCAAGATGGACGTACTAGATTTGTCTACATTAGAGTTTTAGTTTAGATCAGGATTTGCTTTGGAAGTGAATTTCTCAGTCATACTCACTGCACTTTCCTTCACAAAATGGAATTGCACATGAAATTTATTTCATTTTGGATTAAACTGAACCAAAAGATGTTCTCTGGGAATGCACCTAAGGCACTTGAGCCCCAAATGGTGATCCATGAGATCAGCCTACAGATACATTGATGTAACACCTTCCACTTTTATACTGTGTGGATGTCAGGTATTCAGACCAGGTTGCTCATTATTTTATTGCTATGCTAGCAATTTGGAGCTGAATTCTTATTACATTTCCCATGAAAACACACCTGCGTACGCCTATAAGGTAGTTGCCACCTCCTGCTGATTTTCACATTGACATGTAAAATCCCTGTCAGAAAAGACCAGAGAGGGCATGGTGATGTGAGGACTGTGAAGAATCTTGTGAAATTTGTGAAATACATGCGAGAGGAATTAGGGAAGCGTGTTGCTAGTGGGGAAAAAAAAAAGAAAAAAGGATAAAGGGGTTGTAGGGAAATCCAAGGGAGACTGAAGGAATGAAGAAAAGTTTGGATGCATGAGGGAGTCTGAAAGTGAGGAAAACAGTAGCAAGAACTATGGGAAAGATCAAAAGGCATGTAGGGGAGCAAGTCCTCTCTTGGCAGCCAGAGAAGAGGATACATTTTAAGGTAATTTCTGTTCCTTGTGAACAGAAAAAAAGAGTTACTTTTACTTTCAAACGCACTGTCCTGTTCTGGGAGTGGACAGCACAGCCTCCCCATTTCAAATGACAGGAAGAGTATAGCCTCTCTTTCTTAGCCAAACTCATTAGTTTTGGATGCCTCTTTCATGGATAGAAAAGAATGAGCAACAGACACACAGACACACACACACACAAACACTAGACTAACTCACCACAAATTCTGACCACTTAGACCTTCCTCCTATTCTTTGCTCTGCTCATACTGAGGATCATATTTAAATCAGGTTGCAAGGTCTTCCAGTGTAGAAGCCATGTCATAACTATCAATTTTCTTTCCCTGAAACTCCTCAGCACATTTTTTACAGGTTTACAAGTAACAAATAAATAATCATCACCTATACCTGTGAAGCCTGAGAGCAGGCAACAACTGCAGTAGAGAAAAGTAGATGTTGGAGACACATCCTTCACTTGTGGTGACCAGTAAGTGAGATCTTTCACCATCCGCAGCAATCCATTTCAGTCTTGATTCCTCCTCAAGTTTCCAAGTATATAATGCAACCGCTGAAGGGCACCTCCAAATAAAATGCATTAGCAGATATTTTCCTTTGTCCTTCCTTGACACCCTGCACAAACTCTTCAAAGCCATGACGATCGTTTACATCGTTATCAGTAGCAATATTAGAATGACGAACATTATAAAGTTACCGATGAATCTGTTGAGGCTGCTGGAAATGCCATGCCTAGAACTAGCCAGTGCTACTGAATCATCAAGACTTTCCACATGTTTTTGTAGGGCAAGGTGTGGAGATACTGAAGGGACTGGCAGACCCCAGCATCCGCATGCAGCATCCATTCACAACTGAAGACTGCTTCCCTCCCAATGCTCCTAATGGAAGAAGGAAGCAGGAGCAAAGCCCTACCCCTTTCTTCCCCTCCTCCCTTTTGCAGTTAGGGCTGGTAAAACACGCAGCAGAGACATGCTGTATCCCATTAAGGGTTGTAGCAGTAAACAGACTCTTCAGCAACACCAGGGATTGTCATGTTCTCAAGTGCAGTAGCTAACAAATAGCCGAGAAGTTTCTGGATGAACAGTTCACAGAGGCTGCAACAGAGGTTACCAATTTGGTCAGGCTTCCCACCGTCTGTCGCCAGAGATCGCTTCTCCGAGGCTCTCACTACATTGCAGAGGCTGCTCGTTGACAGTCCAGCTCCTACAGCACTAGAATGCAAACAGATGACAACTGAGAGACCAGGAGAGCACAAGGCATATATCAGGAGACCAGGGAATTTGCTGGTTGTGTATCTGCATCCTCAGTCTCTCACAAAATTACAGAACTGCCCATTCTTTCCTGTCATCCTTAGCTGGTCTTTAGGAGTTATCTCTGTGGACTGACTGTCCTTTCCTCTTTCATTGGCTCTTGGAGAGGAATGTCCAAGAACAGCTATTTCTTGTGCTGAGGGAGTAGATGTATGTGCACCTCTAAAGGAACAGCATTTCTCTGCAAGCATTTCTCAGTCCAGCTTTTGCAGGGAAAGCAATTTCTTCTGGCATCTCTGCAGTTCTTGCTTTTCTTGCCTGTTGGAGAAGAGAGGATCATCCCCATGCTTGGCTCTTTCTGGAACTCATACAGGGGTCAGAAGCTGGGGAAGGAATTAAAATTAATTTAGCAGGCTTGGGAGAAAGGAGAATGTAGAGTCTTGAGACACTCTTGGTGCTTCACCAATTTCTTCTGGAGTGCCATTTTAGCTTCTTGAGCACTAGGTAATGTCTGTCATGAAAGTAAATGGGGGAGGGAAGCTCAGTGCTTATGCAAAGCGTGACTACCTGCAGGCTTTCCTGCTGTTAATAAGGCATATCCACGCTAATTTAACAAGCCTGTTAGACCAGAGCATCAGCAGAATTTGAGTCTAGGAAGTCCAGAGCCACAATATAAACTGATACTTGAATTTTCTTGTCATATACCACCACCCGTTAGACATGTATTTTAACAGTAGGCAATCCCACTTGAGTTTATGTGAGTCCAGGTCTTATATTTCCTCCTAGAACCGATTTCCATAATTATTCTCCAAATATTTAAACTCTTTCCCTTTTTTAAAATTTTTTTGAGAGAGATTTTTGCTATCACAGAAATATGAATCTTTGTTTAAAAATATCAGTTTATATAGCATTGTTCCTTTTTCTCTTAATCCTTGCTCAATAAAAATTTCCACTGGCACCTCACTGCATCTGGCTAGCTTGATACTTTCATAGGTTTGCAGTTTCTTTCTTCTTTTCCTCATTCCATTAGAGAAGTTGGAATGGGTCTGAAATCCCTAGTAGCTTGAGTTAATTTGGGAAGAAATAGTGTCAAAAATTCCACCCAGAAATTATGCTAAACAAATGTTCAGGCAAATCATTTCTCCCTCTAAATATTTCATTATGACAGATTCCCAGGACACGTTACTGCTTAATCCCTACAGTACGGGACGAACCAGTTACTTCAGGCAAAATTCATCTCAACTAACTTTACCTGTCCACAACGTAGATGTCTGCACCTGAGCTTTTAACATCCCATGGAGAGCTAGTGGTGTTCCCATGGAGAGTTCAGGGTTCAGGATAGATCTGACCAAAGATATGGTGAAATGTATCATATCCTGAGCTTCACTGACCATATGGATCAGCTCAGCACTATCTATAAAGGAAGTGTGGCTTTCTCAGATGGAGATGGAGATGGCTGCATTGTAGATTAACACTTTTAGCCATATGTATTTTAGATAGTTGTACACCCAGTCCTGCCAACAAGGGGGTATAGGGAGGGAGTAGAGTACACTCAGGGTGGGTGGCATCTTAGTAAAATGTAGCGTGCAGACTCCAATATATCCCTTCTGAGTATGTGCAAACAGGTATTTCACCAGCTCATAACTAAAATTAATGGGGATGAATTTTAATAGGAGCAGCAGAAGGCACATCCCTGGCACAAGGGGGATGTCCTGTCTGCTGTGGAACATCTGGATGCTCAACATCCCAATAAATCCCAATTCCCAATAAATCTCAGGACCTGGGCAAAACAAGCAGTTTTTCCATTTCCTTGTTACATCTTACAGCCAAATAATTTTTGCTGAAATTAAGGCTTAGGTTTTTGGGGAAAAGATAATATTAAAAATACCCCCAACCAACCAACCAACCAACCAAAAAAACTGAGAAAGAAGTAGCTCAGAAATAGGCAGACAGAATATTTCAGCTAAAGCAGTTAAAGTTATTCCTTGATTGTATGAAAGTCTGGCAAAACTTTTGAAAAGAGGGGTCATATAGAAGTGAAAGTGCTAGGTAGCTTTATAGGCTGCACTGTCAGCTCTGACTGTGCTTGTTCCCAAATAAAGACCCAGCTAAGATTTAAAGCCTAACATTAAAACTACTTTCATTTGCTCCTTCATTTTGAGAGTGGTTTTTCCATAGACAAGAGGTTAATAATAAGATACTAAAAAGGGTACAAAAGGTGATTGCATAGCTTAGATTAAACCGAGATTCACTGGTACACAATCATTTGCTGCTGTAATTGCATTCAAGTATATCTATATTTGATTGCCCAGGTTTTCTTTCGCAGCACCTTTAAAATGTTGTTCCACTACCTGTGGTGAAGGTACCTATGAAATGAATGGGACTTGATATTTTAAAACACTGTGTACTGAGCAAACCACTAACAAGGGAGATGTAATACTGTGTTATTACGTGTTTAATGGGATAAAGATCCTCACAGGTTATCATAGCTAAGGACCTTTCTTAGCCTGAAAGAACATAGTTTAAAAAATAAATAAATAGCTTTTGCTGTGGTAAAGCCAACTTCTTGGAAGTTTGTGGGAGACTTTACTTACAATTGAACTCACCTAGGGAACCACTGTCTTTAGGTTTTTTAGCCCTGAAACAGCTTTTCATTTGAGGATGGGTAGGCAGGTGCTGTTCTCCAGCCCCAGGCATCTGACCACTGCTGATTGCTGTGGCATTTGCTTTTTCAATGCTTGCCTAAACTTCCTCCAAGGCTTAACTGTTCCCTGATATTTCTTCATTCAAGACTTTGAGTTCTTGCTCCTAGTCTGAACAGAGGATGTGCCCATATACAGTATGTACACATCAGCTGGTGTCAGTAGGACTGATCTTGTATATAGGCCTTTGTGTAGGGGGACCGTGGGGGGGACGTATAGAAAAGGTATCCGAAGATGTGGGTGAAAAGCATAGCAGACTTTTCCTGCCAGAGACAAAGGTCACCTCCATTTCTTTGAATCAATGCTTCATTAACCATGAATCTCATCACCTCCGTGTCTTCAGTTTAGCACCCATTCACCATCTCACTAACCTTGATTTTGAAAATGCTGGTAAGCTCTCCTGTGCCCCAAGACAAGCAGTCCTACCTCGTGTCCTATATACATCTATTTGCTCCAGGCCTTGCTGGTATCAAAATATATAGGACTGCAGGGATCCTGAGCCCTCCGTGCTACTCTGCGTGGCATTTAGTTGCACAGATTCATCCCTCTTCATTGCACAGAACTCATGAAAGCGGATGTGTCTGATTTACTTGGTTTTCCTCCAGAAGTGCATGTCTTTTTATGGGATATTGTTCTTTTATTGGCATCGGTCAGGAGGTTGCTGTCAGAAACGGTCAAGGACCTTGAGACAGTCTGCATTACTAACTGAGCCTGGAAAGTTGTTACCTGTCTCATAATGTTGTACCTAGTGATGTTTTCCACACTAATTAGTGACTATAACTTTTGTTTTTTGAAAAGGCTGATATCGTCAGAACTGAGAGACCCAAAGCTTGGTATCTATTTATCAACATTCAGTCTGTACCTGAGAGCAAGTGGGCAGAGGTGCAGAAGGACATACAGAGCTGACAGATACATGCCATTATGTTGACCACTACCAGGTTGAGTTGAGCCATGAGTTCAGTGTGCCATGGAGGAATGCCAAGAGGATCTGCAGCATGCAACCAAATGGTTTCTTTTCAATTTGGGGGGGGGGGGGGGGGAAGTAATTATGGACCTCCACAAGATCCAGGTGAGGTCTTGCCTTTTTAAAAAGCTCTGTGATCTGGAAAGCTATGGAGGGAGCAAAGGGTTAAATAAATGGGCAACAGCAAGCAAAATGCCGCCTGAATAGATAAAAGGTAACACATGATGGAGGTGAATCTCCACTTCAAACAGTTTAGCCCAAAATGTCTTTGTGTCAAAGAACTTCACAGAGCCAGAAGTATTCTTCCCCTTTAACATTTTTCTTTTAGCTAAAATTATACTGCTACTGTATTATTATTTTATCACAACTGCATTTTTTCTCTCTCGCACACACATACACAAAATCAATAGAAAGAAATATTGAAAATGCCCTATTTTCCTTCTTTTATTATAAAAAGATTTTGCAGCAGCCAGAGGTTGTGGGTTTTATGATTAAGTGGCATTGCTAACTGGACCTAGACAGATAGGAACATGAAACACAACAAAAGGTGGAAAATTATAACCAAATTTAGGGCTGTCTGAGCCTTGATTTTTCAATTCTGAACCCTTTTTTGAGTCTCTCATGGCCAGTGAAACAAGTTAATGGGGCTAGAAAATGAAAAGCCCTTTTTCTGTTTTGTCTTTTAATAATTTAAGGGCACCTCCAGCAACCAAAACAAATATATTTATCATTGCACACAAAGCCTTTAGGCATGAACTCTAAAGAGGCACATTAGTGTCAATGCATCTGGTACACTGTCACTTTCCAGTTTACCTTAACTCTTGCTTTTCCTTTTTTCCTAACACTTGTGTCTGAAGAGATGCTGTCTGCTGCTGCTTTTTTTTCAGAAAAAAAAAAAAATTAAAAAAGTATATATATATATATATGTCTAAAAATACACACTGATGCAGAAATCTCTTGGTAACATTAAATAGTCTGGCTATGCAGGAGATCAGGTTCAACAATTATAATGGATGCACTTGATCTAAGACCTATGAAATAACAGTACCCTTTCACTCCTCAGAAGTCTGTTTGCATGTGAGCAGGATGGTTTCATTCACTATAAAGAAAAAATGATACAGATGCACAATATGCCCTTGAAGGAATTTTCTCAGATTAAGTGAAAGCAATACGTGAAGGATTAGAGCAGCAGCCGTGTTGTAGACAACAGGACTGCAAGCTTTAAGATGAAAGGAGTGAAAAGAAACAGCAATGCATAAGTATCCTTGGGTTCGATATCTCTTCAGAAGTCGTATTTCATGGTGGAATTATATTATGGGGATCAGCTTGGGGCAATGTTTCTTTTGCATCATTACATCCAGCAGCCCACTCTAGTTCATGAAGCAAGTCAAGTGAGCAGTAAATGGGAAAAATTACGGCTCTGCATGTTAGTAAACAGTCTTGGAAAGGTGGATTGCTGAGAATTCGTAAACCCATTTTTACAGATGGGAAAATAAAGGCAGAGCATCTGGGACAAGGTCATGTGGTAAGTCATTGCTCAAGGCAGACTGAGACGTCAGCGCTTTTGGCTCCCAGAGCCATGCTTTGACTAGTGAACCAAAGCCTCCCATTCAGCAAGAAGCAAAATGTTAATGTTCGAAAATGGGGTGAGTTTGCCTTGGTACATCAACAACACAGCAGGTTAGTCAGGGTAAAATCAGCGCAACTTGCACTCCCAGAAGCCAAGAGATGCTGAACTGCAACTGCAGTCTTATGACAACCTGCAAGGGTCAGACAGTTCGGCTGCCTTGGAGTGTCAGGGAGACCTCTGCTAGCCTGCCCCGAAGTGGGTGCCCCATAGGGGAACAGCATATCAGCATCCACAAGGAGGTCTCTCTCCAAAACACAGGCTGATCTGCAGGGCAAAAAAAAATCACACCAACCACATGCTTGTTTTCATCCAACAGACATTTGTCAGCAAACTCAACAAAGTGCAGTCCTGGAGCCAGAACGTGCCTAGGAGGACTGATTTTGCTGTCTTTAGCCCTTGTTTCAGTAGTTGGTTCCCTTGGCTTCAGTGGCATCAGCCATTATTTACCTTACTGTGAAAGAAGCAGCAACACAGAGGTTTTCAGTTTCCCACTGGAGCTCTTTCTTGGACACTGTCTTGCAGCCAGGCAGAATTATCAATCCTTTCTCCCGAAAGCTCTCTTCTCAGGGTTGGAAATCCTGCGATGCTGAAGGTCAGGAGATTTAAGGTACATTGGCAGAACTCTGTATCTCCATTGCATTATTCTGGGTGCTGGCCAATGCTATCAGTCTCTTGCCAAAATGGAATAGCTATTATGGCATTGATTTTATGCCTCAAAAAAACAGGGAGAGTGACTTCTAGTTAAATGCAACAGTAGAAAGTGCTCCAGCCTTCTACTGCAAAAACGGCTGTGTCTTGATCTGTGATGTCTGGGACTGGCACTACAACATTTTCAACACCAGTTCTGCACACAGGAGTTAGAAAGAGTCAGTGGAAACAACCAGTATGCAAAGAGCAGATTTTGGAAGTTGTTACAGATTGATCCCAAATACCAGTGGCTTCCAGTGACAGCGAAAATGGTTAGAAAGCTAATAAATTGTGTTGGAATGCTAACATTCAACAGTGGGTTCAGATCTGTAGACTGGATCCATCATAGATGGATAGGGCTGCACCACAGCAGTGATTTTTTTCAGTGTGTCTCTCTGTTGAAAATAATTTTATCTGCTTATTAACAAAAATAAGTCCAGTCCAGGCTGCCCCAAACACTTCACCTTTAAACAAACAAACAAACAAAACCAATAGTGACAGTAAACATCACAGTCACTAAGTAATGCCTAAGCTTTGTTGACTATCCAGATCACTTGGCCTCTGAGAATGTATTTTCTTACTGGATTTCTAGTACTCCCACTCTGTTTTGGGTAAGAACGTATATAATCCAAGTTTTTGGGTTTGGCATGTCTTTTTTTCCAGGGCTTGGCCACAATGCAGAAGAAGGAAAAGTAAGAAAGAGATGGAGAGAGAGACAGACTTGTCAGTACAACAGAGGAGATAGCTAACCTGTTCTGAACCTTAAATAATCGTCTACTTCAATTCAATTTGAGCCATTGAGGATGTGAAGGGTCATGTTTTAGTCTTATTTCCACAGATTCAAAGAAGTCGGAGATAGCTTAAGCTCACATTCTCCAAGCTGAAACTGAACCTGAATTCATTGTATCCAAAAGCAGCCTAATCCTTTTTTTAAAAAAGGAGATAATTCATTTCAAAATTCACAGTGATTTCTGCTGCTTGCGGTTTGCAAATAACATTGGACGTGTGCCACAGAACAGAGAAAACATGAACACAAACAGCACTTAAATTCCCATCAACCGCAGTTTAGGAGGGTGCTTCTGGGTGGCAGCGGAGGGGAGTTTAGCCTATGTGGCCTGGCCAGTCCACGCCAGCAGCTGTCAAGGTACCATCTGCTGTGATTTTATTTTTAGGTTTAGTAGCATGCACATTTTCCCTCAAAGACTGAAACTAGTTAAATATTTGTTGCCGATCCCGCTGCTGCTGCAGAGCGTTTCCGGCAGCACTGACTGCGGCCAGCTGGGGACCAGTGACCAGGTCTCCATGCATTAAATCCTGTCTACATGGACCAAGGTGCAGGTGCTGAGTCCCTCCCAACAGAGCAATTAGAGCATGCTGCCAAATGTCAGCATCGCCCCAGCCTGCCCCAGTACATACGCTTCTTCCTAAATCCATGGACACATGCTGGATCCAAATGATTTATAGAGATAATACAAGTAGAAGACTTGGCAAAGTTTTCCAAGAGCAAATGCTGTCTAATACAGCATCTCTGTAGGGTGGATTTGTCCAGGGCCAACGAAGTAACCCTCCCTCAATTGCTGTCATTGTGCTTAAGTCAGATACTCAAGACAAGCTGTGTTTCCCAGCTTCTTTTCTCTTCCAAATGAAATTCAGTTTGGATTCGACCTGCTGCTATTCACGGTATTTTCATACAGATACGGTTCCCACGGTTTCCCTGGTGGTACTGGCAACACTTGCACTGGAAGATGAATTGAGGTACCCAGGGGAAAGCTAACCCATGTGAACGACTATCTGCAACTAAAGATACACCTTCAAACTTTCTCATGCATCTAATCTCAAATGTATTCATCCTTTTCAGAGAGCCTGACAGAGGATGGGAGGAGTCGGTACCCCCAACCCCAGCATCCCCACACACTTGGGCTCCCAGTCCCATGAACGTGCCAGTGTTGGCGGGTGAGATGCAGAGCCAGTAACTCTCCTTTGCGAGACAGAAATGGGGTGAGGCCGAGATCACCACCCAGCTCTGCACAGAGGCCTCACATCTCCTTCATCTGCAGGAGATGTGTTTCTCAGCCCCAGCTGCAAAGGTTGACTCCTGAGCTCAGCCTGTAAGTCTGACTCATGCTTTTAGCTCTAGAGGCTTTTAATTCAGTCCCAGGTATGCTAACCACTGGCCATCATCACCAATACATGCGAAACAGCTATATTAAACTTGTTACAACATACGAAGGTAGAACAGAGTCATTTCTCAGTAACGAATCACGGTCATGGAGATTTGAACACGGGGACTGGAAAGGAAATTAAAGCCAGGTTTCCTGTATGGCTCATTCTGTAGCCCAGCGTGGACTCTGATGGGGAAGAGATTTCTTTCTGTTCATCAATAACAGGGGCAGATCAAGCACCCCTTCCTGTCGACCATGCCCCAGCTTGGACGGCGGTGACCACATGATGCTGTTCAAGATTGGTGTTGGAGGCTCCCCAGCTGCTGTTCTGCAGTGCCTGTAGCACTGGCGTGTCTTTTGTGACACGCATAAAGCATGTGCTACTGACTTCAGAAGTATTTAGGCACAAACCTAAGGACTTTGGTGAACTAAAGGCTCATTACAAAACGTGCAACTCTGAGAAGGAAGTTGGCATCCTAAATTAAACTTCATGGGTCCAGCCTGGCCATCACAGAGAGGGCTTTGCAGGAGCCCTGGTGCAGGAGGAATAAGGACATACCCGAGCAGCTAGTTACCTTTATAAGAACATAACAATTTATTGCTTTTTCTAGACCTCTGAATAATGAGCAACACAGTAATCTTATTAAAAAGGACTTTAAGAGCATGACCAGCTGCCTTCAGTGTCAAGCATGACAGCCCTTGGAAGTGCTTAGTCACACTTTAACTCCTGTTATTATTTTCCAAGCCTGTATTTAAGTCAGACAGGAATGTAGCTTTTCATCACCCGGTGCTATATGCCAGCATGTTTAACCATAACCATCCCACAACAGCAGAAGGGCAGGTATTGCATCTTCTTTCATAAATGGAAAAGACACAGGCTGTCATAATTGTGTCAAGTTTTAACATTACCGTTGCCTTCAAAACATCTATTCCCAGGGCCAGCTTTTGCACTGATGTCCCTCTGATACGTTAGGTGGAGAACTATCCTGAAAAGATTGCCTTTACTATCACAGGACTCTGGAGCTGTAGGGACCAATAAAGCAGAGAGATCTTTGGGGAGTAAACACGGGGTGAAGCCACAAAAGAAAGAGGAGAGAGAAACTCTTGAACGTGCCACTGAAGGGTGACAATTCCTTTTCTAGATAGTGTCACTCAGTCCTAGCCAAGGGCTATTCTTTTGGTCTTACAAGGCTGAAGATGTAGGAATGAAGCCAACAGATCTGGGAAATTACACTCCTAGAAAGGGGGAAGAAGATACTAGATTAACACACCTAAAATGGAGGGGTAGGTATGAGAAGGGCTCATATTATATTCATAAGTAACAGGCAAAACTTTGGTGTCGCTGTATGTTTAGAGTCTGTACTGGGTAAATCCCCTTTGCTCTGAAGGTTTTTGTTGCTCTAGCAACTAAAGGGAGGGAGAGGGAAAAAAAGAGAAGGAGGAACAGAGGGAAGGGGGGAAAAGAGATAGCCTAATTGATATGAAAGTCCAGAAAATAAGAAAAGGGGAGAAGTGAACTGAAAGAACTACTGGGGTTTTGCAGGGGGCGGGGGGGATATAAATATATATATAAAAATACAGCAGCAAGTTCTCAAAAATATAAAAAGTAATTGCTTTCAAATTAGTGTTTTCACAGCTGCAGGCGACAGAGTTTATTGCTTGCAGTATGAAACCTAATGATGTGAAGAAAAGAAAAAATCTGAAATCTCTTCCACCCAGCCCTAGACAGACTGACAGCCCTAGAGATCAGTGTCCATTATTAACTTGCTGACTTCATGCATGGCAAGGCAGACCATGAACTTCTCTGGTTCTCTTCAAATTTGGCTTAATTGGATCACCTACAGGATGAGAGGATAATTTAGCATGCAGGTCCAGCCACATCTTCATTGCACCCCTGAGCCTCGAACAAAAGCTCTGGCTAGGAGGATGTGGACATCTAAGCAGTGAGATTCCCTGAGACTAGCTGTCCATGTCTCAAAACCCTCTGATCACACAGAAGGGGGCAACCGATCCAGTCACTATTGATCTGAACTGTCTCCAAGATTGTGGCTTAAAAGTGAAATGCCTGTGTCAGGCTCTTTTCGAAGGAATCCTAATGAGACATCAAAGGGAAAGGACCACGTGGGCCACGCTTCTGCCTCCAAACCATTCTCCTTAGGGATTTAATCTAACCCTACTGAAAGCAATGGGAGTTTTCCATAAGTTCAGTTGGTGCAGTACCAAATCTATGTGCTCAGAGATGGGCTGGGGTCACAGACCACAGGTGATGCATTTCTCCCCCGGTCGTCACTCAGAAACTTTGTCCTTGCACAGACACATCCTCCACCAAAGTCTCCTACTGGAGTTTCCCTCTAGAAAAATAACAAAAGCCTTGGTTTTCTTAACAAATTGGGCTTTAAAAAGAATTTAAGCCATCATATGAACTTTCACAGAATTCAGTTTGCTAAAGTAACTAGAAGAGCTATGAAGAGTTTAAACCATCATTTAGAGGGGATGAGACTATTCATGGTTTAGAAACTGGTTTCTCAAAGGAAGAAAGAAGCAGCTCTGTCACCTCAGCAGTGAGAGAGCCAGGGGCATTTTTATCCCTTAACTGCAACACCCACACCCACATGCCCACCGTGGTTTTGGTCTCTGGCTGCCCAAACAGATCTGCTAGCAGAAGTCTGCAGCCTGAGACCCCCGGCTTTGCCTGGGTGGCCCCTGTGCATCAGTCAGTCCCTGCAGACCCTCTGGTCCCATCTCCGGCAGCTACTTGTTTGAACCTATTGAGCACGGTGTCAGAGTAATGAGGCAGGAGTTGTCTGTACTGCCGACAACTCCATTATCTCGCACAATATCAGGAGCGAAAAAATGGCTGCTGGGTTTTTTAATGGTCTGGCAGAAGCCTTGTCGATAACAATTCTTTACTTGAGTTTGCTGGAAATTACAGCCATCTCCTCTGTTCAACTCCATTTCTCAGCCTCCTGCAATTCTGCGGGAAATAGTTTTGAAACAGCTCCTCCGGCTTTAGGGAAAAAGAATAATGAAAAAAAAAGCAAATTTGTCAGCGTTGAACATGCCTTTCTGTTAAGCAGCAATAAACGAGACTCTCTGGTTTCTTATCTCTCACTCTCCTGTGTTACTATTTAGGAGTCGGTACTAGCAAGACTGTCTCCAGTTCTCAGTTACGGCTTTGGATTTATTCGACTGATCCCAGCACACTTCTGGATCCCTGACAGCAACTAACTTACGCACATCTCATCAGCACCCTGTGAAACGGGGTAATCTCAAAGAGACGAGCAGCTGAAATCCTGCTTCTATCATGTTTCCACTGAGCCAAAGTCAGCGCGGCGTCGGCACGTCCTGTTCCCCACGGTACCTTCCCCAGGTTCCACGCTGGGCCACGTAATGCTCCAGAAGCCTCTTGATCTCATGCAAGATGCAATAATTGCCTAAAATCCCCTGCTGTAGCTGAGCCTGTGCTGGGCTCCTTCCCTGCTGCAAGAGTTTTCTGTGCTACTGTTATCAGCTTTTTTTCCAATGTTATTCTGCTCTTTGAAAAAAAACCAGAGACCCTGGCTATGAACTGCTGGCTTATTTAGTGCAAAACCAGTCTCAACTGAAGCTCATATGAAGTCTCTCAGGGGCTGGAGACTCAGCTGGTTTGAATCTGAGCTCTTCCTTTGATTTAAGCAGACCCATGCCACATTACACCAAGTGCAGCTCTGCTTTTGTGTGTTTAATTCATTTCTCCTCTAGATGTTGTGCTGGCCGTCTCCAGAGAAGAGATTTTTCTTGCAAGATGTCCCTTACTTTGTGCTTCAGGGAGAAATAATCTCTGCCCTCTATTATTTTAATGACATCCAAAACTGTTGTAGGCACCTCCCACCACAAATGGAAAGAGCTGGACTCTCTCTCACATACCTTAAAAGCTTCAGACAGGCAGTAAAGAAAACTGTCAGGTAAAGCTGTTACTGCAAGCAGTGCATCAGTGTGGTGGCCTGGTCATTTGGCGAGGGCAGGGATCTGAGGGGGAGGGATGGCCAATTTCAAACGTGGCACCTGTGTTGTGGGTTTAAGTGGTGTGAAGAACAGTGCTGCTTTAGACCTGGCAGAGAGAAGACAAAGTCCTGCATCATCCATCTCAGCCAACAGTGCAGCATGAGATATTCTTCTATTCAAGAAGCAGCTATGAACCAGGAGGTGCAGTCTGAGAGTGGAGTGCCTACAAAACGTCCACCTAGAAATGTTAATGCCATCCATAGGATCCAGGAGAGTCACTGATTGGACGTATTGTGAGAAGAGGATGAGTTTCTGTACGGCTCCAGTGAAAAATGGAAAATGGAGAAGGACAAAATGCATGCTGGTGGGATGGCCAGGAAAGGCAGGAGAAGACTGGGAGAGCGGTGTCTTGGGGAGGGCCTGGAGGCAAGGAGTATGGGACACGTAAAGAAAGGTACTTGGAGAGAGGCGTTGTATTGCAAAGGTCCTTAGCTGATCCTGTGTTTCTGTCATAGTGGGGAGAAGCATCCAAAAGGTGGCAAGCAGTGGAAGGTAGGAATGGGACCCCAGAAGAGGGCAAGGGAGCGGTGATGGGGAAGGGATTCAGCACGGAAAGCACAGACGGAGACATTTGTTCAGCAAGAAAATCTCAGCCAATGCTTAGGAAGAAAAGAGGAGCCACGTCCAGGAGAAACACAGTCTAAAAAACAACAAAATAACTGCCTCCAAATCAAATAGCTTTCAGAGAGACTGTGAATGACAGGACTCAACAAAAGGTTGGGTTTTGTATGAATAAGTTCACCTCATTTAAAGCTCCCAGGCTAAAACACCAGCTATTTTCAAGGCCTGTCAAACCCTCTCTCCTGTCCTCTAGCTAGTAGGCTGAACACAACACGTTTGAATGTCATGTCAACCCATGCAAAGCCAGAAAGTGCCAAAGACCATTTACTGTCTGTGGACCTCTGAACATTAACTGTCTTTTAAGCTCAACACAGTCAGTCTCTGTAATTTTAAAACCAGTTGCCACACAGCAGAGAAAAGTTGGGAACTCTTTGCCTTGTCTTTTAGTCTATGTTTCTTCCTGAGTTGCTTCCTCAGACAGGGACAGACACCTCATGGGTGAAGTGTCCCATCAGCTTCCAGGCATCATGTCCTGGATCCCAGTTCTTTTCTTAACAGGGTTAAACTCAAACCATTATTAAGCAAACTGAATCCAACACGCACGTGTTGCCAGACAAATTGAATTTGCTTTCACTCAGTTAATTAGGATAAGCTTCCATTCTCACATCAACTGTTTTGCATTCATATGCAGGCATGGTCTCCTCTTCTGCTTCCTGCAATTGCCAGCATAAGACCAGCAGATTTTCAGACATACACCTCGTGGCTTTTCTGTGGCTGATTCAGACCCACCTCCTGGTTCTCACAAGACTCTTTCTAGACTTTGATATCTACCACCTGCCGGAGAGGGCATCTCAGTTGTCATTGTCACATCTCAGCCCTTCAAAAAAACCAACCCACAAACAAACAAACAAAAAACACCCAAGAAAGAAGAAAGACAGAAAGTAGTTGAAGAAGAAAACATCTTTCTTTTTTCACCTTGTCCCAAACAAACAGATAGCTTTGACCCTCTTGTACGCCAGCACAGATTAGCTCAGGAAATTAAAAACAAGCAGTGGGCTAGAGAACATCCATCCCAGGACTTGGTGGTGCTGCGGTTGCTAGCTAATCAAAAGAGAAAGATTTTTCTGTGCTCTTGTACCCCCATCTCAGTAGCAGGAATAGTCACACATACCTGTCTTTCAATGTGCTTCATTATATGCTACTGCGAAACATAACATACACATAAACATTATTATTTTGTTATTATTATCCAAAGGTTCCTGTTTGCTGGCTCCCAAGGCAGGCCCAAAGAGTGGTTGTTCAAAGAGGGGAGCGCAGCTCAGAATGAACACCTTTCTTTTTCAAATGTTAGAGATCATATAAAAATCTTCACCTTTTTCTCCCCCTTCTCCCCTACATGTTCTGTAGACGTGAAGGGCAATGTTATTTCTTGTAGCTGCACAAAGGTCTGCACAATAAGGCCATATTCCCTCATCTACCCTCATCAACTTAGCCCACTTCTTTTAAGATAGATGCAAACACACAGGAGCCTAAAGCACTGCGAAAGCTGAATCTTAATCAGAGATATTTGGTTATACCATGGTCCCAAGAACATCCTTACCTAGCGGCAACCTTTGTCTTTCAACTCCTCTTCCATGTGTTTTGCTTTGAATCTGTTAAGTCCATGCAGCTTCTTAATCAAATCACCAAAAATGTGTTGAACAAAATAATCAGCTTGTGATTACATTTTAAGGGATAAATAGCACATGACCAGCATTAATCATTCAGTACACCCCAGGTGGGTGGCTGATTCCCAAGGACTTTCCATAAAATCTTGAAAGTGCTATATTTTTCCTTGAATGCAGTAACCTTCAACCGAATCAAATGCAATTTTTTTCTTACATCTAATTTGTTAACAACACTGCAGATCTCAGAATAGAATTGACAATGCTACTAATAACAACATTTTAAAGTTATTATCCTCACTGAAGTCCTGTAGGATTTTATTAGAGCTAATGCAATTCCCCCAGACTCTAATGATAAAAGCACACTTTTCAAATCATCTTAGAGGCGTATCATTGCCATTACTTTACTTATTGGTTTCCTTAAATACCAAAATATATCAAGGAGGAGAAAGAGATTGTGTTAGCAGTTGTTTCCCACAAAACATTGTATTAACCATGCTCTAGCATACCTCTAAGATTGATGGATTTAAATCTGGGGAGACAAAAGCAGGAAAGGTCAGGGGGTGGGTTATTGCAAACTAGTTGGTGATCAATCCTGGCTGAAGACATGACTTTTTAGTTCACATACTACAGAAAATCCCAGCCCCCATTGCATTTCGTTGTGTTATGCTCACCGCTTGTCCCATTATGCAATGTAGTTTTAAGAAGTGCACCCTACAGATTGTGACTGCTTTACTAATATTCTCATCAAGCCAAAGTGTTCAGTTGTTGCAGCGCAGTGGGTGGAGGGGGGATATAATCTTTAAAAATAGATCCTCAAGTCTTTTCTTAGATTGCAAAAAATTTCTTAAAAAAAAAAAAAAGAAATCCAAGCTACCACACACTCCCCCGTTCGTCTGAAAGTGATTTGTTGGCAAGAATAGAAGTTTGGTTTCCAAGGTACAGTGAAAGAGCATAGAAACGGCCTGAGGTATGGGATAAATATGCCATATTTCTCAGTTACACAAGATGCTGTAGCTAAGGGAAGATGCAGAGGGGGTACCAGGATGAAGCTGGGTACTGGGATGAAGCTGCTTGCCAAAAATGCCCGAGAGCATTTGCATGTAGTGTCTTGTGTTCGAAAGTGTAGTACAGGTGTGACTCACCCTGCCGAGACATGCGTGCCAGCCTCTCTGCAGCATATGGACGAGATACTGCAAGGCTCAGAAATCCTTTATGGCTCACTGAGACAAAATCTATGTGCCAGCTGCCCCTTGCATGGGGACAGGTTTCCTCCAGCTTTCACGGAGGGACCCAGTGGCACTTGCATTGCTCGTGATCCTTCAATGGACCCGAAGCGTGTGGGAGTTTCTGGTAGCGCTGGTGCTTTTGCTGCAAAAATCAGTATTTAGAGAGCTGCGGTCCTACAAGGCCCTTTCACAGGTCATTGTCTCTCATTACCTGCAGAAATGCAGCCAAAGCTGCCAAATGTACCAAGAGACAGCCCTCAGTAGGGAGGTCTGCCACGCGTGCCCGGGGCTAGGGGAGGGATGGTGAGAAGTTGGGTGTAGGTCAATGAAACTCAGAGCCTTAGGGTGGCTGTGCCCTATAGAGCCCCTTGCAAGAGAAGGTGGATTTAATTCCACTTTGCAGAGACCAAACCTGATGGCTCTGAGGCTCCTGCTGAGCCTGGGGCAAAGCATTAGGGGTTATGAGAGATGGGTTTGGATGAGCAGCCATTTCCCCTACTGAGATGCTTTGTGGGTGTCACAGCCCATGGTGGGATGGGTTTCACAAAGACAGGAGCCTTCTCAGAGCTGTTTTCCACTGAGATGCCTGTTCTCCTGCTCAGCCTGCAGACCAGAGGCTCTCAGATGGATGACAACCCACTCTTCAGGTGCTGGGGTCAGGCCCGCCTGGTCTCCCCATTGCAGCTTGGTCTTTGCCATTTCTCATACAGGGTCCTCCTTTTTGTTCCTGTGGGCCCAGAGGGTCCTGGTACCCAACTGCAAAGGGGACATTGTCACTCCAGATGGTAAGTGGAGCTAAACTAGATTGCAAATGAGCCAGAAAGCAGAGGTAAGAAAACAACACAAGGGCTGGAGAGGAGATAGTGTGTCCTTCAGGCTACCATGCCTGGAGTAGTCCTGGGAGGTCTCCAGCACGTGAAGTAAGGTCCGGATTAACTGTCTTGATCATTATTTCATGCATCATTGAGAGGTTCACTTTATGACCCAGCTTTTCTTGCCAAGTCCTTTCTCCAGACACTGTTTTTAGCATAAAATAATTGCTTTGTTTATCAATCAATCAGCCTCATTGATGTTGAACCCTCACCCTTACTGGGATATTGCCTGCAAACTGATACACAACGATGGGTAATGGCCACTCCATTTCATCTTAACTTTTCATCTTCAGGAAGAAGAGATCTCAGCTCTCTCTTGTCCAGAGAAGCCCCTCATCCCACTTTTCCCATACCACAGCCCACCTGAGCTTCTGCTCAAGCTAGTGATGATGTGAAGACCACCAAGGGCAAGGAGATACCCAGGATACACCACAGAGAAAGCACCTGGAAGACACTCATATATACATATTTCCTTCCCCTGTGATAACCACAAGTAGCTTTGCATTCCTATTTTACCCCATAAAAACTCCCAGCCCTGAACCATTTGCTTTTTCCAGGTGGGCCCAGTTGGAAGCATCTACTAACTTCTGTCATGGGTGGGGAAGGATGCCAGCTTTCTGTGTGTCTGCTCTGAGTGTGTCCTTACAGCCTGTGGGAGTGGCGGGGCAAAGGACGCATAGGATGAGAGGAAACAAGACCCAGACATATCCTTATCTGAACAGCCTACAGTGTACCCAAAGCTTCTTGCAGGTTATTTTGAATCCTGCATTGACCTTTGAATTGCATCCTGTAGCTCAATGAAAAAAAAAAGACAGACATAAGACACCAAACAGACTTTCTGCACCTCCACCTAAAGCCATAGTCCAGAAGTCCCCAGCTCAGTGATGCCCTAGCCAGAGAGGGCCTAACCCAGACACTTCTCTGTTGGACTAGGACATCCATCCCACAAGTTCCAAGCATCTCCTGCCCCAACATCCAAGTCCTGGTCCTGCCAGAGACCCAGCGCTGGCACAGGGAGGCACAGAAGCTCCTTGCAGGGCCAGTTTTGGGAGCAGGGTCAGAGCAGCCCTCACACACCACCTTGGGGAAGGCAGGTATAACCCATTCCTGGGTGCATGCCATAGCCTCTGTTACACCCTGGGCTTCCTCTCCCTCCAGCCGCACGAATCAGCTTGGTCTTGCATAGGATTCAGCTTCCAGAGAAAAGCTGGTGGAAGCCCATCACCTGTGGCTTTGGGCTTAGGCTGACTGCTAGGTCTCTTTTGAGGAGCTTAAGGCAAGCTCCCTACATTCCACAAAGGCCCACATCTCTCCACATGCCATGCAGGTGCTGTTTTATTTGCTTCTCCTTCCCCACCTCTCTCTCTGGCTCCTCATTTCAAATTATTTGAATATATACCCATTTGTCCCCCTCCTGTTAGTGTTCCCGTACGCCTTGCCATCTGATGTTCACCCATGCTCAGGGCAGAAAGGGCACGGGACGTTGTGATGGATGCCCCCACTCTGAGTGAGTGAACAGTAATTTGGTTCAGGCATCACCGACAAGCAGGCCTGACTGAAATCAGCCTTGCTGTGCAAACCATGAGAACTGCGCTAGGCTGCATCTTCTCAGGAACTAAGGAGTCTAGGCCGTGTCTTATCAGGAGCTAGCAGTACCAGCCTGAGCTGGGACTAGACAAAACTAAAACTGCTACAGCTGCACACCTGCACATACACCAAAGGGGCTGGGGGGGTGTGTGACTACGGGTCAATCACTTTACACCATAAAAATTTGTAGCTCCTCTGAGCCCATTTGTCCTGGTTTCGGCTAGGACAGTGTTAATTTTCTTCCTAGTAGCTGGGATAGTGCTGTGTTTTGGATTTAGTAAGAAAATAATGTTGATAACACACTGATGTTTTTAGTTGTTGCTAAGTAGTGTTTATACTAAGTCAAGGATTTTTCAGCTTCTCGTGCCCAGCCAGCAAGAAGGCTGGAGGGGCACAAGAAGCTGGGAGGGGACACAGCCAGGACAGCTGACCCAAACTGGCCAAAGAGCTATTCCATACCATATGACATCATGCCCAGTATATAAACTGGGGGAGCTGGCTGGGAGGGGGATCGCGGCTCAGGAACTAACTGGGCATCGGTCAACAAGTGGTGAGCAATTGCATTGTGCACCACTTGCTTTGTATAGTATAATTCTTTTAGTATTACTATTGTCATATTATCATTATCATTGTTTTTCATTCCTTTCTGTCCTATTAAACTGTCTTTATCTCAACTCACGAGGTTTTTTTTTCCTGATTCTCTCCCCCATCCCAGGGGTGGGGGGGCAGTGAGCGAGCGGCTGCGTGGTGCTGAGCTGCCGGCTGGGGTTAAACCACAACACCATTGAGCTCTCCTGTACGGCAGCAGGCTGCACGGCGATCTCCCCCTTGAGCAGGGACGCCTCTCAAGGTTACTCCTTGAGAGGAAGGGAGACCCCTTACACAGCATCTGATATCTAGAAAGAGGTAAGCGACATTTTACATTGGGCCTAAAAGTATATTGTATGCTAGCGACATTTATATATATCCAGCTATAGCTTAATTATTAGAAGTGTAGTGAGTAGCAGAGTGTTTGACCACTGTTTAAATCACTGTCTAAATCATTGTCTAATCACCGTCTAAATTATCATTTAAATCATTGTTAAATCATTGTCAAGTCATTGTTAAATCACTGTTTAACATTCAATTATTGCTTAATCACCATTTGATTACCATTTGATTTTCATTCAATCAATTAATTACCATTTGATCATCGTTTGATCGTTAATAAAACCCTTTTAGTTAACCCCATAACCATGACTTCTTTTAGTAATTCACCTGTGACAGAAGTCTCAACTGCAAGGTGAGGGGACACGTTAAGCAAAGCAGCTATGGCACATTTAGCCCTAAACCCCCTAACTGTCCCCAAAGGTCACCACGCTGTTACACCACACTCCCTACGGAGCAGGGCTCTACTATCGGTCCTCCAATGAAGCTGAGCTGGAAATGCGTATGATTCACAACACAGATAGCATCTAACCGTTGGGTTCTTTTCCTTTAATAAACCTTTCCTGAACCGAACGATTTTTCCTTTCTGTGTCCCCACCCCTCATCCTGCTTCCGCAAATAAAGGCATTTCCTACTGCAGCCACGGGAACACTCCATCACTGCACCGAAATTTCCTACAGCCTTCCTGGCGTTTGTCCTCTGAAATGCCTGAATATGTATGAAGGCTTTCATAAAGCTGAATTGCTCGCAGAAAAACTAGGAGCACAGATGTTGAAAAGTCAACCAACACATAGCTGGGTCGGCTTTTCTCCTTGTTCCCTGCCGGCATTTAGTGTAACCTCTGCAGAGTGGAGGGTGGGGAGTGGAGGAGGAAAGGGGGGCCAACGCTGTGTTGAAGCAATGGTCTGTCTCCCCCCCAGTCAGCAATCACAAGTTTCATAAGCTATGGGCTTTTGTTTGAAATCCCCAATTTCCATGGCATGTTTATTGATTTGTGCAGACAATGTCTTGCGTAGGTCAAATAGTTTATCAACTTTCAGGAGAGTTACGTTGCATCCTGATTATATAATTTAGGTTTTTGTCACAGAACTATACTAGGTTTGGGTATTAAACCATCTATTTTCTTTTTTCTTTTTTTTTTCCCCCAATAGGTATGAACATGGGCTATTCCTGGGTGGAGGAACATTGTTGCTACAAGCCTGGACTGTGCTCCCTATCTCACCCAGAGCACGGGGAAAAGCTGCAGCTCTGGTGACATGGCAGGGGCTGTCACTTGTGTTTCACTCACTGGAAAGGTCCCACCCAAGCCCTGTTTGTACGCAGCGAGCGTGGGTCCCTGCTGCAAAGAGATAAGGGGGTAGTGGATGACACTGGGTGTTTTAGTGGCACCGCAGGACTGGCAGTGCCCGCCGGGCCCATGGAAGGGCTGCGGGACCTGCCCGGAGGGATCACTGCAGACAGATTTCAGGCTGTGCTGTACAGCTCCTGGGGGGAAGCAGCAGCACTGCACTTCAGCGGGATTTTTTTTTATTTGATTTGACTTTTTCTTGCCCGTAAAAGATTGCTGCAAACACTGAGCTTTTAAATTAAAGGGAGTTAATGAAAGTGTACCTGTGATAACTATTACCGGATCCCTTGTAGATTCAACAGTCGCATTAAGATGATTTCTTATTATCTCTAAATCCATTCCAGAGACATGTTCTTGCTGTTACAGCCCTCCTGTGCACCATCGCAGGTGCGGGTTTGCTGCCCAACGTGGCAGATGATAAAAAAAAAGGCCAACTGTGTTGCTACAGCCCTGACTTGGTTTTTGATTTTTTTTCTGAGACAGACGAGCTGGGGCTTACCAGGAACCCTGCTCAACGTTTCCCTCGGATAAAGCGTATTCATGTATCCACATCCCCTGGGCATTCTTAATGCAAATGGAGACGTCACCTAAAACGAGAGGAGATCTTTCTTTCATTATAAGAATAGCAATGCAGCTTTCTGCTGAGAGTGTGCCGCCTTGTATGAAACAGTATCAAACAAGACAAAAATGGAATATTGTGTTGGTGTAGCCAAGGCTGCTGCAACCACTTCAGTCCTCGGAGTCGATTAGGCAGAGTTTACTAGCCAGGCAGACCATCCAAAATATATTTTGTGCATTGTCAGTCACAGGCAGCCCATGAAATATGCATTTTCATACAGCAGCCGCTTCATTTCGATTGAACCAGGCATTCATCCCTGAGTTCTTCTCTCTGATACAGCTGGTGGATTTTGCCACTGTTTTGGTTTTGGCTTGTTTATCTCACATGTCCAGTTACCGGTAACAAGGTGGGTCACAAGCCAGAGGCCAGAACCATGTCTCTCAGCTTCACTTTGTCATAGTGATAAACAAGTGGCCGCTAATTGTTCCTACCAGAGAGGAGATGCTGAGGAGGCACAGAAAACCCTCTCCACTTCTTACTGCTACCATTTGCTATGGAGGGGGCAGCCTGATCCCGATTCATCGATTGTTGTCAATTTGCATTGCTTGGTTTTGGGGTGAGGGGGGGATATTTCTTTATCGAAAGGATGGTCAAACACTGGAACAGGCTTCCTAGAGAGGTGGTCAATGCTCCAAGCCTGTCAGTGTTTAAGAGGCATTTGGACAATGCCCTTAACAACATGCTTTAACTTTTGGTCAGCCCTGAAGTGGTCAGGCAGTTGGTCTAGATGATCATTGTAGGTCCCTTCCAACTGAAATCTTCTCTTCTCTTCTCTTCTCTTCTCTTCTCTTCTCTTCTCTTCTCTTCTCTTCTCTTCTCTTCTCTTCTCTTCTCTTCTCTTCTCTTCTCTTCTCTTCTCTTCTCTTCTCTTCTCTTCTCTTCTCTTCTCTTCTCTTCTCTTCTCCTCTCCTCTCCTCTCCTCTCCTCTCCTCTCCTCTCCTCTCCTCTCCTCTCCTCTCCTCTCCTCTCCTCTCCCCTCCTCTATTGTTTTTGTTGGATCCACAAGCACAAGGTGCACAAGGTGCGCAAGGTGAGGGAAGGGCACGTTGGCTGGGCAACATGCTCCCTTGCTCAAGTCGTTGGGGTTGGCACACGCTGCAGCTGTCACCACAAGGTTGGACCGTGTGTAGCTCCAGGGCCTCCTCTCTTAATGTGAGTTATAGTATCACCAAGACAGAAGCTTGAAAACAGTTAGGAGTCATCTTTATATCTTCAGGTAGAAGTGAGAAATAGAGCTGCTGAAGTGTTTCCTCCTGGGAAAGACTGTGGAGTAAAAATAAACGTTGGGTCGAGCTAAGCGAGGCCGTGTCTACACATTTGTGAGGCAGTTGCCTCGCACTCCTGGGCTCTGCAGGGTGGCCTGAGGAACATTGTCCTCTTAGGCAGTCTGAATCTGCCCCCAGATCCCACCCACCTGGACACCAGCAATACTCAGGATGTCCCAAATACGGCAGAGAGACCGAGACCACCACCACTGCTTTGGCAAAGCACCACGCTGCCACGGAGCTGCGGAGGGCCTGTGCCAGTCTGCAGCGCTAGGACCTCATGTGTCCTTTAGTGTTTGGAAGCGGAGCTGGGAGCCACATCGCCAGCGCCGAGCAGGGAAACGTGGCATTTAGCGAAGCTTAACTTCTTGCTGCATGGCAGCGCTTCGTGTTCAGTATTTTACATGTAGCACTGGGACTGTGTATAAAGATGTCACTAAGCAACAAAACAAGGATTTTGCAGGAGACAGTAAGGTGATACTAAATCTCCTTTCCTCCTCCCTCCTCTCCAATGCACCAAGGTCACCAGAAGCCAGAGTCTTGCCTGTGTGTTGGTTGGGAGACGGTGGGAGGACTGATAAATAAGGGAAGAGAGGACAACAGTATCATAGGCTAATTCAAACCAGATGTGTCAGGTCTGAAGGGAGAGCTCAGCCAAGCAGGGGTCTTATTCTCCTCCCAGGGCCGAACCTTGAAATAAGGCAGGCAGCAGAGCAGGGCAGGGGGTGGACAAGCCTTGAGCAGGTGAAGGATGCACTCGAAAACAGAGAGGAGGACTTCATCCACGGCACAGACCCCAGGACTCTCCCTGACCGCTCCAAACCCAGAAACCGAAGGTTAGGTCAAACAGATAAAATGGTACAGTCTAGCTGCAGAAAAGTGACACAAAGAAGAGGGAGGGATTACAAAATAAATAAATCTGATGTGAGAAAAAATTCCCTGAAATTGAAAATCTAGAGAGGTGGGGGAAAAAAGAGGTTTAGAACCGAGCCTTACAACAGAGCCTTGAGCAGCAACAGCAGTAAGCAAGGCTGATGCAGGGGCTTTTTGTTTTCAGTGCAGACGTCTGCCTGGTCTGTGATCTGTGCCTGCCATCGCTGCTCTTTGCATTGCCACTAAAAGAACTGGCTGATGTCCCCAGCGCAATGAGCAGAGGCAAGCTAAACCCCAGTAACGGTGATGGGTGGCACATTTCCATTAGCATCCTATATGTGCAAACAGATAGAGCATCACCTCCCAGCTGCCAAAATACTGCTGCCTTATCTACAGTGCAGCAAGGGGCGCGGGGAAAAGAGAGAGGGAAAATATGACCGTGCTCATTCGGTAACAGCTCAAAACGCCTCTCAGCCGAGGGTCTCATCAGAGCAGGTCCGCGCAAAGCCAAGATAAAGCTGCAGCAGGTTTTCCCCTTCCCCGGACATTTTACATCGGCGATCCCCAGGAGATCTGTATTTCCCCATCATGTGGCTCCTTGCTGACATGCCATGTGATGCCCTGCTCGCCTGGAAGGTCACTGCGCACCTGGCCGATGGTGTGCATAGCGAAAAGGAAAAATACTGGGAATGAGCCGCAGTCCTGGTATTTGTAGCACAGCAGCGCTGAAGAGCCCACGTACGAAACTGGCCCCCATGGAGCTGCACCCTGGATGAGGAGGTAAAGGGTTTTGCTCTAGCCCATCTCCAAAGAAATGAGGCTCCTGTGCTCATGCTGTTTGCATGCAGAGGTGTCTCCCTGCGTCCTTTTAAACTTTTAAACACATTAGCTAACTTTTAATCTGCGTTTGACGGGACAGGGCAGGGGGATTTATCTCACCCGGATGCAGTGGTCTGGTAAATGGATGTCTCCATCTCAACTAGTCACCTTGGCCTCTCTTTATAGCCACTGGCAAAAAATAGGCATTTCAGCTTGGAAACATGACTTTTCTGATGCAGGGTGGTTGTTTCCTCACAGAGCCTCTTTCTCCCTGTGGATTTCCTGGGGAGCACAGATGACTGCACTGTAAATCACAACAGCTCATCATGTGGCTCCTGCTCATATCTAGTGGTTTTAAATAAAGAGGTTTGTGTTAGTAACACCACTGATCCCTCCTGTTGTTTCTCCCAACAAAGCCTGTGTGACCCCCAAGCCCCCAATACGGACTGACCACAAGCTTTAGAGGACATGATTTTATATTGAAACCAACAGCAGCGACATTTGGAGAGCTATACAAAAGGGAAAATCTGGTAGATTTACCCAATATTTGTACTGAAAATAATATCCCAAAGCATTTGCATATATTTTGTGTTTCTTTTGTGCTAAATTTAAATGCTCATTATCCAAGGGCCTTGTTCTGACACCACATGGAAGTGGCTAATATCTGTATACAATTCAAATACTACAGACCTGGGCCAGGTCGTGCAATGCCCTCCTCAAGAGCCTTGTAAAGACACAGCCCTGGCCAGGACTTCAGCCACGTGTGGAAAGACAGGAGCATCTTGTATCTCTTCTGCTAATAAAAAGAGTCTCGAGGGGCTCAGCTCTCCAAGGGAGTGAGAGCTGAGATGGGATGGGCAGGCTTTACATCTTTACACCTTCTTCCAGGTTTTTTTTTTACGTTGCAGATGCTATGGTAGGGAGGGAGAAACCTCTTACCCGGTCTGCCTTGTGCTGGGGGTCTGCAATGGTGGCATCTTCTCTGGTGGCATCTTCCATGTAAGCAAATGCCCACAGCTGGCTGTAGGGTTTATTTCAATGAATCAAATTATCCTGTTCAAGTCTCATTTCACGGCTCTTCTGCTCTGCTCTTTACTTTACACTCACGTTACCTTTGCTCTTGTGCTTCCTCCAGGGATCTGCAGACACCCTGGCTGGCAAGGTGACATCCTTCTGGGGTGACATCCTTCTGGGGTGACATCCTCCTGCGTCCCTGGAGCTCATACCCTCAACTGGCACAAAACGTATTTGCAGGCAGAGGGGAGCGCATCCAAATGCTGCACTCGTTCCATGAACCTTTTTAATTCTCAGGAGCCTGTGGCCTCTTTCAAGCCAGAGGTGAGGGAAAGCACAATCATTATTAAACTGGTGACTTGAGAGGTATTTTAATTTTTTTTTAGAAAGAAAAAAAAAAAGATGAAAGGGGAAAAGTTCCCTGTTTCACACTTCTTAAGGTCACACTTCATATTAAGGTTCCATTTATAAAGAACACATAAACGCTTAGTACATGTTTAAGTGATTGATGAATCATTTATTGTATATTGCTGTTGAACTGTTGGTCTCTAGAACTGTGACTTAACCATCTATAATACCTGCAGCTGCCGTATATACAGCCATCGATAATGTTGGAACACAAAATATTCGTGCGCATAACGTGCTTACCACATCTAACATTTATGAACGCTTTATAAACAATTTATAAATGAAATCTTAATATACAGCATAACCTATTTTTAATGTCGTGGCAGTTACATAACCCATTTGGCCTTGATTCATCTCAGTTAACTTCGAGCACCTTGCAGAGGTGTCTCTGGTCGTAGCCCTGTACCATTTCTCTTTGCACTTCTACCCTCCCTTCCTCCCACTGCTTATTTACCCCTTGCTGCCCCGAAGAGCGCTGCGAATGTGTCTGCGAGGGATGCTGCAACCTTGCAGGCTTCGACAGTCTGTGCAATGATCGAGCTGCACATCAATAACCCCCTCACACGTGTGTACGCACACTAAAGGAAAACACTCCCCTGCCTTTTCTTTCCCCTTTTCAAGCCAAACCCGTTGCACGGGTTCAGCCTGGTGCGGCCATGCGAAGAGGTGAATCAGGCAAAGGGATGGGGAGGGAATGGCATCTGTGCTCTGGATCTGAGCTGTTGGGAAAGGAGGTGGCAGGCAGATGCCTAAACTGGACCATGGCATCGCTTCAGCCATCGACCTGGACCATTCTGTAAGAACATGGGCAGACTTTGGACAGCAAAGGGCCCTGTTTCTGACACAGATTAGTGATGACATCCTCATAGCCATTAACAAGATGCTTATTGTTAAACCGTTTCAATAGTTGGCCTGATTTCTTTTTGGCAGTGTCTACGTTGTTTTGTTCAAACTAAATACATGCTGAAAAGGGGCTGAAATCGCCCTGCTTCAGCCATGATATCAGAGTACATTGGGCCGTAACAAATTCTTCTCTTCAGAGGATCCAGCGCTCCCTCGTCACAAAAGTGGTGCTGTGTTTCCTCATTGTCAACATATGCCTTCCGTTATGCCAACTAATTTCTGAACAGTTCCTGGGGAGATTTCCTATGGATGTGGAGATGGGGAGGCTGAGAGGACGTCAGCACAGCCTGTGCTGGTACCAGCCCTCAGAAGAGGAACCCTTGGAAGAGCAACTGCAAGCAGGAGGTGGATGAGTGCTGTCTCACCTAGTATGCAGCTACTGGGCACAGCCTTTGGGTATAACATGATTTCCCAAGCAAGTCTATTCATGTGATTTATGCCTCCAAAGTTCATTACTGTGGTTGATATAGATATACACCGAGGACATACTGGCCTGGAAGGATCTTCTGCACTCCCAGACTCGGTTTATATATCTATGCCTCATGTATTAAAATGACAGTGCTCGATTTTGATGAGATTTCTTCTTCTTGTACCAGGGTTTCTGGGAGCCAGTGGTGATCCAAGAATAAGATGGCCAATGCAATGCAATGGGACAGGGGCCTCAATCTCAAACTTGCAGGTTCAGATGCAGATTGTGCATCTGGACACAGGTTTAGCAAGTTCCTCAGGCAGATGTGTGACTGAATTAGCTTCAATCACTGGGTCTATTTATGTCCTTAACGTTAGGCACATGCTTAGATATTTTGCTGAATCAGGAACACAGGGAAAATAAGTAATCAGTACATGTTAAATAACATGCCACCTACATACAACACAAGTCCCATTGGTGTTACGGAATTGATGCATCATGAATGTAGTAGCCTAAGTATCACTCCAACAAGCAACACCAGATGGTAATAAAATAGACAAGGTCCTATTCAACTGAAATATCTCAAGATGCTTTTAAGAGAGGATATGAGAGCCAAACTCCAGTTTAACAACTGAAATAGAGTTTGAAGCAATTTTTTTCCCCAGTAGATAACCAAAGTGTTAGGAGGGCTCTGATAGAGATGCAGAGGAAGGAGACAGAAAAAGAAAGGGACATGTTGATCCTTTCTGTTGGAACCAAGAAGAAAAACAGAAAAGCAGTGAGTGGAAGAGTTGTTGGGAAGGATGAGGTGAAAAAGAGAGATGAGAAACCAAGAGCTAAAATAGAAAGATGCTGGACAACCCAAGGACCCTGACCTAAGCCCCAGAAGGGTCCAACCTACAGAAGTAAACATGTATCATTGAACACTGCACATGAAAATTGTCCAGATCTACGTGTCTTCTGTATAAAGAAAAGAGCATTAGTGTTTACAAACCTCTGCAAAGCATGTACCTGTAGGAAAGCCTTCAAATCCCACCTGTGCCCAAACAGCTGAATTGCAAGCCCAGAGCTCTAGCCGGTATGCTTAACATCCCGCGGAGTTGGCAGATAGCACGGTTCGGGTGTGTGTAGTGCAAGTAGGATGGATGCATAGTCTCATTTCAGTGAGAGACAAAGTGCCCACACCCAGGAAGGGAGCCAGAGGATCCAAGGAAGGGAGAGCGCAGCTGGCTCTCACTAAGGAAAGCTCAAGAGCTTCCAGATTGGGAACCCAAACACAGGAGCCTCAGGGCTGTTTGACAGAAGGAGCTCAAACAGGGTTGGACATCAGATGGTGCACACAAAACAAGAGCTTCCAATCAGTCTTCCCAGACATACCACCTCCATAAGTGGTCCTCCTTTCCGCCTTTGAGCTGTCTCTGTAGAGGATGGAAAGGATCATAGAATCATAGAATGGTTTGGGTTGGAAGGGACCTTTAAAGGTCATCTAGTTCAAGCCGCCTTCAATGAGCAGGGACATCTTCAACTAGATCAGGTTGCTCAGAGCCCCGTCCAGCCTGACCTTGAATGTTTCCAGGGATGGGGCATCTACCACCTCTCTGGGCAACAGGTGTTTCACCGTTCAGTCTTCCGTTCCAGTGTTTCACCACCCGCATTGTCACCATTAGGATACTGAGGCATAAGTAACCTTTCACATGAGTGCCTCTTTCTCCCCTCAGCTGATAGTTAATGGACACTGATACAGGAGCCACACTATGGAGCATACCTCATTCATCAGCTCTGAGTTCATCTAGGAAGAGAAAGTTTGAGTGAAGCTGAAATTTCAGTTCCAGGGTCAAACACACTCTTTCAGAGACAGAATGCATCATCAAGACATATGTTATTATTACCAGCAAAAACACACAAGAACACTATCAAGAATTACAGACAGAAGAGACGGGCAGAGGTGTAAATAACACAAGATAAGTATTTATTCAGACAGTTAAATTTGCACAACTTATGCTTCTCCAATGCATACATATATTGGACCAATGTCTGCTCTCAGCAATGGTGGTTTAAATGAGGAATGATTTAATTCAGCCAAGTGGGAACACATCAGATTTACATCTGTGTAACAATGCGCAGTTTGGCTCATCATGTTCAAAATAATAGCTGGGTGGTTCGGAGAAATAAAAACAAGTTTTCAGTCCCAGAAAAGGAGAGCAGATCTGAAAAGTATGATCCTTTTTTCAAGCACTGCAAGGACCAATCCTGACAGCAATCCCAGTGAAAACTTCCATTAAAAAGAAAACCAAAAGTGATGCAGTATTCTCATTTCAAGTACCTTCCCCTCACCCTTCTCCAAATCACGTTGACACTTAAACATTCTCCTTCTGGACAAGTCACAAATGATCCCCAGAAGGAAGAATTTCTTGTGTTTCATCTCTCTCACCAAGACAAGTAGAAGTGTGAGAAAATTGGGAAAGATATCATAAATGCCAAAAGCAACTAAGCATCAAAGTTGACAAGGGACAGAGTGGTCTACTATATAATGAACAGATAGACCATTAAGGGTCAGCTCACACATAAGAACTTATATTTATGAGCACATATGGCAGATTTATAATGGCATATTGGAAATATGCAGCTTGCTTTTGTTATAATAAAACCTGTTCCCATTCCAACAGCTTCAGCAGGCTGTGGATCAGGATCCTTTATAAGTAAAGGGCACAGGAGTGCTGCATCCCAGTACAGGCTTCACAGAACAATATCCTCTGTTCTCAGAGAACGCTCTCAAAAATAAACTAGGAAATGATCCCTTAGCTGGGTAAGCTCAAGCATCCTGACTGCAACAGCATCTGCTTCACAATATTTTTGTTTCAAATGCAATGTGGTTCTTACAAAGCCTTAGCTGTGTTCCTAGCATCTGCAGATTACCTGCTGGGAATACTGAATAAAACCCAATTTGGATTTCGCTGCAACAGTGTTGTGCAACATAGTAGAGAGGCACATGTCAAAAGCAAGCTTTTATGGAGATTAACTGGTTTAATTCCTGCACTCCCAGGATCTAATTTTTCTGTGCCCATGTAGTGACAGAGAATTCAGCCTCATGGCACAAACTTGTCAACCGAGCTCCACTAACACAAAAAACATGCCCAACTCAGCTGCTTGGACCCTCTTTCCATGGGTGTCTCTGGCCCAGAACCACCATGCAAGTCTAAGGAACAGTTTTCTTACTGGACCTTGCATGCTGGCAGCTGACAGAGCAGTACATCATTGCAAGTAAATCTTCAGTCGGTCTCAGATTTCCATCAGTTTAAGACTGAAGACTTCCACTCTGGCATTCAAAGCTGTATACAGAGCCACAGCTGAAGAGCAAACACTGATAACATTGCCACAATACAGTTTTTTAGAGGTAATACCCTGCATACACTGGAAATATAGCTATCATGCTATAGCTATCGTTCCCTCAAATTAGAAATATATTTAGAATGAATACATTACAGTCATTTGCAAACATGCAATGAATTGAGTTTTGCGCGCTGTCATTCCTACAGAAAACACCAGTCACATCTAAAAGTACAACTGGGCATGGTGCAGAGAGCCAGAATGAGCTATCTGGGCTAGTGCTCCACAGCATGAGCAGGATGGACCAGTTCAGGCATGAAGTGGTGTGCCCACATTTGGATGAAGCCTAAACAAACAAAAAATCTGCAAAGAGGTTGTGCGTGTAGATTTAGCACGTGTAGAGCTAACTGGAGCTAACTGGAGCGCCCCTGCCACATCTTGGTGTATCCACCCCCAAAGGTATACTACCACCAAATTTAAGAGCCGCAGGCTGTAAATTTAAGAAAAGATTGAGACAGGTGTGAAACATATGGCCCATGAAATAATATAATAATCATACAGCTAAGACACCTCCCTGCTTTACACGAGGTAAATGCGGGTCTCTTCATACAAAAACATTATTCTGAAAGACAACAGGCTAAATTTTCAGTATATTCATCAACTACTTCTATGGTCAGGAATTCCATGGCCTTAATTGCCTAATAATTAAACTTAACCATTCTAAAAAAAAGGAGGAAAAAACCAACCACATAATCAAGCCCAGTCTATTAGCATGAAAAATCTGATCAGAAGAGTTTGCAAAAACTCATGCAAAGTGATATTAATGACCAGCTGATTAATTCTGGTGTCTCTTTAGGTGTCTGCAAATGTTTCAAGCAATTGTGATTGTATAAAACAGAACTGTGAAAGCCCAAATTCACAGGCAAGCCCTAGGCAACCCAAAAGTTGGCTTGCTTCCTTTCTCAAGGACAAAACTCTTTACCTCTTCATTGCCTTCTTTCATTTCTTGTTCATAGATCTACCAAACTGAAGGCAGTGACTTTACCAGGAGCAAGTCGCACTGGGCTCAGGGGAGGAAGAGAATAACTGGAGGCGCATTTGCTAGTCTTACTTTCAGTAACACGGGAAAAAGCATCACTACTGCTATTTACTATCAATCAAAGACACCAAATACTCAGCAAACAAGTGAACAAGAACAAGCCTGTGAACAAATCTAAGAGAGAACTACACCTCAAGGGTACATGCCGTGGGTCCAGTGTAAGCCAGGAGGAATTTCATACAGATATACAACTCTTGTTGAAAAATGCTAAAACGGGATTATTCACGCTGCAATTGAGACCTTCAAACACATGGTTAAATTCAGCCCTCAAGACCCTTTCAAGCCCACTGATATCAGTAGAGTACATGAAAGTATAATGCATATATTAGCAGTTTCGAAGGCTTTTTGGAAACAGAGGAAAACTCTAGCATAGTTACAATCTCTCTCTCGCTCTGAAATTAGCTAAAGCAGCTGCCCAAATGACTATCAGCCCATTCAGAAAGTGTTCAGCTGTTCCTCCAAAGTAGGGACCGTGGCCTGGGGTTGGACAGAAACAAGCTGGGGTCAAGCAGAGGATGTGCCAAGCATTTCTGCGCACTGTGGTTAATCAAATAGCACACAGTACGTTTACAGCTTAGTTTGGACCATAGGCTCCATAGCACGGATGTGGACACTAGGAAGGCAAAACCAGGAGAGAGGCAGCTCCCTGCTGCAGTTGTCTTCGTGGAATTTGATATTCAGGTAGAAATCGCCTGTGTAGAGAAAGAGAAGTGCTCCAAAGTACACAGAGTCTTTGGTCGGCTTCACCTGGAAAAGAGAATGTAGAGAACGTGAAAATCAGTATAATTAAACCAGCAACAAAACAAAATAATTGCACTTTGCAATGCAGTAGCTCCTTCAAACGATGTCAAAGTACTCTAGATTCACATCTCAATATTGCCTTTGCACAAAAAGGAGTAAATATGTTGTCCCTATTCTAGCAATGGTAAAACTGGAGCACTGAAAATTAAATCCTGTATTATTCTCTCATGCAGCAAAGCTGTGGTACAGCTCAAACCAGAATACAGATCTTCAGGAGTCAGTGGTTCCAGAACAGAGTTGGTTTAAGGCAAAGGTCACCCAAAATCTTTCCTTAGAGTGCATTTATCAACATCTATATTAAAGGTCTAAATCATGTCTCTGAACTCATGTTAAACACATGGTTAAACACCATTTAACAACTTAGCAATAACTAAATTCATCCCCACTTATTATTCAGACACAATGTGACTGCAAATTCTAATCAGGAATCTTTAATATTCACTATCATTGAAATAATTAAGTTTAGCAAGAAACATCCCACAAAAAGTAGCCACCCTGATTTAACTTGTCCAAATTAAATACAGAGTTCACACTGTTTCTACATTTATATATCTCCCTTCATCACAAAACCATTTACGATCCATATCTTTACAACAAATAATATATCTCAGTCCATCATTTCAGCAAGACACTTAAGTAATTTCTAACTTTAACAATCCCACAACTGTTCAGTATGTGATAATGTTTGAATCAATATCTGCTTGCACAAGATGTTAAATCCAGTTTCAGGGTGCCTACAATTGGGTTAAAGTTGCTGCAGATGCAAAACATGGAATCAGCACAAAGTCTTGCCATTGGATGGAATTTATTCAAAAAATTATGAAAAGGCAACTTCATCCCAGCAGAAAGGACCCAATAAAGGGCACCTGATGCTCCTCAGTACTGGTCTTCCCTCAGCCAAGACCATCTTACCAGTTCCTTTCTGCTCTCTGGACTCTGAAACCATCAACTCAAGATATACTCATGGGGTCATCCCTACTTTCATGGGTAGGCCTGTGCCCCTATATTTTCTTTTTTATTTGAATACTCAGCGGTAATGGGCCTTTCTTTGGTCATCTCCAAACACCTCAGTGTCCATCATGTTACAGAGTCCAGCGTTGATTCCAAATGACAGCATGACATACCACTGGTCAGCCAAGCTGAGAGCCAAGCCCAACTACAACAGAAACTCTGGTGTTGGATCCAGAAGCACTGAGCTGTCCAGATGTGCTGGACTTAATTGGATTCAGGGGGAGAAAACCTTTGCAAGGGACATCACTAGGAATCGATGGGACATTACCACCTGGAACAGTGAAGGGATGAGGCTAAGGCTCCAAGACAGGTTATCAGGATTCTTGCCCACTATAAAAAAATTTGGTCATATGCTAAAACTGGGACATCAACAATAGGGTATTAACTGGGAAAGAGTCTATGGTCGTCCTTTGCTGAAAGGCATCTTGCCATTGCATAGGCAGACCAGAACAACGATGATGACTAGACCATGGCGGGGGAGAGGGGGGAGATGAACCACTAGAAAAAGTTTCCAGGGGTGTGGGGCACCTCAAGAATATGCCAAAGAGCTGAAAATTGCCTGCCACCACCTCCAGTGAGGAAGGTTCTCTGCAGCTTTCAGATGTGAGGGGAATGAGCTCTTTGTTTCCGTTTTCTCCTATTCTAGGTTATTTTGGACCTTCATTGCTGGGTCCTTTAGCCAGCAGACATGCACCCTGTATAGTCCCCTGGGGTATCAGGCTTCTTTGTTGAACCTAGAATCATAGAATCATAGAATGGTTTGGGTAGGAAGGGACCTTTAAAGATCATCTAGTTCCAACCCCCCTGCCATGGGCAGGGACACCTTCCACTAGACCAGCTTGCTCAAAGCCCCATCCAACCTGGCCTTGAACACTTCCAGGGAGGGGGCATCCACAACCTCTCTGGGCAACCTGTTCCAGTGCCTCACCACCCTCACAGTGAAGAATTTCTTCCTTAGATCTCATCTAAATCTACCCTCTTCCAGTTTAAAGCCACTACCCCTTGTCCTATCACTGCATGCCCTTGTAAAAAGTCCCTCTCCAGCTTTCTTGTAGGCCCCCTTTAAGTACTGGAAGGCTGCTGTAAGGTCTCCCCAGAGCCTTCTCTTCTCCAGGCTGAACAACCCCAACTCTCTCAGCCTGTCTTCAGAGGAGAGGTGCTCCAGCCCTCTGATTATTTTTGTGGCCCTCCTCTGGACTCGCTGCAACAGGTCCATGTCCTTCTTATGCTGGGAGCCCCAGAGCTGAATGCAGTACTCCAGGTGGGGTCTCACAAGAGCGGAGTAGAGGGGGAGAATCACCTCCCTCGACCTGCTGGTCACACTTCTTTTGATGCAGCCCAGGATACGGTTGGCTTTCTGGGCTCCAAACACACATTGCCGGGTCATGTTGAGCTTCTTGTCAACCAACACCACCAAGTCCTTCTCCGCAGGGCTGCTCTCAATCCACTCATTGCCCAGCCTATATTTGTGCTTGGGATTACCCTGACCCAGGTGCAGGACCTTGCACTTGGCCTTGTTGAACTTCATGAGGTTCGCACAGGCCCACCTCTCAAGCCTGTCAAGGTCCCTCTGGATGGCATCCCTTCACTCCAGCGTGTCAAATGCACCACACAGCTTGGTGTCGTTGGCAAACTTGCTGAAGGTGCACTCAATCCCACTGTCCATGTCGCTGACAAAGATGTTAAACCTCCCTAAATTGCTGCTCCTGCACAGGGCCTGGCTGTTCACAAGCAGCAACATCATCAGAGCTGGCAGAGCCCAGGCTCTCTTTGGCTTTGGTGCTTTTTGAACTTTTGCTGACCTACAGCAAACTTGTGTCAGCATCATATCATCCACGTGAGTGATCAGAGCAGCCACAGCTGTTCTCCTGACCCCTGTCCTTGGCATCTCCCCTCCTCGCTGGGTACAAGTTCTTGCCCTCTGGCATTGCGTCTGGACATGCAGAACAACATCAAGCAGTCTCCCCTTTTGCTTCCTTCCCCTCCTCCTGGAGCTGCCTGCCTTATTTCCACCTCACTGGAACTGATGCCGACTTGCATCCAGAGGAGGACAGAGGCAGGCACTAATGCCAGCAATGGGTGGAGGCAAACAGCAAATGAAGCCTCCTCAGGACCCATACCTTTTTCAAGCTCCCAGTCCATTTTTCCTAATCTAGCTGCACCATGAAGAAATATCTGTAACAGCATTGATCAGAGCCCTTGACAAGCTGGAAGGTGGCTTCAGGCACGCCAGCATCAACACAGTCTTTTCACTCATTTGAAGTTCTGCCTACATGGTTGCTCGTTCCTCCTGCCTTTACAACACAAGTTGCTGCACCAGACATCAGTTTCTTCATCATAAGTGAGAAAAGCCAGCGAGGCCGGTAGTGGCATGTGTCCTGCTCTGCCTGCAGCCCATCTCCCTGTGTGCAGTATGTACAGACCAGACAACAACATTTATGGTTTGGGGACTATCCACATCTGTATGGCCAGTTGTACAACCACTACGCTAATCAACACTTCTGGTTTGGGGAAGAAACAGGGAAGCAAAAGTAGCTTGAAACCTTTGCACTGTTGAGATGCAAGTGGCTCTGCAGAAGTTACGAGAAGTTTCTTTCAAAATAGTAACTAACTTTGAAAAGTAAGGCTGCCTCTCTAGTGGGGCTGCCTACAAACATTCCCAGAAGACCACAAGTACATCAGCAGCAGTCAGGTCAGTAGAGGGCCAGATCCAACCCAACTGGTATACCAGGCACAGGACTAATTTTGAGGTTAAACCACGTACATTTAGGTGTCTCTCTGCTCTGGATACACTAGGTATCCAAGCTCCTACTACAGTAAGAAGATATCTAGTCAATGCTGCCAGTGGAGCAAACACAGATTGGCCTACCTAGCCAGCCTACAGAGTCAGGATACAGTTGCCTAAACATAGGAACCTTGTGACATTTGGAATGACCTAAGGCACTGAGACATCTGCACAGGGCTGGCAAGATTTACAGGATGCTTTACAGTATTTCTGGCAGTAGGTGGAGGCCAGGTAGGATACCCACAGCACCGAAATGATGGTAGACACCTACTTTTAGGCAACTGAATCTCACCTCTGGTGTCTATGTTAGTGTGAGCCAGGTTCTACCAGCTGTAGACTACATCTCCATTGACTAATGGGAGCTTAGCTGGCCAGCATCCATGGTAACACCTACTCATTCAGATGTCTCAGTCTGGAACTGAATCCACCCAAATGTCTGTAAAGTGGATGTCCACATCTGAGCCAGCTGTTCAGCACAAGGATTCATCTGATCAAATGTAGAATGAGCTAAAACATCCCCTAAACTCCATCAACCCTGATGACCTGCTCTCCACTGCCTGTGAGTGGAGCTCGGGATGACTTGTTCAGATGTGTACACAAGTCAGACGTTTCCCGCTGTAGCTGACAGCACACACCATCCCACTGATTGCAATGCATGATCCAGCTAACCTATGAGAAACATGAAGATCACATACTCCTGCCTGATCCGGACCAAATTTGTATTGTCATTCGATCTAGCAGCACACAGGTCTGGTAGTGTCACCACCTAGATATGTGCTTATATGTTGTGCCAATCTGAGATGCTGTTGAATACATGCTTGCTGAGTCGAGTCAGAGTTGAAACAGATCTTACTAAAATTCCACCAAATCATGGAAACCAAAGATGGGAAGCTTCTAACCCCAGAAAAAAATGACTGAAGAATCAAGAAAAAAATGCCCACACTACTCCTCTGTTCCACTGAGACAGAAGAAAAATTAAGTTTCTAGCTCCATCCTAATCCTTCCCTGATTCAGGCTACCATGTGGGACTGCGATTGCTTAGAACTAATTACTACTTATTTATACTGCTGTAGTACTTAGGGAGCTCAGTTGGAGATTAGGGCTAGCGCCAGCTACTGTTCGCTGCCCCAAAGAGTTTACAGTGCGAGTAAAACAGTGCCAAGAAAACTAATTTGTTCCAGATGGGCCACAGAGGACCTGCCAGAAGTGAGCAAATGTTCATCATAGCTTCTGAGCTGATTCAAAATGACCATCTACTAATGAATTTCTCCTCATCTCCCACTACCAATCACTTGAGCTAGTGCATGATAACACGTGCGGGAAGAAAACCTGCTTGAGAATAGTAATGGCAAAAGCAGGAACAACAAGGAAAGATGAATTGCTGGTAGTTACAGGAATCTCCACAGAAGATAATTTTTTTGTTTTTAATTTGGCAAGAAGCAACTCTGTCTGATCAACTAATTAGTAAAAAACCCCAAAACATTGGTAAGAACTAAGAATTTTTAATAATATGGCTAAAGCTAAACTTCAGGTTGTAAAGTGAGATAAAAAATAAATCAATGCAATCTGTTTTAATGGGTGGGGGTCCACCATGTTATCTCATGTTTCAAAACCCTGCACTGAACAAAAATGTCTACTATCTAAATGACAACTGATGAAGTCACTTTTTCTGTTAAATACAGACACAGAAAGGCAAGGTTAACCAAATTAGAAGTTGTGCTTAAAAATAAAGATTTTACTTAATTTAAAATGCATGGAAATATCTCAACATCCTTTAAAATTTTCAGTAAAAGAATTTGCTTTTTGAAGTAGTATATCCCAGCAGAGACTTTGTGACACAAACCCAGACTGCTGCACTGAATTGAAGTAAGAGCACAAAAAGGTGAATAAGCACTCATTACGTTACTTCCAAGATCAATCATCTAACCTGGACTTCAAGCTGCAAGAAAGAGAAATACAAAATCGTATGACTTCTACCTTTTAAACAATTTCTATTCATACTGCGAAGCAGCATGTGCATGCTGAAAATTCCTGTATATATCCCCTGTCTTCCAGATAGCAGCAGAAACTGATTTGAAACTTTTTAGTCTGGAAACAAAAATAATTGTGATTTGCTGAGCAGCAGGCTTAATATAAAACTAATATTTAGGAGAGCAGAGGGGCTTTGGGTTTTGTTTGTTTTTTCCCCAGAGAAATCACATTCAATTAGGCACCAATCATGTTGTAGTTTCTGCAGACCATATTTTCAGGGCGTGAGAATTATCTTCTCTTGCTGTAATACCTGATGCTCCCACTTGCTTTTGACCATACACTACTGATACACCAAACCATACGCTAGTGCTCCATCCTTCCTCCCACCCCGCTCGGCAGCGCAATAAATCATGTCACCACCTCCTTGCCAGTGTCAGGGTGGAGTCAGCCCAATTAGCTTAAACTGCTGACGAACGTAGTTTTTGCTAAACTGGCCAACTTTGCACGAAAACAAATGCTCACACCATCTCTCCCGCTGGGTCTGCTGGGGAAGAGGGGAGCATCTTCCCGCAGAGGGGCAGAAACAAGCAGCTGGGAAATGGCAGCATCTCAAGCCACCTCCATTAAACAAGCAAAATAATCGTGTGCCCATGACCTCAGTTTATAAAAATAATGGGCACATGTTTAATAGCTTCGACAGAGCAGCACTGAGTTACACCAGCAGGGAATCTGGTCCAGCATCTCAGCTTTCATTTATAAAAAAGAGAAACTCTGAATCTCTTTCATCTCACCCAACCACGAGCTTCTTCGGTTTCTTAACCAGCGTCTATCTGAGTTTCTGCCAAACTCAGAGCATGAACACAATTCTGAGTATGCTCGTTCTTCCCTGAAGCATCAAATGCACAAACCAGGACTTTCTTCTTGTCCCCAAAAAAGGTGCGGCTTTCTGAAATCTTTTTTCCATTACTGAATTAGTTATTACGGGGGATGAAAGGGCCTCTGACAGCATTAGAGACACAGTTTGAAGAATTTTCTTCCATGATCAGGGCTCTATGCCTCAAAGAACTATGACTAAGCATTTTCGCTAGGAGCCTGTGCAGGACAAGTATCAATACTACGTACCATTAAATATAACACTTCTTGTCTAAGAGTCGACATTTTCTTCATTTCACCTTTTTGGATGAAAAGGAGGACCAATAGCAGAAAACAACTCTATTTTTAACTTATCAGGGACTGTGTTTACAGGAGAAATGTCACAATACTGAACAACGGGGCCAAAGTGGGGACCATAACGTATGAGAAGCCTGGCTGGGCAGGCACAAGAGACGTGACCTCCTGACTTTTTGCCCCGTAGGAAACTCAATCAGAAGGTAAGAATACATAATGCTGACATCTTCCTTTTCCCTCATTAGCCTGGAGTGTCAGGGCCTTCGGCAGCTGGGCATCCAAACACTGCCACTCTGATTAAAAAATCCACATTGTCAGAAAGAGAGTCAAAGAAAGCCATCTCTTGATTGTTTCTGTTGACATATTTAAATTATTCAGCTAAGAATATAGTTAGCCCCCATTAAAATTCAAGTTGATGGTGTATTCCATGCTCATTAGCTTTTTGAAATATTTTCTTCCTGTGATGCGTAATTTAAAAGTATGCATGGTGACTATCCCTGTGGTTAACCTTTAATTTCTTTCTTACTAAGGTTCACTTATATATTCAGTTTTGACAGGTACATTTTATTAGCAATCCAACGAGCTGACCTAAGCAATGGTCCTAAGCATTATCCCAAACACTCACTCTCTTCTTCATGTTTATTTTATAAGTTACCAGAAATACTGCGTATTCCACTCTGCAGTACTGTCTGGATGTTTTTCACTCCTGGTTTTTTGTTGTTGCGGTTTTTTGGGGAAGGATGTGGGAGAGAGTAGTTTTATCTGTATTTTCAGTGTCTTCCCTTACAAGCAAAAAGCTCCTAGACTTGAATTTTCTAAAGAAGAAACTGAAAGAAAAATCAAAATCTCAATTGTTCTAAAATGGGACTTTTTTGTCTCATTTTAAGCATGTTTTCTATTTTTCTTTGTGGTTTTATAAGAGTATGCTAAGCAACAAGGAAATGAACCAGCTCATCAGATTGGTCATTAATGTTTAGGATTTTCTTTTTGCAGTCTGTTGCATTTCCTCAAGACCTGACTAAAACTGATTGGCTGAGTTCCTTGGCTCAGCTTGGGGAATATTTCTTATGGACTAAAGAGAAAAAGTTACTTAAAATCGATTACTGCAGGCTGCACTGGATGGCTCAAGGGACTGGCAATATGGTATTAAACATTTTCTCATCTAGGTTACACATTCACATTTAGTCAGATCTGGAGTGACCAAAAGTTACTGTTTCTGATAGTTTACTACTGGTTTACATGATAGGAAATTACAGTCTTAAAGCATTTCAGAAAGAGGATTCTATATCCCCAAACCTAGCAGCACTTTTAGCAATAGCTGCCATAATCGTGGTGCTTTCCAAAAATTAATCTGCCTTAAAATGCACAATTGAATAATGAAGCCCTTTTCTGCAAATGCGTGTCATCTGGAATCGTGATACGTCTGATAGAAAGACTTACGGAATCGATGTAGAAGGTGTTAGATCCCACAAAGGTGATAGCATCTTGCAGCTCATAGTTGTGCACCCCGTTTTGGTAATCCTGGTAGGGCGTCACGGTGAGAGCGAAGGGCCCCACGCTGTGTTTGCTCCAGTTGGTCAGCTTCACCTCCAACGGGATGGGGTCTCCCACTTTGCAGTTCACCACGATATCACAGTCGCAAAGCTTGCCGTCAACGAGGATATCTGCAAATCAAGAAAACAATTCCACATTATGTTGGACTCCTGTTTCAGAAACTGTATAAATCTTGATAGGAAGCTTAACAAGAAAAAGTAACCTCAGTGAAACCAAGAGTGCATGACAATTAACCTTAGGAAAGAAAACCCAGCGCTGCAGTGTTGGGTAGGGTAGCGTTGCAGGGAAACTACTTGCAAAAACCAGTTCATGAAGGTCTGATATCCACAGCTGTTGAAAGAGCTATGAAAAAAAAAACAATTACAATCTATACACAGGCACCAGAAGACTTTTTTTTAACCTCCTCCCCTGAAGGCCAAAGCCACGGACAACTTCTCATGCTTCTCCTGCAAATCAACAGAATCAGGTGAAGGGAAATAGAAACAGGAATCATCAATACAAATGGTAGCTAGATAGATCCAGGGCTGAACGCCCGTGTTCACATGTTACAGCCAGAATAAATCCTCCTGTATGGAGGTGACCTTTTGGAGCAGGACAGACACTGCCAGAATTTGCAATGTAATACATATATTAAAGTCCAGGTTATAAGGAAAAAAGGGATTTTAAAATTATACAGCAGTACTACGAGCTTGTTCACTCGGCACTTTAATTCATTCTGGGATTTCTATTTTTAACTTTCTACTTTTCTTTCCCTTACTGGGATAGCAGAATATATAAAGCCTCTAAATTGGTTACTGCTGGGACAATGACAGCCAGAGTAATGTGTCCACTAACCTTGCCCATTTGCTTATACAGAACCAAAATGTTTCATTACCAACACACTATGAAATTGCTGGTCCAATTCCCCGCTCTGAAAGGGTTCCCAGTTGTGCAGTATTACTGTATTTTTCAGATGAGGGTTATCTCCGATGCACTATTAATACAGGAACATTTCTATTTCACTATGGGTTCATGTTCAGAGATAAGAGAAAGCCCTGGGCACATGTAAGAAAGCATCCTCAGTGTGAATACCTATCCCCACAATCTCAGACGCCCATGAGGCATTTCGATCACTCCAGCTCCTCAGTCGCTTGCCTTATGACACACAGCATATTATTCCTCTGCCAACAGCATCGGATTTACATTAGTAATATCACCTCTTCAAGAGAAGACACTATTTTTATGCTTCAGGAGCTTTCACAGGAAAAAACCATTTTACACCAAAGAGTTTTTTTTTTTTTTAAACTTATTTTTGTTTTTGTTGTCTCAGACAAAAAACTACAAAATGATGCATGTTCTCGTGATGCCCTTTAGCCTGGCAAACGGAACAAGCCTTAGTGCAGCAACTGGGGAAAAAAAAAACTAGTGCCAAAGAAGAAACAAGTTCAGAAAGGGACATTTATTCCAGAGGTCAAGTCAGCAAAGCTGAGCTACCCAGATGAAAACCTCTCCTTGACCAAAGCTGCCCAAATGCAGCAGCAAGTCCCAGATACAAGAGGCTTGGCAGAGCCAGCACGAAGCAACCTTGCAGTGCCCAAGCTGAAGCTATCCAAAACTCGTGGCGGTGTCCCAGTTGGAACAGCCCCCATGCCAAAACTTTTCAAAGGAGATGCCCAGTTTTTGACAACGAGAGCACTGGTGAGGCCATACCTGCAGTGCTGTGTCCAGTTCTGGGCTCCTCAGTACAAGAGAGACATGGACATACCGGAGAGAGTCCAGTGAAGGGCCATGAAGAGGGTTAAGGGACTGGAGCATCTCTCCCATGAGGAAAGGCTGAGAGAGCTGAGACTGTTCAGGCTAGAGAAGGGAAGGCTCAGGGGGAATCTCATCAATGTATATAAATACCTGAAGGGAGGGGGCAAAGAGGACAGAGCCAGGCTCTTTTCAGTGGTGCCCAGTGACAGGACCAGAACCAATGGGCACAAACTGAAACACCGGAGCTTCCCTCTGAACATCAGGAAATACTTTTTTTACTATGAAGGTGACTGAGCACTGGCACAGGTTGCCCAGGGAGGCTGTGCAGTCTCCATCCTTGGTGATACTCAAAAGCTGTCTGGACATGGTCCTTGGCAAGTGGCTCTAGGTGGCCCTGCTTGAGCAGGGGGTTGGACCAGATGACCTCCAGAGGTCCCTGCCAACCTCAACCATTCTGTGATTCTGTGAAAGGAAGTTATAATCACCATTGCATTTTAGGAAAGGGCTAGGAAACCTGTTTGGCGTTGGATTTCTTTTGCAATAGCACACTCTAATGTTATGGGCTCTCCTGCCCAACATGATCAAATTACTTGTTGCAGGATTGCCCTAAGATCATGGAGGTGAAGTAGTGGTTATAATGGTATCCATTATCTGGGATTAACTGACTTGAATTTTTCAAAACACAAAAATGTGTGTGTGTGGATAATCTTTATGCTTCCCAGCCTGCTGCCACAGAAGTGAAGTCCAGTTGCTTCCTTCAAAAGAAATGCATTTGTATCAATTCATTACTTTACATCAGTTTGTTTTCAAGCTTCTCCCTGCAAGGTAAGTGCTTTCATTTAAAAAAAAAAAAAAAAAAAAAATCTTTTTTTTCGGGTTCCTCCAGCCAGCGGGTCTTACAGCTGCACGAACGGTTAGCGCCCCAGACCAGCATGAACCTTCAGAAATACTCAGTAAGCTAAGTGGATGAATCTTTATTTTCAAGCTGCTCATCAACTTGCCTTTTAGCTTTAAAATTCAATGCTCTGCTGTAGGAATTGTAAATGAACCCTTTGCCCTCTGTCTCCACCTTTGTATCTAATAATAGCTCAGAGCATTGCTTCCTAATACCTTCATGTGAAAATAGAAAATCCAAGCAAAAGGGAAGCAATTAAGTCTGGCTCAACCAGATTAATTTTCTTTCGTATTCCTAAAAAAATTCAATTCATTTAAGATTGATTTAAAAGCGTGTGTGCGCACACGTGCTTGTGTACATATTGAGACATTATTTCCTTCCCTCCCAGCACACCCTTCCCTCCTGCAGTGCTGAAGCCAAGGATCTCAATGAGATGTCAGATGAGAAAACACACATGGCTGGCATGCAAAATACTATGGAAAGGAGTGTTTAAAAACAGTCCCCTTTCATCAGAGAGAACAGCTTGGTTTGACAGGCAGTTTTACTCCCTTCCTGACACAGAAAACATCTCATGGACCATACGGATTTGCTTTAATATTTTCATCCATGAACAGAGGAAAAGCCATGTGTACAGGGTCCCGTTTCTGCAGATTCAGCTCACTCACACAGATGGCATATAGAAGCTGAGACTGCTCACACCACTGCTGTGAGAGTGAATCATTATTGGCTTCAGTACACAGGAGCTCTGAATCAGAAGATACATTCACTAGGACAGAAGACAGTGGTGGCCATATCTCCATCCTCCCAAGATTCAGATACAAGAGAAAGAGTACTTCAGAAAATTAGAAGGACCAAGTTTAATGCAAACAGCATATATAAATTACACGAAAAAGGTAGAAGCCTAAACTCTGGCTGTCAGGGCAAAAAAAGCACAAAGACCTACCATTCTCCTTCTAACTAAAGTTAAATCCTTTTTTAAGTACTTTAATAAGCCAACTGAATGCTGCTTTCTTATTTTATTTTTTTCCCCTCTCTCTCTCCTTTCCTGCTCATTTACTTACACATGTCCACTATGTTGGCATCCTCGGGTGCCAACATTACCCTGCAATGCCTGACAGCCACGAAAAAAGGAAAGACACAGTCTCTGCCACGCACCCATGAACAGGCACGGGACCACTCTATTTTATCTCTAGGACCTTCTCTGAGTGATTACTGTACCAAGGGAGAAAATGTTGTCAAACACGTTTTGGAAGGCAGAGGATGAGGATGATACAAGCCACTGAGAAGGGTGATTGGAAAGCCTTGCTTTTTCACTGATGGCCTTAGCCAAGCCTTTTAGGATCTCTATGAATTAATCTTTTAGTTGGAAAAACTACTTCATGGCCCAGCCGACAGCTGATTCTTATTGACACCACAGGAAGTCTGGGAGACCATTAGATGAAAATAATATATCAGAATTCTTATAATGTCTTTCTTTCAGGATCTCAAAACTCTCAAGAAAAGGGAATGAATGTTACTAACAGGAAGACAACCACTATTCCACAAGAAAAATATCATTTACCATCACCTGCCAGGTGCACTTCTGTCTACATCACCCAAAGGAGCAGCTTGGAAATGAATACCAAACATTATTAACATTTTGTGTTATTTACTCTGCTCATATTAACACATAGTAAGTCGTTCTTGCTACTTTGTCAAGTTTCCATGTGAGCAACTCATTGGCCCACCTGTACGTCAAGAGTCCTGAGTCACGGCTAATTGCATTTCTGCACCCAACTCCCTATTTGCCACTGTGAAAGTTTAATTTTGGAAAGCTGCATACAAATACATGTTTAATCTCAGTGGAAATGCATATTCCAGCAATGTTTACTCTCCTCACTCAAGTTTGGGTTGATTTGAAAAAACAGGCTGCAGAGGAAGGCAGGGTGTTTGTGCTCATCTTTACAGTGGGGGATGGAGAAATTTCCATGGGATATTTGCTTTTAAACTGGATGTTGAATCCCCAACTGATGCAGACGCACTGACCCCTGCCATTCACTGCAGCTGGGAACCTGGCTCAAGACTTCGAGCAAACACCTCACAGAGGCATGGCTTTGCACAAACAAGTAGGTCAACAAAACTCAAGGCAAGAGATGCCCAAATGCATATAGACTTCTCACATAAAAGGTAAAAGAGATCTTCAAGCCCAGAAAAGCAAGCCTTGCTCAGCTGTACTGTGATAGTTAGGGGAATTTTAGTCAATCAACCATTTTTTATGCTGTTAGAACTGTTCCAAAATACTAGTTTTACTCATCTCGGCCTGTGAACCAGGAGAGCCGTGGTCTGAGGAGGGGAGAGAAGCAGCAACAACACTGACGTCTCTAGATAATGTCCATCAGGTACTTCGATGGAGAAAAGCCAAAGACCAAGAGCCCAAGCCAGAGTTGCTACAGTGAAAGTCTCACAGAATAATTCAGTTTTTCTGTGTTCACCAAATCTAAAGCGCTAATTAAAATGTCTGCCCAGGCCAGCTTTACTTCTAATTTCCCTAAAAGAGCAAGGAAAGGGCCAGCCATGCTGCCTGGAACAACTGGTTTTTTTTTCCCTGCCCTCTTCTGCAAGAATGTTTGTTCAGGTTTTTGCAAGGAACTTAACAATGCAAAGAGAATCCTTTTTTTTTTTTTTTTAATCATTCATTTAGAAATAGGTTGAACAATTCTGTCCGTTTCTGATCTTACATATTATGCAGATGGAAGAAAGATCAGAATGGAGAAAAAAACCTGTACTACAGGCAAACTCCATGTACCGAGCAAGCTGATCCTGCCTGTCTCCAAACAAGCAAGTTTGTCCCTCCTCTCATGCTGCATGTCAGGTCAGCAACAGTTTTCGCAGCCTGTTATTTGGGGTTCAGTCGGCTGCTTAGAGGAGCTGGCAGGTAATATGTGGCGTTCTGTTGAGACAACAGGCTCCTTGAATTTTCCTATCTATCTCCTCCAATATATGAACCTAAACACTGTGTCTGTTTCCTGTCTTCCCGCTTGTTCTCCCTCATGTAGACCAGCTCCATTTCATTTTCTAAACCATTCATGCAAATTATTTACACATAGAGATATAGCTTTGGTCACATTTGTTTGTCCATTACAAGGTCCTGCAGTATTTTCAGAGCTGAATACATCCATACAAAAGATATTTCTATGAATATAAAAACTGTGTTCCCTGTCACTCTCATCATGAAAACGCTGAATGGTTATTTACTAACACAAAAGCCTCATAGCTATTTGCATAAAACATTCTGTATGTGGTTTGGATCTGCTCCTCACACCAAACCTGAGCATCTTAACTTGGAATAACATCCCCATGTTCATTCACTGTTATACTGACACAATACTGAGCCAAATCCATCCCCTGCATAATTTCATTCAGTCAATAGTAACAGAGCACAGAGGTGTACAGATGTTTGTATTGTAGCAGGTTCAAATTACACGAATATCTCGCCTTGTCAACCGCTGCTAGTCCTGTCCTAGAAAGTGCCCTTATACTCAGAGCCTGCTGATCCCAAACCCCTATGGATCTGAAGAGTTCAGCTCCTCTTTGGGTCAAGGCCCTTGGACAGGGATGAATAAAAAATACAGGAAAAGATATGAACAAACTAGTGCAGCTTCCTGCAAGTACCAACAACCCAGAGACCTTCAGTGAACATAGGGGCACGAACCTGAAAACAGGGAAGTTGGCAGAGGATGGGATGACTGAACATGAATGTAGGCTAGTGAAAGAGGCAACTGCTTTCACAAGACCTCTGAGCTGCCTGATTCCTGGCAGACTTCCCATTCCCAAACATTTTACAATTGAATTAAGGACACTTTATTCGCTCCAAAAGCAATTAAAAAGAAAAACACATTTAAAATATAGTTCTAGCAACAATAAGCAATTAGTCTTTGATAATTGTCTGTGTCTTCCTATTTAATCACTCTTTTGCAGTGGCCAGTATGCTGATGACAGATCCTGACTGGTCCGATTATCGTTCTTGCCAAATTGTTTTCAGTTTGTGTCTGTTCTTAACTCTGTGATGACAACGGACCGAGGACAGCATCCCCGCAGGACTCGCTTGCAAAAGGATTTTGCAACCTTGTTCATTTGCACTGAGTAAGCTTTCTTCCTCCGAATCAGTATAACGTTTATGTCCAATTTAACATCCAAATCTATCCTCGGCAGACACGTGATCAGCGTTCAGTTTCAGTGCTACTTGATCTCAGCTGTAAACATTTAGGTGTAGTACAACCTTCTTCAATTAACTCTAAATACCAGGGTCATGCTAGCTGAAAAGAGAAGCATGAACATGACTAGTGCTCTGGGGTTTGACTGCCTCCAACTTCTACTTGGGATCTTCAAACAGCAAACCTGAATGCACATTAACCACAGATTTATTTAAGAAATGAGTTGGTCAGTTTAACCTCTCCGGTTTTGGTGGGAGTTATTTTATTTTGCACATGCCTTTTACGATAGACGTTTCTCCTTCTCTGTGAAATTGCTGGCGCACGGGTGGCACCTGCTTGTCTCAGTTCTCCTCTGGCAGCCAAGATAACCTGTCATTTTGTGATTTGCCCAATTTGCTATCAAAGTGAAAATCACTTCAGAGTTTGTACTGCTTATGTCCGGTCCTAATCTAAATGCTCAAAGGCAGACTCCTAAAATTTTAAAACTCTCAGAGCTCTGTGTTCTCCATTGAGCCTGAGCTCCTTTTGACTTATTTTAAAATATTCCATGACATAGCCCCAGCTTGCTTAAATAGTCCAGTTTCTGAATGTGGGCCAACCCCTTTTTATCTATTCATCACAAGCAGGTTTGCAGAAGACTTCTTTTTATTATCTGCTACACAACCAGAAGGTCAGGCTGGCATACAGTGTATGCCTGTGTTTTGAAATTTCACAATCCCAGGATTTGCATGTTATTTTAGGTAATTGAAAACTATTTCTATAGCTTGTCTGTGGCAGTACTACTGTCAGAGCATTCTTACCCTGCCTTGTGGAAAAAAAAAAAAAAGGAAAGGAAAAAAAGGAAAAAGAAAAGCCCTATATTACATTTAAACAAAACTAATCCATACTAGGATATATCATATAACACTATTTTTTGTATACTGGCAGCTTTGTGCAAAACCGCTGCAGGTCATGAATAACGTGGCTTAACCTACAGCTTGCTGAAAGAAAATCACCTTATTCCTCACTGGTTGCATAATGAAACTTAAAATTTTGTCCTTCTTTCTGCCATTCTGCAATGATGGATGTGAGACAAACCTCTCCCTCTGCAGAGGAGATTTTTAAAGGTCTCATGCAAACTTTGTGAGAGTTTCTGACTTGTGGCTGAAAAGTTAATGGTAAAAAAGGAGTCTAGCCCTTATGTGCTGGTTTGGGAGTCTGTCTGATCTCAAAGCAGGTTTAGTCTAGACACTACATAGATTACAGACCTCCAGGGAGTGTTATCTAGAAATCAGTGGTAAGGATGGTGATTGTGGCACATTCCCTATGGAGATAGTAGTGAGCTAGCACATGGTCACAAAAGAAGTAATGCCTACTTAACAGCAGAGACACAAAACTAGGCTCCTGCACTCAATTCTGTGCATGCAAAGTCAAATAGGTGGATTTCACCACACAATCTACTTACCTAAACTCTCACTGAATATGGCAATATGGAAGTGGAAACTATTTTTCTGGATTTGCTACTGTTTCAAGTGGAAACAGTATCTTCCACACAATCCATTCAACAGGCACACAGTGGTTCTCTGGACTCTCACATAGATAAGGGATCATACCTAACAGGTAGCTATTTTTTAGATTGCTAGTTAAACTAATCCTATGTGTAGTATAATTGTCGTATTTGAGGCCTGTACAATGAAATACGCAACGTACTGTCTGAAACAGAAGGAACTCAAACACAGATGAGAAGCGAGATGAGACAGCAAGTATCTCCATGCCCAGATGTATAGAGACACAGGGGCAGGATGCTTTAAGAAGGCAAAAAAAGCGATACTGATTATTTAAAGAAAAATGATGGGTACGTGACCCATTTTCCATGGTTGTCTTAAAAAAGAACTGTGAAATATTGAATGTGATGTCCAGGCCATAAGAATTCTTGTGTCCTTGTAGAGCAGCCAAAGCCTGGTACAAGATAATATATAACCCCCTATTAACAGGCAGGTAGATGATTTACCACATTTCAGTCACTGTGTAAATATGAGCACTAGGACACTGAGCCTCACGGGCCTCCTTTAGCCCAACCGTGATTGAAACGCAATGAGCTGAGCTAAATGAGAGATACTAAACAACTCCAGGTACAAATGCTGTATCGCAGCACTTTATGTACAGGGAAGGTGTGACGTGTGGTTACTAGACTACATGTGGCTAATGTCTACAGATCAGAGTTGCTCAGAAGCAGAGGTGCACATTAAAATGGACATATTCTTAATGAAGTTTCTTTGAATTTCAGTCACAGCATATTTCAGTCTAATGACTCTAAGTTGTTTTACTTACCAGTGGATTGAGTTAAATTTTTACTGTTTTCCCTATGTATGGTTAGTCCATTCTGTCACTTTTGCGTTAAGACATGAGACAGTAATCCATGTAGATGTGACTTGGAAACTATTAAGCCCTACTATGGTGCTATGACTTCTTTATTCTGATTGCATCCTTCTTCTACATCATGACCTGTCTCAAAATCCAGTTTGAATCCACAAAAGAACTGCACTAATAGATATATGTAGATAGAAATTTTCAGTCGTCCTCTTTGACACAAATCCATATTCTTCCTTGTTAGATAGGATATGGACACACAAATAACAATCAAACTTACTGAAAACAAGAAATCTTTAAGCCTAGAGTCATCAACCCAAACAACTGTTGGCCTGTCTCTCAGATCTTTCTGTTAATAATTTACTACTTGCTAAAACTGAACATGCTCAAAACCTAGCTCCTGAATTTTTCATGAAGTCCTTTCCTTTCCATACCTGTCTTAATTTCAGAAAGAAAATCAGACTCTTTCCTGCCAATCTTGGCTTTCTCTTTGACTTGATCTCCTCTCATGACTCACACCTCCAGCCTGTGATTAAATCCTGATGCCATTTTCTACAAAACTTCTCCAAATTTGACCTTTTCACTCTGCCTACATTGCCAAATCCTTGTCTAAGATCTAATTGGATTATAAGCCTTAACAATTAAAATCTCTTAATCTCTGCTTTTGACACCTCCAAACTAGTTCCTTTATATTCTACTGAAGACCTTGAAACACTGTCCTGTAGGTCTATAACCTGGTTATGTACACGTGGCACCTTGCATAGACATTATTCCCAGCTTGTCTGCTTTCTAGCTATAGCAGTAGAGCTCAGCCCAGGCTAAATCCCCACATACTGACCCAACTTTTCCCATGCAAGCTGAAACCTGTTGCTGAGGTCATGCAGTAATTCTCACAGAAACCTGCAATCTGATTGCTACAGGGGTGGCAAGTTGTGCTCACTGCTACCTATGGGCTACAACTTGCGTGCAAAACTACTTTTCTCCTACTACTCTGTTATACTATTTTCCCTATTCCTCTTCCCTGCTAACCTTTTTTTTTTCATATAACATATATACTTCTATAGCATATATATAAAAAATACATATATATACACACACGTACATATCTATATATATAATACTAGACTATAAGCTCTTAGGGACAACAATACTCATGTTCCTAAGAGCTCAGCAGAACAATTTGTATGGCACCTAGAACTACACAGACCTATTTTCCCGGGATGTCCAGCCAGCACTGCTAAAAAATTAGAAACAATAAAAGAAATAACCTTAAATAAATTAAAAATATCTATATTTCTCAAATCTCAAGGCTATCTGGTGAGGCAAGGAAGTGAGCACTGTACCAGTTTTCCAAATGGAGACACAGACATTTTAGGAAGGAGTTAACCTGTCCTGTGAAGAGCAGTCAGGAGTTTTCACTGAGCAGAAATGAACGCATAAGCTACCCAACAGAATTGAGAGGGGAAGGTGACTTCCAGAAGTTAGAAAAAAACATCTTAATTGTAAGCTTTCAAAATCCCTATGCTGGCTCATTCAGGTACCAACTCCTTACGGTTCTAAGTCTTACACTAAACTGAAGGTAAAACCTGAGGATTTATAGGACATGCAGGAAGGGAGAGAGAAGATAAAAGGAAACCCAACCATAAGGAGAAGTAAATTGAAATAAAAATAATGCTATTTAAAGCAGAATTCTTTGATAAAAGAGTTAAAGTAAGAACCTAGAAACCCTTTCTTCCCCATCACTGCATTTTGAAGGAATGGAGGCCTCAGATATCAGCACCGTGAAGCGCAGAGAGGATGAAAACTTTGTGTTTAATTGAAACTACAAATTAAATATTGGGAGGGAGAGAAAAAAAGAAACACTGAGTTCAGCTAGAGAGAGCAAAAAATTAAATCCTCTCCATACCCCAGGCTGCGAGCCGTGCCTTGGGCTTCACCTGTCAAGTGCTGCAAAGCATTCCTGCAAACCCCTCTCCTTTTAATTGGCCATTCGGGTGGCAAAACCTTTCCTCGCTCAAACCCTGCAACCGTGCTCCAGCCCACCGAGCCGCTGGAAAATTGAGCAATGAGCAGGTGTCAAATTCTGTCCTTTTATCTTCGGCTTTTAAAAGACAGATACAATTAGGGGCAAATCAGTGTAGTGCGGCAGCTGATTAGGTCTCTTTTCTAAGAATTATTTGCACAAGGTTCTGTGCGCAGACCGGCCAGAGCTATCAGCTCATCTACAGAAACAGTATTGTGTCTGCTCTACCTTCTAGAGACCCACAGTCGCATAAGCAGAGAAAAGAAATTATTAACTCCTCACCCTCCAGGGCAGGCAAAGCAACACTGCCTCGTCTGACAAGCTCTCACTGGTGCAATCTTTCAACGGTTTATGTATTTCGAGATTACATGTGTAGGTTTGATATACATCAGTGGAATGCCTAAGAAATGAATAGAGGTTGTAAAGCATAGGAAGTTGACAAAGTTGACAAAATTGAAGCTAAAAGTCTTCAAAATTCAATGTATGGAAAGACTTTATGGCTTCCTTAGTTGTACCTCTGAAGTCATGTATCATTTTGTAGATTTACATGTGCAGTGATACTGACTGCACCTTGTTTCCTTCTACAAAACGCGAACAAAAAATCCCCCCAAACCCCATCACCTCTCTACCTGCAGGGACTAGATTTGTAACTTTATAAAAATCCATGGATTTACATTACCTAGGGATCTGGCAAAAGGTATTTCATGGAGTTTTTATTTGGTGGTGCAGGAAAACAGGGTTGGGGTTTTTTTAAATTAAAAAAAAAAAAAAGGAGGAAAGGAGAAAAACAGCTTTTGCTGTTTTGAACTGATCCAAGAAATGAAGCTACCCATTTCATAGGAAAAGGCAACTTTCCTTAATACAAAGACTGAGGGTGCACGTCAGGGGGTCCTGGTTGCCACCCCAGTCCCAGCAGCAGTTCTGCCAAAGCAATAGCCCTGGGAGGGCAGTATTAAAAAATGTCTCCTGATGCCATCTACATCATTACTGCTGTTTGGATGAGTATGGCCTCCAAACTGTGGATATGGGATATGCCGCTTAGTGCTAACTTATCACTCTTACATCCAAACCAAGAGAGGTTTTATATGTATCGTCATTATGTAAAACAGGAGAGGAGAGAGGATCATTTTGTCCCAATCCTTTCTAAATTCCTAAAGAAGTAAAAGGTTTCAGTGCAAGGGAATTTTTTTCCTGAAATTTTCAGGTGTCTAGCAAGAGTTTGGGCTATGCTTTTCCATAAATATTTTTGAAGTAAGAGAGTGAAGAAAAGCTTATGAGTTGGTTGGAAAGTATATAAAGCAAACAGTGACATATAATGGAAACTGTTCCCAAGAGCATCTGCGATTTCAGCAAGTGCAGGGCATTGGGAGTTAACCACTCTCTTATGTGGTTTGTCTTTTCCAGCATTAATTTGTGAAAAAGTCTATCTTTTATGCACTTGCAATCCAAACAAAAGAACAAATTAAAAGAACTAAGCACACAAACCATGCTGGGCAATAGAGCATCCAGCCAAATGCTGCCAGTAATCTATATTCACATTGTATTACATGAACTGACCCAGAATTAACTATGGCTGCCCTCTCCTGGAAAACTCTCTAAAAGAAATTAAGTTCCCTCTCATCCATTTCCATTAATGGCATTAGCATGCTTAGTGGCAAGACCACAGGAGAACATGACAACTGGATAAACAGCTACGAGGAAGCAATGACAAGCGACAATAGAATTGAACTATTTTTCCATAAAGGTCCTGAATAGATATTAAGTCCTTGTAAACCTTGTAAACCAGGGTATACAACTGAGCTCACTCAGAGAATACAAACTATGTGGTTCCTGGCTTAAAGTTTGAGAGTGGTCGTCAAATGTCAGGATGGGAGTAAGAAAACAACTTGCAGTCACTTCCTAGAAGATCACATTCAGTGACCTGACCATGAGCTTTAGGAAACTTCAGCTGGGGGTCTTAGTTCTCTTGAGGTTCACTGATCGAGCACTTGCAACGTGAGCCCATGTGCTCCAAGAGGGAACTCTGCTGGCACCAGGCTCAGCAGACCGTAATGCAAGAGACTGCTAGTATGTGTTTGTGCACATCCAGAGACCTCTTACTTCACTCTTCAAATAAAGGTGGTATTCTCAGATGATCTGAGAACAAATGAGGATAGGGCAAGGAGGAGGTAGCCACTTGCACTACATGCGTGGGGAGAAGCAGAGGACATCCAGCCTGACATGGCATAGGTGACTCAAAGAAGATATGCTTTCAAGGAAGGGAAAAGGTGCATCCAATCTTCATAAATGTTAGTATGAGTCCACAAAATGTCCTGACCCATAGTTTCAGATGTTATTGCTGGAATACAATATCAGTGCAGGTGGCTTCAGCCTCCTATCCATAGCTATATAATCACCTATTAGTATACCATTCACAGGCCTTTTCTCTGAAGACATTTCTTGCTTGAGCCTACTCAATAAGAATCTCTTAAAATCCTTTCTTGAGAAATGACAGACAGCATAAGATGGTAATTTGGGAAGATCACTGGCCAAATCCAAGTTACTACTTCTTCCATAAAGGTATCACTGAGTCATATCTAGTGATAAGAGCACATAGTTACATGCTAATATTGTAGAAACATGATGAGATTTCATGAGATTTACCAAATTGATCAATAGAGTATCCCTGGTCAAAACAGACAAAACAAAAATCAGAGGTGAAAAACTACTCACCTTCAGGAGAGGTTTGACTTTGAAAGGGTTCTAAAAATAGCATCAATCTTAAACATCTGTCAGAGCAGGATAATCTGTTAAAGTGAAGCATCTCATTCAAAACTATGAAAAGCATTCAAAATAATCTATAAAGTTAAGTTTGAGCATTTTAGAAGCTCAGTAGTAAATATCTACAGATGTAGAACTTTGCTATCTTTTCTTCACTGTTTTCCTCTCTCTCCACATTGTTCCTGACCATTTCTTAATGTCTCTTGCACTTGCCTCTGACAGCAACAACAGTGTAGCAGGCACCGTATCAAAACAGGCAAAATCTCTGTCCTTAAATAATCACTTTGCCACGTAATGACCAGTGAAATGTATGCAAAGAGCCCTTTCAGATGCCACATTCAATTTGCCTCAATGAAAAGTAGCTGTAATAGAAAGCAGATGCTCCACAAGGAGTTTGCCAGCTGTTGAAGTGATATGCAGATGTTGAGCACACTGAACTCCAAACACTTGACCTTTCACTATAAAGGGAACTCACTCCCCGTCTTAAAAATGCTGAGCCAAGATCTTTGTTACTGTAAAATGCAATAAGGTAACACTACTCTTAGATTTCTTACACAAGTACAGAAGCAACAAACCTGGAAAACAAAACACTGAAAAATTATAGAAAAATAATGGACAATTGTCTTTGACAGGAAAGATCAATTCCAGCTGTCTTTAATGGCCTGAATCATACAAAACCCAACCGTAGCATCCATCCTCTTGTTTTCCCAATTTTATTTGTAGCTAGGCTCCATATTCACATCCTGGAGCATGGCAGCCTCAAGCAAAAAATGCTTTGTAAGAGCAAAGGTCCATTTCCTCTGACACTTTTCTTTGCGATCTAATGTAAATGAATATCACTATCTTCTCTCTAAAAAGTAGGATAAAAAACTAGTAACATTGTTAACTACTTGAAAATCAGGCAAGCTTGACCTACTTTACTTAATTTAAGTATTTGTCTAAGAAAAGAAACCAGTATCTGCCACAGTGTGCCAACACTTGTTATTAACAACAATCTGAAAATCAACTTCTTGAAGGGGGACACTAGCTGGAATTGAATATTCTCTCACATCAAAGAACAACTACCAGTAAAGACCAACAGGAGATCTATTGGCACTTAAAAGTTTTATTTATTTGTTAACATCTCAAAGTCATTCAGCAGAGTGTACTGCTGTCTTTACCATCCCAAAGCACCTCATTAAATGAGTGAGTTAATCAAGTATATTCTGCTAATGAGAAAACATGATTTTAAAAGTTCAGAGAAGTGAGAATGAGGAAAAAATTTAACACGGCAGTCAACCTCTTTCCAACCTAGGAACATGCCTGTGGTTCATAAAATGTAAACTGTAGTTTGGTTAACAAAATATAAGCTGTAGTTATGTCTTCTGTGAGTAAATGCTAATTAACCTGGTCAAAAATTCATGGGGATACTTTCCGATAGGGATCCATGGGGATAACTTCCAATAAATTTTTGTCCTGCCTACATTTTGATGGTCTAGAAAGGAAGGGTCTTCCAGCTTTATGACACATAAGATACCACAATTAATATACATGACGTGTACACTCCTTCTGTACGGCTTTGGCATTTGGGCCTCCTGCATTTATTTTAAATTTGGTATTAGGACCTTGCTGAACTCATGATATGTATAATTATCCACGTATACATCCACTAGGTTTACAGAGAAATACTATCAGGTTCATAGTTACGATAGCTAATTGATTAACTATCATTTGCTAGTAGCTATCTATACATACAGCTACATCATACACTTTTTACCGTGTCAGCTTCCCTTGCCCATTGACCCACCCATTTGAGCATCGCTGTAGCATTTCAGATCTTGGGCATTTTCATATATCCCTTGTCCATCCCTGTCCACAGCTCACTAAGTATAGAATTTTCTTCCCAATTATGCCTGTCCAGAAGGACTCCATCTTGTGCCAGTAACAGCTTTTCTATGCCTAAAAGTACGAGGTCTAGTTATATCTGGAATATTTCTACTTGACACTGAGATGGAAAAAAGGCTACGTTTGCTCAGTCAGCCTTTCCTCTGCAAATGCAGGAGTATTTCACGCACATATTTTCTCATGCACTGTGAATCCATGGAATCACAATAACCCCAACAATAACTCTAAATATTTGAAAGAAATCATGGCAAAATCACTTTGGAAAATCCACCTGATATCAGCACAAGGTTCATTTTCTTGCAGTCCACTGAAATGTTTACACAAATCTGTGTTCTGTGATCTGATTTGCCTGTTAATAACACTGAGCAACAACTTACCTTATCTAGACTTATCATCCTATCAAAACAGTCCTAAATACTTGAATCCTGTATGAGAATATGCATTGTCTGGAACTGGGGACTGTAATGTTCTCTTGGATCATTTGCAAGCATGGCTTTTCATTGCTTGGCCATAACGTGAATTGCCATCAAAGCCAGCAAACACCATTTCCCTGACTGCCCACTTGCCGAGCCCTGGGTAGAGTAAAAATATGACACAGGCTTTACTGAGAGCCATGGAAAACCACCTGCCATCTTTGGCTCTGAGAGCTGAGCAATTTCTGCTGGGCAATCACATGAATGGCCTTTCTGTTGAGATTTCCAAGGGAGAACAATACAGCTGTTAATTAATAAAATAGCTCAAGTTTGTCTACAGGTTTTTTACACTAATCAGCAGAGCCGGTATTATGATCGTTGCTTTTCAAGTACTGCCCTGCAGAAAGAGACCTGTAGCAATGAAGAAAACAGTGATTATATGAAATGAGTTCTAATATTTCTGAAATGGTTATTATTCAAAAAGATCACTCAAGTTAGGGGGAGAGAAAAATTCCTTTTTTCTCCAAAGACTAAAAATTTGCTTACTTGTCTGGTTGGCTTCTCTTATATTTCTCTCCTTTATCTTCACTACATGACTGTCAAAGGTCTGTTAAATTGGCAGCACCCAAATGGATGCCTCAGAAATGGTTCCCTACTTAAAGCTGGTATCGCATATCTAACATACCAAAAATCAGTGATCACTACACATTAGACAGTTAATGGGCTCAAAGCAAAAGACTCAAAAGAGCTTAACCGAAGTGGCAAAATAGCCTGGCTTTATTGCCTGGGCCATCGTTCTAGTCATATTACACTTTCTTTGGATCCTGTCCCTGACTGCCTATTCTCCACTGCAAAAAAAGTCGCAGTTGCTACTTCTGATGGTCCTTAGAGCTGTGGCCCCGTCTCCATCCATGACCACAGCCTTGTTCTTCCTCACACTCTGCCCTGCCACCAAGGTTGGTCTCAAATGCTCTTTCCTCTCCAGCCTTCTCCTAAAATGGCAATTAGACATGTGATGGCCTCTCCACATGAGACCACTAGGTAACAATGTGACCTTACTTCCCACAGCACTTCCAGCACACCACTTTTGGGGACACTACTAGAAGATGATGGCTTGGGAGGTGACCAGAAGAAATTACCACTATTTATTTTTCTGGCCATTGCATACACTTTCATAGCAGAGTTTTCCCAGACCTTCTCTCCCCAGGCTTGCAGATCGAGTGTTTTGCTCACTTGTTGCACCTGCCTCAACTTCACTGGGGCAGCAGAAATCTCTGCTGTATGCACATGTAGGGCTGACAGTCATGGGTGCTCAGATCCCACCACATCCAGGTGCTACCGCATTACACTTTCATCATCATAATACAAGTTCCCACTGAGAATCAAACTCAGTACTTCAGAAAGGCAAATTTCTCAAATTAACTATCAAAATTCACTTTTATCATATTATTGATGCCATCATAGCCATTCAAGGAAGAGATCTCTTATCCTGCATTCTGCATTTTTTGTGTCAAAAATTTTATTAACAATGAAAACAACTAGTCTTATTAGTTCTTTGGGTAGCAAGGCAGAGAACAGTCATAGCACTCCTCTCCCCAGCAGGTAGAGATGAAGAAAAATCAGAGCTCTGGTGGCTTCTTGGCTCCATTGGAAAAAGCTACAGATGTCTTTTGCAGTACAGCTTTCTCAGGCAATCTTATCTATAAATACAGCACACTTTCTTCTCCATAAATTCTTTCCAGTCCCACTGAAGTAGCTGGATAAAGCAAAGGAGGAGAAATAGCCAAAATTTAGGTTGAAAAGAGAGGTAATCTCCAACCGTAAGTAAGTCTATCATTGCTCTATGTATAGTAATTCTTCTAATTTATCCAGTCTAGTTGCAACTTCAAAATGATGAGACTTTTACCATATTCTGTAGAAAATACCTCCACAGTCCAATAGATCTTACTGTCAAGGCTCCTTAAGTCTCAGTCTAAATGCTCCTATCTTCATTTTATGCCATTAATCTTAGTTATAGCCTATATTCTAGCCTCAAAATAATTCTACTCCCACATGGTGTTGGTGTCCTTCTAATATTTCTAGCCTCCACTACCCTCTGGCATAGGAAGACATTAGAAAAATATACTAGAATAAATTGAAATTGTCAGAAAAACCAATGAATGCCAGATAATTTAAAAATAAATACAATTAGAGCAGTTAAAAATGGAGGAGGCCTATTAGATTACTGAATGCATCCCTGAATACAGGATGTCTTAAATTAATCTGATGGTAAATGTGATCTAAGCCAAAAGGTCAAGAAGAATCTTGCATATCTTCTTTAATGTAAATTTCTTGGCTTTTATACAATATGTCTCAAAATCCTAATACAGCAGCACCTGAAGTTGCGTTAATTTATTTCTCAAAAATTGAGTTAATTTTTTTAAGAAAATGATGCGTTTCGTCTTACAGCAAACTTATCCCTAATGCGAAGATCTTGGACAGGACTTAACCAAAGTTACCTCTCAAGCCTGTGCCTTGTTCAAACCGAGTGCAAAGGGAAATATTGCTGTGCTTGTCTGCAGTCAGGTAGAACTGCTGCATCCAACCTCATTTGAGCTGCAGTTTCAACAAACACACATGGGAATGCAGTACTGGAAGAATATTTGATTGTGTTTGTTTACCAACAGTGTTGATGCCAAGCAGCTTTGCCTGGCAAAAAAAAAAAAAAAAAAAAAAAAAAGAAATTTGATTTTTAATAATACCACAACTCTGATAGGAACTGTGTTACAAGAAATACCATTTCAGGATATCAGAAGACAGATGGTCTAAATGAAACAGCAATACATCAAAATCTCAAATCGGTAAGTCTTGTGAAAGTTATTTTAAAGGGAACATAAACTTAAATACTTATTCCAAAAGTCAGACCATGTAGCATGACTGTGATCACCAGCGGCCCCACTTCAGTTACGTTTTTTTTTAGTTTTCTTTGTGGTTATAACTGAATTAGCTCAAGATACAACTAATTTCATTTTTTCAACAGAGGACCCTCAAGGAAGAACAGTAAAGTTGCTCCTAAACTTTTTAAACCAATAAACCACAGTTAATCTCCAAAATATCTAATAGGCTTCAGCCTGTTACAGCCCGTATTTACTTTGAAACATTTGTCTTAAGGACTGAAGAGTCGCTTTGAAAATATCAGACATCTCAGTCTAGAATGAACTCTTTCTTTGAATGATCTTGATTCACAAATATAGATTCAAGAAAGCATTTTCTTGTAACAAAACTCTTCATTGTTGGGTCAATTAAAAATAGACTCGAGCAAAAAAGGTTCCTTAGCAACTTAAACAAAGCAGGAAAAACCACAGTCATTGCTAACCACTAGGGGAAAACCAAAGCGTCTCATCTCTTTGCTAAATTACCTTGCTTTATTTTATCATCAGCCTCTTCAAGCCTGTTACATGAGAGACTTTCGCTGACATATGTAAATGATTTCAGTAAGGATGCTCTCATTCTGCTCACAAGGCACAGAGGAAGCAAGGCTGAGTTCAGGTCTTCCCCTTTGCCTTGTTCCTGGAAAACTTGAGGCACGATGGGCTTCTAGGGCTGAGCTGGACCTTCTGTCCTCCCTTTTGTATAGGCAGCACATAAAAAGACATTTCAGTTTCATTTCTAAATATTCAAAATGTGTAATGTAACGACTTCACTTGTCCTGAAGGATTAGAGGACATCCCACATCTAAATCACAACACAGTATCAACAGTCTAGAGAAAATATCATTATGTTTTGCTTTGTGCTTCTTCAGCACCTGGTTTAAGATGGTCATTGCTTTGGTGCTTTGGTTTTAAGACACCATGAACAGCAAGCGCTTAAATAACAATACCGTGTTTTTTAAAGAAAAACTAGTGTCTACAGCAACAATTATAACAGCTTTTACTTGGAAACTGCAATGAAAGAGATCTGATAGATTCTGAACAAAGAAAAATCCTTTTATTCATGATGATAAAAGCCTACAGTGTCCAGAATATCTTTTTTAAAAAAGAAAAGTTCTTTTTTTCAAGATATGCCTGACAGACTGTAGCTGGAAGCATATGCCCTGAACACGAGTTCAGATGCTCACCAATCTTCGGAAAGTCAAAGGGATCAATTCAGATTTCCTGAATTTTAATGCAGGGCCAATTATTTTTGCAAGCAACCCTTAAAACAGGTCTGACTGGCATAATTTTGATAGCAATTCCAACTCTTTTGATTCTGATTTTGCAAACAGCATCCTGAGTCATGGGCTGTGTTTAAGAAGCTGCATTCACTGTTGCCACACACTGCAGGAAAACATCCTAAATTTTTTTTTTTCCTCACTACGAGTTAAGTGATTGTTATCTTCATATCAAGGTGAGAACTTAAAAGTCTCAAATATGTGTATGATCTTACAGACTGTGGGGAGAATCTAATTGGCAAAAACAGTTGGGAATGGCAAAGAGACCACAAAACACTGGGACGAATCCAGTCACAAGTCTGTTTTATGACAATATATTTTAGAATCTTGCAAGTATTTATCTTCTCTTCTGCTGGACAGCCAGGTTGAACCAGGTTTTGTATTTTTTTAATTATTTATTTGAATTCTATCTGAAGAAAGGAAAAAAAAAGCCCTGCTAATACGGAGAAGCTCTGCCATCCTGTATATCACAGTGGTTTCTGTCAGTGAGAAGCAGCTTGTTTCTTGAATTTGTTCCTAATCTTTCTTGAGAGAGAAAGACGACTGAATCACATTGCCAACAGACCAAAGCAGAACTGTGCTGCTGATACGTGTCTCTTCTTTGTGCAGCATGCAACAGCTTTCCTCCGTTATTATATTGCATACATAGCATCGGCAGGCTGAAATTTTGGTGAACAGAATGAATCCACTAAGCCCTGGAAATGACAGCAATGTTTTCCATCACCTACTGGATAAAGAAAAGGTTACTTTGCTTCGGTGTCCTTCAGTAGCGTTTTGTATCATTAAATGTTAGACCACAAGGACTGATAGGAGAGAAGCAGACGATTCATGCCTTTCTCCTATCTTTTTGCCTGTTTTCCAGGGGATGGTTGCCTTTTCATCCTCCTCCTTAGCAAAATAACTAGCTGTGTTCTGCCTGTCTGTGGCTCAGGCTTCAGAGTAATTTTTAGATGTTACATGAAGGCACTTACACTAAGTAGCTCATCAAATGAAGGGTTTAATAACTAGTATCAACAGGGTATCTAACCATCACTCCAGACTTAGAAGGGCAGCCTTTGATTTTTATCATCATAGCAGAAAAGTATAATCTGGTATAATAATAATTATTATTAAACACAGCTATTAACATAAAACTGAATTATCTTCTTTTCCTGACTAACCTATGGCATCCTTTTCTCCAGCATTTTACCTGCCAATACATAAACACCACCACACACTTCACAGTCCTGTTTTAAGTGATACTTTCAATTTTTAACCTTTTCTTTTAAGGATTAAATTCATTTTTAGCCCTGTAGAGCTGAAAGCTCAATAAGAGTCACAAGCCAAGCTGCACAGGATCTGACCATCGTGCAATGGGGAGAGCTCAAGGACACATCGTGTTGCAAAAAGGTGCCCTTTTTCCCCAAAAATGCCTGGGCACAGTGTTGCTGTGGGTTTTACATGGAAGACATGAATCCAAGAAGCTGATTAGGTGCAACTGTTTTCAAGAATCTACAATTAAAAGCATAATTTTCAAGGGAAACATGGAGTTGAGGGGTGGTAGAAGATCTTCAGTCTACCTCAACTTTGAGCTGGATAAAGCAAGCTTCGCTCTCCCTCCTAACCTGCTTTGTAATGATGCTTGCACAGTGCAGAGAACTATTTAATCCTGCTCCAGCAGCCAACGTGCTGAAATGGCATAGGAAACACACAGCAGTGGCCAAAGGGAGGACCAGATCACAGCCCCCCAGGTGCCCTGTGGGTTCATCTCTGTATAAGCGTCCTGTTCCTATCTCCAAATAAATGTCCCGTTCCTATCCATTAAACAAAAAGATCGAAGGGAGGTACTCTTAACACAAATAGCAGGGCAAAGAGAATATTCTCCCACCACCACGATGTTAGATAAAGGGCAGTTTTCCCATTTCTCCCGTCGCTTCTGACATTTGCCATGAACATTAATCCTGTCAGTGGAACATCCTCACTGTTGGTGCTCTCAAATGCTGACCACCCCTGTTGTTCATTTTGACTAATAAAAATGAAAGCAAGCAGCACACTGAATGTATCCCACAATTCTCTATTGCTCACAAATTCCCCCGAATTAACATCTCATCTACAGTGCAATGATCTATGATTTTACAGCCCTCTAGCAGCAAAATAAGACACTATTTAGAACATTTTGTAAAATTATTTCGCATCAAAATAACGGTACATTTGCAAACGGGTTTTCAATCCCTAGATAAGTTTTATCCATCTGCCCAAAAACCCATCTAAGTCTTCAATTTTTTAACTGATCCTCACCTATACAGAAGTATTTTAGCTCCAGTTTGCTATTTGCAAAGTGAGACCGCGATGCGATACAACCAAGTAGATTTCCACACAGTGGCATATTTAAAGAAGAGGGGAAAAAAAAAATCCCATTACTTCCCCAACTAAGCTTTTTTGCTCTTTCTCTTTAAATACCACAATTCCCAACCCCCTGGTGTGCTTCAAGAGCTGCAGGGAGAAACTCGGGTTGCACAAGTACGGGCTGTATAACTCAATTACCGAGATCTGAAGGAAACTCGCATCCTCGGACAGCATCTCTGAGGTTTTGCCGTGAACGCTGCCTGATCTAATTAGGAAACACTCAACATCTTTGTGGCAATTACTAAAGAAAATAATTATGACATGACCACTGTCTTCCTTCAGATGGAAAAGCAGCAGAAAATGACGGGAAACAGAAGTCGGACGGGAGTTAATAAAACAGCCTTTGGCAAGAGAGGAGAGAAACGCTGATTCCAGGAGAAGGTACAATTTTCTCGACCGGAAAACGAGGAATAAGTAGCACATTGCAAGCTAAGGACCAACAGGAAAAGAGTCCATTTAGTCATAAATGAGCCATAGACTCACCATAATAAAGCACAGCTTATGCTTGCAGACAGCTGCCTATCACGGTTTATTATAGGAAAAGAGCCTTTAATGGGTGCCATGGTATGGTTCGTGGCTGCCCTACTGTCACACGTTTGCCCTCAAGAGATACCAGGTGACAACGCATTAACAATCCTACACCTATTAATGTTATGAATTAAATTACTTTCAACACAGAAACCAATTTGAATCTTTGAAAATTCTTTGAAGTCCCCATAGGAGTTAGTCCGGTGGTTACAACAGGGAACTGGAAAGCCAAACTCTCTTAATTGCAGCCCCAACCTTAATCACTGATCTGCTGCAAGAATTTAATCATGCGACTTAACTGCCTTGCCTCAGTTTACTGATGTGTATAATATTAACAAGCGGCTCTGGAGTAATCAAAATATGGCAGACACTTTACAAAACAATGAAGGCGATCAGTATGGCACTTACACAACACAGAGGTGCGAGTCTTAATTAATGTTTATAAAGTGCCTGAAGAACTTGAGAGAGCTGGCGCCGAGGGAATACAAAGTATCATTACATTTATTTTGCAAAGAGGTATGAATATGTGATTATAATTTTATTACCCACGCAGATTTATATGGAGGGTTTGAGCACAAAAGAAATTAAACTTTTTTGACACTTTCTCTGCAGCGCAGGTTCATTATCGGAGCAGTGTATCAAATCTAAGGGATTTAATAACTCGCTTTTAAGACCAACTATGAAATCATACCCAAATCTTCACTATCTTCAAGCAATGTATAAGCAAAAAACTGTGTGTGACAAAAGTGTTTTAAAAGTTAGGGTTCTTATGTGGATGTTATAGCATTGCACAATCTGAGTACTTTCAGAGCATTCATTTACTGGAGCAGCTGTAATTTCCCCTGTATTTTGATTATCTTGACATTTTCTAATCATGAGAGTTATAAATTTTAAAATGATATGGCAGGCTTGATAGGCTGCAGATTCACCCTCAAGTGAAGTTACTTTTTTTATTAAATGTTAAATTGCTTTTCTCCAAAAGGAGAATTGTATTTTGGTTAATTTTTGCTTTTTGAACGCTGCCACAGATTTCTTCTGATAATACAGTGGTCTGAGTGACAGCAGAGATTTTTCTTTTCAATATTCCTGGAAAAATATTGACCGAAGATGCCAGTTCTGTCTTTCACCATTGAGATGAATTAGTTCGGGCACAATTACAGCAGGTTTTTTTAGTATAGCGCCTAGTATGACTCAAAAGTTTCTAAGCTGAGCTTAGAATTTGCAGATTTTTTTCCTGAGCAGCTCTGGCATCTTCAGGCATTACAGCTAGAGTCTGAAATTTGTCTGGGGAGGTACAGTTGTCTGCATGTTAAGCATGATGCTTTTCCTGCTTAACCCAAATTCCTGTAAATTATAAGCTTTGTAAAATAATGTATTCTGTATTCGTAGTCAAGACTTTTTATCCAGACACCCTCTATGTTCCCTTTACTGAGTAGTCCCATTTCCAGCACCACAAGATATGGAAGGTTTCCCTCCTAAGTTCCATGTGCAGCCTATTACCACTGTGAGTGCTGTAGGTCAGGACAGACTGGTTCCTCAGGGCTCCCCCAGCTACACCCAAAGTCACATGAGAAACTTCAAATTAAGTGAGTTAAACACTCAGGAATGGTATGGTTATGGAAAACCATGGAGATCTTCTCATGTCACTTAATTTGTGGGGGATAAAAGCCAAGAGAGGCTTTCAATAATTTTGTTAGTGAGATTTCTTGTCTCAGACCTTTGGTCAGACCAGTGCATGCACGTCCAAACCCTTCTCTCCTAGCAGATACACTTTTTATTAACAATCAAAAGTCAGAAGGAGCAGTGTCGTTCCTAACTCACCGTCTAGCAGCATTACATTCAATGCTGTTATTTCCATAAACAAGATAAGGGATACATGTTTCGATGCAGCCTTCCCTAATTCTGAAACTTCAACATGCAAGATTTGATGGTGTTTTGACTACTGTGTCCTTTCTTAAACTGCAAAAATAAAATTTGCCAGAATAACTCAAGCAATGAGCTTACCAGATCTGTCCAACCCAAGACAAGAACAACCGACACTAACATTTCCACGTTTTACAAAGGACATGTATACAAACGCTTTCCAGCTATTATATCTCATCTCTAATAGCTCTGAACCAATGTAAGAGGCAACTCTACAACTTCTTTGCTTTCAGACAGATTTATGGCACAACTGAAAGCAATTAATTAGCATGACCAGACTACATATCTCCTAACCTTCATTCTCTTTCAGAAACTATTTGACTAATAATAATGGTCTATCACATGGTTTCAGTTACGAATTTTAACTTTTATTTTAACTTTTGAAGAGAGAAAGCTATTTGGGGAGCATCAAGCCTCACTTCTTTACAGGTACCATTTTAAATAATTTCTTTATTTTTTCATAATTATTTCATTGCTTAATACATAGACATAAAGGATAAAAAAAGAAAACATTACTGCATGTCCTGGCAAAGAAACATCCCAATGTGGGACTGCAGTCCTCTGTCCTGGATCCACAACTCACGCATTGGACAATTGTGTTTTGACAGATACAATCTAAAGATGAAAACATATTCCAAGGCAGAAGGATTTGTAGCTTTTCAAATTATAAATGAGTTTTGGCTTTGAATTCCCTAACATCACAGGGAGGAATGTGACCGCTATTAGCCCTAGTAGCATGACATGAATCTGGATTTGAAGCTCATTTTAACTCTCAGAAGGGTGTATTTGTGTACACTGAAGTCTTATTCTCTGCTAAAATGGCAAATAAAGAAGGTGCAGACATCAGGTGGATAACCAGGACTGAGATCTTCAACCATTATTCAGAAGACGATGCTTAGCAAATCTGCACTGAATACCAACCGATAGCTTAAGCTAAGATTAACACACTGATTTCAATGCTGAGAGTCACGCAGGCCCTTTCAGCAAACACATCTGAAATACTCTTCCTTAGCAATCTTTTTCAAGAGATCCCAGGTTTAGTCAGGCTGACCTACAACCCCTCCAGAAAGTCAATGTATTGAGAAGCGTATTACTTCTACCCATCCATATATCTCCCCAAGGATCTTCTCAAAAAAAGGGGGTCGCATTGCGAAGTCTTCCTTGTTTGCGGAACTCATTCTTCCTGCATACATTTACAGAGACCAAGCTCTTTGTTTAGACACATAGAGAGTTTGTCTCAAAATACGGCTATCTCAGAAAGCAAACAGCAAGGCAGAAAAGGAAAACAGATTGTCAATGCTGTCTCTGCAGCAGAGCTGCTCTGAATGAATTCCCTAAAATACTTAACCCACAGATAAAAGCTCTGATGGCAACATCATTACCCAAGACCTTCAGAGAGACCAACGTGTGATGACCAAATGGTTATAAAGACAAAGAGCTCAAAGTTAGATTGCCTTTGAAGTAATCCGATCACATCACTCTGTACTGCAATACAAATACAATGCCTTAGAGAAATAAAAGAAGAAAAGGACTATTTTTCATTATTTTTTGGTAGATGCTATAGCGTCCTAGTAACAGAACCATGTCGCTGAAACTAACTGCAAAGCTTATGGTGCTGAAGCCTCTCAAAGCCACTGCAACTACACATGTTTTATAGCATAGCAGAAATAACCTCCTCATTTTAAATTCTGTAAGAAGGAGAAGGTGGTTTAGAAATACATCCATTTATGTACTCATTTCTATTCTTGGCAATTTAAAAAGCTCTATGCAGTGAAAAGAGGATGGTGGGTAATAGAAGAAATATCCTCTTATACATATGAACAACCAGCAACATAAAGCATAAAAATGTGCATTGGGCACCAACTCTAGTTTATTTGGATTCTTAGGTCTTAATATTACAGCCATAATGCTTCATGCTGACTTTGGATATATGTGGATGTGTCCTCTCCTAAATTTTTAAAGAAGCCTTCAAGATATTTTGCTGTGTAATAACAGCAAGGATACATACCTTTCATAGCTTGGTTCTCCAGTCAGACTGAAAAAGCTTTACCCTACTTAATAATGAGAAACAGGCACAGAGAGGTGAAACAATCTGCTTACAATTACACTATACGCCAGATACATAGGTGGGAATAGGACCCCCAAACTCCTTAGCCTTGTCCACTGTGATGCCGTCTCTAGCAACAAATTCGTTTCCAACACACATAAGAAATAATTGTTTCCAAACTTCACAAAAGTGAAAGAACAACTTTACTTGCAGCTGGGCAAAACAATTTTATTCCATTTTCTGCAGAAGAATGTCACCTTTTGAGGTTTGTTTTCATTTCATTCATAGTTTATTCCCTTTCAGCAGAGCAACCAACAGACTCATCACTCCTTTGAAGTTGCTTTCTTTTTCCCACACTGGCATTAGCTACATAGACAATTCTTCTCTCCCCTTCAGCAGGGAAGAGTGAATTGTAGTAGAGCTGTTTGGCATAGGTTTAGGATATTATTTGCTATGTCTCTGTAAATAGCTGCAGTTCCGTAGTGTATCTATTTTTATAGCTAACTTTCAAAGCAACACAATAATAAATAATAATGGATTTTCTATGAATCAACAAAGTGGAGACAAGGAAATATTGCCCTGCGCAAAGCAGACTTCATTAAATGAGGCTGACAAGAAGAAAAAGAGAAAGAGATGAAATCTTGACGTCAAGGTGAAGAGAAGGAACAGAGAGGGTACAAGAGTGGAGACCCTGAAATTATCTTGCAAATGAAGGCCAAAGAGGCAGGTACAGAAACTAGAGGGAAAAAGAAAGTGATAAGTCTCTGTCAGTGACAGAGTAGTGGAAGAATGAAAAATAAGCAAACAAAAAAGGAGAGCTCGCTGGTCTTCGCATCAACATTGGCTAGATCTTGCAATTGGAGAAACAAGAGGTAGGAGAGAGGCTGTAGGGATGAGTCACCATTTACACATAAGCAATTTCCACTACGTGCAAGAGGGAACAGACCAGGCACGCTGTTCAGTGAATAGCTATAGTTTTGCTGCAAACAGAATGCTAACGGCACCCGCCAAAACTGCAATACACAATTTCACATCACTTCATTGCTAGTGATCCTGAGCCACAGAGGCAGAACATGGGAATGGACCTCCTCCTTTGGCACAGCAGAAAAGAACTGATCCTGTTTATCTGTAAGGCAGCTCTAAAACACTTGGCAACCACTTTTTTTATTACAGCTGCTCTGGTCAAGTCTTTGGCCATCTAATCTACCACCCAACATGCTTCTGACTGACAGCAGGTAAGCTGGATGAATTTCTGGATCTAAAGAAACTTTGTTTCCAGTTCTGTCTTCAGTTCAAAACAGGCCTTTCTTCAGTTAATTAAGTTTACCATGTGAGACTGACTTCCCCTTTGTTACCGTTTCTGATTTAACCAAACAGCTGCTTTTCCTACGTTCCTTGAATGGTCTCTAAACCATTCCTGTAGGTGCTAAACCTACCTGTCCTAAACCATGTTTAATCGCATACAATGTATGAATTACTGGAATTGAGCACTTAGCAAATGACCTATATTGAATATAATTTGCTATTGAAACACACAAATTTGTTATTCATTTTATGCTGCTCTTTTCAGAAGAGATGTTCAAGTTGTCTTCAAAGTATTGCTTTAAGAGTAACATTAGCTATTCACTGACTATGAGCCTGTGAAATCTTTTCCTTTGTCCAGCTTGAGCTGAAATCCAGACATTTACCATCCAGCATCTGCCTGGTCATTCTCTTTTGGCCTTCCTTCCTCCACCCTGCAAGGACATCACATCACTTCATCTCTACCAACTGTACCAAAATCCTGTGGCCTATTCTGTCTTTGGAAGATTTCCAATTCTTTCAGAAAGCAGATTGCAGTGTACCACTAATCGCAGTTAAAAAGAGTAGATAGCTCAAGTAGCTGTTATTTATTCATTTGACACTCTTAAACATACACTTGGAATACCTACAGAGTTTCAACAAAGCTTCAGTGAAGTCTAAACCTGCACTTAGTTTTTTATCCCTGTAATTTGCAGGTCAGCTTTGTGGTTTCTTTTATTGCCAATAATTAAGCAATTCAAGGTAGATTATTTTACTCATGAAAATTTACATTGCTCTAAGCAAATATGCTCCGGGAAAGCTGTGCTGCAAACCATTCCCACTTGTTGTCTCTTCATGTAAACTCCAAGCACATTCCCAGAAATCAGGTACCTTGTTCCTCACTGCTGTGTGCTGCTTCACGGATGTAAAGGAAAAGAAGGAATGTGGTTTCTCAGAGAGCTGCAGAATCACTGAGGCTGGTAGGGACCTCTGAGGATTATCTAGTCCAACCTCTGCTCAAAGCAGGGTCAGCTAGAGCAGGTTGCCCAGGGCCATGTCCAGCCAGGTTTTAATAGCTGCAAGGATGGAGAGTCCACAACCTCTCTGGGCAGCCAGTGCCAGTTTTCAGACACCCTCATTGTAAAAAAGTTTTCTTACGTTTAAATGGCATTTCCTGAATTTCAACTTGTGCCCTTCGCCTCTTGTCCTTTCACTGGATACCACTGAGAAGTCTGGCTCTGTCTCTACATCCTCCCATCAGATATTTATAAACATGGGTAAAATCCCCTGAGCCTCGTCTTCTCTGGGATGGCTTCTTCCTGTCGTCTGAAGAAGGCCTCATCTCCTTCTTCCTGATCTGGCGGTCTGTGGCAAACACCCACCACAGCATCACCTGCCTTGGTCTGCTCTCTGAGCATGACCCAGCAGCTCCCAGCTGGCTCATCGTCGGTCCCAAGGCAGGGCTCCATGAATTCCCCCTCCACTCTCACGTAAAGTGCAAAACCTGCTGTGGATCTTCACTGCCCTCACCTGTCATTCCTATGTTTTTGCCCCGCTTGGTCAGGCAGATCCTGTCTCTTTTTAGCCATCTTTGATCCCCAAAGAAGATCCCATAGTCATAAAAACCAGATCCTTGTTATTGACACCAGCTGTGCAAGCAGTTGCTGACCCACAGGGTCTGTCCACTCCTTCTCTAGCCCTCCCCCCTAAAGGAGAAAACCATCTGGGCCACATGTCCTCAACCATGACCTGTGAAACCATGTAGCCGTTGATATGCTCCAGGTTTCCTTGACTGTATCATTGGTGCTCACGTGGAAGCGGGTGATGTCCAAGCTGGACAGGCCTAAGCAGTCTGTCTACAACATCCCAGATCTGAGCCACTGGTAAGCAGAAAACATCCCTAGACAGCAGGTCAGGTTGACAGATGGGGATTCCATCCCCCACAGGAGGGAGTCACCCGCTACTATCAGCCTTCCTTCTCAGGCTCAGCCAGCTCAGATGCTTCATTGGACAGAGCTCCCAGCCCCTCATCTGCACCCAGGGAACTGAAGCTATTCTGTAGTTGCAGATCTGCAGGTGGAGCAGGAGCCTTCCTCCTAAGGCCAGAAGTCACAAGCTTCTGCCTTTGCCATCAAGGAAGTCTTCATTTCCCAATCTGATAAGCACAGACTGCCAGCACATCTTTCAGTACAGTTGGGGGTTGAGGCTTTTGTATCTTCAGGGTCTTGGAGAAGAACCAGTCAATCTCTTTCTGGACCACTTTTGCACCAACTGCTGCATCTGGGAGCTGTGCTTTAAGGCCAGCAGCTATATAGGCTTCTCCACAGCACCTGCTGAAAGGGTGCTTGATCTTCCCTAACTAGGAGTCAGCTGGAAAAAAAGAAGCTCAAAGCACCTTCTGATCAGGAATAGCTGGCAGAGCTCATTAGAAGCTGCTAGAGCCTGCTGGAAGCCAGGCCTCCTGTAGCTATCCTTTCCCAACTGCAGCCGGCACCCTGAAAATCCTTGAAGAGTTCCCAGTTCCTCTGACAGCCCTAGAAGTTCCCAGGAGATCTCAATGGAAAGCACAGAAACTGCTCATCTGTTGGCCACCCCTTTTAGCTGCACTCACCTCATGAGTTTACTACAGTCCTGATGAACGCCACGAACCACAGCAGCTTGCGTTCAAAGCATCCTTTTTTTGTGGAAGTATGGAGAAGAGTACAACTTTATGGATAAACAACACACAAGCTACCAAGTGGAACTTCTCAGGTTGCAATGAGATAGAGTTGCTAAATCCTAGCCCATCGCTGGCCCAAACAATGTAAATTGACATTTAATGGGAAATACTGCAAATCTCTACATTTCTTTTACATTATCCAGTTTTCTTGATGCCTTGATTTTCCTGTGTAACCAACAACTGTTACAAATCTTTATGGAAAAATAAAATGGAAATATTTTCATGATTTTTTCAAAGGCGATGGGAGAAATAGCAAAACAATAATAAGTTTGCAATTTTGAAATTATTTAAAACCCAGCTCTGAAATGCAAACTCCCAAACATTAAGGGAGCACTATGGTAGATCAATGAGGCATTACATAAACTCTGAAAATGAGGTACTGATTTGAAACTGCACTAGAGAGGAGAGTATCTGAACTTCTCATGACATCCATAAAGCTGGCAGACAGACGACTGATTTCTGTTCTTTAATGCTGACATAAGGTAAGATACTTTATCATTTGTTTGGAAAGAAAACACTTGCAGTTGTTCTTGTAGCAATAGTTGTTACTCTTCAAGGACTATAGGAAAAAGTAGAGATCAATGCATTGCAGTGCTGTATTTGTACTTTTTTGCAGGAAGCGCAGAAACATCTAATTCTCATCCCTCTGTCTTCCCATTTATAAAAGAAAAAGTAATTCCGAAGGTACTGGTTGCCTACGACTTCTTTTTCTTGTGGTTGATTGACTCAACATCAGCTTGTTTTGTGAAGAGGAGGCTAAGGGGGAATCTAATCTCAGCCTACCACTACCCCAAGGGGAGCTGTAAAGAAGATGGAGACAAATGCTTCTCAATCATGGGCAAATGGCCCCAAGTTGGAGGTTCAGACTGGACATCAGGAAAAGATTCTTCACTTGCAGAGTAGTGCAGCGCTGGAAATGGTCATCCAGGGCAGCTGTCAAATCTCCAGCCTTAGAGGTATTTGAGACTCAGCCCAGGCAAAGCTGACCTGAGGTAGTTTGGTGCTTTGAGCAGAAGGCTGGACTGGAGACCTCCAGCAGCCCCTTCCAAGGGACATTTCTGCCTTCTATGATATGGGCTTGGTGGTGCCTGCAAAGGTTTTTGCCCAGACCGCGGTCTGCTCGTTAGTGCCTTTCCCTCATTTAAAGTCTCTCTCCTCTCCCCCAGATTTCACAGATTTGCAGGAACTTCATTGTCACTGAGCTCTCTACCTCTTTATCAAATTGCACAAAAAAATGGTGAACAAATTCAAAAGACATTGGGGGAGACAGAGGGAGAAAACAGAGACAGAAGGACAGAGATGCAAACACACTCACTCTCTCTTTCCAGAGAGGAATGATCACACACTTTTATTTTTTGTTTTGCTCCCACAAAGTTATGCCACAGGGCAGATTGCCACAGGCCAGTCCATGTGGGAATTCTTGTCCTTTTCAGTATGCCCATAACACGGAGAAATGAAGGCACAAAACCACCATTCATCTTCCCAACACATGTACGGTCCTACTCTCCAGCACACTCCTTTTCCTGAGGCACATGGTGCCAACTCTGCCAGACATAATCCCAGACGAGGCAGACAACTGCTCTGACCTGGTATTGTAATTCCTGTGTTCTGGCTCCCACGTAACATTTATGTCGATGACCCGATTTGCAAATCCAGCTGAGGATATAGGCCAGGACAGAGCAGATGGAACAGCATGTTATGACCTCCGAGTGGTATTTCTCCTAATGTATTGACTGAGTTGAGAAAGCACGTTACAATGTCAGGCTCTCCAAGATGCTAAAGCAGAAATCAAAGCTAGCATACAAAACTGCTGAGTGAAAGACGTTCCTGTGCATCACAAATACCAGCATTGTCAGCCAGTGAGTTCAGTGGGAAACATCTAGCTGCCCATGTTGGGAAGTTGTTGAAGAGAGAATCTGGAAGTCTTACTTAATACTTCACATCTTTAATTGTTCTTTTCCACACTTAATGATAAACACAATGTGCACCCACACAGTGCATGAACTGATGTCTGAAATACCAGCCATGACATTCACTGGGTTGAGATAAGATAATTTTGGCTTGCGTGGAAGAGATTAGCTGTCCATTTTACACTCCCAGGCAGGGATGCTGGTCCAGTTGGTAAGCAAAAGAAGACATACAGGACTCCAGCGAGTCTTTTGAGCTCTGGCTCCATCTATCATAAAATGTGTTTTATTTACCACCACCTTTCACCAAAACCTCCCCAAACCTTCCATGTAAAATCAATACCAAAAGTCCTTAGGGTTTCTTGACAGTAACCTCTGTCTTAATAACAACCTAAAATGAGAAAGAGCTTTTTGATCTTTCTTTGTTTCGCTATTTGACAAGGTTGGCTTCTTTCTGCCTGGAAAGTGAGAGCAGCAGCACTGTGAATGCCATTCATATAATTTCTTGTTTTGAAAGAAGTTCAGCACTATTTCTTAATAATGGTCAAGGCTTGGATACACACCATCTGCCTGCAAGCTCATTCCAGAGGCAGATCTCTATTGTCACGAATCCCTCACCCGCAGCTGAACGTGTCCAGAGCTTTCTGATCCACCTTACTCCTTCCATTTACAGTGGGGACAATCAAAAGTCTCGTTATGTTACATCATTAAAAACCAGGCAGATCTTTTGTGCCTGTCTGAAGCAATGTGAGATTGAGAGACTGACAGCATTCATTTTCTTGATCTCAGGGGCCCCACTCAAGGAAAAAAAAATATCTGATGAGGTTTCCCCTGAGTTTGGCATAAGCTCAGATGTAGCCACCCAACATTGAGCCAAGTGAATTCCAGACTAAACATTGCTTAATTCTTCAGCAGAGTAATCAGGTCCTGCCTGACAGATAACAACAGCACTTTGCTCATATTCTTTAAGACTCAGAGTATTAGTCAAGCCAAAACCCACTGAGCCATTAGAAAAGCCACCCACTGACTTCCAAATTTTTATTTTTTTTTTTAATCAAGAGGCTAAAATCATCTTTGGCAGAGATATGCAAGAGAATTGTGTAATACAGGCTTTCTTCTACAATTTTCTTAGCTTTTCCTACACTTCTGAGCTGAAGCATCCTCATTTTCGCCCTTTTCTCTGTTCTTTGTCTCCTACTCGTATTTGCACAAGTTTTTTTATTCACCCATGAAATTCATTAGGCTTTATTGTACACAACTCTAAGCACAACACACCAGAAAAAGCAGGGAGGAAAAAAAGAGAACAAGGAAGAGTGAGCATAATGGACCCACATGGGACAACTAAAATCCGTCTGTAATTATTATTAGCGCTAAAATTTTATAGCGTGACAACGAGTTAAAACCAAAATACAGCTACAAAAAAGCAAAGCAACGCAAAAGCACCTCGATAACAAGCAACCACATTAAAAAGATAAAGAGCAACAGTGAATACGTGACTCCTGATAAATTCGTTCACCAGAATCACCGTATCAGCTAAACACAATCCTACTTGCAATTACGTGGCCTTTTTTGCTACAGGCTGCAGTGCTGCCCTGTTCACTGCACTTCTTCTGTTTTAAGGTTCCTCACTGAATACCTAGAATTTTCCCATTGTGTGTTACTTTAAATCCTTGCCCAAAATATGTAGGGGCACTGGAGAAACCACTATTACTTTCTGTTTTCTCCTTATATTTTTTCCCCTCAATTTTTCCTTAAAATAAACCAGATTTTCATGTTCCTCCATAGTTATTAAATTAGGAAATCAGAGCCAAGCAATAGGCACACTTTCATCCTTTTGGGTCCCCAGCTGTTTCAACAGCCTTCTTTAGTTAACCAGTACAAGAACTTACTTCCATTGCTAAATGCAGGGCTGTATTCAGAATAATCTGCTCCCAGTAGCTAATTTAGGTATCATGACTGCTTTTCTCCACTGACAGTGCAGACAGCCGGGTCTGGCAGCGCTGGATTGTAGGTGGCCTGAATCACTGATCACTTTCTCAAATTCAGATGCTAAAGATAGGCTTCTGTAGAAAAACAGTCTGAATATGGCCCCGTATCTCTGCCAATTTTTCTCCTATGATTTGTGTTTGCCCAGCTCTGAACCTCTCAAAATCTCATCAAAGACGCTGCAAGAAATGCTCAGCGCTTCAGTGTCTCTTTCCTGGAACTTGTACCATAACCATGTCTCTGCTTCACAATGTCTATCCCTCCTTATTAGTACTTCCCTTAATTTGCATTATGTAATCCCTATTTGGAAATCATTTGTAGGTCCTGTTTATATTCTATTTAATACAATTTACAAACTACTGCTTAGAATAGGGCTGGTGTTGCACTAAGTATTACTGTCCATGTAATCCAAGTGCCCTCCAACATGACAAATACGCTCTCTCATTCAAGCCATGGTCTCTACTTGCCTAAGACCTTTTTTCCTTTTAGCATCTCTTCAAACTTTCCTGTTTCAGTTGAGTTCCCTATTAATTTGTCTGCTTTCTATTTACCAGGCTTCGCTGCAGTCAAAGCAAACGTAGTCAGCTGACTGACATGAAATTTGGTCTGAAATACAAATGGCTGTGAGAATTTTAGCGCTTGATACTGCCAGCCTCTATTCTAAGAAGTAATCCTTATTTATAAAAAGGGTCACCTTTGAATGAACAGCAACAATGCTGATAAGAATCTGCAGGACTGAACTTTATAAATGTAATTTTTTGCAGGTTATTTAGAGAGAACAAAACAAGCAGACGATCAGATTTAGACATCTGTTTTAAAGGCAACTCTGCAAATTGTCTGGAGACCAAAATAGATTATTAGCAGGAAATGGAGTTTTCTTAATATTGAATCTGATCCTGCCCTACTGAAAATCAATGGAATTTTGTCCCAGACTTTCATGGGAGAGGGACTTAACACATTTACACTCCCAAAGACCTGGCAGCATATACAAAAGCAGAGCTACAGCAACCGTCAAGGAGAAAGCTCAATTTGGATAAACCTTAAATTTCAATATAAAAGTGTTCACACTGGAAAAAGAAAGAGAAACATGAGAAGATACAAATGTCAGATTCGAGTGGCATTGCTGAATGCACCAGTGGAAACATTCAGCTTTCTGCATGATCCACGAAGTATAAAAACTAAGGGAAAGCAAAGAAAATCCAAAAGATTTAAGTCCACAAGAGTGTGGTTCCATGCAGAAATGTTCACATGGAAAGAGTTGGTGCTTCTGTTAGCAATGCTATTTTCATTTTAGTATCTTCAAACAAAAATATCAGAATATTTTACCAACGTCAATTAAGACTGTGAATGCTTCTGGGACACACATCCTTATTACACCCATTTTTACAGACTACAATGACACAGAGTTTGACTCATTAAAGGCCAGAAAATGAGTCAGCAAAGAAAAGAACCCAAAAGCCCCAATCATCCATCGTCTGCAATAACCACTGAATAACCTCTCTCTCCTCCGTCGTTAGTCAGCCTTGGGAATAAAGTCACTTATCTGAAACATAAAACTATTCCATACTTGATGTTTGCTTTTTTTGTATGTTTGTTTTTCACTATGATTGCCTCCTAACATTTCCCAGCCTCGCACACAGACTGATGCACTTAATTTTGACAGACACAAAATCCCTCTTAAATCTGCTGCAGTGTTTATACTGGGATGTATAAAAATGACTTTGTGAAACAGAGTCTCGAAATAGAAAATGAGATTAAAAATACTTTGCACATGAAGACTTCTCTAGGCTATGAGAGAAAGGGAAGAATATTACAAACCTTATTCTCTTTCTCCTGATCGCCTAAAGGGGCCCCTACAGCAGAACTATTATCTTTAATCTTATGTTCTCTTTTCAGCATGTATTTTATTTTCTTCTCTCTGCTAACAATACCTTGGCCTCTTAATAGCTCCTGAGTTCACCTCCTAAAAAGATATTCCAGGATAAGACTCCTCTGTATTAGATTTGCAAAGGTTTAGAAACAGCTTGGGTTCTCTCTGTGCTAACAAACACTTAGTGGTAAATGCCTTCTCAAAGAGAGTGTTGCAGCAGTGATTTGGTCAGTGTAGGAGCCAGTTTGCTTAACAAGCATGAACTTCCCTGGCCTGCCAGTATTACCGCAAAACAGAATCATTTTCCTAAATGGTTTCATTAAAGGGACATTGTGAGGCTGAATAGGAGATACTGAATGAAAATGGACAGTGAATTTTTAGTCATGCCAAACCAGTCTGTGGCATCAGTCACAAAGGTTTCCCTGAAAAAAATGCCTCTATCGCTTTATTCAGGGATGAACACATTTACAATGATTCTGAAAGATTCGCTGCCACAGCCACTGTGGCTATACAGCGCTCATCAGCCATGATCGAGCCAATTTATCAGAAGAACCCAGGATGAGTTATTGTCTGACAATGCCAAGACTTACATTCACTGTGGAAAATCATAACCATCCGTTGCTTCAAACAATTCCAGTTGAATTGCCTCCCCAAATTATTCATCCCATACAAAGCCATGATAGGAATATCAAGAAGGAAGAGCGAGCCGCACAGAGCAACCGCAGCCTCTCCTCGAAGGGGTGTCACACCGAGCAGCTAGGAAGGCAACAACAAAATTCTGCATTTTAATGAAAACCAGGAAGGAGAGGGCCAGGAGAGCATCGTGTGAGACAGCTGTCGCTATTTTTAATGTACAACGATGCTGGAGAACAGACTGAGCCTCCCATTCTTTGGGATCTTTCAACTTTCTCTGGAAGATGGGAGGATAGGGTCTCCTGAGGGAATCCTACACAATAACTTAGCATGGGCCATGGGCACCAGGATTTTTCTTGCTTCTTTTTCTGCCTGAAGCCCACATTTGAATTTCCGGAAGACTGAAACATATATCCCTAATGTCTTCAGGCTAGTAATAGCGTAGTTGAGTGACACTTAGCGGCCTGTGACAAAAAGAGTTGATGATCTGTCCTTAATTTCTAATGAATCTATCTGTGCATTTCCACACAGGAGAGTTCTTTAGTCAGGTACAATATACTTCTTCCTCAGACCTGCCCCATAAAATAAGTACTATTACAATGTCTTCTACATATAAGGCACGATACTAAGGTACCAATATAATTATTCCCATCAATAGGATTCATCTCCTCAAACTGCAGCCATGTAAAAGCAAGATCCTCCAAGTTCATGGAGATAAATACGCTTCCAAAGGTGTCTCCGTTCCACCTATCTTGGGCAGTTCTTGTAAGATGGGAACAACTGCCCTGGGACTACTCATCTCACTCCACTGATGGTGGACAGAGCCTGGATTTTCAGGCAGTTCAAATTAAGGGAGATAAATATCACCTATAGTATACAAGAGAGATAATTATGCACAAACTCCTACAGTCACAACTTTACAGTAATTCAGTGGGATGCCTTTTATTGTTATCAATATTTTGAAGGCACATTTCTAATGCTAAATCCATTTTCAAATAGCATGGGCATAAAAACAGTTGAGAAACATGTAGGTGTTGCAAGTGTAGGTGGGGTTTCTGTAATTCATCTTGTTTCACATCCACTGTAAAGATAAATATCAATACATGGCGATACTACTGGAAGTTGTTTATCTTGCTGCTGATTTATGGCTTATTGGTGATTAAGAGAAATCAATGACATGAAGTTAGAAGTCCGTATAAGTAGTAAGTAATGCAAAAATATAATGAGCGAAGGCAGATATAAACTTTCAATGGCCTAGGGAAAATGAATAGTTCAGCAAATGTGTGACGTTACGCACAAACTCCTTTAAAAAAAAAGGAAAACAGAAAGAAACAAAGAGAGAAAGAAAGAAAGAAAGAAAGAAAGAAAGAAAGAAAGAAAGAAAGAAAGAAAAAAGGCTGTCATATTTCCCTGAACTCTCAGCCACCTTTCCTTCCAGCTTTCTCTACATTACAGATCCAACATGCATCTCTGTCAAGCCAGCCTACGTGGTCACACTGTAAGCTACTGTCCTCCAAGCTGGGGCCTGAAACAAAACTGAGAGACCAATAAATCATGCTACAAAAGGGAATCTCAAAGACCACATAGTGGGCTCTTTTTTCCTTCCTCTTTTGATTTCCTAATGCCTTTTTTTTTTTTTTTGGCCTTATGCGATGCTTCTTGCAAAGACATTTGGCAGATCAAAAAAGCTCATAGACAAAGACAATTAATCCTCATCATTCTTAGTGTGACTTGTACTAACAAATTAAATTTAAAATAATCATAGAATCATAGAATGGTTTGGGTTGGAAGGGACCTTAAAGATCGTCTAGTTCCAACTCGCCTGCCATGGGCAGGGACACCTTCCACTAGACCAGCTTGCTCAAAGCCTCATCCAGCCTGGCCTTGAACACTTCCAGGGATGGGGCATCCACAACTTCTCTGGGCAACCTGTTCCAGTGCCTCACCACCCTCACAGTGAAGAACTTCCTCCTTACATCTAATCTAAATCTACCCTCTTTGTCCTATCACTACATGCCCTTGTAAGAAGTCTTCATGAAATGGGCTTGGATCAAACCCTAAGATCAGAAAGTGACTGAATTTTCAAGAAGTTCAACCATAGTGAATTTTCCTGATACTAAGAGTTTCAGGATATGACCTCAAGTATCTACTGATGGAATCTATTCATTCCATACATTGACTGAATCTTCCAGTTACTGTGGTAGGGATGGCTTTTCTGTTGACTTGACTGATGTTACTTGCACTAATAATATATTTGTGCAACTTCTTTACATCTGTGTAGTTAATGAATTAACAGAGCTGAATCAGGCCAGTCATTCACTGCGTCTGCCTATCTAGAGACCAAATTTGATAATAGATTGTGCTCTTAGCAACGGGATGAGTGTTTCGAGGTGGATATATTATGGGGAAAAAAATCCAAACGAGCTGACAAGAGACTACAGAATAGTCAGGGGTGGAAGAAGGACTGATCCTTGGAGAGGATTTTAACTGAGCTAGGCAGGAAGCTTTAGCTACACACAGGGCATATTCATAAGGTACAGAAAAATAATACTTGTGAAAATAAAAACAAATTGGTATATCCTATCCAATGTTTCACTCCTGTTCTTAACAGATAATGATCAATGCCAAAAATACATCAGAAAAAAGGCACTCTCAGTACCCAAAGGTTTCTCACTCTCTCACTTCCATAGAAAACCTTTCAGTGGAGTCTCTTTGCTGTGATGACAATCACGTCTATAGAGGATTTAAGCCTCCAGGGTTTTCAAGACAACAACCTTAACCAAGACTAAATTTCTTACTGCCATGGCAATGGCAAATCGTTGCTGCCATGGCAAAAAACCCAAATTTATCTCTGGGCAAATATTCAAAACTTTCTGCTATGACTATTTTTCTTTATCTCAAAGGAGTTGTTGAGAGGCTGGTCAGAGTAGGCAGTGCCATGCTCCTTACTCCCAGTCCTGTGCTCCCAAATTTTAGATGCAATTACTCCAGTCTGCACTCTGGAAGTCAGAGGAGAGTCAAACAGAAAATCTCAGTAAATCATCAAACTCAAAAGAGGGTGATATTTACAGAAAAACAACATTTTGACAAAGGTGGTTCTGAGGCAATTCCACACATTGCTTTCCAGGATCCAGGGGTCTCTGTACCATGTTTTATGGAACTGCAGCTGAATGCCTTTTGTTCAGTGTGAACTGCCCAATTTAGTTCAAATGAGTTAGTTTGCCTCCTATATCAATACCTGCCAATGTTTTAGCATAAAAAGAAATGAGGATATTAGGGCTTTTTTTTTTCAGATGGCATCTGGTTGGCTATTGTGAAAATACTAGGGCAGTTGTTCACACCCATTTTGCATTTAGTCTAAATTAGCCTTTTAGATTTAAAAATACCCTAGATTTCCCCTGTCTATCATTTTCTCCTTTGATGCTATTTCTGAGCTGATGGATATTTCAATCAGAATGCTGATAACCTCCAACAAATTAAATATTGGGAGAATATATTAAGCAGAACACAAAAGCTAAATAGATTTTAGAAGAGTTGTAAAAGGCAAGAAGCAAACTGCAATAAAATATGGAAGAAAAAATAAGATTCATCTGTAAGGCCAAAATCTGATGTAAGTCCAGCACTCATTGGAAAAGAGTGCAGGATTCAGACCTTGCAGTGTAACAAAAAAAAGGTAATGCTTAATATTAAAATAATAGTTTCCATTTCAACTTGTGTGGGCACAAGTAAATTTAAAAAATGTTATGCCTTCACAGTGGTAAATTAGTGTACTTTGCCCACACACATCTTTTTTTAAAAAAGACAATGTGATCCAGAACACAATTTCCCTTTTGCAATGCCACGTCACTGAGCCAGGTGTAAAGCTTTAAGGCTCTGGATTCTCAGCCCTGTGTTTAGACCCCAGAATCAAATTACATCATCTCTTTCTTCATTTTCTTAAACCCAACTTTAAAAATATCTACTGCCTCAGGGTGCCCTGTTTCATATTGTCACAGATACAAAATTTTTGTGGGTTATCTGCTTTTAAATCCTTGCTCTGAGCTCAAAGGCTGGCTGAGGCAGGTCTATAAAATAGGGCTGAACCAGAAAATAATTACTGATAATCAGAGAGTTTCCTGCTGGCAGCTGGGATAGAAGAACAGCAATGACAGCCTTTTCCATGGCGCTTCACTATCTACCTTTCCATTTGTGGCCTGCATCTGTATGTCATGCACATGATTTAAAGATAATTGAAAATCTGTATTCAAAGAGACATCATTGAAAATCTGGTATCTTTGCCAAAAATATTTCAAAATATTTCGAAGAGATGAAACCCATGAGGGTGAGTCCTGAGGTCTAGCCAATATTTTCATTGACAATTTAAGTTCTGCGGGGGGGGGGGGGGGGGGGGGAATAAATCTAAAAAATAAAGGAAAACTGATTCAAACTGGAAGGTGCTACTGATGATTTGGAGCACACAAATTAAAATTCAATGGGATTTTGATAACTCAGCCCAAAAATCAGTAACATGCAATTCACTGAAGATGAGGACAGAATACTAATCTTTAGCAAGAAAAGGCAAATGTAAATATCTAGTGGATAAAAAAACCCCACCCAAAAACCCGGCTTAGGGACCAGCAGCTCATGGAAGGCTCTCTGCTAGCAGATTGGCTAACCAGGCACAAGTGGCTTGTATAGCAAAATACCCCCACGTCCCTCTGAGCTGTACTAACGTACGCAGGAAAGCCTGGGAGGGCATCGCTCCGCTGCAGGCAGCATTGTTGGCATTTCAGCACCAACACCAGGTTTGGGTTTGGCCCACACGTTGAGACTCAGCACAGGTCAGCGGGAAAAATGGTCAGAAGATGGTAACAAGAAAGGTAAGAGGCTTTCACCTTACCAAGAAAAAACCTGGAGGGAGTGTGTTTACTTACGCTAGAAAAGAGAAAAAGGCTGTGAGTGGGAAGCGTGGTAACCAGCTCCTGTGCAGAAAGGTTTTTAAACAGGATGGGATTGGAGACCTCAACAGGGCTCAAACGTTCAACGTGAATCTTGTGTTTATTACATCTTGAATGTCTGCTTCAGGTAGACTGTATTTAAATCTAAGTTCCCAGAGAGACATAAATTCCCGTTTCTGATATAAATTTTTAATGCACTTCCATTATTAAACCAAATTTTATTCCAAGGAGCTTTGCCTCTAAAATTAATCAAAAGATTTTTGTCGTACTCCAGATGAAGCAAACACAGAATTCCAGGAGGCTAACACAGAAACCGGACTTCTAAAAATAGACTGCGCAGAGCCTGATTTGCTGTAAGTCGAGCGGGTAGGTCACATATCACATCTCTCTCGGCTGATCAGCATCGGTCAGGTGTTGCTTGAAAGGCAGCCCAAGAGGGAAAGCAAATAGATTGATTCAGCACAGAGCTCAGAAACACACAGTGATATAACAAGAGAGAGCAGAAACTCCACGAAATAAGAGTGATATCTCTATACATTTGAAAACAGAGTTTGAGGTCGCTTTCTCCCCCCTGCCTGTTTATCACTCTGCATCCAAATGCTAAAAATAAAACATGTTAGTTATGAATAGGTGGGAGTCGGATCTCCATCCAAAACAAAAATATACCCTAAAACACCTCTCTTGGTCTTCCCAATTTGGGCAAATTAATTCCTGTCAACAGCACAGATATTTCGCATAAGCAAAAATAACAGGAGCTACAGCTGGGAACATAAAACCTAATGCCCCATGCCCAAGGTCTCCCCTCTGTCCTGGAGGCAAAGCTCAGCAGAAGACCATGGAAGGGGCTTTCTGGTTTTGGAGAACCAGCATTGAGGGAGAAACGTTCAGCACAGCGGCACACGGACGCTTTGGCACGAGCCAATGAAGGGATAATGATGTAGGGGAGGTAACAGCGGGGCACAAAAGGTGTTTGCAGATACAGAGCAGTTGTTTTGCCTGTTCCTCCTGACTGTTTGTGGGGTTACACAGAGCCATTGCTCACATTTGAGAGTCTCACGCTATGGATTTTGTTGAAAACAGGTTTAAAAATGCCATACCAATCCTCTTTTGCAATGCCTGTTTTGGTATGTGACAAATAGTGCAGAAATACCTAAATAAAGAGCAAGATACCTTTAGTGAGATCATCTCTCCCTGAGATAAGAAGGAATTTGGTCCAAAAATCAATCTTCTCATTAATTATTTGTATTAACAGAAATGCTGACACATCAAACAGCTGTGCTGCTTTTGGCTGGGGTAAAGTTAATTTTATTCATAGTAGCTAGTATGGGGCTATGTTTTGGATTTGTGCTGAAAACAGTGTTGCTAACACAGGGATGTTTTTGTTATTGCTGAGCAGTGCTTACACAGAGTCAAGGCCTTTGCTGCTCCTCACCCCACCCCACCAGCGAGTAGCCTGGGAGTGCACAAGAAGCTGGGAGGGGACACAGCCGGGACAGCTGACCCCAACTGACCAAAGGGATATCCATACCATAGGACGTCATGCTCAGCATATAAAGCTGGGGGAGGAAGAAGGAAGGGGGGGACGTTTAGAGTGATGGCGTTTGTCTTCCCAAGTAACCGTTACGCGTGATGGAGCCCTGCTTCCTGGAGATGGCTGAACACCTGCCTGCTGATGGGAAGTGGTGGATGAATTCCTTGTTTTGCTTTGCTTGTGTGCCTGGCTTTTGCTTTACTTATTAAACTGTCTTTATCTGAACCCATGAGTTTTCTCACTTTCACCCTTCCAATTCTCTCCCTCATCCCACCGGGGGGGAGTGAGCGAGCGGCGGTGTGGTGCTGACTTGCTGGCTGGGGTTAAACGACAACAACAATTTACTTGGCTTCTTATATATTACTCTCAGGTGACAGCCTTCAGCACAGTGCCCAGCAGAACACTTCAAAGTTTTCAAAGAAGGGGTCAGATGCTGCCTTTGGGGACCTGTACCCAAGGCTACGGGGATGTGGCAGCTCCAGGCACCTGGCATTCAACCACTGAGCTTCATTCACTGCTCTCACATCCTTTTCCTTCAACCACACACTCAAAAAGGGCAGAGTCATCCTTCAACATGCTACTTCAGAAATGGAGAAGGGAAAAAAGAACATTCATAACCTTCACATTGAAAGTTTGTTCCACAAATGTTCTTTTGTGAGACCGAGAGTAAAAGGGAGAGCAAAAACATCCATGGATGTTACTTTAATCTTACATCAGGAATATATAACACCCCTGTCTGACTCCATTTTGACTAGATGAGACTGGCTTTCCTCAACATATGAGACAGTATAGGAGGTAGATCACGTGCCTGGTTCAGTTCCAGCTTCAATCCAAAGTTGCTCTTGACACAAAACCAGAGAAAACTTGGCAGCGTCATCTCCCGAACTTGGGTTCAGTCCCGAGCAAAATTCCAAATGAAACACAAAGTCCCAAATCTGCATGGAGCAAACCAAAGAAAATGCTGGCACCGATGCCAGCGAAACAAGTGGCCAAGTTTTGCTGATATCCACACGACGCTTCTCTTTCAGCTGCCCACAAAGAACTAATGCTGCCTTGTGCGGGCTATTTGCCCTATAATTGGTGCCTAAAACCAATGACAGGGATGTCAAGGAAAGGAAAACTGATGTCAGTTCTTGTGGCAGATGTGTCAATAGGCCATCACCCCCAGGCCACCATGCACAGAAGAGGTCGGAACAAACTTGCACTGGTCAGTGCTGAAAATCCCAATAAAGAGAAACAAAAGAAAAATTTCAAGCACGACTAAATAGTTGATCACATCAAAGGAAACAGCTGAATTTTAGCTCGTGAGGATGGGAGTGATCACTTCTCATACTGTCTCTACTCATGACATACGATTGGGGGCTAATCTTTCCTGAACATTTCCTGTGTGATT